>NC_092877.1:36092937-36724937 GCF_028372415.1 Notamacropus eugenii | reverse complement strand
CCTGAGACACATTCCCAGAAAAACTTATGTAATGCTCTAGCAATGGGATTCAAGGCCACAGGTCAAGGTCACAGGAGAATACTCAGAGAAGGCAAATGGGAAAGCCCTGGCTCCTCTGGAGGTATGGGCAAGTTTGCTTTCCTTCCTTCTTTCCCTTCTCCCTCTTTCCTTCCCTCCCAGATCCCAACCACTTCCTTCTGACCCTACCTGAGCTTGTCAGCAACAAAGATGACACGCCGCTCCAATAACAGTGAGGCGAAGATACGGATGAGCTGGCGAACGCTGAGGCAGGTAAACAGACACTCAAAGTCCACATGCTCCAGGCGCGAGTCCATGGGCCGCCGCAGCTCCAACACCTACCGAGAGCCAGGCAGAGGGAGAGAGTGAGCCATGCATAATGAGGGGCAAAGGGTGGAGAGTGGCTCCTGTTCAGGCCTGAATCCACTCCCAATTCCCTTTATCTGGGAAGCATCCCAGACCCTCCCCTTCTCTCTAGGTCCAACACCCAAAATAGTCACAAATAAGAGATGTCATCCTTCGCCTTCTCTCATGGCCAAGCTCAATAGAGGGAAAGATGGAGAGAGGGAGAGAACAGAGAAAGGAATGATTAAAGGAAGGATAGAAAAATGATCAAGGTTTTGGAAGCAGAGAAGTGAAGGAGGAAAGGTCATCCCAGTGGATCCAACTCTACTACTGAACCTGCCAGGAAAGGGCTCTTGGTCCATCCAAACTCCTTATTCATGGGGTACAGAGGCATGAAGGAGCTCAAGAATTTGCCCCACAATGCCCTGAGAACTTCTGGAGCAGCTGTCTGGTCATTATCTCCCAGTTCTCCAGACAGAGGTGCTGGACCAAGACTGACTCTGCTCCTGCCTTGATCTGCCTTTATAATCAAGAAGGAATGCCAGGTTATAATGATACTGCAAAGACTGTGTTATCTATCTCTCTGCCTGTAGGTGGGGGCCACAGCTCACAATTCCAGGCATCTCCTAGTCTTAACAGGAAAGGTCATGTAGGCTCTCCCATGCCAATGTCTCTCGCGCTTTTAAACTGTGAAGTACCTGCTTTAGGCAGTCCCTGCCACCCTCATCTTAATCCTTAGAGGGAGAGCGAAGGCCATAGTGTTAGAGTAACAGCATAGAGATTGACAGAAAGCACTAAGAGGATCAAGCCGTGATGAATTTTGTCCTGGCTCCTTTGTGAGAAAGGGCTGGGGACTGCAGCTGGGGCACTAACCATCTCCCAGATCATGGTACAGGTGTGCTCGTCATGCTGATCCTGAGTCTCAAACACTTCTCAGGAGGTAGCTCTGCCCAAAGTTGGTCTACTACTCAAGAAGCATTCCTTCCTCTTCATGGGCAATCCCTCTCCAGAGAGCCAGTGGACGGGTCAGGGATGGGTAAAGGTGGGAATTTACTCTTGGCATGTGAGATCTTAGGAATCAGGAATCTGAGAGTGGGGATCCTTCCTTTCACAAAAGCTACTCTCAGGGTCAGAACCAAGGCACCAGCATCTGTTGGTCAGGCTGCTCTAGCATGGGCAAGATAAATGGGCAGTTGGAGAGCTCAGCAAAGGGTGATAAGAATAGTTTGAGCTGTGGAATACTATAAAACCTCCTTGATGAAATCCATGAAAAAGAAGTCTGACTGACCACCACATTGGGGGGGAAATGATTTCAATCAATCTGCAATCTCACAGAAATGGGTGCATCCTCCTAGTGTGCAGATCACAACTCCTCTACACCCTCGCATCCTGTGTGATTTTTATCCAGCACTAAACACCATGCTGGGCAAACAGGCAGCACTGAGTTGGATGACTTGCCTCCTTGTCTGTGGCCTCCCACCACTCCCCCACAGAGGATATACCCAAAGTGCGAGAGGCCTTTCTTTTAAGTCTTTTAAGATTTCATGGATAACAAACAGGTACCCTCAATCTGTCCTTCTCTGTTACCTGCTGTTCCCTGCTGGGTGAATGGTTCCTTAACACATCATTTCCTGGATGACATCTCTTATGCTACTTGGTGAATGTGAGCCACTGGAGATGATACACAGTAGCTGACTTATACCCACCAGCCTCCTCTCCTTCACCTTTTGGATAAATTGGCAATTTCAGGGGTCCTGTGGGGTCCTGTGATTTTCAGGCAGATCACTTCAGACACACAAGCGATCTGAATGGTGTAAAGACTACAGGATCTCTCTTGTGTTTATTGATAACTGAGGGTTGTTGTTTTTTTTTAATTTTGACTTGGTAGAACAAAATGTAGCCTTAAGAGTTTCTTTCCTAATATTGTCTTCCATGCAGTGTCTTAAGACTACATAAGATACTTTGACAGACGAAACCACAGACAGAGCCATCTGGAGCTTTTAACAAATACAAGCTGTTCACACACATACCATTTTTAAAAAATACCAATATTCCTCTTGGCTACTGTATACGGCTGCAAATCATGGTACACCACAATCTGGAAAAACCACCAAGTGGATGAAAAGCCACAAGGACACCCAGAGTTAGACGTTTTCACTCTATGAAATGCCAAGCAAGGCATAAAACATGGAGATGGACATTCTTTCCAGAAACATCTGTCACTGTTACTCAATTCAGTTTCATAAGAGTTATTAAGCATTTCCTATGTAGCTAATATTGTGCCAATCACTGGGGACACAAAAATGAAAACAGTCCTTCCCCGGGAGGCATTTACATTCTTCTTAGGGAAAACCAGAAAGAGGGTGCTGGGCAGCATCCAAGAGGAAAAGGGATTCCCTATAAATGGTAAGATCCTAAACCTCCTATTTATGGGATGACAAGATGCTGACTGCACCCAGTTCCAAAATAACAGAAGAGCTTCTCTCTCAATGAGATGCACACAAAAAGACCTAAAAGTCCAGAGATAAAAGTCCCAAGTTGATGAAAAATGCCTGTTACCCAAAACTATGATTTTCAGTTGGATGGGCAGCATGCTGAGTTAGTCCACAGTAGGCATGTGTGTATGTGTGTGTGTGTGTATGTAAATGTACATTCATGCACATGTGTATATATCATATGTGTGTACAGACACATTGATATACCTATATATCTCCTGAATAGGCGCTACCGATGGGCAATGAAGAATGGATGCAGAATTGAACATGAAGAGGAAAGTGGGCTGAATCACTTTTAGAAAAGGAGGCAGTAAAGTCTATCATAGTAATTACAAATTACTCTCACACATGCGCCTGCACACACACACACACACACACACACACACACAGAGTTTTTTTCCTCTTGGCAGCCCTTTATGGCTGTAAATCATGGCAAACCACAATCTGGAAAAAACCCAAATGAATGAAAAATCACCATGCCACCATTAGACGGGTAGCCCACCTACATTAGGCTGTCTGTTACCTTGTTCATTCTCAAAATGTGATCAGCCAACCTCCTGTTCCAGTCATATGTGTATTCAGTGATAAGTTTTATATCACATATTTTCATGAACACACTATTCATTGGGAACATGCCACAACTTACCTATGTTCACCAAGTATCTTTTCATTGATCTTTGGTCGTTGTTGTAATTTTTCAGAGATCGTGGGGTTCCAAGGGTTTATAGCCATCGAGCATCCCTGAAGAATATTAGTGCTCACGAAATAGGTAGCTAATATTTTGGGACCATTGAGGGATCTGCTTTCCCAAATGTGACCTGGCCTGTTTTCTTCTTCTGGTTCAATGTGGGGCCCAGTCTCTGCGAGGCTTACCTAAGATATGCCTGCGGGTGGGCTTATGGGAGTGGACTACCCATGGGACTGAGTGTCATTGTGACTTTTCAGCCATTTGATTTTTCCAGAATGTGGAGTGCCATGAAGGTCCCCAGGTATCCTGAGACACTCAAAAGCCCCAGAGGAAAGCCTCCAATACATCCCTCCTAGAAGATTTATAGAGAGTAGGACCAGCAGGTGGTCATAGATCCTCATTAAACTGTGTACCCCAGGTTTGCAAGGATGGAGCTCTGCATAGGAAAAGGATGCATTGGAGAAAGTCACAGCTCACTGGAAGTGTTGAAAGGCAGTATGGAGAAGACGAGCACATAAAAGAAGGTATGGAATATATGATCTGCTCTAAAACACTGAACACCTGCCTACACCAAAGACGTCATGAACTTATAAAAATATTTAGCTAACAGAGGCCACATCCATTATCTCCCATGAGACCTATAATGACCCTGGGAGGCAGGCTGAGCATGGACTGTCTGACAGATGAGGAAACTGAGGCCCCAAAAGGCCAGGAGCCTTGACCAATCCACTCAATGAGTCAAAGTCTCTTCCCACTACCATAAAGGAGCTTCATCACAAGGCCCATGGGGCATAACTATCCCTCCATGGATCTGGGTTTCCCACCTGCCTCCAGGATAGAAACTGCAATATTTATTACCAGCCATCACTGCTGGCCCCAAGCAGGAGACAGAGCGGTGTTACAGCAGCCTGAAACAGGCAAGTATGGCTACTGTCCAGAGGGAGTACCCCAGCATCCTGCCTGTGCCAAGGCTGTGGATGGAAGAGCAACTAGTCCCTTCCCATTCTGCAGATGCAGAATGCTAAAATGAGTCTGATAGTTAGGATTCTGGGGCATTGAGGAGGGGTGACTGTGGTGGTCTGGGAGACCCCAGGAGTAGGGTCACCTGTTCACATGTTCTTATGATTGGCTGTGACATGATAACCACAGTATCTGACCCAGAGTCCACATGGCGGCTGGCATGCAGGGCTTTGCTCTACAGTCAGCACCCACTAAACACCTTCCACAATTGTCTCCCCAGGATGGTGGGGCATCCATTCATTCAAGAGTTTTTCAGCACCTATGACTTGCATCCAATCCCCAAAACAGAGAAGGGGTGATACTTCCAGATCTGCAGACACAACTGGCTTCACCACACAGATCAGGGTGCCAGTGAGATCACAAGGGCCAGGTCATACCTCGTTTCCTGAACCAGGCAGGAAGGTCTTCACTTTGATGGTTTTTCCTGGAGCAGGGAAGGGTGACTCCATGAGACTTCTCATGAAGGGGTACACCAGGGCAGCCGAGATCCCTCGACGTCGCTCCACCTCATCAAGGATCTGTCCCAACCACCCAAGAAAAAACAATCATATCAATGGAGTGTCTCCTTCCCTCCTCCAGGGACTAGAAGTACTAGGTAGTCAAACTAGACTGATCTACTCCCAGGGCCTGTGGTTCTTTTGACTCCTGCAAAGTCTAGAACACCCTCACCCCCTGGTTGTGTGTGGACAGGTCTCCCACTCCCCATCCTTGACAGTCACTATAAACCCTGCTTTCCAAATAAGCCCCACCCCCAACTCTGTGCCCTGGAACTGAGCACAGAAAAGACTTCTTGGATCATTTGGTTCCCCTGGCATCCCATCTCCATGCCCACAATCCAGAAGGCTGAGCTCTGTCCCCAGTAGGTTCACAGGCCTCTGACCAAGGCAGAAACACCAATTCTGTAGAGGGCTGGGTTTCAGAAACAAGGAGTGAGGAGGGAGGGTTGGAAGGAGAGGCAGTAGCCCCCACCCCAGCCCACGAAACACAGAGGGAGAAAGCCTCTCATCTGCTGAGGGCAGATGCCCAAAATGGGCTCTATTTCTCTTCCTCACCCTCCATGACACTCACATCTCTCCATTTTTCTCCCTAGCTATGGAGAACTAACATTTACACGTCGCTTTAAGATTTACAAAGTGCTTTATGTACACGCTGTCATTGGAGCCTAACAACTTTGGGAGGTAAGTGGTACTCATCAAAGTTCCCATTTTACAGATACGAGCACAGGAGCTCTTAAGGTGGTAACCTGCCCAAGATCTTGTGCATAGAGATGGGATTCAAATCTAGGTCCTAACACCTGATGTCCGATAGTGTTTACTCTAATATCATGATGATTTTCTAAGAGAAACTGGAAAACTTGTAAGTCCAGGAGGATTCCTGGCAGGGGCTCCCTGACTGAACCCCTTACCTTGGAAAACAAGCCAAAGCAGCCGAGGCGGCTGATGACGCAGTACACCTCGGGGAGACGAGGCCCTTTTCCACTTGGCTGAGACACAGAGACGAGTCAACAGAGAGAATGAGACAGAGACACAGGAGCAGATGGTTACTGTCTGGGTTCACCCCTACAGAGCCCGGGGCATGGGGGTTCCCCCTGGAGATACATTTCCCAACTCCTCTCCCACCCCCAGAGGGAACTTCCAGCACTAACCAGACCCCACAGGGGAGAGATTGGAATCAAAAGCATTCTTACATTCTCCAATTGGCTTTCCCTCATTTTAATGATTCGAGCCCCCCAAAGCTCTTGGGTGACCCTATTTTATCTGCCCTGCCATGACTCTAGAGACATTTCCACCACCACCACAGCAGACATTTCCCACCCACCCCCAACCTCAGAAGAACACAGACCGATGGCCCTCTCTAAGACCAACACAGAGGACAGAGGGCCAAGCACTCACTGGAGGGTGCACCTGGGGGTTCACACTCCTCCCTGTCCTGCCCTAGGTCTGGGAGCCCAAAGACCATGATGGAGCAAGAGGGTCTGAGGCAGCAGACACTCACTGAGTTAGGCAACCTGCCGAAAAGGGGAAGCAGCCTGTGTCCCCTCATCCAGTCTCTCTACCTGCTGTTCTGGGGAGGATGGAGGGAGAATCGACGAGGCAGAATTGGGAGAAAAGGCAGAGAGCAAGACGAGAAGCAAAAGGAAAGGAGAAGGCTGCAGTGGGAAAGGGAAGCTGAGGAGAGAGAAAAAAGGAGTGAGAAGCTGGTTCTGATAGGCCATCCATCCCCCTCCCCACCTGGTAGAGAAGGCCCTACAAAAGCTCAGCAGTGATGCAAGCTATCTTGTCCTAAGTTACTGGGATCAGACAAAGGCACTCACAGGGTACCTGGGGATCAGACGGGCAGACTTGGGGGCCAGGGCAAGGAGCAGCAGGTGCAAGCCCTGCCTACTAGCTCCAGGCCTCTGGCCTTGGCTGCTAAGCAAATGCAGATGGGGCTATTTCAGGATTCAGACCTGCTGGCCACACGTCATAGCTCCAGAAAGAGGGTGGAATGCTTTTTTTTTTGTCCATATTAGGCATGAAACTAACTTCTTTCTCTCACTACTCCCCCCTTTTTCTCTTCACCCCCCCACAAAAAGCCCCAAGTGATTAAATCAAGTATGTGGGATTTGGGTTAAAATCATTGTGTCCAATCTGCAGGAATGCCGATCTGGTGCCAGCCCCCTTGGCTCTGGCCCAGGCTAGGCTGTCTCTGTGCAGGCCAGCACAAACACGCTGTTCCCTCCCAGGGCAGCAGTGAGACCAGGAACAAAAGTTGTTCCACACTCAGGCCCTGACGAGCTTGGAAACCCCCAGGGAGGTTGTGGGCTCCCAGTAAGTCCTGCCTGTTCTCTTCCCTACACCCTGCATCACTCTCATTAAGTCCTTAGTCCACTTTATTTCTCAGCCAGCCCTCTATCTGACTCCCCTATCCTCAACCTGGAGTTCTCCCTGCCCAGCCACTGACTCAGTATTACCTCATGGCCCCCCAGCCTAGCATGAGCCAAGGTGCTCTTTTTCCCATCAGGTCTTGGGTACCCACATACCATTTCTGATAGAGCGTAAGCACAGGGCAGGGTCTGATTCAAATCCCCAATGTCCAGCCCTGGATCTGACACATAGTCAGATGCTTGTTGACTGGTGGACAAACCAAGCTAAAGATATCTTTGCTGGCCAACAGTTTGGGAAGCAGCAGTTCCCCCCACCCCATAATGGCTCTTGGAAACAGTGTTCCCCATCTCCCGAACAATGTCAAGATAAAAAGTGGTCTGCCCCAAATAATGAGCTTCTTCCCTCCTGTATCCCTCAGTCACCTGCAGAGAGAAAGCTCACAGGGGTTGGTTTTTTCCTCTCTCAATTAGTCCTCACAGCCTGCCCCATGGAGGCAAAAACTCTCCCTAAGCACCTCAGACAAGAAACTGTTCTGTCCTCATTGAACTCAGAGTTCTGACAGCAAGAATCATGAAACAACCCAAACCATGGTGAGAAGAAGAAGCAAAAAGGGGGAGCCTAGGTGACATCTAATGCCAGAGAGTCTGACTCTGACACTCATGTTATATGCACCATTGCTAGGATAATGGCCTGACCCAACAGAGAGCCCAAATGAAAGGCCCGAGTCCAGACCTAGCCCTGCCTGCCCAGGAAAGATTAAAGTCAATGCTGTTGGCTCAAAAGCCTGGCAAAATGGAGGGAGAAGAAACTGGGGGAAAAAAATCTAAAAATCAGTAGGGGAACTGAGAGCTGTGGAGAGTCAGCCACCCTCCAGCCCTAATTCTGGATGGCTATAGTGGTTGGGGCCCACCAGAGATGTTTCCTTTGTCATTTCCTGAGCCCAGGAGTCCCAGGAAGCTCCAGCAGTCTAGACAGGATTATGAGCTAGAAGAGCTCAAAACCAACATAGCGGCCTGGGGCAAGGTGAATGACTGGAAGAATCTCCCTTAGGAAGGCCCTCAGAAAATAGCACTGAGGAAAGGAACCAAAAGAGGACATAAGCTGCCTTCCCAAGAGCACCATGCTCCCTACATCCTCCCTATGGCCACCTTCTGTCTGTTCCATCACGCACCATGGGAACTCCCAGATGGATGAGTCTGCTCATTCTGGGAAGTCGGGAACAATCCTATCCCTGCCTCTCCAGGCCTTGAAACTGGATCCTTTGTTTCCTCCCAGTCCATATGGTCTCCACCAACATAGATCAGTAAGAAGGCCATACTCACCAGTAATCGCCTGCAGTAGCCAAACCGGCGGCTGCCATCTTCCCCCGTGAGCATGAAAGAGAAGGTTTCACTGGAACAGAAAGACTCATTGTGGGCGGGGTCAGAGAACTGGAGGTTCTACCCCATTGGGTCAAGGAGCTACCAACTCCCTCCATCCACCTGTCAGGCCTGAACACTAGGTATGGAGTTAGTACCAAGAGAAGGGAACTGCTGTGAGGTGAGGACCTGGCGAGGCAGAGCCCCTCGCCACTACCTAAAATGTTACTAAGAAGGTCTGCAGGGAGACTCTCTCCACTTTTCTTTTGCCAAACCCATAAAGATAGGCTCACCTGGTATAATCAGAAACAGGAGACCAATCCTTGGCATCAGGAAAGCAAAACTGGGGGATGGCTTTGAGCCGCTCTTCGGCCTCCCGCATCTGCTTGGTAGGTCTGTCCAGCTGTGAGGATGGGATGGAAAGAGAAACCTTGATGTTATGCTCACTCATTAGTATGGGGTGGAATAGGGGGATGGGCCCTGGGTGTCCTTCTAATAGCTGACATGGTTCTAGGCCCTATGGAGGATGGGTCCTCATGTCTTCTCCTTCCCAAGCAATTGAGTCAGTCAAGTCTGCAGACTCCCGGGCTGTGGTCTCATAGCTTGTCAGTAGTAAACAAGCCTGGTTGCATCCTGCATCTCCCATGAAAATACTGGAGCAGAAGAGATTGGCTAATTTATTGTTGGTGGGGCTGTGAGCTCATCCAACCATTCTGGAGAGCGGTTTGGAACTGTGCCCAAAGGGCCACAAAAATGTGCAGACCCTTTGACCCAGCAATATCACTTCTAGGACTGTATCCCCAAGAGATCATAAAAATGGGAAAGGGTCCCACATGTACAAAAATATTTATAGCAGCACTCTTTGTAGTGGCCAAAAACTGGAAATCAAAGGGATGCCCATCAATTGTGGAATCGCTGAATAAATTATGGTATATGAATGTAATGGAGTACTATTGTGCTATAAGAAATGATGAACAAGAAGACTTCAGAGAGGCCTGGAAGGACTTATATGATCTGATGCTGAGTGAAAGGAGCAGAACCAGGAGAACTTTGTGCATAGCGTGCGAGAGTTTTTTCTGGTAGACTTGGATCTTCATAGCAATGCAATGACATTAAAAAAAAAAATTCCCAATGGTCTTCTAAGGCAAAATGCCTTCCACATTCAGAGAAAGAACTATGGAATTCAATCGCAGAATGTAGCAGATCATTTGTGTGTGTGTGTGTGTGTGTGTGTGTGTGTATTATGTTTTGGTTTGTTAAATGATTTCTTCCATTTATTTTAGTTCTTCTACACAGCATGACTATAATGAAAATGTATTCAATAGGAATGTGTGTGTAGATCCTATATAGAATTGTATGCCATCTTGGGGAGGGAGGGGGTGGTGGAGGATAGGTAGGGAGATAAAACATCTAAGTTTTATGATAGTGATTGTAGAGCATTAAAAATAAATAAAATGAATGTATTTAAAAAAAAAGAGAGAGAGAGATTGGCCCAGCCATGGAAAGTCGATTGACTGGGGTGTTTTAAGATACCCCCAGGGACAAAGACAATACTACACAAGTATCAGGGTCACCATCATCTCAAAGGCAGACCCAATCTGCAAGACTAGGGGCCCTTCTTTCCCCAGTTTAACCCTGATGTGGTCCAGGAGGGCAGCCTGCGGGGCTGGGCCAGGCTGAGCTGGGAATGCCTCACCTTGGGGAACTGGTAGGAGACCTCAGGGAGGTAGGTGTTTCTGGACGGCTTCTTCTTCAGTGATACCACCACAAAGTACTCAAATAGTTCTCGCTCCTGCCATTCTATCAGCTCCAGTTCTAACGTCCGGTAGCTGGGCGCTCGCTTCAGCATAGACTGGATGTGGACTAGGCGCTGGGTGTGAGCTGGAAGAGGGGCAGGGATTACTCAGGTCAACGTAGGGTACAGCCACCACTGGGCTCTAGGGATCCCTTAAGGTCAGGCTCTGAAGAGTAGGAAGGGGGACAGGAAAGCAAGTTTGAGGTACGAGAGGTGAAAGGGGCAAAGACTGGTACAAGACAGCTGTTCTATCTGGGATCCATCCCCACATCCCCAGGACAAGCAAGAAAGACCACTGCCAATATTGCAAAGACGCAGACAGAAAACTGAAAGAAAGACAGGTAATTGTAGATGAACACAAGAGATCAATAAGGTGCTGTAAGAATGTCAGGAATGCTAAAGCCCAGAAGGAGCTGATGCTTGAGAATAATGAAAAGTACAATAAAACAGATATTTAAACAACACTGAGTGCAAGAGAAGATCAACCATGGGATAGGGTCATTGCCTGGAGTAGACAAGATGTTAATGCCCTACTTCTGGCTTTCAGCAAGGGACATGCCAAGGTCTCTCATTATATTCTTAGGAGCAAGATGGGGAAACATTGACTGGTTGATAGCTAGTACAATAAAATGGCTTTGGAACTGGATGAACAACCAGACCCAAGTAATAACAACTCACATGTTATAGAATGCTTTAAGGTTCACAAAGGGGCACAGTGGGTAGAATGTCAAGACCGGAATCAGGAGGTGTCAATAATTTGCACCCAGGACAACACAACTCCTAAGAGCCACAATCCAATGAGTAGCGATCAATGGACCGATCGCTGTCAGCCAAAGGGTGATCTTTAGTGGATTGCTACACTGTTGTGGTTTTGAACCTGGTCTATTGAACAGTTTTATTGGTGACAGAGATGAAAAAAATCAAATTTGAGGACAACACAAGGAAGGGGCGGATCACAAATGGGTCAGGGAGCAGAAGCAGGATCCAAAAAAAAGCTCAGAAAGAAGGATCTGAATCTGAAATGATACCTGAGCAGGATAAATGTGGTCCCCCACATTGGAATTTTTAAAATCTGCTGCAGAAATACAGACTTGATCTGAATTCAAATCTGACATCAGATGCAACAATTACTAGCTGTGTGACCTTGGGCTAGTCACTTAACCCCAATTGCCTTGTCTTCTCCCCTCCAAAAAAAGAAAACAGAAATAGAGGTATGGGTTGGGGAAGAAATGAGGCTAGATGGTCACTCATGTTAAAAAGGACCCAAGTGAGCTGCAAGCTCAGCATGAGACAATCTTGGTCTTGTGCTGTGGTAACAGATGCATGCACTGAGAAAGGGACAATCCTGGTGTGCTCTGCTCTGCTCAGGACACATCTGGAAAACTGTCCTCAGGTCTGGACAGCAACACATAGATTGAGGAGGTCACCAATATACTAAACTGGACAGAAAAGAAACTGGGAGAGTCAGGAAACTCAAAATGATGACATGGAGGCTGGTAGGAAGGACTGGAGACAAGGAAACTTGGGGATGGGACAGTTGTTCTCCAAATATCTGAAATTGTCCATCACAAGGAAGAGGGTTTAAGACTCATTTTGCTCTGCCCCAAACAGAAGAACTGGAGGCAAAATGCAGGGGCTGAAGAGAAGTAAACAAGAGCTTAATTAAATAAGACAAAAACAGAAAATTTCTTGAGGACAGTTATCCAAAAGTGGAATGGAACACCTTGAGAGGGAAGGAGTTCTTCATCACTGGAGGCCTTTAAGTTAATGCTTGATGAATATCAGATATGTTATAGAGAGGAGTATAGTTCAGGTAAAGATTAGACCAGATACCCTCGGAAGCCCCCAACAACTACAGGATTCTATGAGCTCAGCTTCCAAGGACAACTCCCAGTCTAATCTCTTGGAATAAGTCATGGCTAAATCATGGTTGGGCCTAGCTCCTTGAGATTCCCCCAGACCTTCTTGGATTGTTTATTTCCCATTACCTCACTTCGGCCTGCCCCTAGAGATTGGGCCATAGTCAGGGGATAGGTCAGGAAATATCCCATTAGCTACTCCCATATCCCCCAAGTTTGAATGGACTTTGTGTTCCAACAGCAACCAAGGTCATACCAACAGCTCTGCTTAGAGCCAGAAGTCCAAGAAATCCAAGGAGCTTTTATCCTAAGATCTTTCTTCATATATCTACCAAGCATCCCTTCAGTTCTTTGCATCCCACCCCATCATTCACAATGTCCCACCGATCTCAAGGCCTAAATACCTACTCATAGGACAAGGACCTATCTGGTTGTCCAAAGAACCTTGTTCATTGTGGGTAGTTTTCACTAATGCTAAAGAAAGACTCTTAGCAATCCAAAGGCTATCTTGTCCTTGTTAGCTATCCCAAAGGGAGTGGATCAAGAAATGACAAAAAGAAAGAGGAAAGGGAAGAAGAGAGAGAAAAAATTCCCATTTACTTTAAATGATGAAGGAGGATGAGCTATACTTTTCACTGAGGGCACAGTAGGATGGGACAAGGTGGAAAGCACTAACAAAGCTAATCTAAGCTCTTTGGAAAATAAGCGCCTCAAATGAGACTCTCCCCTTCTATCTCAGAGAAGAGTAGGAGTGGACCCCAGAAAGTCCTGACTCTAGAGAGGCGGAGGCTCCTCTCTAGCCATCAAGAAGGGATGGCTGTAATCCTCCACTGCCCTTTCTGACCTTTCACATTCCCAGCACAATCTGACAGGCACATCTTGCTCTCCAATCCCACTGGTGGCAACTTGGGGGCATGCAGGGGGCAGGGTTAGAAAGAGGTCACACTTTTCCATAAAAATACAGTCAAAGGGAACCATCTGGAGCAGGCTCTCATGATAAATACCTGGAATTTAACTCTCATCCATCTCCACAGTTTCTCTTCCACCCCTACCCCTGCTGGTCTACTCCCTAACTAGCCACAGCCTCCTGTGTGGGACATCCGAGTCACAAGCCCATGGGACACCAGGCTGAGCCTGGGCGCCACTCCATCACTCTGAACAAGGGTGAAAACTGTTACAAGGTTCCAGAGTCAAGTCTTTCTGAGTAGGCCATTAAGGACTGACCTCTCACCCTTGTCTTTTTTCCTGGTTCAATTACCAATGACTCAATCCAAGGTCCCTTGTCACTGTAAATCCAGTGAATTTATAGGGTTTCCTTTTAGGAGGAAAGGGAGAGGGAGTAGATTTCCAATTGTGGGAATGACTACGGGCACCACGCATAAGCATAATAATGCCCCTCCCAAGGTGACGCCCCCCTCACCTTTAAATCGATCATCAGAATCACTCTCACTCTCACTGTTCTCATCTGTAAAAGTAAGAGAAACAATACTTCACCACCCTTTCCAGATGACCACAATACTCCCGGATCCCCGCTGGGGAAGCATGCGCTGGGCAAGTGGGGATGATGAGTCTGGGCCTGGCCCTCCACTCGCTCTGACTTCTTGGTTTTTCCTCATGGGTCAGGAAGCAACCATGTTACTATGTGACAGGCAGGGTGCTGAGCTCTGTTCAGGGGTGTACTGCAGGCATCTCAAACAGACTCCCAAGAGCCAAATTACATTTGATACATATGAGCATTTAGATCTGAGAAATCGGCCAAAATGCTACAAAATCAGGACTTGCCTTTTTTTGGTTGTCATTGATTTTCTAGACTTAAGAAAGTGATGAAGAAAATGCTGGTAATGCAATTTAAACTCTTATCACACACACACAGACACAGACAGACACACACACACACAGACACACACAGACACACACACAGACACACACAGACACACACAGACACACACACACACACACACAGACACACACACACACACACACACACACCCTTTCTTAGTCCAAGACACCTTACAAGACCCCTCTAAGTCCTTCTACCTACCCACTCTGTGGCACAAGAGTATAATGACTTTACATTTTATAAAGAGTATTTTTAGGGGTATAAATTATTTTAAGTCCTGTGATATAGGTACACAAGTATCATCACTTATTTTGCAGATGAGGAAACTGAGGTTCAGCAATAACTTCGTGTGGAATATTAGGCTCTAACAGTGAATGCACTGGAAAGAATACTGGATTCACCATTCACCAGGTCTCCTGATTTCTAGTCCACCCCACTACCTGAGTCCTGTATTCCCCATATGCATGGGACAAAGGCAGGGGAATTGGGGAGGGAACAGGGCAGTGATGGGGTAACCCTGAGGCTGCTTCTCCTCCCCAGGGTTGGAACCCCTCTCTCCTAGAGGACAACCTGGGATGGGACAGTGGGCAGAAATAGTGAGCAGGTGTGCTCAAACACTCAAAAAACCCTAGCTAAGTTTGGTGACCTGAATGCTTATGCCAACTGGAAGGCTTCCCAGCTTACCTCTCAGTGACGCGGTCTCAATGCTAGACATCGACAGCTTCTTTAACCTCTTCTTGCCCCTTTTGGCATTATAGATGGAATTGATCCTCTGCACAAGCTAGATGAGAGATGCCAGAAGGGGTGAGTGCCCTGAGAAGCTAAGCCTCCTCACCTTCCACATCAAAGACATGTTCCCTTCTCTGAGGAGGCTCCCAATCCCTGTGCCCTGACAATGGACTCCATGACCACCACTGCACAAGCAATAAGCTGCAGCTTCTCCCATCATTAAATCCCACAGGGATGGAAACGATCGTTTGCCTAATATCCCAGCCCTATGCCTTTGCTCCAGAAAACCCTCCTCCCACATTCACTGCTCTTCTGGCCACCATGACTTCTACTGCCCAGGAAATAAATGATCCCGTCCAACTGCCTTCAGGAAGAGTTTTTCCCTCTTAGTCTGATAACAGCATATGGTTGCCTGTTCTGTTTGTTCTGTGTCTTGATGGAACAGACAACTATGTGCTGTTATAAGGCTGAGAGTTTACTGAGAGCTGGGATGTCTCCATAAGGATGAATGAAGCATCTCTAGGTCATCCTGGCTTTTGTGGAACTCAATTCTCTAATTCCTCCTTGCTCCAAGGTACCATGAGAGGCTTCTGTAAACACAACAGGCAGGGCTTCTGGGTGAAACAGACTCATCCATCTGAGGGTAGATGCAAGCCTGCTGACTGAGGCAGACAGAAGAAATAGAATGCCCTCCCTCCCCGGCAAACAGGGGAAAAGCAGAAGAGCAGAATGGAAGAAACTGTAACAGAAAGTAGAAGCTATGGGATCTCCATGACCTTCTCTGATGGAATGAAATCACCTCCTGTAGGCAAAGCTCCCCAGAAGAAAAGACAGGAATAAGGAATCTTGTGCTTTTTCTTCCTGACTGTATTTGGGGCCAGACAGGAAGGAGCTAAATTCCCAATATACCCAGGCATTGTTCGTCGTCTAAAAATACCCCCTTGGCTGAATCCTGCTCCCTCCCCGCTGGGGATTATACAGCCTTGTGGGAGGGAGGGACAAGAACACACCACATCCTTCGGAAGTCAGACTGAAAATCACTTCTCCAGGGAGGTATTGATAGATGCAGAACATCTCTCATCTGCTGCCTTCTCTACTCACAAAGCTGCCACCTTAGGTGAGAGCCTCACCAACTCTCATCTACATTACAGCTTCCTCCTCGGTCTCCCTGCCTATGTCTCCCCACTCATATCTATGCTCTACAAAGTGGCTAAAATAATTTTCTTAAAGTGAAGATCTGACCACATTGCTCCCCTGCTCAATAAAACCAAAACAGCAACTTTTTGCCTTTCAGATCAAAAATGAACTCCTCAGGTTGTTTTTTAAAGTCAATCAATCGATCAGCCAATAAACATTTATTAAGCACCTACTATGTGCCAGGTACTGGGGATACAAAAAGAGGCAAAGGACAGTTCCTGCCCTTAAGGAGCTCACCATCTCACATGGGAGATACATGCAAACAAATATATACAAAGCCAGATATATGCAGGATAAATGAGAGATCATTCACAGACAGAAGGCATTGGAATTTAGAGGGGTTAGGAAAACTTTCCAGCAAAAGATGGGAAGCCAGGGAAGCTGGTGAACAGGGAGAACATTCCAGACATGGTGGACAGCCGGAGAAAATGCCCGGAGCTGAGAGATGGAAAGTCTTGTTCGTGAAACAGCCAAGAAGCCAGTGTCACTGGCTGGAAGAGTACATGGTGAGGAATAAGGTGGGAGGAGATGAAAAGTGGAAGGAGACTAGGTTGCGAAGGGTTTTGAATGCCAAACAGAACATTTTACATTTGATCCTGGAGGCAAATGGGAGCCACTGAAGTTTATCACAGGGGAGAAAGGAGTGGCTCCTGGAACCCGTGCTTTCAGAAAATTGTTCTAGCAGCTGAATGGAGAACAGATTGCAGTGGGGGGAGACTCGAGGCAGACAGACCCACCACAGCCACTGAAATAGTCCAGGCATGAGGTGATGGGGCCCTGCACCAGGAAGGTGGCAGTATCAGAGGAGAGAAGGGGGTGAATTCGAGAAATGCTGTAAAGATAAAATCTTTACCACCTGGCCTTAACCTACCCTTCCAACCTTCCAGAGGAAACCTTTCCTGATTCATCTGCTGGTTCTCTAGCCCAGAAAGTGACGTCTTCTGTTTATTTTCTAGTTTCTAATGTCTCCCCAATAGAATGTAAGTACTGGAGAGCAAGGTTGTATCCCCGGCACTTAGTGCAATTTCTTGTACATATTCGGTGCTAAATAAATGCTTGTTGATTTCTTCAGGTCTGTGGTGCTAGGTATGTATTTAATTACATACAGTAATTATGTATAGAAATGTACACTCAAATCTGCTTGTTATTCTGTTTGTCTCTTTCATCAAACTGGGAGTTTCTTTAGGGAAGAAATCAAGTCATTCCTATTTGATCTGAAGGTACTGGAAGGGCAGGGACAGTGAGAGACTCTCCCATGAGGCTGGAAAATCCCAGAGGATTCTACAAGGGCCCTTCCCTGACAGCAAACCCCACATCTTTTCCAGCAGACAGGAAGCTCCTCAGGTGTGAGGCCATGTCTCCCCATCAAACTGAGATCTTCCTTTAGAACCTTCATGGCGCCAAGCAGCAAGGTGTACTCCCCTCTTTGTTGATGGGGATGTGCGACAAAGATGGCCGGATGAGCCTGACAATTCCTGACTGTGCCCTGGGCAGTGGGCCCAGAAGTGATGGGAACAGCTGCTGAAGGCCCTGGCAGCGAGATGAAATGCCCAGCCCTCCCTGCCAACAAGGCTACCTTAGGGATTCGGCGGGCACGGCGGCTGGAGAGTAGTTCACTGGTAGTGCTGAGGCTGTCTTCATTGAGGCTGGAGGGTGAGGAGGGCAAGCTCAGCTGGGCCAACAGCAGCATGTCATCGTGGCTATGCCGCTTGGGTAACCGCGGCAACCGGTGGCCCTTCCTCTCGGACCAATTCCCGACGCGCAAAGACTGGGTGCCAGATTTCAGGGAGAGCTGTGGTGGGGGAGAGGGAACAGGGGAAGGGGGCTCACTCCAGAATCCCCAGCTGCTCTCTCTCCTGGAGTCTGATTAGAGCAACCACTGGCTGGGGTTCCCAGGGTGCCTGGGCCCCTCTTCTAGCACAGCCACTCTCCTTGCCTCCTTTCTCTTCCACAGTCTCAGCTGTCAGAAAAGGGACTAGCATGCCAAGAGAGCTTTGGGACACAAAAGCATCCTCTCCTTAATGGGTCTGGGACCCAGGGCTCATGGAGTGAATATAACCATCTACATCAGTAAAGGAGAAGGCAAAGGATGAGAAAACCTTTAGCTCACCTAAGAAAGGATGGGGGAATGGGGAGGGGAGAGGCTGGACAAAGGGAGAGAATTTGAAACTCAAAATTAAGAAAAAAAAAGAATTTTATAAAATAAATGAAGGGAGAGAAGGAGATACAGCTATTATATATCACAAAAGTTAAAAAGATTCTAGGTAGTGTTTCACACATATGTACTCGATAAATGTTTTGTGATTGAATTTAGAGAGAAAAGAGACAGAGAGAGACAGAAACAGAGAGTGGCAGAGAGACAGAGAAAGAGAGAGAGGAGAGACAGAGTATCAGAAAAACAGAGTATTGAGAGAGAGAGGCAGAGAGACAGGAGAAACAGAAAGGCAGAGAAACAGAGAGACTGAGAAGAGGGAGATACACACAGAGAAAGAGAACAAGTAGGAAGTTTCTCCTGTGCTTTGAAAACACAACAAAAGTTTGTAGCTGGGAAGGGGATGCCAGATCTTTTCAGAGGAGGAAGGCTGGGGAGGGAGGTTCCCCACTGCCCATCCTTGCCTCCTCCTCTAGACCCTGGGTCCTCATCCACTCTGAGTACTAGCACAAAAGCTCTGCAGGTGAGCTTCCTTGTATTCCATGGCTGCCTGCCCACTCTGTCTGAGCTTGCTTCATACTTCTCCTTGTAGTCTCAGAACTGGAGCCTCAGAGGGGATGTAGTCTAATTCTGTGCCTGCCTAGGATTCTCCTCTACCACATCCCCCAGTTCTCCATGTGAACATCTCTATGAAGGGAGCTCACACTAGCTATGTTTTATCCTTCATCTTCTCTACATCAACCCCAGCCCAGAAAAAGATTTTTTTTTAATCTACTAGGATTCAGCTAAGCTCGTTCCCTCTATATACAAGGTTGTTTTAGGCTCTAGGGCACTCACTGGACCCTGGATGAAATATACTCAGTACCTAAAAACCTGAACTGCCTTCTTATTGTGAATATTGGCTCAACCCCCATCACTGTCCAGCCAGGGCCCCTCTTACATCCTTCACTAAACCAACCACTCAAGGAATGAAAACTGATTTGAAGACCAGCCTCGGCAGAAGATACCAGACAATAAATCTGCAGAAAAATCAATCATGTAAATCATTTCAAAGCCAAAGGAAGTAATTTGGGGGTCATAAATCACTTTAGGAGTATCCTGGGAAAGGGTCTCTTCCAGTGACCAGAGAAGTAGTGGTAAATATGCAGCCCAGGATATTCCCTAGTGTGACTTTAATCATATTAAATGCAATTAGGAAATACTTAACAAGATAGTGAAGTAAAAGTGCAGTAAAACATAATCAACATATTTTAAAACTAAGTCAACACGTGGCCTACAGGGATCCTTATGTATGGGTTCATGGCCCGGTTACTTTTTTTGAGTTTGAAAAACCAACACAGAGGCTCAAGAGAACCTGAGGAAACAGGGGAAAACAGGGATGTAGCTAAGCTCCTTGTGGGCAGGGACTGAATCCTCTCTGTCTCTTGAATTTCCCCCAGCAGAGAGCACCAGGAATACTTCAAAAATCTGTCACTTCTTCTCTATGGGCACTTCCCCTACCAACTCAGGCTTCAAACTTCCTGCTACTTTATAGATGGTCTTCAAGAGGTGCTGTGGCTGAAACATTCATCACCCTGTGGCTGGTCTGGTAACAAGGCTCCTCTGACCTCGGCTGAGTCTTCAGGCAACAGGCAACAGTTTGCTTCCAGGCCTCTATTTTAAAAACTTTCCAGCTCAGGAGGACTTGCCAGAACCTGTCCTCTGCTGGCATAGCCCTCAAGAAACCAGGATCAGCCCCATGCCATAAGAAAGCATCAGGTCTTCAGAGTACCCAGTAGGTAGTTAATATGTGTGGAATTTTAAAAGTAGGCATTTCATATTTGTTGAACTAAATGTATCCCAAATCACCTTATCTGCCATCCCTCCATGTGGGATAAAAGAGGCATGATGCCAAATGTCCCTTCATCTTTCCCTTGATTTCCTCCCTCTTCGTACCCTCCCCACCCCCAGACGTGCAAAGGAATCACATACCCCCCCCAACAGGTAAAGCATTACAGGGGTAGCTTTAACTGGCCCAGAACCCTCTGCTCTCTCCCCCTCCCCCTCCTCTGTTACATACAGAGTATAACAAGTATAATTAGGTTCTACACTTGGCTGCTGCCAAGATCCATACACCCCCCTCCCCAAAGTCAGGGCTGAGGTCATTTCTGGTAGAGCTGTTGAATGCAAATTCTCTGCCCAAAGGCATGTCCACTTAGGAGGCGGGGCTCTGAGGGGGCTCTAAACAGGCAATGGGAATAAACAAGCTTTACAGCACAGTCGTGTTAGCATTGGAGCCTTGGCAGGAAGGAGGAAGAGGAGGCATTACAGCCCCTTCTAGGAGGGGCTCCAAACCCAAAATCCGTAGGGCACGGGGAAAGGCACGCGCAGCAGGCACTGGCCCCAGAGATACCCAGCGCCCTGCCGCCCCAACAAACACACCCGTCAGGTAGCACCAGATTCCGGCCCCCAAAAGAAGGGCTCCATTCCACCGGGGGCAGGACCCCAAGCTGTCTGCAAAGGGGGTGCCGTTACCTGGGGCGGTGGGCTGTTGTACTTCCTGTCCTGGGGAGTCCACATCCTGTGCAAAGAGTCTAGGGAGTTCTCAGACATTTGCTGGGATTTTCGTCCTGCCCGGCGGCCCTTTAAGTCCACATCCTCATATGGATTCTCCCTGGGCAGATCTCCTGCAGAGGAGGATGAGGGTGGGGGGAAGGGGAGAAGGGAAAAGGGCAGGAAGAAGGGAAGAGGGACACACACACACACACACACACACACACACACACACACATACACACACACAGATACACACACACAAAGACACACACACACACACACACGCAGAGACAAGAAAAAAAGATTCCTGTGAACCAAATAAAGTGGCTCTTCCCCCCCCTCAGGCCCCTCGGCCCCATGAGTCATGCCGCTGTCTGCAGCTGGATGGCTCTGAACGGATCTTGGCCCTCTTGTCCAGAAGTTGTGTTCCCTTTCCCTCCCCATCCCCATTCCCATCTCTCCACCCCCATTCCAAATGCTGGCACAGCACAAGATCTCCTTAGCACCCTCCTTCCCCTATGTGCCCAGCCAGAGAACAGAGCAGGCCCTGGGAACCCTTCCTACGCTGAGTACCAGAGGACGCATGCCAACTAGCTTCAGAGTCTTCCCTGGACTGGACCCCCTTGTCTCCAAAGCCCCCAGCTACAGAAGCTTGCCCAATCCCATGTGATCCTCACAGCAACCCCCAGAAGACTGGCACTACACATTCCTGTCCTTGCTTTACAGATGGGTAAACTGAGGCTCAGAGAAATGAAATGACTGAGCCATGCCCACAAAGCTAGGAAGTATCAAGTAGCAAAATTCCAGCCCTGAGTTTTTTTATTTACATAATCCCCGGAGCCTTCAGCCATCAGTTTTCTGTCCCCCTGCCTCCATCCAATCTCTCTAAGAAAAACGGGGCTTTAACCTTGAAGTTTTTTTTTCTTAAATCCTGAGCTTGGATTCTTTTAATTAAAAGACAAAAAAAAAAAAACTCAACCCTGAGCCCAAATCCACATTTTTCAAACCTTTGTAAGTTCTTCCAATCCTGCCCTGTCCTTTGTTGTTGTTGGGGAATGGGGGGAGGGAAGGGGGAAGTCCAGATCTGCTTTTTCACTTTAACCTGTTTTTAAAGATTTCCAGTGATTCTTACTCTGTTAACTAGTCCAACGCTCGACCAATTTTCCAGGATAACCTAAATGTCTCTCGCTGACATTCTAGTCTTCTTCCACACTTAGCAGACAAGCCTCAATGGACAGAGGGACCAGCTCTCAGGGATGGCCCCTTCCACATAAAGGGGATGGAAGAAGTCTCCAAAGTAGCACACAGAAAAGGCAAGAGTGAACCGGGGTGGTCAGAAGATTCTGGAGCTGACTACTCTACCTCCTCTCTCTAAGCCCCAGCCTCTGCATACACAGAGCTGAGGGTCTAGCAGCATCTTGGGTACATCACAGAAGTCCCTGCTTTGATCTTATCATTTCTAGAGCCATAACTTCTCAATTTCTTTTCAATAACTCCAAGAGTATTCAATTCACTCATTTAAAAAATATTTGCTGCATACTTCTCAGGGACTTGGCCCTCTGTTAGTCACAATGAAGGGAGAAGGGAAAGAAAGGAAACAAGCATTTATTATTAAATGCCTACTATGTGCTGGGCACTGTGCTAAGTGCCTTTTGATCCTCACAATAACTCTGCAAAGTAGGGGCTGTTATTATCTCCATT
The DNA here is from genome assembly GCF_028372415.1 of Notamacropus eugenii. Taxonomy (NCBI): domain Eukaryota; kingdom Metazoa; phylum Chordata; class Mammalia; order Diprotodontia; family Macropodidae; genus Notamacropus; species Notamacropus eugenii. The sequence continues at coordinate 36,702,338 of NC_092877.1, read as the reverse complement.
TTTCAGTTGAGGAAACTGAGGCAAATAGAGGTTAAGTGGCTTGCCCAGGGTCACACAGCTACTAAATGTCTGAGGGTGGATTTGAAGTCAGGTCTTCCTACTCTAGGTCTAGCATTCTGGCCACTATGTTACCTAGCTGCCACTGTAGGGGATAAATAAGAAAAAGAAAAATATATTATACTAATATATCAGCATACCAAAAGCTGGCATGGGAGGAGCATTGTGGATAGAGATAGCAGCACTAAGGCATAAGGGTACATACGGCCTGTTTTGGGGCACGGGGCAACAGGGGCAAGGTAAGATTGAAAAACAAGTTGAGAGGAGACAGGAAGGAGCTTGAAAAGCAGAATGATGAGTCTGGACTTGACCCTGTAGACAGCCGGAAGCCACTAAGATGCCTGAACAAGACAATGAGATGGAGGAAGATAGGTACAACAGGTCTATCCTGGGTCCTTTTCTCTCTCTACTTCTCTGACTTGGTGATTTTATCAGCTCCTATTGGTTTAATCAATCACCTCCGGTTCCTATCTCTCTTCTAAGCTTCAGCTCTACAGTCCCCATGGTCTACTGACCACAACAAATTAGATGTCCCACAAGTATTTCAAACACAACGTGCCCAAAACAGAATGAATTACCCCACCCCCAAATCCCATCCCTCTCTCCAATTTCTCTACTTCCACTGGGGCCCCTGCCAGTCAGCCATGTTTGAAACTTTTCAGTCAGTCATCACCTTCCTTATCCTACAAATCCAATTAGCTGGATATCCAAATCACCTTCCTACAGTTACATCATTTCTTTCATCCCTCCCTTTTTCTCGAGACACATGACTCCCTATTGTCCTTACTCTTCTATTGGGCATTTAAGACCATTTATATAACCTGCCATATTGTACATATCACTCCCTCCCCCATCACCATGTCTTTGAACTGGTTGTCTCCCATCTCTGGAATGACCCCCCTCTTCATTCTCAGAATCAAGAGTGTCCTTCAAAACTCAGCCCAAGTGCCACATGGAGACTTCATTGCTGGTGCCCTCGCTCCCTAAGTACTTTGCATTTATCTGTTATGTATTTATTCTCTCTAGATATGTTCTGCATTTATTTGCAGATGTACTAGTTATCTCTCCTGTTGGACTGGAAGCTCATTGAGTGTAGGAATTATTTCATTTGTTGTATTTGTATTACCAGTGCCCAACACATAAGAGGTGCTTGTTGGTTGACAGGTAGATTTTGGAAAAGAATTGGAAACAAATTAGGCATCTATCAATTGGGAAATGCTTAAACAAACTGCGGCTCATGAATGCAATGGAATACAGTGTTGTTAAAAAAAAAAATAACAATTCAGAGAATCATAGGAAGGCTTACAAAAACTGGTGCAAGGTGAAGTAAGCAGATCCAGGAAAACAACATACATGATGACTATTACAGAGCGAATGGAAATGGAAACATAAAACGCTGAATGCTTGTACTCGTAGTGACCAAACCTGCCTCTAGAGATGAGACAGAAAGTATATCTTCCTCCCTTCTTCCCAAGGTTGGGGAATGCTGATGTACGCTGTCAGTCTCAGTCGATGTATTGGTTAGTTTGCTGAACTTTTTTCTTTTCTTTTTAAATCTTCATGACAATGGGTGGCTTGCTGAGTGGAGAAGCATATGTTCAAAAAGGAAAATAATTTAAAAATAAGATATCAACTATTTTTAAAGAGCAGATAAAGCCTGTGAGTCTTCTGACCCAAGTGTAAGATGGAAGCTTGACCAGGCAAATTCTCATGATGCTAGACCACTGGGCTTTCCACCAGCTCAAGACATTGATGATCCCTCTAGTGGAGGGTAAGCTAACTCCCTAGTCCTGACACTGACCAAGAAGTAGTAAACGGCCAGTTCCCTGAACTTTAACAAATATTTACTAAGAACCTACTATGTACAAGGATCGGAGAACTTAGAGAAAGAAGAGGCCTGCTACAGGTGATTTTACAGATGAGGAAACTGAGGCCCAGGAAGTTAAGTAGCATGCCCAAGATCATACACATAGAAAGGAGAATTCTGTCTCAAATCTACTTCTTTTGACACCAAATCAGGACTCTGGTCATACTCCCTCTTCCCAAAGTGCTCAAGACAGGGAAGACTGGATTCCCAGGTTCACAAGCCAGCTAATTCTCCACGCAGACCAATCAAGGAAAGAGAACTCCAGAGACAGATGGAATAAGAGGAACTTTGGCTGTGAGGTTTGCCTCCCAATCAGCTAAAGAGAGAGAAATGGAAAAGAAACACACCTTACCTTAAGGCAATTCTCCTTCCTAGGTAAGGTAGGGTGATCCCCAGAGAGGAATGCTTCCTAAAGGCATTCTTCTTCCCAGCTATTGTGAAACCACCCTCAGACTCTTCTTCCCTTGGCTTTCAATACATTTTTTTCTTGTTGTTCAGTTGTGTCTGATTCTTTGTGACCCAAAGGACTATAGCACATCAGGCCCTTCTTGGCTCCACCGTTTCCCAAGGTCTATCCAAGATCATATTCATTGCTTCTGTGATACTACCTATCCATCTCATTCTCTGCTGTCCCTTTCTCCTCTTGCCTTCAATCTTTGCCAATATCAGGGTCTTTTCCATGAGTCCTGTCTTCTCATTATGTGACTAAAATATTTAAACTTTGCTTTCAGTATTTCACCTTCCAATGAATAGTCTGAATTAATTTCTTCAAGTATTGACTGATTTGATCTGCTTGATGTCCAAGGGTCTTTCCAAAGTCTTCTCCAGGACCACAATACAAAAGTGCTGATTCTGCAGAGCTTAGCTCTCCTTACAATGCAACTCTCACAGCCATCTATTAGTACTAGAAAACAGCTTGGACTGCACAGACTTTTATCAGCATGGTGATCTGTTTTTTACTAGGCTGTCCAGATTGGCCATCACTTCAATCCATTACCTATCTATTAGCAAAACCATCCATCCACTCAACAAACATTTATTAGTCATCTACTGTATACCTATAGACAGTGCCTGAGTATATTCAATCATATATCTATCCATCCATCCATTCACTCATCCAATCACTCATCCATCCATCTATCCATCCACCCATTTATTTCTTAATCTTAACATGTTAACCCCACCCTTCACATAAACTAATTTCCCTTCCTCTCAAATCAGCAAATCCACAAATCTAATGAAACAGATTTGTTCTGATAAAGTACATCTTCTTCTGAACTTTGAAGGGGTCACCTATTTGGAAGTGGAGCTACCAAGTCTACTCTGACCTTTTCTGTGCCTGCCTTCTGGTCCTTCCTTCAATCAACAGAAATCAACTTAACATTAAGTTCTGTAAAGGGCACTGAGAATCCAAAGGCAAAAACTAAAATAAAAATTTTTTAAAAAAGAAACCCTACTCTTGAGGAGCTAACATTCTACTGAAAGAATTCAAAAGCCAAACAAACCAAGAAATTTCAAGACGGTGGAAGGAGAGAGAGAGCATTAACAAGGTGGGAGAGCAGGAACACCTTTTCCCTAGATGTCACATCTGAACTAAACCTTGAAGAAAGCTGAGGAATGAGTGCGCTTCCACACAGACTCTCTGGGTCATTGTTTCTAGCCTGAGGCACTTGCTTCCTGACAGTAGCTAGCAGGGGAAATAGCCACCAATTCATCTACTCCACAAACATTTGGGGTGTGCCTAGCACAAGCAAGGAAACTGGGGACCATTTAAAGATAAATAGATGTGGTCCCAGCCCTAGAGGGAAGATAAGATGAGGACAGAGATAAACAAAATACAAATAAAATATAAACGTATGAAGGAAGTAAGTACCAGAAGCAATGAGGGTGGAAGAACAGCCGAATTCCATCTCATCCAAAGTCCAGGACCCTGGGACTCACCAGGAGGGGGGCAAAACAAAAGAACCAAAACGCTGGTTTTCTCTTCCTTTCTCACTGTTTAGCAGCAGGTCTTGGTCCCAATAACTCCATATTATTATGCTTTCTGACTTGACGTCTTAACATGGCTACTGCTTTAGCAACCAACTCCCAGTTGGTGGACCAAGACAAAAAACTATATCCCTCAAAAACACAAGGTAGATGCCCTCAGATTTTTGCCTGGTGGGAGAAGACCAGACCTATCTTTGTTAGCAATAAAGAAGAAGACAGCTGATGAGGACAGAAAAAGGGAAATGCCATGGCAGGCCCTCCAAAGTAAGAAAAGATACCTTTCAAGTCAATGGATCTCATGTAGAGGATGAAAATCTATCCCCAGGTTCCTGGGGATTTCACAATTTCCAAAGCCAAGATTCTCCTGAATCAGAGAATCAACTTGTTGTTGTTATCATGAAAAACCACAATGAATTTAGGAAATGCCTTTTAGAAGGAAAAAAAAATAAAGACGGGGGAATTTTAGTCACAGTTAATTAAAATGCAGTTGGAGCAATAAAAGTCTCTGTAAACTAATGAGTCAAGGAGGGGTCAAGAAAGGACTTGGGGTTGGATTAAGTGATTCCCAAACACCCAAGTACAGTAGAGTCCCCAGTGTCTCAGCAAGGCTGAGCAAACATTTTCCCGTAACAGACTCATGTTATTAAAATGACTTGTAACTGTTCCAAAGCCCTGAGCAGGGCTGACCCCAGCAGTCAGACTTACAAAAGAGAACATAAAATCTACCAGCCCAGTAAATGGTTTCACCAGCCTGCCAAACTAGAAATACTGAAAAAGTAAAGTGAATGAATATGGTGCTCCTTTCTCCAGAAAGAAAGAAAGAAAAAATGGAAGGAAGAAAGGAGAAAGGAGGGATAAAGAAAAAGAAAAGAAGAAGGGAGGGAAGAAAGATAAAAAAGAGAAGAAGGAAGAAAAGACAGGAAGAAGAAAAGAAAGAGGAAGGAAGGCAGAAAGAAAGGAACATAGGAAGAAACAAAGAAATAGAAAGGAAAGAGGAAGGGAAGAAAGAGATAGAAGGGAAGGTAGAAAAAAGACAGAAAGGAAAGACGAAAGAAAGAAAAAGAAAGGAGGAAGGAAAGGAAGAAAAAGGAAGGAGGGAGGAAAGAAAGATAAAGGAAAGAAGGAAGGAAGGAAGAAAGAAAAGGAAGAAAGGATGGAAAGAAGGAAGAAAAAGAAAGGAAGAAAGGAAGGATGGAAAGAAGGAAAGAAGGAAGAAAGGGAAGAAGGAAGGAAGGATGGAAAGAAGGAAGGAAGAAAGGAAGAAAGGAAGGAAGGAAGGAAGGAAGGAAGGAAGGAAGGAAGGAAGGAAGGAAGGAAAGAAGGAAGGAAGGAAGGAAGGAAGGAAGGAAGGAAGGAAGGAAGGAAGGAAGGAAAGAAGGAAGGAAGGAAGGAAGGAAGGAAGGAAGGAAGGAAGGAAGGAAGGAAGGAAGGAAGACTTGTTAAATAAGAACTTCCGATGTGCCAGGCACTGTGCTCCGTACTGAGGCACTATTAAGCACAGAGTATATGATTTGCCTGGACAAGCGGCTGTTTACAAGGCTGTACAGAGAAGAGACACATTCCTTCAGCAGCAGCAGGGCCCAGCTGGTCCAGACCCAGCACAAAGTCACAGGATCTCAGAGATGGAAAGGACCTTGGAGGTCTTTTGGCCCAACTGCCCCCCTGAACAGGACCCCTTTCTATAATCCACCTGTAGTGAGGGAGAATCCACCCCCTGCCAGAGTCACATGCGATTTCTAGATGGCTCTGTTATCCTTAAATCAAATCTAAATTTACCTCTGTAACTTTCAGCTAAACACCTGCAGTTCTTTGAGCCTGAGGACTCTCATTCCCCTAGTTCCCTTGCCCTGAACACCATACCCTTTGTAAGAAGTGGCATCCAGAGCTGAACCCTGCACTCCAGTCCTGGTCTGGAGTTCACTATACAGGGAATACCAAGTGCTAGGAGACTGGTTGAAACAAACTCCCACCACAGCCGAAGCCTGGGACCCACCAGAGGGGAGTAGAATGAAAGAACCAAAAGACCAGTTTTCTCTCCCTTTTCCCATTTAACAGCAGCTTCATGCATTAACTTCATATTGCTGGGTTTCCTAAATTGGTATCGTGAGATGGCTACTGCTTAGCAACCAACTCCTGGCTGGCGGTGGGGCCAAGGTGGGAAAACCTCTATTCCCAAGCACACGTGGTCAGGTTCATTATGCCTCAATGCAGCCTAAGATTGAAGATTGCATGAGTTTTATTGTTAATATAAATAAGAACTGACCTTTCTATAGTGCATCAAGGTTTGCAAAACACTTTACAAATATATGGATCACCTGACAGACCTATGAAGCAGGTCCCACAGGTGTTATTACCTCCAGAGTACAGATGTGGAAACAAAGGCTTCATGACCACCAAGATAGGCAGGGTCAGGGACTGAATTTGAACTCAGATCTTTCTGGACGCAAATCCAGCAACTTTACCTACTATGCTAGGCGGATACTCTTCTTGGCTGCCCTACCACATCACTAACGTACTAAGCTTGCAGGCTCCCCAAATCCCCTTTTCTTTTTTTCAGATAAACTGCTATGAAGAGGATTTTTTCAAATCAAGTTTAAGATTCTGCATTTATCCTTACAAAATTCTAATTCCGCCCAAGTGAGATCTTTTTAGCTCCTACTTCTGGATCCAATGCGTTAGCTATCCAAAGCTTTCATGCCACCTACAAATGGGATAAGCATTTGTGAAGTCTTCAGTTCCACCACATCAAATCCCAGACCCCCTGGGCCAGAAGGCATCTTCAGAGGTCACCTTCTCCATGCCCCAGCTACACAAAAACTTTACCTCAATGACTTTAGAACATCTTCTTAGAAGAAACTTAGAAGAAACATCGTTTCTAAGCAAAGTGTTTGTCACCTCAAGAATATGCCCTGTCCCACCCCCAGCCATGCTCAAACATGACTCAACTCTCCAAGGATCTCCCCAAGTTTTACAGACTGACTCAAGCCCTTATATTTTTCCATTCAAGAGCCCTAGGATAACAATGATGATCACTAACGTTTATAGAGTGTTTTAAGGTTTGCAAAGTGCTTCCACATGTTCACTTATTCAGCCTGAAGGCACAAGCCTTTTGGGTAATGGGGTTCTATTAGTAAATAAGAATTGGGGCACAAGTAGACCAGACAGGCCAAGGGAAATCCCCAAGGCCTCCAATCAGGTGAGTTGAGCAGTGAAGAAACAGTGCTGGAGCCCCAGAGGAAGGGAGATTGGGGTGTGGCTGTGGAGACTGCGGAAGACATCACAGTTCAGCAAGAAGTTGAACAGGGCCCAGAGGAAGGATTGGGCCCTGCAGCTCCAGGGGGGACTTTCACCTGCATTTCTCCACTATTCAGCCTGTGAGGAATGCAGCTCCAGGGCAGCCACATGGCCCTGAGCTGCCCCTCAGACAGTGACACCAACGAATCAGCTTTCTTCCCAGGAGGCTTGACCCTGAGCTGCTCAGCTCCACTACAGCCCAGCTTGGGGAAGCTAGAGGTCTCAACCTTTCCCAGCTTTGCAGTGGAGATGAGGCAAGGGCATTGCCAAGAATTTCCGCTTTGCGGATCTCAGAAGGGATCATCGGAGGTTCAGCTTATCTCCATAGCGCATTTGGCCAAAGAGATGATGCTACCCAAGCTGGCCAGGACCCCTACCCCCAAACCTTCTCACTACTACATCCTGGGGGTTCATTTTATTGGACCACTTCTCCCTTGCCAAATCTTCCTTTCCCATGCAGCTCTGTTTCTGTTTAAAACCAGGGAAGTGACAGCGACAGTCCCTAGGAGGGTACCTAGCTGCATAATGGACATTTGGGAGTGGTGAGGAGAAGGGGAGAACCACGACCCCAAGCAGAAGCTCAAAGTCACTCAGCTGACATCCTAGAGACACAGTCGGTTATCTGGGCCTTTCCAGGAGGCCCCATGTGGTAGGTAATCTGGGGCTGCAGCCCCCTGCACTCATGAACAAGTGCCAAGCTCCAGAGCCACTGCCTAGTTCCAGGAGCATCTCAGCTCTCCCTTTAAGACTCAGGCACTCTCCACATTGCACCAAACTCCTCCACATCCTTTTCCATCCTCTCCTAAAGGTCTGAACAACTCCCAACTTTCAAAAGAAAGAACAACTTCTCCTGGAAAACAGCCAAGGGACATTTTGCCCGAGTCCAAGAGAGAATGAATGACCCACGCTGCTCCCCTTCCCAGCACCCCCAGGCTCTTGAGTCCCCTCCCCTCTTCCCTTCCAAGTTCATTCCTCCCATTCATGACCCCCATAATCCCTCTCTCCTCTCCTCTCCCCTTCCCATGCCCTCTGCAGCTCTCAGTACCCACCCCTCTAGACTCCTTCATCCCTCTCTTCCATAGTTCCCAGTCCCCACTGCCCTGCATCCCTCAATGCCCCTGCATTGTACCTCTCCAGCCTCTTATGTCCGGCTCTTCTGGGCATACCCTGTGACTGCGGGTAACCCATATTTCCCTCCCCGCCCTCCCTGGGGGAGAATAGGGAAGCTAAGCAGAGGCTAGAAATGCACTCAGCTCAGGCTGAGTTACCTCGTTCATGGTCCCAGTGCACTCCTCAGCCAGAAGCCTGGGGCAGGTGGAGAGGGACAGGCCCCTTGTCTAGCCAGACAGAGTGGCCTCTCCATGCAACCCCCTTCCTTGGACACATTTTTAAGCAACAGACGCTGAATGGGAACAGTCATCACGTTTTAAACAGCAAGACCACGTTTTAGGAGAGTATTTCAAGTAGAATGGACAAAGATTAATCCCCTGGGAGAGAGGGAAGAAAAGGAGAAGAGAGGAGAGGGAAAGAAAGAGAAAAAGAAAGGCAATGAGACAGAAAGAGGAAGGATAGAAAGAAAGAGACAGAAAAAGACAGAAAGAAGCAAAAGAAGAGGAAAAAGAAGGAAGGAAAGTGCCAAGCACTTAATAATCTCACCTGACCCTCACAATCCTGGGAGGTAAGTGCTATGATTATCCCCATTTTACAGATGAGAACATTGAAGCAAACAGAGTTTAAGCAACTTGCCCAGGGTCACACAGCTAGTAAATTCCAAGGCTGGATCTGAATTCAGGTCTTCCTAACTCCAGGTTGAAAACTCTTCACCATTTCACTCCTGGAATCAGCTCAGTAAGCAGTAAGGCAAAAATTCTCTTAGGAAAGTCTTTCTCTGATACAATTCAGTATGATGAAACTCAGAGGTTAGGGTTAGATCCGCTTCTCCCCAGGGCCATATGTGAAGCAGCGCAGTCTAGTAGATAGAGAGTTCACCCCAACACTCAGCACAGTGCTTGGAACACAACAGGCACTTAATAAATGTTTACTGAACTACATGGGTTCAAATTCCATCTGGGCCAGCCACGTAACTATTCTGGGTCTCGGTATCTCCATTTGCAAAATGAAAGAGCTGGAGCCAATGACCTCAGTGTTCCATCCCAACTAGAAGTCTCTGGTCCTGTTACCTTAGGTCAATCACTTACAGACTAAGACTCCAGAGGAGTTTCTTAGGGTCAAATTAAGACAGTCAGAGGAGAACTTAGATTCAGTTCTCCCTTTCTGTGAAGAGCCAACTTCTGCCACACAGCAAACTTCCTCCTGGGACACAGAACCAAGCACCCCTCAGTTCAGAATTATTAGAATCTTAGAGGCCCTCCGAGAATATCAAGTCAAACTACTAGCTATCTCCAGCTCCTGCAGCAAGTGGGCATTTAGCTCCTTCCTGGAGACCTCAAGAGACAGGGCTTCAGCTGTGCTGCTTGACAATGCTGATTATGACACAGTTTTCTTTTGCTGTTACTCAGTTGTGACCCCATTGGGGTTTTCTTGGCAAAGATATGGGAGTGGCTTGCCATTTCCTTCTTCAGCTTGTTTTACAGATGAGGAAACTGAGGCAAACAGAGTAAAGTGACTTGTCCAGGGTCACACAGCTAGCAAGTGTCTGAGGCAGGATTTGAACTCAGAGGGATTCCTGACTCCAGGCCCTGGCGCTCCATCCACTGTACCACCTAGCTGTTCACGTAGTTTTCCTTATTTGAGCCCAAATTTATTAAACAACTTCTGCTTGTCAGTCCCCATTCTACTCCCTGCAGTCAAGCAGAAGAACACAAATCTCATTTCCACAAGACGAGCCTCAGCCATCAGGACCCCACTAACTACTTCTTTTCACTGATCCTTATGTAGCAAGGTCCTTAAACCCTGCCCTCCTCCCCATTTCGGGTCACTTCATCTAGGGAAGGCTCCAGTTTATCAAAGTCCCTTCTAAAATTAGGTATGCCTCATAAAATAATGCTCCAGATAGGCTCTGACCAGGACAGGGACAGTGGGACCATCACCTCCCACTTTCAATAAAATACGACTTACAAAGTAGCTATTAGATGCTAGACAATAGGGTTACAGTAATGAAAAAGCACTGCCTGTCTCTTGTACAACAGCTTGCAACATATCTGAGACTATGTTAGATCTTATACACCTAACGCAGTCTAGACTGCATTGAGTTTTGGGGTTGATACCCTCCTCCCACCACACTGATGTGCAGTCATCATGTCTCTCCCATCTTGTACCTGGGTGGTAAATGATTTTAAAAATTCAAATGCAGGACCTAGCATTCATCCCTATATATTTCTTTTAAACCCATCAGTCCAGCCTGTTAGGATCTTTGTGGATCCCAGTTCTCTTACCCAGTTGTTCAGCTATTTCTCGTGACTTCCTATTATCTGGAAATTTAATACAGATGCCATTTCTGTCTTTATCCAAGTTACTTGGGGAAAAAATACTGTAGAAAAAGACAGGGCGAAGGCCAAATCCCTGGGGCACTCATGAAGAGTCCTCATTCCAAGCTGATGATGATTTATTACACATACTTGTTGCGTCATAGAACCAGAGATTTGGCCCATGAAGGGACCAAGGAGGGGGGCCATCTCATTTAACCCCCCTCAGTTTACAGACGGGGAAACTAAGGCCCAGGAAGAAGAAGTGACTCATCCCATGTCCCACAGGTAGGAAGTTTGGGGAAGGCTCTACAAGTTATCAAATCACTTAGCTGACATCTCTCCATCTTGTCTGTAAGGATATCATGAAAGGCTTTGTCAGATATGATGCTGAAATTCAGGCATATTCTGTCTAGATCTACCAGTTTAGCTTTTAATAAGAGGCCACAGAGACCAGCCCTAGAATCTGACATATAGGTACTTAAGACATCAATTAGCAGATAGGGGGCACAGTGGATAGAGCAAGTCAAGAAGACCTGAGTTCAAATTTGCCTCAGTTTCCTCATCTGTAAAAATAAGCTGGAGAAGAAAATAGCAAACCCCTCCAGTATCTTTGCCAAGCAAACCCCAAAATGGAGTCACAAAGGGCCGGACACAACTGAATCAGCAAAACAAGACATCAATTTACCAAAAAAGCACAGCTTTTCACTCAATGGACAGTGAGCAGCCTCTCCTTTCTCTCTCTCTGTGGGTGTGTGTGTCTGTCTCTGTTTCTCTGCCTCTCCCTCTATCTGTCCTTCCCTCTGCTTCTCTGTCTCTTCCCACAGCCCCCATGACCAAGATACAACTGTAGTGGAGGGAGGTCTCAGGGTCCCCCTGATCAATTGATTTTCTCTGCCCAGCCTTCCAGAATGAAATCACAGAGGGGGCAGATAACAAAGACAGGGCGTTCATGTGTTAAATGAAGTGTCTACATGACTCCTTTGCCAAGTGAGAACAAATTCTCTTTGAAGGAACCAGAGGGTCAGTGAGCAGCCTCTAGAAAGCTAGCTTGCCAGCTCTGAAGGAGGATCCGGGGCAGGAAGCAGCTTCAAGGAATGTGACCGATAGCATTCTTGAGGAGAGCCCGGGTGGAGGAGGAAGAACCCGGCTCTTAAGAGGAGAGATCTCTTTGCCCCTTCCCTTGCACCCCTAGCAGGGAGGGAGGGAGATATCTCTCCTTCCTCATCCTCATCACCCATGGAGTTATCTGCATAAGAGTCATTCCCCAAACAGGAGACACCAGATCCAACAGGAAGCTGAGACAGTTGAAAGAGCTCCAAGAAAAGTGACCCTTGGCAGCTATGGATCTGAGAGAGAATTAACTCTGACAGTCAGAAGTCTTGCTTTGGAGAGGAGTGGACCAGGGACTCCCAGAAGAAAAATGGTATCTTGGGGGATGAGGAAGCATCATGAGGACCCCGCAGGAAGAAAAAGGACAGTGGCCAAGAACTGGAAATCGAGGCGATGCCCATCAATAGGGGAATGGCTGACTGTAATGGAACACTATTGTGCTACAAGAAATGATGAACAGGCAGACTTCAGAAAAACCTGGAAAGACTTACATGAACCAATTCTGAGTGAAGTGAGCAAAACCAGAAGAATATAATACACAGTAACAGCCACAGTGTTCGAGGACTCATTTTGATAGATTTAGGCTTTCTCAGTAATGCAAGGACCTAAAACATTTCTAAGGAACACATGATGCAAAATGCTATACACATCCTGTGGAGTGTGGAGTGTGTGCTATCCACAACTGTGGAGTCAGAAGGCAGAAGGAAGCAGACTATTTTCTCTTTTGTTATGTTTTGTTTTGTTTTTCTCATGGTTTCTCCCATTTGCTATAATTCTACTATGCAACATGACTAATGTAAAAATGTGCTTAATAGGAATGTATGTGTAGAGCCCATGTAAGATTGCATGCTGTCTTGGGGAGAGAGGGGGAGAAAATTTAAAATTTATGGAAGTGAATGTTGAAAACTGAAAACAAATAAATTGATAAATCTGAGGAATAAAAAGAAGAGAAAGACCATGGAGATGAGAGCTCCCTTGGCCACATGTGCTCCATCTATGTGAGCCTCACTATCAGGGGTCTTCCCTGAACATATGCTCATCCATCCCATGAATACTATGCATCCTGGTGGGAGAGGGTACTTCAGGTTTATAGGGGTAATGTTCTATACCTACAATTCTCCCTATGCTGTCTTAGTAAATATTTTTTCTTTGAGCTAATGTGTCTAATGATTGACAGATGAAAGTTCATACTCTGTGGAGGATCATGAATCACAAGTGTAGGAGCATGGACCTACGGGGTAACTGGGCATGAGGCAATAGCCAAGTCATCCTCTGGAAGACCCAACCTGTAAGACTCAAATGCCAGTTGGAGAGATGGTTCGCAGAAGGGGAACACAAACTCCCCCAAAAAAGGATGAATAATCTTGCCCCATCCTAGGTGAAAGAACATACCACTGACAGACCTAGAAATGCAAAACAGAACAAGGAATCCTTGAGTCCAGGCAACATACAGTTCTGAGAGCTCCTGTGAAAGGTAGGGCTATCAGTCACCAGATTTACATCTCCAAGGTCATTCCAGTAGGGAAGAGGTAAACAGTGATCCCACACCCAGAATCTCAAAGCAAGTTAAGGCAGTGAGAGCCTGGTTATGAGGACAGAGGAAGAGACAGCATCTGCAGATCATCTGACCCAACTGGAAGGAAACCTTCAGCAATTAGACCACAGGCAAAGCAAACTAAGGAGGGCATGCCAAATTAGAAATAAACCTAGGGTCAAGCCTAAACTCCTTCCAAAGTCCTTCTCTGAGCTCTGAAACTCAAACCCCACTAAGGGCTCCAAGCAAAACTCAGCTGACTGATGCCCTTCAGTCTTTACCAGCTTCTGAGATTCCCTGCCAGATTCATTCTAGACAGAGCTTGTTGAACTCACTCCCCTCAGCCAGTAAGAAGCCTCTTGATTGTTGGAAAATAATGAAATTTAAATCTGGAAGGAACTTCAGAGGTCACAGAGTACTACTAGGGTAGGAAAGGACTTCAAAGACCATCTAGTCCACCCCAACACCAACAAGAATCCAATCCACAATGGATCTGACCAATGATCATTCATCCAGCCTCTGCTCCATGACCTCTGGGGGAAAAGGATCCACTATTTGTCAAGGCAGACCACTCAATTTTTGCATAACCCTAAATGTTTTTCTTTAATCAAAGCTAATTTTGCCACTTTGTGCCTTCTATCCATCACTTCCTAGCTGAGGCCTCTGGAGCCCTACAGATACTTCAAAACAGCTGCCAACTATACCCTCTGCCATGTCTAATCTTCTTCAGGCTAAACACTCCTGGAGTTCTCAACCAATCCTGATACCGACTACCTTCCTCTGGATGCTTTCCAGCTTATCACTATCCTTCCTAAAACACTGCATCCTAATACAGCACTGCAGATGGGGTCTGAACTAGTCAAAGTACAGTGGAATTGTCCCTTCCTTTCCTAATACTGGATACCATCACTCTCTTAATGCTAGTTAAAATGGCGGTACTTTCTGGGATTGTCATATCACACTGCTGATCCACAATCTAGCCCCCTAACTTCACAAATGAGAAAAGAGGAGTCCAGGATGCTTACGAACACCCCAAGTTACCTACGCTGGGGTAGTGAGGAGTTTAGACACAGAGTTCTTTTTTTCTGTGTCATACTTTAAGAAGGAATCTGAAAGCAGGGGCTAACTCTTGATTTTCTAACACCAATACCTAGTATGGGTCTAAATGAATGCTTGCTAACTTGGTAGTTTTTTTAATGCCTTACCCCGATTATTAATGGATACTTGCCAACTCGGCAGAATTTTTTTTAATTCTTACCCTGACTATAGAATAACAAAATGTTAAAGCTGGAAAGTCCACTGAAAATCATCCAGTGAATTCTAGACTAATTCCTTTATTCTACAGATGATCTCTAAATAACTACTTCTTCCTCCTACAAAGAGGAAAAAGGGGAAAGGCTTTAATTTTAAAAAAATTATAGTTCTACCCTGCCCAGAAAAAAAGAACCATTTGACCTTACTCCCCATAACTCACAATCAACAAATTCTTTTTATTATACAGTCAATGATACTCCAAATCCAAAGTCATTGTGCACCAGTACACATACTCTCCCCCACATCCCCACCACCAGTGCAGTCCCCCAATTACTTTCCTGGCCTTCTCTCAAGTGCCCCTTGGTCTGGCCCATCTTGTCCATCCCCATTCTAGCCTCCCCCAAACATGAAGACTTAGTTATCCCACTTTTATCTGACCAGCGGGAGCTGAGGTCGAAGTACAAATGTAAACCACAGTCCCTCCCTGATGTCCCTTTCTCCTTACTCCCACCCTAGGACAGGCCCTCGGTATTACCCTCAAGGGCCTATTACAATAGGTCTTTCTGTCTCCATTCAACCACCAGGCTAATCTCCCTAAAGCAGAGATCTGTTGACTTGATTCCTCCAGTCAGTAATCTCTAAAGGTCTCTATTACCTACTCAATCAAGTTTGAACTCCTCTGATTAGCATTCTACATCCTTCATGATACTGTATGATCCTACCCTTCCTAGGCTATTCTGTAATGTTTCTTTTCAAGAAATCAGTGCTGCAGCCATACTGGACTACTGGGGGAAAATGCACGTAAAAAAAACCAAACAAATCTCACTTTGCCTCAGTTTCCCCAACTGTAAAATGAGGACAAGGATAGCACCCATCCCCCAGGGCAGCTGTGAGGATCAAATGGGATATTATCTGTCAAGTGGTTAGCACAATGCCTGGTACATAGTAGGTCCACAATAGATGGCTGTTTCCTTCACTCTCTTCTCTTGCACCCAATACTGCATGCCATGATTCTCTTAATGCTGGTTAAAATGGTGGTACCTTCTGAGATGGTCATATCACACTGCTGACCTACTGTCTAGCCCCCTAACTCCACAAATGAGAAAAGGGGAATCCAGGGTACTCAGGACCACCTAAAGTCACACACACTGGGGGAGTGAGGAATATAGATGCAGAATTCTTTGAGCCTAGGGATCTGCCTAGGACTCCTCCAGGCTTCATCTGAATAGGGTCAGGAAAAGGAATAACACAGCTATGCCCCCTCCCCACCAGGGGAGACATAATCAGAGTTGAGAAGGCCATAGGCACTCACGAAAGCCCCCTTGTCATGTATCCAGTGCTCCAGTCTACCCCTGAAAAGTGGCGCTCCTTGTCACAGGCCTCCTTAACACTGCATCCTATCCATCCAAAAGGCTATCACATACTGCCCCTTTCATATAACAGGCCCACACAAGTTAGTACAATGCCTGGCACATAGTAGGAGCTTAATAAATGCATGATCCCTTCAGCCCACTAGGCCTCCTACTATGACAACCCAAGGGAAAGGTAGATGTGGGATTGTCAAGGGAGCACCAGGAAATTAGAGGAGCAAGTCACCTTTCAGAGGGTAAGGAGGGGCCTCCTGACACCTGGGTTTCAGTTCCCAGAAACTTGGCCTCCTTCCTGCCAGCTGCCCCACCCAGCCAGCTCCCTACTTGTGTGGAAAGGTGAACCCTTCCCTCCCTCCCCACATCCCTCTGAGGAGCAAGAGCATGGGAGGGGTCTCTGGAGCCCCCTTTCCCCTCTTGAAAACCCCTACTCTCTAAACCTGAGTCTGTTTTCTCTCCTACACAGGTTTTCTTTACAGATGGAATGACTTCATTCTGGGTCTCAGCTGAAGGAGCTGGGATCCAGAATCTGCATGAACATTAATAAAAAGAACTTGGGCGGCTTGGATCATGTTCCGATGCCCTCTCCCCCTCGTTTCCCTTGCTGAAGGCCTCCCCTCCGCTCAGCCTGAGCCCTCAGCTCCTCTGGGGCCTCACCCACAATGTCCTCATAGGCATTCTCTTCTAAAGTGCTCTTGGATCCAGATTTGTGCTGGTTCTCAGTACCGTTCTCGGTGGGGGAGGAGGGGTACAGGGACTGGAGACTGGATGCGTCCTCAAACTCGAAAGATTTTCTGTGGATTCCAAGAACAAGAGTCATTCAGTTTTAGGAGGGGGTGAGAGGGGAAGGGAGGGGGGTCCCAAGTCTACTCTATGGAGAATACATATAGCAGCTATGACCAGAACCCATTTAAAAATGGAAACTTATCAAACAATTGCAAAGAAGAAACAAAGCCCACCTCCCATTCCCCAAATAAAAGAGAAAATGACCTCTTTGTCCCTGGATCCCCTAAAGGGTCACATTTTCTCAAGAAAAGGTCTTAGAGACCACAACTTAAACATTTAAAGGGGTAGAGATGGGAGGGCCTGGACATGATATAAATTCAGAGAAATAACTGTTGCTCAGACATTAAGCACTCAACTGAAAAAAGGTGATGTCCATGAAAGTAGGGGCCATCTCTTATCATCACCATGTTGTTAGAAGGGAGTTTAAGGCTAGATACCAAACTCCTAGGGCTAGACAAAGGCTTTCACAGTCACACTGTAGTAGTAGGTACTTTAATGATGAATATTTTATCATTCTCACACCAGGTCAGAAAAGGCCCCACACTAGGGCACAGGACTGGTCATGAGAGGTCAGGCAGAAGGGAGGGCATCCCATCCCCTCTTCCCACCTCCCAGGATTGTTGTCAGGGAAGCCTTGTATAGACAATATAGGACTAAACAAAACCCTATATTATTACTATCATCACCAAACCTTTTATATATTAGGGACCACCGGTCCTTGACAACCCTCTGGGATTTCTGTCCTCTTTCACTAAAAAAAATACAAAAAAAGTTTGTAAGAGGTGGTCTCCCTTCCATTTTCAAAGGCCTTGTGTTACAGAATAGGGTTACGAGGTTGAAACTGGGGCTGACAGGGGGACAGAGACGGTTGGGATGAAGACCTTTCCCCCCAAAAGTAAAGCATGATAGTGGAGGCCTAGGGGGCAAGGAATTAGAAGAAGAAGACAAGTGATGACCAGTCTTCAGAAGACTCTGGGGAGAAAGGCGCCCACGTGTGACTGTTCCTATCTTGCTGGTTTCACTTCCTGACATCTCGTTTATACCTCTGCAGGCCCAGAGCCAGGGGAGCAGGGAAGAAGAAAGAACCAAAGTTGGGCCTCAGAGAAGGCAATTCTGGGGATGCTATGAGCCTAACCTGTTCAGCAGACAGACCCACTCTTCAATAAAACTGAAGCCAGTAAAATTGGCTTTTGGCATTTCCCACATTCTTCACAGTCTTTCCCATCCTCCCCACAGATCCAGTGATCCCATGAGACCCTCCCCCCGCCTCTGTAAAGGAAGGAACCACATCAATATCTTCATTCATACCAGTATTAGGCTTATCATGGGGGTGACCCCGCATAGGAGGGAGCCACATTTTTTAAAAAAGGAGCCTTCCTCAAAAGAATGAATCTCTCAAAGTGGAATCTAAGGAATTAGTAAATAAGAGATTTGTAGTTTCACAGGCAAAGGCTATTTGTGCCCATGGAAAAGGCTGATCTGACTGCAACACAAGGCTGACCCAGAGACTAAGGCTTCCGCCATAGGGATCATGAACAGAGACTGAGACTTCCAAAACAAGCCTAACACAGACTCATTGAAACTAGAAAGGCCCTCTGATCACCTAGTCCAACTCCCTCATTTTATAAGGGAGGAGGTCCTGAGGCCAGAGAGGTGACATTACTTGCCTGAGATAACAGGAAACAGCAGTCATGATTTGAACCCAGGACACCTCAGCCCTCAAGTCTAGCACTCTTTACCACATCTTTTAAAAAGGGGGCCTTTATTTAGCCCTCATCAGAATGCTCAGGAAAGAGAGAAACATCTGGTTCTTTACCAACCACCAAGTTGTCTGTTTATCTTCTGCCTTAAAAAAAAAAAAACTACCATGACAATTACAAAAGCAGCTGCCAAGCCTGGTACAGCGCATGGGCAGAGCTTATGTTACCTGCTCTGGGACTTGCGGTGAAAGCGGGAGTCTTTCTTGAGTCTCCTGGTGACCGGAGGGGCCGGGGTGGAGGGCAGAGGCGGGGGAGCAGCAGGTGTGGGAGAAGGAGGTAGACCATTGCTTGGCTTACTCTTGGGGGTTTTATCCGCCTCATACTCAAAGGTGCGTTTAGGTTTAGGGACAGGGTTCACGTCTAGGTCAGGGGGGGTCTCGAGGAGCCCCTTGGGGGTGGGACTGCTTTGCGGTGGCTCCAGGTTGCTGAGACCACTGCCCTCACTCTCTGGGGGTGGGCCTGCCTCACCCCCCATCCCAAGAGCACCCGCTCCACGGCCACTGCCACTGGGGCTCCCTGCCGATTCCTCCAAGGTGCCCAGGGTGCCCAGGGTGGCAGTCTTCCTCCTGCCTCGGTCCACACTGTAGCAGCTGCTGGGGAGCTGGGGCAGCCCCCGGCCAGGCTGCTCCTTCAGGGCCTGCTCAATCTTCTGGATGCGGCTCAGCACCGCCGAGCTCTCCTTGCGGCCATGGCCCTTAAGGAAGGCATTGGAATCGCTGCGGCTTGGCCGTTTCTCCAGCCGGTGGCAGGAGTCCCGGTCCGGGAGCGACTCCCCTTCCTCCTCTGTCTCAGGATAGGAGCACTCTGAGAAGGTCCTGCTCATCCTCCGGAGGCCCTTGAAGTCAAAGGTCTTGTCTGAGCTGCATGGGGAGGGTAGCACGCTGGGGCAACCCTCACTGGCTGCCCGGTCGCCCTTTGGGCCCTCTCTCTTCTCTCCAAAAACATTCATTCTGGGCGAGGCCTCTCGGCGGCCTTCCCATGCTGAGATCTTCTCCCGGATACCCAGGCTGCGGGTGCCAGCGCGGCCCCGCGGGATGCTCCGCAGGCAGGCCGATGGACCCAGGGATGGCGTGCTGTGGGCGAGGGGTGGGCGGCCAGCTACCTCGTCCCCATTCTGGGCCTCCCCCTGGAGATGCTCCTTCTGGTCCTCTCCCTTGCACGCTGAGAGTCTATTGTCCAAGCAGCCGATGCTGGCGGCCTTGACGTGGTGACTAGAAGGTCGACTGTCCCGGGGCAGCTCAGGGGGACTGGCAGGCGAGGTGGCCTGCGGGTTCCAGTCCTTGAGGAGGAGCTGAGAGCCAGGGCCAGGAGGGGAGCTGCTGGCTGAGTTTTCGCTGTGGCTGAGTGGGTAAGCCGGGCTTCTTGGTGGAGAGAGGACTGGAGGTGGAGAAACCGACTGAGACCTGAGAGCAAAGAGAAAAAACGGTGAGATTTACTAACCAGCTCAGCTCCAAAGACAGTACCACACAGTCCACAGACCACTAGACTAGGAGCCAGGCAGGAAAAAGGGCTCAAATTTGGCCACTGACCCTTGGTAGCCAAAGGACCTTTGCCCAGGTGTTGGCTTTCCATGACTCCCTACTTAGGGGAAACACTCACAGATCACTGTCAACATAGAAAGAATTGTAAAAGGAATTTATTGAGGCTGGGTTTGCTGGTGACTAAGCTAAGTGATACAACAGATAGAATGCCAGGCCTGGAGCTGGTCAGATTTGAGTTCAAATCCAGCCTCAGGCACTTACTAGCTGTGTGACTCTGGGCAAGTCACTTCACCCTGTTGGCCTCAGTTTCCTCATCTGTAAAATGAGCTGCAGAAGGAAATGCAAAACTGCTCTAGTATCACTGCCAAGAAAACCCCAAATGGGGTCACAGAGAGTTGGATAAGACTGAAATAACTTAACAACAAAACTAGCAACTCAGAGTTTAACATTTCTGCCATTACAGTGGAGTATGATGGAAAGAACACTGGGTTTGTAGTCACAAGACCCTGGTTCAGATCCCACTTCGGTTCCTTATTACCTGTGTGACCATGGCCTGAGCCTCTCTGAACCTCGGCTGCCTGGTACAAAAAGAGGCCACTGGACTAGATAAACTGCAGTCTCATTCAATTCCCAACTACACCTAAGATTCCTCTCCCACTCCCCGCCCCCAAAAAAACACCAAAATAAACTTCTATCTAGGGAAAGTTGCACCAGGGGTTCACTGTTTAAAAATAAAAACATCTGCCAGAAAGTCAACAGTCCCAAGAACACAGCTTCCAAGCCAAAGAGTTTCTTTTCTCTGCTCATTTCCCAGGAGTATGTTGGCCTGGGTCTAACTTTGGATCTCTATAGATAGATTCCCTTAGAAACTTCATTCATTCATTTATCCATTCATTCATCCAATGAATGAGCACCTGTTCCTGGGTGTATCATTACAGAGGAAGTAGAAACCTCGGTTCGCCCAGCTATAAAATGAGGGTGGTGGTAGATTAGATATTCTTGAGGTTTGGTTTCCCTCAACATGCAGTTCATTACATCAGCCTAAACTGCACCAAGCTCTCCATCACAGAGCTAAGGAGGCAGGAAGGAGCCCAGAATGGAGGTGAGCTAGGCCTAACCAAAAGAGTATGTTAATGGAGAGAAGACAGATCACCTCTCATTAAGCTTGTTCCTCTAGGAGACGCACAATCAGACCATGGCTGCTCACAGGCAGCTTCCTTCCAAAACGCTCCCAACATTGGTCAAGGTGAGATGGTACTACAGTACTCCTGACCAGAAAGCCCCAGCCATACCCTACTAGTCAATCATCCCTGCCGCCCCTGACTGGGACTGTGTGGCCGAGCAGAAGGGCAGCAGTGGGTCAGGTTGCTATACTACTGCCTGCTTACACAGAGAGAATCCGTGCATGAGTGACTCAGAGCTTGGTCTACATTCCCTCTTTGGGGTCACAGCCCCTGGCTGCCCCCAAACAACAGGAAACCAATGGGCTTTAACTCTTTATTTTAAGAAAAGCTGCCCCAGTCAACAAGGACTGCCGCCCCCCACACACACGCATACATACACACACACACACACACACACACACACACACACACACACACACACGCCTTGGCCCAAAGCTCCTCTAGGAGATGTCAATAAAGAGAAGAGAGGAGATTCAATAAATTCAACAAACATTTATTACGCACCTCCTATGTTATGGAACTGGGACATAAAGGCAAAAAGTCAGTCTTTGCCTTTAAGGTGCTTACACAATATAGGTAAATATTAAAGAGGCTTGCTAAAAATCAGTAATATAATAAATGCTAGCTATTATTATTTTTATTGAGTAGCAGATGCTTTCTGAAATCACCATCTAGAGCACATAAAGGTCACAATCTCCTCCTACTTGTTTGAGAGAACCATAGACCCAAGAGAAGGTCATCAAGTCTAGCCCCCAGACTCCATACAAAGGCCAAGATATCTGAGAGGCAGAACTACCTATCTGATTAAAAAAAAAATACCCAAAACCCTTTATTGATGTTCTTTTCTTTTAAAACTACCCTCACTTAACCATAACTACCCCCCAACCCCCACCCCCAAAGAACCCTCCCTTATAATAGATGTCTGATTCCTCAGTTTTTCCTGGAAGGATGATTATAAACTTCCCTTAATAGCCTGACCCAGTGCAGAATTAGAGCCAGATGGTCAAAAATTCTTCCCAAAGTCCTGACATTTAAAATGCTGACATTTAACTCAGTTTCTCTCCTCTGTGGAGGATGGAGATGAAAAGACAGATCTATTCTTCCAACATCCCTCTTCAGATCAGAATGGGGTCCCTCGTCAGCCTCCTCCTTTTGTAGACTCCACAAAATACACCTCTCTAACTAGGCATGCCTCCCAAAGGAAACCACTGGCCTCACTTGGCCATTCCTCCCTAGCCTCTCCCCCTGCAGTTCAGATGCATTCTTGGCTTCCAAGTCTACTCTTTTATTCTACTTCTTTCTGGCCTATCCCACGGCCTAATCCCCAGGCAGCTCATGCAGCTGCTCGAGGACCAGGGAAACCTATCAGATCCGTAATGCATGCATGTAATCCTGGTGGTGGCATTATATGTTGTTAGGGTCTTGGATGGTTTCAGCATTCTACTGTTTGGAGGTTGGGGACTGGACCTGGTGACCTTTTCTTAGGTCTACGATTCTCTCAAACAAGAGTAAGCGTACTGAGACTTTTACTCTAGAGATCCGAGGTCAGCAAAGTCTGGAACTAAGAATGATTTTCATAATTTTAAAACATCTAATCAATCAATAAACATTTTCTAAGTGACTACTATGTGCCAGGCATTGTGCTAAGCACTAGGGATACAAAAATAAAATTTTACTGTAGGGCATGATCTATTCTTAACTCTCAAACCATACAAAAGCAAACAGAGGCCTGGATTTGGCCCTCAGGCCATTGTTTGTCAACCCCTGCTCTAGATGGTGGCTCCAGAAATACAGATGAGGATTACAAAAAATTAAATCAGAACAAGACAGGTGGGACATGTTTGAAAGGGGCAGGTAGAACATGCTGAACTGGACTCAACTGGTGTCAGTATTTCCAGATTTACGCCTGAGTGCAGAACTAAAAGTATCTGTTACCTCCTAACTTCTTCATATGTAGAATGAGGAGTTTGTGTAGATGGTCCTTCTATATGTCTATGTGGTCTCTTCCAGATCTAAAACGCTGATCCTATCACTAAACGCTACATTTAGGCAGTGGTGGGAATGGTTACATCTTTGAAGGAAATATGGAGGCTGGCCATATATAGTGGTTAAGATGGTAACAGGAACCAGTGCCAGCCTCTGTAACTTGGCCAGAAATGTCTTAGGATGAGATTTCCCAGCATTATATCTTCATTCTGTAAGCCATCTTATTTTATCTCTTAGTTACTATAAAGCACTTTTAAAAAAAAAGCTCAGAGGTGTTCTAAGGGGGAAAAGGGGATTATCCCTATAAAGAAATGGCCCTTCACTTTTGTGTATTAAATTCCCCCTGTATACAATCTTTGATCTGTAAAAAGATCCTTCAGAAGAGGGATTAGTATCCTTATCCCTAATCACTCATGGTTTTCAGGTAAACCAAGATTTGTTCTAAACTTAATACTCCCACAAGATATGTAGAAAGCGTAGCTTAAAAGTGTAGTGCTGGACTCCACCGAGTCAGGCTGGGTCAGATCCAGAGTTGGGAACTAACAATTACATGATTCTTTTCACCATACCCCTGCAATTTCTTCTATCCTTATATACCTATAAAGCTAGGTAAAAGCTTGGTAAAGCTTTTTATTTTATCTTACCTCCATTAGATTTGAAGAGAAACGGTTGGTTCTCCTGGTGCCCCAGGAGAACTGGGGGGACCCTAAACATTGAGAAGGAATTGGGAAAGAGCTGGTGGCAACAACACATCTCTGAATATGGTGGGGGTATACAAGACCCTCAGAAGGAAGGAGAATGCCTCAGGGAAGAAGAACTGTCTGACTTGGACAAGAAGCCAGAGAAACACATGAAAAGCATGATAAGAAATGTGGTCAAGCATGGGGTTGATCTCATGAAACCCAGAGAGAGAATATCTTGATAGGCTAGAACATTAGACAACACCTAATCAAGATGAAATTCAATAAAGATAAATGCAAAGTCTTATATTTGGGTTCAAAAACTCAATATGACAACTACAAGGTGGGGGAAGCAAAGCTGAGGAACAGTGGGTTTTAGTGGACTGCAAACTCAACATGAAGCAACAATATGATACAGCGAATATTCTTTGACTCAGCAACATCACTGCTAGGAGTATAGATCTAATAGTAATCTTTAAAGAGATCGAAGAAAGATGTAAAGGACCCACATATACAAAAACATTTATAGCAGTTCTTTTTGTGGTGGCAAGGAATCAGAGATTGAGATGCTGCCCATCAACTGGGGAATGGTTGAACAAGTTGTAGTATATGATTGTGATGGGATAAGTACTGTGGTATAAGAAATGATGAGCAGGATGGTTTCAGAGAAACCTGGTAAGACTTAAATGAACTGATGCAAAGTGAAATGAACAGAAGGATTTATACAAAAATGTCATAAAGACAAACAACTTTGAAAGACTTAGGAACACTGATCAAGGCAATGACCAACTGATAATTTCTTAGGACTCATGTAGAAACATGCTACCTCCACCCGATAAGAAAGGAGACAGGCTAAAGGTGCAGGCTGAGATATTTTATTTTGGACACAGCGAAATGAGAGGATTTGTTTTACTTATTACATGTACTTATAACATTTGACAAATTACATGTAATTTGTTTTACTTATTACATGTTTTTGACAAGGGTTTTACTTTCCTTTCTTTCTCAATTAGTGGGAGGTAAAGAAAGCAGATTTTCACTGAACAGAAGAAAATAAAATTTAATTTAAGAAAACAATATATATGGAAGATCAAAGAAAGCTAAAGCCATCTCAGATGCATTAAGAAAGACATAGCTTCTAGGACTAGGGAGGTGACAGTCCCATTATATTCTACTCTGGACCCTATCTGAACTATTGGGTTCAATTCTGAGCACCATATTGTAGAATCAAGCTCCAGAGAGTCCAGAGGAAGGCCGTCAGGATGGTGAAAGGCTTCAGGGTTCATGCCACATAAAGATCTCTGAAGGAATTGGAAGTGTTTAGCCTTGAGAAAGAAAAGATTTAGCATGAGACAAATAGTTGAAAGACTATCCCAAAGAAGAGGGATTACACTTGCTTTTCCCAGCTCCTCTGTGCAGAACTAGGAACCAAGTTTCAAAGAGGGAAATCAAGGGGCTGCCCTTTTGTTTTAAAGGTTGTTTCAACAAAGAACTTTCTAACAATTTAGAGTAGTTCAAAGTGAGACAAGACCAATAGTAGGTCATGTTCAAAAAGGGGCTTGCTGACCACTTGTTAGGAACATTTCAAAAGGAATTCTTGCTTCACTATAAGCTTTTGATAGGATAGAGATCAAAGAAAGATGATATATATATATATATATATATATACACACATACACACACAAAAATATTTATAGCAGCTCTTTTTGTGATGACAAGGAATCAGAAATTGAGGGGCTTCCTTCCAACCTGATTTGGGGTTTTAAAGTATAAAATTTTCATTAGGTCAGCTTGGAATAGGCTACTAGAGAATGTACATACATTAGTTTCCCCCCAGTCTTTGTCCAACTCTGTCCTTCCTTCTCTTTCAAGGGAGTGGAGGAGAGAGGCTGGAGGCAGGCACTATGAATGCACTTTCCTTTGCTGGTCCTGTCCATGGGAAGGAGCTGCCAATCTGCCCAAGCTGGGTACAGCTACGAAGTCACTGCAATCATTTTGCCAACACAAACATTTAGACTGTTTTTTGTCACCCAGGAAGAGAAACTCTAGCTCAGCTAGTAAAAAGTCAACAGGTATTGAATAATATCCATCATGCTCAGAGACTGGGATAGCCTAGATCCCACAGGAGAACTTGGCTGGGCTTTGACCTGACCCCTGGCAAACAGCAAGCCCCACAGGCTCAGAGATGTCTGATTTGGGGTGGGGGGAGGGGGTTGTGGGAGTGGTTCATGGGGAAAGATATCCATGAAGCAGATAACCGGCTTTCTATTTGTGTTTTTCTATGATGTCAATATGACCTTGTGGTCAAGTCAGAGGAGAGGGAAGGAGAGAAACAATCAGTCAGAAGACACAGGGAACCAAAGGGGAAGGGGACAGAGAGGGAATGGCCAAGAAAGACCAAAGATGAAGACGGAGGAGAGGGATGTGACAAAGGGAGACAAGAAAGGGATAATGGGAAGGAGAGCAAAAAAGTCAGGCAGACAGAGAGAGAGAGAGGGAGGGAGGGAGGGAGGGAGGGAGAGAGAGAGAGAGAGAGAGAGAGAGAGAGAGAGAAAGAGAGAGAGAGAAAGATAGAGAAAGAGAGGGAGAGAGGGAGAGAGAGAAAGAAAGAGAGAAAGAGAGAGAGAAAGAGAGAGAAAGAGAGAGAAAGAGAGGGGGAGAGGGAGAGAGAGAGAAAGAGAGACAGAGAAAGAAAGAGAAAGAGAGAGAAACAGAAACAAAGAAAGAAAGAGAGAGGCTGAGAAAATATGAGGTTAGGCTAGAGAGGGAAGGAGCAAAAGAGGTGGAAAGAAATAAAAAAAACTGCAACACAGAGACATTGATGCAGCGAGATAAAGAATAAGATGGAGTGACAAATGCATGCACTCCCAATGGTACTGATCCCCTTGAGAACATGACCCAGCTCCTAAGTTAGTGACACAGTAGATTCTCACATAACACACCCAGACAATGAATTCTCGGCAGGGGATGCACCATTTACTGGCAAACACAGCCAGGGACTTTTCCACTGGGGAGGCTACCTTTAATACCTGGATGAGAAAGCAGTTGGAATTTCACTTACATAGGGTTGGCTGTTTCTGAACAAAGGGCTTCTTGGGCATCTCCCTTGGGTTTGGTGCCACCCTGGATTCTCCCCATCATCACCACCATGTCAAGGCATTCCCGTACATTGGCTTTACCTGGGCATTAACCATTGACCTTAAAGTCTCCCCTGCTGGTTCCCTCCTCTCCACTTGGAAGGTTAGAGATTCCAGCTAGAAGTTCAATCCCCACTGGTACAAACTTACTCAGCTTCTGCCCCAAACTAGCTAGCGTCTGCTGAACAAAAAAACTGTCAATCCTGCCTGGCCCAGGCCCCAGGGCTACAAGGCCACATGTGCCAACTACATCCGGGAGAAAGCAAACAAGGGCAAAGAGGAAAGAATGTGGCCAGGCTGGCTCAAGTCTGTGGGGAATTCAGTTGTGAGCGAAGGTGGGTAGTGAATTTATTTCTGCTGAGTTGCCTTGAGTTTGTCTTTCCAAACTAGTAAGGGCAGGAGTCCAACCTGTGACTCTGATCCACAGTGGGTCAGAACCACAGACTGGACACTCCTGTCCTTATTGAACCAACATACCAAGAAGCAACATCCATCCAGAAATGAACCTGCCTGAGTCCTTGTTTTTGGGGGTGCTGATGGTCTAAAAGGGGACAGAAGGCACACATACACAACACAAAAACAATCTCCAACACAATTCTAGCTAGAACTAGAATTGTTGTGATTAGAAAGAGGGGCTGGCAAGTTTGTGGTAAGGAAGTAACTGGTTACGCTAAAAAGGCTTCATGGGGGAAATGAGTTCTAGGCAGATCTTTGAGGAGAGCCATTGGGGGAATCTTCCTGTTGTACTCTTGAGGAGCCCCTCAGGCCACTCTGGTGGAATTAAGTAAGGCCTCCAGTCTCATGAATTATTTTCTACTCTTAGCCACAGATCTCAGAAGTCCTAGGGACACCAAAAGGTCCATGATCTATCTCCTGGCTAAAGGGCATGTGTGAAATGGCAAACCCTCCTTGATCCTCCTGGAGTTGAGAAATTGACTGGACATTGGCATGGTCTTCTTCAGCAATGAAGGATGAACACCCACACACACAGTCTATCTTCCTGGCTCAATGTTCAGTCAATTTCTCATGTGTCTCAAGTATGTGTGTGTGTGTTCATCCTTCACTGACAAAGAAGAAAATGCCATCAGAGAAATAATGACATGACTTGTACCTGACTTTGTTTTGAGTGAGGGAGGGCTGTGCAGGTCACCAGCCTCACATCTCCTCCACAGCCATCTGAATCCGGTGACCAGATATTCATCAGGATGACTGGAGATGATCCAGAATGAGGCAACTGGGGTTAAGTGACTTACCCAAGGTCACACAGCTAGTGAGTGTCAAGTGTCTGAGGCCATATTTGAACTCAAGTCTTCCTGACTCCTGTACTGGTGCCCTATCCACTGTACCACCTAGCTGCCCTATAAGGCTATAAGGAGGTCAAGGAGGAAGTTTTCTCATCCTACTCTCACCTCTAAGGGACAGCTGGTGAAAAAGGTGGAGCCTTTATTTTCCATCTGACCTCCTCTTGCATTGGGGATTGAGGGACCACCTGGGAGTTGCTGTTTCAGGCATGTCCCTGAAAGGCCCATACAGCATTCCCAACTCCATAGGAAGTGCTCAACTCCACTCCTGCTACAACTGTATCCCCTCCCTTTCCAGGAGGGTGTAAGGGGGCAGAGGGGAGTGGAGGGGTCACTCAAGATCCCTTGATAGAACCAATCAGATATAATGACTAGGTGTAAGCAAGGCCTAGACAACTCTATGGGCTCAATCAATCTCCCCAGTGTTAAAGTAACTAACTACCTTTAACCAGGTGAGAACACCACTAGATAATCAAACGATCAATCAAGGGCATTAGGCACAAAAAAGTCCCTGAACAATTCATAAGGAGAGATGTGTGCGTTCATCCTTAGTTGCCGAAGAAGACCACGCCATCAGAGAAATAATGACATGACTTGCACTTGACGTTGTTTTGAGCAAGGGAGGGCTGTGCAGGCCACCAGCCTCACTTCTTCTCCAGAGCCATCTGAATCCAGTGACCAGATATTCATCAGGATGACTGGAGATGACCCAGGATGAGGCAATTGGGGTTAAGTGACTTGCCCAAGGTCACCCAGCTAGTGAGTGTCGAGTGTCTGAGGTGGGATTTAAACTCAGGTTCTCCTGACTCCTGCACTGGTGCTCTACCACAAAGCTGCCCCCATAAGGAGAGAAAACCTTGGATGAAAGAATGAGACAGACAGGGGGCACAATGGGATTAGCTGAGAAGACTAAGCTACAAGGTGTAGGGGATATATAAAACCAGAAGGCTAGTTCGCACTTAAGAGCTCTTTATAGCTAAGACCCTGAAAGGTAACAACTGGGATGGGGAGGAAATAGGAAGAAAGAGGAGAATCTCTGTCTCCTCTGCCTCCCTTGACCAACAGAGAACCTGTAAACTTTGGAAGGTCTAAAGATTGAGACTTTTCATAGGTCTGTGCATCACGGGCCAGGGACAAACTGGACACACACTACAAAGAATCCAGCAGGAAGCTACACCAAGCCAAGGGGAAATAGCTTGGAGACTCCAGGGAAAGCCCGCTTTGCCATGTGCTCTAAGGTGGAGCCCACTTTCCCCTTGACTCTATATACCCTAGTAGAAGAATGGGTCACAGACTTTTAGGGGCATGTTTTTTACCAATTTGGACTATGTTATTTTAAGAAAATACCCTTTCCTAAAAGTTAATTAAGTCTGGGTGATTGATAAAAACATTATCACTAGGGGTTTTTAAGCTGTGATATTAGAAAAATGTCCTTCCTTAGATCTACAGAGACCCCTAGGACTCTGAGGGAAGATGTAGTAGCCACCCTCTAGGGACCCAACCCACTAGTATAAATAGAGGTGGAGAGGAATTCAGAATACATGTTTCAATGGGAAGCCCTGAACCCAGAATCTCAGGCCAAAACTGGGCCTGAGATGTCACCATAGTGGAAACGCAAACTCTCATCCCTATGTCCAGGTGCCTTGCCCATTTCAGTCAACTCTTCCTCCTTTTGATTCACCCTCTTTCCCCTCCCTCCCTTCCTCTTCATTGCCCATACTCTTCTCTCCCTTTACCCCTTCCTCTCTCCCTCCTTCATTTCTCCTTCTTCCCCTCCATTCCCTGCTCTGTCCCATTGTCTTCCTCATTCCTTCTTTTTCTCTCTCCCTTCTTCCCCTCTTTCTTCCGTCTTTCCATTTCCTTTAGTACACACTATTTGTCAAGAGCCCTGCACTTGGTGCTATGTGGGCCAAAGTGATACAGGGCTGGCCCCTTTTTCTATATGAGTTTAGAGCTAAGTATGGAAGATAAAACATTTCCAAATACCTCTAACATAAAGCATTTAACAAGTATCATAAGAATGTTCCCAACCAAGTGTTATAGGCCAATAAAGGGAGGCAGGTTCAATGTTCAGGGTCCAGGAGAAAGTGGCATTTAAGCTGTGTCTGAATGGATTTCATTGAGGCACAGTGGAGGTGGGGGGAGGTTCCTGGACAAGGGAAACAACCAGAATTGGTAAAGTATAACATTACCTGGTGAATCACAATCAAATGTACAGCATGTGTAGGACAAGATCAGCCTAGAATGGTAGGTTGGGCTGAGGCCTGAAGGACCTTAAAGGCAAGAACTACAAGGATTTCTGAGCAGAAGAGTGACAGTACAATACCATACTTGTGTCTTAGGAAGATTCATTTGGCATGGTGAAATACATGGCGTGGTGGAAAGAACATGTGACTGGGAGTCAGGAGATCTGGGTTCGAGCCTGGCTTTGCCACTACCTCTTAGCCTTAGACAAGTCCACAGTCCTTCAGGACCTCAGCATCTTCACCAGGAAAATGAAGCAATTGTACTAGATGATCTCCATCTAAGATCAATTTTGGATCTATTACTCTGGATTTTAAGGATGGGGGCAGGTAGGACTAGAGGGAAGGAGATTAGGCTATGGCAATAGACTAGGGGAGAGATAATAAGAGCCTTTAAGAGTTATTCAATCTTTAGCTGGTCCTTCATTGCTATAAAGCCAATCTTTTTACTCTTCACAGCGGCTGTTCCAAATTTCTCTCTTCCAACCTTCCATACCACCCCCACATCTTCCTCATCTCTTAGCATGTCACTCCTCATACTTGACTGAGAAAAACAGGGGTCACACCCCCCAGAACTTCCTCCACTCCCTCCCCTTACATCTCAACCTCCCTTGAGATCATCTCCCATTATCCCTTCCTTTACTTCATTCTTGATAAAGCAGGTGATCTCTTCACATTCCCAAGACCCACCCTTCTTATCCCTTCAATCCAGCAGATTTTCCCCAGTCTTTGATCTCTCCTTTGCACTGGCCCATTCACTACTGTCTCCAAACATGAGCAGGGCTCCCACATTTTAAAATTCATTTAACTTTGCCATTCCCTAAAGCTCATTTAACTTTAACAAATTTAAAAATTCATTTAACCTTACCATTCCCTAGAGCTCTCTCTTCTAGAAAAAGCCATCTACATTCATGACCTCTATCTCCTCTCCTTCTCACTCACTTTTAAACTCCTAGTAAATTCTGGTTTCTGACCTCATTCCTCAGTGGAAGCTGCTCTCTCCAAAGTTTTCACTGCTGTCTTAGCTGCCAAAGCTTTTTCTCCGTCCTCATCCTTCTTGACCCAGCCCTCCAGCATTGGAGAGCCAACTGTCATCTCCTCGTGGATACTCTTTCCCTTCTCAGGCATTTCATGACACACTTTTCTCCTAGTTTACCTATTATCTCTTCTCGCAACTCATCCAGGTTCTCCCTGCTGGATCTGCATCCATACCCCACCCCCTAACTAAGCATGGGTCTCCTTCAAGTTTCTGCCCTAAGTCTCCTCTTCCCTCTCTACCTCCCCTCTCTTGCAGTGATCTCATCAGCTCCCATTGGGCTCAATTATCATCTCTAAGAAGCCAAGTTCCTGATCTATATATCCAGCCATTATCCCTTGCTTGAGCTCTCATCCTGAAAAACCAACTCCCTAGTACACATTTCTAACTAGATGCTCTGTAGGTGTCTCAAACTCAATGAGCCCCAGATAGAATTATCTCTCCCCCTGCTCCCCTCCTGAAAAAGTTCCCTCCTCAGCCCACCTTCCCTCTATTTCTGTCAAGGACACCACCATCCCTCTCATCACCCAGATTCAGGGTCATGTTTGTTGCTTCACTCTCCCTCACTTTCCCATATTTAATTAGTCATCAATTGTTGCTAATTCTACCTCCACTAACATCACTGATAAGCCATCTCTTTGTCTCTCGTTACTCACCTACCACCCTAGTCCAGGCCCTTATTACCTCTTGCTTGGATGATTGAAACAACTGGTCCTCCCCCCTCCAGGCTGGCCCCCAAACAGTTGTCAAATTAATAATCCTAAAGCACAGGCCTGACCATGTCACCCCTCTACTCTAAAAGTTTCAGTGAGGCTCCCTATTCCCTTCTCTGTTTAGCCTTTAAGTCTTTTCCAATCTGACCCAACCTAACTTTTCACATATTCTATGTTCCAGCCAAACTGATCTACTTAATGTTCCTCATTCTATTTCCTGTCCCCAGGTTTTTGCCCAGACTGTGCCTCATACTTGTAATGCAACCTTCTCACCTCCACCCTTAAGATTCCCTAGATTCACTCAAAACTCAGCCACAAGTCCTCACTACTAAAATCTTTCCTGATCTCTGAGTCGCCAGCGCACCCTCCAACCTGGAAATTGTGTTCATGTTGCAGATATTTTCTGTTTCTTATGTGTCTATATGTTCCCCAATAAAGTGTACGGTCCGAGAGGACAGAGACGATTTCATTTTTATCTCTGAAACTGCAGTACCCGGTATGTAGGGCAGGAATATGGACCTGATCCATGATTTCATTGATACAGAAAATTCCTGAATGAGATTCTCTCTACCAATATAATTACTACTACTTCTACCACTATTACTAATAATGATGATATTAAAGACAAAAATAAAAACAACCAGCACTGAAACAGTGCTTCCATGTTTGCAAGGCACTGGACACGTTATCTCACTCGATCCTCACCACAACACCATAAGGTAGGTTGGGATTACTATTATCCCCACTTTAGAAATGAAGAAACTGAAGCAGAAAAAGGGCATGACTTACCAAGGATCACACAGCCAGTGTGGGAAGCTTCCCACAACTCACACAGTTGGCATTTTCAGACTCTAGAGAGTCAAATGCTAGAAAATCCCAGTAAGGAGAGGTCATTAATCACTGAAAGCTGACAGTCAGGAGAAGGCTGCATGATCAGGGGAGCTGGAGAACACTGAGTTCTATCCCCTTCACTCAATCCCAACTGAGAAGCAGAACCCTAACTGTTAGAGTTACACCCAAACCAAGGCAAATCACAATGTTTACACTCTTGTGATATGGCAGGTTGGCTTCTACCACCCATGCTGGTCAACTGCATTACAACGGTGATACTGGCATGAACTGGAATGCATGGGCCTGGGGGAGAGTCACCTTGGGGCAGAGATCTGGGAGAAGGATGATGAAAATTCTGCACTATAAAAGAGAAAGGGGACAAAGCCCTCAGGATACTAGGACACAGCAAGGAACACAGATCATATGATCAAAAAAGAAAAGGCTTGGACCTTCTCCCACAACCTGGCTTCCTTCCAAGACAGCAATCCTGCTCCCACCAGATTATATGTTGACTACAAAAAGAGAGAAGAAGGAAGGAAGGAAGGAAGGAAGGAAGGAAGGAAGGAAGGAAGGAAGGAAGGAAGGAAGGAAGGAAGGAGAAAACTAGTGAAAATCCAAAGCAGCAGCAACAGAGAGGTGGATTGTCTGGACCAAGCAGGAGCTGGAACCAAGGAACAGCAAGGTACAGAAGCATGGGCAAGAAGAGGAAACTTCAGACCTTGTCCATCACTATGACTGTGAATTGTGTGAACTGTGTAAGTCTGGGAGCACCAGCATTGACTCTCGAGTGCCCCGTCTTCTTCCCCCACTGATGGGGGCAGGCCTTAACAGCAGGGTAGAACTGGGAGTCTAGAGGAGTATTCAGACCCTTGGAGGAAATAAGGCTCAGTGGAAGGGCTGGATGCCTGATGCTCTAGCAAGCACAAGTACTTTCCCATTGGGCTGGGGAGGGTAACCTAAGTAGTAGGGCAAATCTGGATAAATGAGTTGATCTCTGAGGAAGGGCTAGGAGAGTTGTTTTGAATGTTTATACAGGTGCAAGTGAGGGTCCTTGACATTTTTTGTTGGGTTTTATAAAGCTTCTTCTATATTCAATGTATTGGTGTTAGCCCTAGTGTTTGCATGGAATTTGGGGGCCCTTTACCTTTTTTGTATAGAATTATACAAAAGCTAAATTCTGGTGTTTCCAGGTTAAATCCTGTATAGGGGCATGAACCAAAGAGTATGACTAGCAAGGAGCCTGCAAGACTGAAGCTGGCTTTCATAAACCCAGGGGTTTAGGTTCTGGGTCTTATCTGATTATAACACTCAGAAAAAGGGGCAGTGTGGCCCCATAGTTAGACCAGGGAATCGGGAAGACCTAGATTCAAGTCTTGCCTTTGACAGATACTGGGCTGTGTGACCCTAGCAAATCCCCTAACCTTTGAGGGCCCCTGCAACTTTAAGACTAGATGTTGTATAATAGGTACTTAGCTGGTTAGGTCGAGGGAGTTTCCTCACTGGAGTTTCCAAATCAATGAAATTATGAACAAACAACAACCCAAAACAACTGATTACCAATATGAGAGTCATTTCTGGATCAGCTGTCTCTGCTTTAGAGCAAAGGTCAAGATCATATCCAACAGGAGAGGACAATCCTGTGGGCAGTTACACCAGCTCTAGCCTGACCTATTCAGACAAAGTACTGAGAGCAGAAAATGGGAAATGGAGAAAGAAACAGACATTAACATGCCCTACAGAACCCTAACTCATGTAAAGTCCCTACCACAACATGGAGGCTACAAGAATACAGAAGACCACCTCAGCCAGGAGGTAGACAGTGGGGGACTGCAAGCAAAGCTGCCTCATACAACAACGAAAAGCAGTAAACAGAGAAAATGAGCTTGCAGAAAGCTTGACGTGAGACCCAATCAGATGAGATTATCTCCAAAGCATTTAAGGATAAAAGTGGATCAAGACACAAGAAAGACAAAAAATTTTAAGTATTTCCTAGAATTTATAAGATAATTGATTTTTGGCAATGACAATGAAGTTACAACATTTGGATGTTTAATAGTTTAGCTCCTAATGTGCTATATGAGGAAGTAGAAATGGCATTAATGGCGATGAGAATTGGACCAGATTATGGCATGGAGCTGGATGAACCATCAGAATATCTACCTTAGTCAACACAGGTGGAGTTTAGGTTTATCTCTATTAAACCTGTAGTAAACTGACATCATAATGATGTAAATAAAATCTTACACTAGGATTCAAAACATTCATCTTACAAGTATAATATGCGAGATGCACGGTCAGAAGGAAAAAAATCGGGGACTTTTAGTCAGCCACAAGTCCCATCAACAGTATGATGTGGCAGCCCCCACAAACTCATGACATCTTGAGCTGCACTAAAAAAGGCAGCTGGAGAAGGAAATGGCAAACTGCTCCAGAATCTTTGCCAAGAAAACCCCCAAAACGACAAAGAGTTGGATACGATTGAACAAATAAAAAGCATTTATCACATGTATCCTTTTGTATAATAGTTCTGCTATGCTGGATGTTCTGTAAGGTCTTACGTCCACTTTCTATTTCCTCTGGTGCCTAACACAGTGCTCTGCATACATTGGGCAAATCAATAAACTGCAATAAATTTGCTGAATTGAATCTCCAGTGCTTTGCACACAACAGACATACAATTAGAGTGACCACATTCCCATAGTTCTTTAGCATGTACAAATGAAGACACTGAGAGGCTATGAATCAGAAAGCTCAGACCCTAATCCAGCTCTCCCAACTCCATGAGAAGTCTCCTTTTCACCATGCCATACAATGATGAATTCAGCAATTCATTCACCACAAAGAAAATACCTAGTGAACTCTAAAGAGACTGTCAAAGAGATGACCAGGACACAAGAACCTCCATCAGCCCAGTGTCTGACTCCAGGGAGAATGAGATCCCTACTCTGGAAACTTGTGTGCTCCCAACCCAACTCCAGGATCCCCTGCCAGTTACTTCCAGAAAAATGTAAGAACCAGGCAGAGTAGGCTGGATTTTCCACTGAAGGAAATTCCCCAAGCTGCTTCTTTTAAATCCCAAGCTGAGAAGTGAGCCCTGTGATGAGCCACACAGCTAGCTGCTGGTCCCCACTCCCAGGAGAAAAGCTTTGCTTGGTTACAGTGACCTACAAGATAGTAAGGTGCATGACAGCAGAGGCCTCATCTAAATCTTGTATTTCACCCAGTGCCGGTGTTTATTGAATGAATGAACTGTGATACCTGGTTCAGCCACATCCCCCAGGCTTCCGTTATCTCATGAAAAAGTAAAGCAGAGTGTTGCTGTTTACTGATGACACTATCCCCCAAACCTCTGGAGGAGAAGAAGGACTCTTGTCTGGCCCACTTGGCTGCTAGTCTTGATTGGAGATGAAAGGTCCTTGAAAATCACCTCAGGGCAGGGGATGCATGTACCCACAGGATACCCAGGCCAGATGAGCCCCATCCCACCTGTTTAATCTCGCAGGCATACCTGTTAAGGGTACCCACTATTCTACTTGCCTTGGGGCCAGGCCAACTATCCTCAGGCTTTCTGGAGCTGAGTCCAGCTGCCTCTCAATCCCAAGTGTCCCTAAGCTAGTCTATACAAGGAGGTCGGGTCCTGGAGATACCAGCTCCCCACTTACCGGCCCAAGGTCTCCCGAGGGGCCTTAGTGCCTCCAGCTCCGTGGGTGATGCTGGCATTCTTGTTGGCAGTCATGGTCATTTCGGCTCTCCACAAATCCAAGTCCCTGAAAAGAAGAAAAGGCATGTGAGAGGTAGATTTCTAAAGGGGCCTGCTACTTTCCAGAAGGTCTAGAAAACTACCCTTTTAAACCAAGTATCAACTCCAAGTGTTACAACTTAAAGTCTTCTGGAACTCCCCAGCTCTTAGGCTAAGGGAGGAGGTGAGATGAACTTCTCTCCTCTAGCGCCTCCAGGGGCGCCACAGGCTAATTACCACTTATTAGTAACCATCTCCCCCCATGCCAAAGACTAATAAGAAAAAAGAAAATAATAACTAATATTTACACAGAGCTTATGAATACCAAATTCTGTGCTAAGTGCTCTACAACTATAATTTCCTTTGGTGCTCTTATCATCCCCATTTTACAGAAAAGGAACCTGAGGCATAAAAAGGTTAAGTCCCAGGGTCACACAGCTAGTAAGTGTCTGGGGCTGGATTTGAACATGGGTCTTCCTGGCTCCAGGTTTGGTGCTCTATCCACTGCTCCACCTGGGAGGGAGGTGCGATTATTATTCCCATTTTACAGATGAGGAAATTGAGGCAAAGGTGAAGTGACTTGTCCAGAGTCACACAGCTATTAAGTGTCTGAGGCCAGATTTAACAGCAATTAACAATACGTGTGTGTGTATACATATATATTTGCGTGTATGTCTGTATGTATATATACCTTAACATTTATATAGAACCTACTATGTGCCAGGCACTTCACAATTATTTTTAAAATATTTCATTTGAAGCTCACAACAGTCCTAGGAGATAATTGATATCGTTATCTCCACTTTATAGATGAGAAAACGGAAGCAGACAAAAGGTAAGTGACTCGCCCAGGGTCACACAGCTGGTAAATGTCTGAAGCTGGGCTGGAAGTCGGGTCTTCCTGACAACAGCCCTGGCATTCTATCTACTGTGTCTCTTGGCTGAAAAGAAATCAGTAAAATAAGGAAAACATATCTTGGGTACGTTATTTGTGAGAGTCAACCCGCACAACTATACATACATCTATATCTATATCTATATATAAAATGTGTGTATTTAAATAGTTATATGTATATGTATGTATATTGTTATACATATGGACACATGTTTATATGTGTATAGGTACATATATATATACATATAAAAACACAAAATCTATTATCAATATAAAACCATAGTCAAAAATTACTGCTAAGGCCCCCCAGCAAGAGATAATGATGAGTATTAAATCGACATTATTAGGGCTGTGTTTACACTCCCATTACGAAGGCTGTTTCTTCATGTCACATCACCATAGGTAAGAACTACTATTTTCACTGCTGGTATTGGCTGTGAAACGCACCACCCTCTCCCCAGTCATCAAGGTTCAAAGACTGGGTGTCCTCTCAGATTGCTTCCTCTGTCCTCACACCCAATCAGGTGCTAAATCCTATCACTTCCACTTCTAGGATATCGCTCCAATGTGTTCCCTTTTGCCCATTTATTTAAAGCCTGCATTCAGACCCCCACCGCCCGTTCCCTGTAGTATTACGATAGCCTTTGACGTGCTCCGAGCCTCTGTCTCCAGTCTCGTCCAATCTCTTGATCAATAACACTGCCCAAGGAACCTTCCTAAATGCCAGTTCTCATCATGCTGCCCCCTTGATCACTTCAAAGTGATCAATGGCTCATTACCTATTAAAGTCTGAATTCTTTTAGTTGACACTTAAGGCTTTCTATGACTTGGCCCAAGCTAACCTTTGTAGTTACATCTCCAACTATTCTCCCTCTTGCAAACCCAACTTTCTGGACAAATTGAACTAATTTGCTATTACTCAAAGACAACCCTCATCCCCTACATCTCAAGCCTTCACTCATTGTGTTTCCTCCCCCTGGAATCTTTTCCCCCTATTCCATTGCCCACTGTCCATCCCCAGCCAGACACCACTTATCCAATTCCTATGTGTCTCCTTAATCCCCTTTAAT
This sequence comes from Notamacropus eugenii, assembly GCF_028372415.1. Classification (NCBI taxonomy): domain Eukaryota; kingdom Metazoa; phylum Chordata; class Mammalia; order Diprotodontia; family Macropodidae; genus Notamacropus; species Notamacropus eugenii. Next base: position 36,663,596 of record NC_092877.1, on the reverse strand, counting down.
GTTCAAGTGCTACCTCTTCCAAGAAAATCCTTCCCCATCCCCAGTGAGAGGTGATAGTTCTGTCCTCTAAACCAGTGGTGTTAAACTCCCACTAAACTGTACATAAAGATCCTTGTAGGCAACACATTGATTTAGAAAACCACATACTAACATTATCTCTGTATCCCATGTATAAAATGTATCAAACTGCCAACCATTTTCAGAGAGAGGAGGAAAGGGAAGGAGGGAGAAAAATTTGGAACTTAAAATCTTGTAAAAATGAATGCTAAAAAATTTTCTTAATAAGTATATGGGGAAAAAATAAAATACTATTTAAATTTTAAAAACCTTATATTCTACTGTATTGTTACTCATTTTGTTAAATACTTCTTAACTGCATTTTAATCTGATTTAGAGTGTTACCTGCCTCTGCACACCTCTGCATATTTTTAGATTCTAGCTGATGTTACAGGCACTAAGGAACACGTCTTATCTCTTCTATTTGACAGTAAATTCCCGAGTCCAAGATGTGTCCAAGATCTCTTTATCTCCCACAGCACTTATCCCAGGGTCTTGCTTATCTTATTCAATAATTATTTGATGAACAAATGCTATGAAATTAATGGTAAATATCATTGAATTTCCACAAATATATTTATCTGTGACCACAAAGAGCCTTAATCATCCATCTATTTACCTTAAAACAAATAATTGCTATTGATTTCAGATGCATAAACAGAATTCTAATTCATCATGATGCCCACTATTCTTCCAAAGAAGACATGAAGTCCATGTTTTCTGACAACTTTTAAGTTCCTAGGATCTTTTTTCTTGGGGAGAGGGAAAAGCGGGCTAACATCAATGTTTCTGTAGAGTCTGGTCTAAGAATGGCTGCTCAATATTATCTGAGAATGGTGATTATTGCTTTAGGGGGTCGTGATACCAAAGGAGCCCTAGACAGAGGCACTATCTCAGAATACTGCTGCATATTTATAAGGCAAAGAAAATACATAAGCTGCTCCCCCTTTTAATACATTATAGCCTGAAACTCCACATACACATCAGGCTCTCACCATTTTCTGTCAATGAGGATGTCTGGAATCACATCAGGACACAAAGCTGCTTTCCTTTTCTTCTCCCTTCTTCCCATGAGACCCCAAGCCAAGGTCCCTTGACTCAGAACAACCCAGCTCCCCAGACAAACACCCCCAGAATGCTTACCTGGAGGGTTCGTTTCCTAGGAAGTGAGTTCTGGGGCTCAGGCCCTTGGGAACGGCACTCCCCCTTTCCCCAAGGGAGTCACTACATCCTCCCCCAGCTTCTGGTCACTTATACTCCCCAAACTTCAGAGGGAGCTGACTGGAACACATTTCTATCCAATTTTACATATAAGAAACAAAATCAATGCAGAGAAAATAAAAAGAGAACCTTCCAAGTGAGGAGAAAAAATCTTTGCAGCAAACATCCCTGACCAAACTCATACGCACCAATTCTTTATGCATGGCCAAGAGCTATCATCCCCAATAGGGAAGTGGCTCAAGAATAGGAATGAAGAGTTTTTCAAAAGAGCAGTCAATGACTTTGAAATAGTGCTCATAGGAAGGGCGGATTAAAACATGTTTCTGGCCCTGCAGACCAGCAGAGATGACCGAAAAGCAGCGAACGGGTCATGGGAAGACAGGCATACTAATGCTATGAAATAGTCTAAATGTTCTGGAAAACAATTTGTGAAACTATTCATACCCTCTGACTCTGGGATTGAACTCGAGGGCATATACCCAAAAGACAGTCAAAAACGAAAACATCCAACACATGGAAATATTTTGTGGCATTCCTTTTTGTAGTGGCAAAGCGCAGGAAACATTCTTTCTTGTGGAGGGGAAGCAATTAGAACATGAATACTCCTGTGCTATATAGATGTAATAAAATATAGTTCTATTGTTTCTTAAAAAGCGAGGAATAGGAGGGATTCACAGGAAAAGATGGGAAGATTTATATGAACTAATGGTACAAATTAAAATAAGCAGGACCAGAAATAACATAAGGAACAAATACAATGATGGATAGAAATTGGTGCATTGGCTAACATCAGGAAGATCTGAATTCATATGCAACCTCAGACACTAACTGACTGTGTAAACCTGGGCAAATCACTTAACCACTGACTGCCTCAGTTTCCTCATCTGTAAAATGGGCACAATAATAGCCCCTACCTCCCAGAGTCATTGTGAGAAGGAGCTGCTTCTAAAGAGCTTTGCAAACCTTAAGACTATATGCTATCTATGACTATTGGAAAGACTGCTAATAGAAAGTCAGTTAACTGGAAAATCAGGGATAGTCCCAGAGTATTGCATGGGACTCAGAAGGCAGAGTGTCACATGACTGTCAGATGCAATCTCTATCAGGAGTTTCTGCTTTTTTCTCCCCTTTGGTACAAGGGATGTAATAAAATAAAGTTTAATTCACAAGGTAAGAGGTAGGCTGAAATATATCCAGGAATCACTGCGATAGAAACGCAAAAGCACCAAATAGATATTTAAAAATAAAACATGAAGATGCAATCCTTCAAAGACTGTCCAATCTGACCATCAGGGGAGGAACTGAGGTGATCTGAAGGTGCCTTGAATATGTTATGATGGTGAGGAAGTTGGTATGATGTGTCCTGCCAACCTCTGCCAGCTGGCAAGGAAGGAGTACCCAGGAGGTGCCCCTCATCTCCACACGACTTCAGCCAAGTCTGGCAGAGCAGGTGTTCTTAACCAGGGGCAAACTTGTTTAGCATTTTTGATAACTGCTTTTCAAAACAATTTCTTCCATATGCTCAGTTTTTTGATCGTAGGAAGGGCAGCATGATCTGTTTATTTAAAAGAACTTTGATTTAAAAAAAACAAAACTGAAAAACTTCACAAAAGGGTTCATAAGGCATTGCCACAATTTCCTGAAAGTTTCTGTGGAGGTGGTACCATGGGCCCAAGAGCCAAGGGACCACCTCCTAAGATGGTGTCCTGAAAAATAGAGTATTTTATTTTGTGCATTTAAAAACAAAATGCTAACAAGATTCAGCTGGAAGAACAAAAGGTCCGGAATATCAAGAGAATTAATGAAAAGAAAATGCAAAGGAGGGTGGCCTTGCAATACCAGCTCTCAAACTATATTATAAAGTGGCAATCATCAAAACTCTCTGGTACTTGCTAAGAAATAAAGTGACAGATCAGTGGAATAGATTAGGTACATAACACACAGTAGAAAACTGCCATAGTAATGTAGTATTTGACAAACCCAAAGACCCCCAAATTCTAGGATAACTCACTATTTGATAAACACTGCTGGGAAAAGTGGAAAACAGCAAAAACTAGGTATAGGCCAATATCTTACACCATATACAAAGATAAGGTAAAAATGGGTACATGATTTAGATATAAAGGGTGATACCATAAGCAAATCAACAGATTAAGGAATAGTTTGTCAAGTATATAAAGAAGGGAAAAATTTTTGACCAAACAAAAGACAGAGTATTATGAGATATAAAATGGATAATTTTGATTGTACTACCTCACACTTATCAGATTGACTAATATGACAGAAAAGTAAAACGGTAAATATTGGGGATGTGGAAAAATTGGGATACTAATGCACTGTTGGTGGAGTTGTGAGCTGATCCAACCATTTTGGAATTATGCCCAAAGGGCTACAAAAATGTGCATACCCTTTCATCTAACAATACCACTACTAGGTCTGTGTTCCAAAAAGATCATTAAAAAGGACTTTCATGTATATAAATATTTATAATAGCTCTTTTTGAAGGGCAAAGAATTGGAAACTGAGGGAATGCTCATCAAATGGGGAACGACTGAACAAACTGTAGCATATGAATGTAATGAAATACTATTGTGCTATAAGAAATGATGAGCATCCAGATTTCAAAAAAACCCTGAAAAGACTTACATAAACTGATGCTGAGTAAATGAGCAGAACCAGGAGAACATAACACATGGTAACAGCAACATTCTGCGATGATCAGCTATGAATGACTTAACTATTCTCAGCAATACAATGATCTCATTCCAAGGGACTCCTGATGGAAAATGCTATCCACATCCAGAGAAAGAACTGCAAGAGTCTGAATGCAGATTGAGGCATACTATTTTCACTATATTTTTGTGTGTTCTTTTCCCTTTTGGTCTGTTTCTTCTTTCACAACATGACTAATGTGGAAATATGCTTTACATGATTGAACATATATAACCTGGAGGAGGGAAGAAAAATTTAGAACTCAAAAATTTTTAAAGGAATGTTAAAAATTTTCTTTACATGGAATTAGAAAAAAATAAAATATTATTTTAAAAAAATCATTAATAGAATGTGATGAAAAACGTATTATTCTTTCTCTCCATGGAATTTCCAACCAAATAAGTGTGGAACCACAATTCTGAGGGCCTTTTGTGAAGTTCTGCATGAGAGTTTGGGGGGCGGGGGTGGGAAGAGGAAACAGTGATGGCTTTGGTATGGTATCCAAGAGGTTCAAGGAGTAGTTGGTGCAGACAGGAACCCAGAGAGAGGAACCCACAGTGGGAACACTCAGAGGAAAACACACACTGCAGTCTATCCTTTATGTGAAACTGGCATATTATATGACAAGCGACAAAAACCAAAAACCCTTTTCTCCCTTTAATTGCAGATAACACAAAGTTGAGTAACTAGTATGTTCAAAGACAGAACTGCAATCTCAAAAGATTTTTGAAAGGCTGGAACAACGGACTGAATCTAGTAAGATTAACTTTAAATCCTATTCTTGGGTTCACAATAATCAACCACACAGGTATAAAGTGGGGGAGTATGGATAGGCAGCAACTCAAGCAAAAAGGACTGGGGGTGGGATAGCAAGGGAGTGGTACTGGTCAGTGGGATGTGGGCTCAAGACAAGCCAAAAGTATGATGGGACATCTAAAGAGGGCTCCTATGAGCAGTGTGCAGAATAAAGGATGTGATCTTCCATTGCAATCTACCCTGATCTGATCCCATCTATAAAATACTACTATGCTCAGGTCCTGATGTTACATTTTAGGAGAGGCATTAAAGCACATCTAGAAGAGACTGACTGGGATAGTGAGGGGATGCAAAACTCATCCATGCTATGATAGATTGAGGGAACAAGAAATGTTTTTTTTAGCCTATAAAGAGAGAGCATAACATTTTAAATATATAAAGCACTATGCTGAAGAAAAAATTAGACTTGTGGTCACTTTTTCCTTTTCTAGATATTTACAAACTATCCTTTATAGAACAGGTTCTAGAAATTTTCCAGAAATCCATTCACATGGTCTAGGTTTAGTAGTTCCCTGCAGGAATACCTCTCTGGACAGCCCGCCCATAATCCCTGGGGGAGTTAATGTACTCAGTTTTAGAGCTATCATCCTAAGGCTAAGTCTTTTGGTTGGTGAATGAGTGTAAACTAACCTCATCCAACTACTCCTAGACTGTAGTTCATGCTTCACTTCCCATCCCAACCAGTCAGCCACCTTGGCCATCTTGACACCTGCCCTGCTAACAAAGACACTGCCCATTCTCCATTGGGTCCCCTTCAACACAGAAGACAACCCACTCCCCTACGGATCAATCTATCATCCTTTTCCTGGATACCACTCCACATGTGGCACATATCTCTATTGCAACATAAGTTCCTTAAAGGCATGATCTGTCATCCACAACTATTTTCATCCCTAGAACGTGGTACTATACCATCCTCCTATCTCTTTGCGTTTGACCTAGATGATCCTCAATCCTGTATTACCCTACTTAGCCCAGCTGGAGTGTCTCTCTTCTTTCAAGACTTAGTGCAATCACTATTCTCTCTAAGACGCCTTTCTGGTCCCCTCAGCTACGAGTGACTTCCCAACCAAGTCAACAAGCTTTTATTATGTGTCCCATTATGTGCCATCACAGTGCTAAGCCTTAGGCATACAAAGAAAGACAAAAGATAAGTCTCTGCTCTCAAGGAGCTCATAGATCAGTGGGGCAGACAAACAAGATATATACAGGATAAAGTAGAATTGACCTCAGAGAGAAGCCAGGAAAGGCTTCTGGAGAAGATGGGATTTTAGCAAGGCTTAAAGTTGGGGAAGCCAAGAGACAGAGATGAGAAGGGAGATCATTCCAGGGGTTGGAGGCAGTTGGTGAAAATGCAGAGAATCAGAAGACAGACAGCTCTCTACTTTCCATTATAAGTAGCATTATTTTAATCACTCTGAATAGTGGTCCTGTTTTCCAGGGATTCTTCTCTTTTCCCTAAATATAGCTGGGTTTTTTTATCCTTTCTGTTATTCTTAGCTTTCCTCACCAATCTCAGTTTGTTCTGAACTGTAGCCCTCCCAACTATGCCAGAATTCATTCTCTGTATCTCTCTTTGCTTCCATCTTCTATACATTTTTTAAAAATTCTACTATGTTTAACATGATTGTACATGTATAGCCTATGTCAGATTGTATACTGTCTTGGGCAGGGAATAGGAGAAGAAGGGAGAAAAAAATTGGAACTCAAAATTTTATAAAAGTGAAAAATGAAAACTAAATTTACATGTAATTGGAAAAAACAAAATAATTATTAAGTGGAATAAAAGTTTTCTTAAAAAAGCAAAAAAGGTCCTAAGTTGGTGAGTGAGCGATCCACCACAAATCTCTTTAGACAACTCCCCCTTCCCTCTTCATCAGAAATGCTTCCTCTTTATGCGTCTTCCACAATTTCATTCTTGGAAACTTTCCATCATTCCACCAAGGCTGACTTCCCTTGTAGAATTTTACTCCAAAGGATCCTAGTTATCCTTCCACTGAGCCTTTTGAAATCTGCTTTTTAAAAAGCCACACTATTCCCAGCTTTTCCCCTCCTCTATCACAAGTTCTAAAATGGAGCAATCCAGCTTAATAGATAAGTAAAAAACTCCACTGATACAGTGACATTATGGACACAAAATTCTGCCCTAACAGTCATCTACCTTTCTACCACTGAGAAGAGAACCAGGGATAAGACCTGAGGTATGTTTCATTATCTGTTCTCTCTGACCTTCCTCTCATTTTTCTTTTCATTTACAAGAGTGTGTACATCCTTCTCTTGGTTCTGTTCATTTGGGTCTGTATCAGTTCATACAAATCTTTCCATGTTTCTCTAAATTCCTCACATTCATCATTTCTCACTGCACAATAATACAACAATATCCTATCATATTCATCTAGGTCTTTAGTCATTCTCTAACTGAGGGGCAACCATTTTTTCCTTAGCTACCATAGGGAGTGTTGCTATGAATATTTTGATATATATGGGGACCTTTTCTTTGTCTTCAGCTTTCTTGGAGTATACATGCCCAATAGTAGCATGGATTAGTGGACCAAAGAGCACAGTTAATTCAGTCACTTTTCTTCCAAAATTCCAATCCAATCTCCAAAATGTCTAGAACATTTCACCACTCAACTCAAAAATGCATTAAGGTGCTTGTTTTCTTCTCAGTTCCTCCAACAATGACCATGTCCAGAAAGTATTTTCAAGAATCTGTTTCTCTCCATTCCTTGGATCTTTCATCTTCATCTTCAGTCCCTTTCTATCTTCTTCTCTGCATGGAAAGAACAGCTATTTGAATGCCTCTTCCTACTTACGGTGGCTTTCTTTGCTACTTCCTTTGACTTCTGGGTTGTTGTCCTGGGAATCCACATCCGGAGGGGTTGACCTCTGGCACTGGTGGGGCCAAGCAAGATAGGTGGGGACAGAGGTAGAGAGGGAGAAGAGTACTCAGGAAATGGACAGGGCTTTTCTAGGCTCTAGGAAGGAGACAGCTGAAACAAACTCAGAAGACTCAAGATTTCTTTCCATTTTCTTCTCACTGAACCCTTGCTATTCCCTCCCACCCATTCCCAGATGCCTCCTTTCTCAACCTTATCCTCAAAACAGAACTTTAATTTAAAGTTTTTGGCCTAAGTTTTAAGTTTTTAGCTCTTTCTCCTACCAGATGGTCTGTCTCCACTTCAGCAAAAACAGATTTTGTAGAAGCCTCAAGTTGTATTTAAACACTTCCCATAAGCATAAAATGGGGTAAGGGTTACTTGGGTGGTTCTAATCTAAAGGAACTCTCCCAGAGCCTCCAAGGCAACGTTAAAGACCCAGCATAACTTCCTGCCAGGCTGAGAAATCTACCCTTCTGGTCCTTTTTCAGCCTCTTCCTCCTGTTGTTGGGGGTTTTTTTTGTCTCTGTCTCTTTCTTTCTGTCTCTGTCTTTCTCCATTTGTATCTCTTCCTCAGTCTCTCTTTTTCTCTCTCTTTCTGCCTCTGTTTCTCTATCTTTCCATGTTTCTGTCTCTATCTCTTTTTTCACTCTACTTATTTACTTCAGTCTGTATCTCTTCTTTATCCCCAACCACCACTCCTTTCCATCCCCAAGAGACTCTTAACTGTTAACAGAGAGAAAGCAAGACACCCAAACACTTGGGAAGCTCCTCCATTCTAGGGACTTAGAGCCCAATCCATGAATATGACCCTGATACTTCCCAGTCAGTTACTATACAATGACACCCACCTTTATAAGGAACTCCCTTCTTTACCTACCTTAGAGGTCAGACTAACTTTTCACTCATATAATAAGACTGAGAAGTCCACATATAATAAATAACTCAATCTCGACACTGCAGTTAAACTTCGCGACAATGCCCAGAAGGTAAATACGCTTCCTTTAGTAATGACAGGAAAGAGGTTCACAAAGATGAGTGACGTGATCAAAGGGAGAGAGAAAGTCAGGAACAGGATATAAACCACCACTTCGATTTCCCTTATCATTGTCAATTACAATATTAATTAAGCAGCTGCTATGGTAATAACTCACAAGCCTATTGTCCATAGCCTGGCCCATCTCTTGGTAGGAGCTGGAAAAAACTTCTAATTCAACACATTCAACAAATATTACATACCTACTGAACACTGAATATTGTTCTAGGCAACGGAGAGATACAAAGATTAGAAAAGACAAGGTATTATTTGATACCCTTCCTGATACTGGTTCTCTAGTGTGATGTCTCCTTGGTACTTGTAACTCAATATGTACGAAAATGAACTGATTGACCCCCTCCTAAATCTACACCTACTTCTGGACTTCACTATTTCTACTAGCAGTACTAACATTTACCCAAGTCTCCCACGGTCAAACCCCTCCGGTTCCCTCTTCCTTTTCATATCCAAGTCCTATTAATTCTACATCCCCTTCTCATATCTCTCATTTCCATCCCTTATTCTATATTCTCACTGACACCACTGTAATATAGACCCCCTCATTGATCAGCACCTACAAAACCACAAAAGCCTCTAAATAGGCCTTCCCAAGGTCACTCTTTCTCTGATCCAGTCCATTATTTACAGCTGTCAGAATGAATACCTTTATGCATTAATCTTGTCATGTTATTCCTCAATTCAAAACCTTTCCATGGCTTCCTACCATTTACGGAATAAAGTTCAGAGTTCTTTGCCAGCCCTCAAAGCCCCTTCAGTACGGTAGCTTTCTTGGTAAAAGAATAACCATTATAATAAATAGCTTGGTAATCTCTTGGACTATTTACCTCTCTGAAGTGCCAGCTGTGTAGATCCACAGAATCTAAGAGCTAGATAGAATAAACCTCAGAAGACATAGAGTCTAACCCATGTTTCAATAAGAAACTTCTTCTACAAGATCCCCCCTCCCAAAAAAAGTGTTCACCTATCCTCTTTTCAAAGACTTCCAATTAAATGGAACATTCTCTGTGTTCAAGAGAGTCCACTCTATGTGGAGGTAACTTTTTCCTTATATCAAGCCTAAATCAGCCTCTCTGAAACTCAACCACTGTTCCTACTTCTGCCTTCTGGGGCCACATTGAACCATCTGAATCCTTCTGCCCTATGTTAGCCCTTTTTTTTTTTCTATGCCTCACTAAAGGGGCCATCCCCTGGCTACTTCTTAAAGAGGCCTAGTCACTGAATGAGTGTTATTTTACCCTAAGTGAGTTCCTGAATAGACCTTGGTCCTTTCTATTGCATCCTGGGTCATCTCCAGTCATCCTGAGGAATATTTGGTCACTGGATTCAGATGGCTCTGAAGGAGAAGTGAGGCTGGTGACCTGCACAGCCCTCCCTCACTCAAAACAAAGTCAAGTGCAAGTCATGGCATTATTTCTCCGATGGCATGGTCTTCTTCGGCAACAAAGGACAAACACCATAACCACACGTCATCAAAGAAAGCTATCTCATCACCCTCTAAGTCTTCTCTTCCCTCAGTTTCCTTCAAACATTCGTTCATACCATTGTTCCTTCAAATGGTTCTCACGGGGCATGTTGGGGAATGTCTAGGGAAACTTACAACCCCTGTTTTTTAACCCTGGGGCTGTCTTAATGTAGCTTAGAACAGTGGACATTGTTTTAGGCTAGGTCACCCCAAAGACTCATGTTGAGTGTCTAATTCACTAAAACCCCTCAGACATTTCTCAGAGAAATTGTTAACTAGCCACATTCCTCCCAATCCTGACATCTGGGAAGTTCCTTTGTAGAATCTAAATGTAGAACTTTAAATTTACCCATCAAGCTTCAACACCATCAACAGGGCCCATCATTCTAGCCTGTTTTGTGTTGTGCTTCTGACTCATTCAGACTTCACTACCACGTTTCATCCCAGAACTTCCCTCCGCTCTTAAGAGTCTCCTTCCCCTGGAATATTCCTAGGCCATGTCAGCCCCCTTCTCCCATTGGTGAGTTTCTTCCTGGGGGCTTTCATTTTAGGAAGAGACCCGGGTTGCCTGTGCTTTATTCCCTTCCTTCTGACCAAGCTCTGGGCAGATGCCTTCCGTTTCCCTTTTCCTCTTGTTTTTAAGTTCCCCTATATTCCCCCATTAGAATATAAGTCCTTGAGGGCAGGGACCGTCTTTCTTTAGGCTCATATTGGATTTTCTCAGAGTTTACCACAGTGCTCAGCACATAATAAAGGCTTAATAAAGGCTTGTTGCTTGCCTGTTTGCTGCCTAGGCTGTAGGGACCGTTTTTGGATCCAGACTCAGTCATCTGACACATTAGCTCTTCTTCCAAAGTATGTGTCAGCTTCAAATTTGATAAGCATGACATTTATACCTTCATCCAAGTTGTTGATAAAAAATGTCGAACAACACTGGGCCATGGGCCATAGCTCCACACAGCACTCCACTAAAGACCTCCCTCCTGGCTGACATCGATCCATTAATAACTGCTCTTTAGGTCCAAGCAGTCAATTAATTCCAGATATTCCCAACAGTACTATCCTCCAGCTCGGAGTTCTCCACTTTACTCATAAACACTGAATACACAACTATCAAAATACTTGGCTGAAATCTAAGCATCCTTACCCTTCTACAGCATCCTTACGTGGACAAACAAATGAAATCTGGGCATGATCTTTTCTTGATGAAGCCATGCTGATTTTGAGTGATCTCAATGACCCTCCTTCTTTAATTGCTCACAAAGCATCCCTTTAATAATATGTCCTAGGATTTCAACAAGAGTCATTGAGTTCACAAATCTAGTTAGAACCTTCTTTTTTCTTTTGAAAACTGGGATCATGTTTGACCAGCTCTAGCCCTGAAACACCTCTCCTTCTTCAAAAGCTTTCAGAGATCACTCAGAGGTGACTCAATAGCCACATCTGCCAGGCTTTTTGGTACTCTAGCACACAGCGTGTGTGGCTCCAGGCCTGGTGACTTGGAATCAGGAAGAGCAAAGAGATGCTGCCAGACATCATCTTCTCATCACTTCTCTGTTGGATGGCTACTCTCTCCTACCCATTTTTGTCCTCTCCTTTCCAGTCCAATGAGCATTCTTCTTGGAAGGAAACACAGAGAACACAATAAGGGATGAGAAAGCACCTTCCTCACCATCACCTATTATCATTCCATTTATCTGAACCTTCTCTCTGATTCTCCTCTGATCCCCAACATAGCATAAAGTAATCGAACCGCCACTTGGCACTTAGCACCACATCCAACACATCCTAACTTTACCTCTCCTGATGGTTTTGTACTGGCATAGACTCCTCTTATGTACTCAACCACAATGAGTAGATCTTTCCTCTTCTGTATTTGTCTTTATAAAATGCAAATGTGTCAAGCTCTCATGTAATCAGTGGTTTCTTCTGAAAAGGCAGCTCCTTTTCTACCTTTTCACAGAAATCATATCCACTTATGTCTTCAGAATTCCCTTCCTGAGAACTTCACATCCCTCTTGAGCCAATTTCCTATTCAAAGTACTAGGCTAAAGGATCTCATGAATCCTTGCACACTTCTTGAGCTTTTCCTACTTTCCTTTCTTTAGATTCATACTATTCCCTACACTGGGAATTCATTTTGTTCTCTACTAGATCTACTGAATTTCTATTTTAAAAATAAAATCCATCAAGAAACGCTGTTCACATCAGACTCTTCATGACTCCATTTGGGGTTTTCTTGCCAAAGATACTGGAGTAGTTCGCCATTTCTTTCTTCACCTCATTTTATAGATGAAGAAACTGAAGACAAACAGGATTAAGTGACTTGTTCAGGGTCACACAGCTAATAAGTATCTGAGCTGCACTGGAACTCAGGTCTTCCTGACTCCAGGCCCAGGGCTCCACCCAGCTGCTCAAGAAACATTAAGCACCTGTTATATGCCAGGCACTGGGGTAACAAAGACAAAAGCAAAAACAGTGCCTTCCCTCAACAGTTCACAGGCATGTTCACAGGCATGTGACTCAGCACTTGGGGGCCTGGTGCTTTAAGATGATAACCACTCCCCTTCATGGTCATTGAATAAGAAGAGCCAATGACTGAAAAGATTTTTAAATTAAGGAATGCATGGCTTTCTCTTCCTTTCACCTTCCCCCATCTGGCAAATACTGTTCTCTCACTACACTTGCTGGGAGTGGTAAGGAAAAGAGAGGTATACAAAGGGGAGTGGGCCTGAATGTAAAGGAGCTAAAACTTACCTCTTGCCCTAGGTGAGCCAGATCCTGAGTTTGGGACTGTATCTTGTATTTACCCTTTTTTGATCTTAGATGAAGGAATACTGAAGTGATGATGGACATGTCCAGGATTGGAGACCACTATGTGAGCTTGAGAGGTTCAAAAGACCTAAATATCACGGTCAGAAATGACTGGCAACAAAGGGAGGCGTCCTTGACAACTATTTCATGGCTTTTGCAGAAAACAATAAACCAGCTGGAGGATGAACCCAAGCCCTCCCCAGGATTGGCAGAAGAGTTATTTGTACAGTGTAGAACTGAGGTGAAGTGTTAACCAGGCCTATTCGGAGCTTCATGTTACCATATGTTTATGACTCATGGTCCTGGAAGACTAGCAATCATTTTAAGTTACTGACTGCTTAAGTCTTGTCACTGTGCATTTTTGATTCTTTTAGCACCTCTTTTGTAAGTTGTAAAACTGAGTATTTTTTTAGACTCTTGCCTTTGGGGAGACATGACCCTAGACATGAGCCCAAACCAATGCTGTAATTTTTGTTGTGATGCCAGGGTGGGGATATAACGAGCTGAAGAGTGTGAGAACAGAGAGCCTAGCCCTTGCCAAGTTCTCCCCCAGCCAGAACTCAGTCCAAAGTAGAGGGGCCCTTAAGTGGAAAGGGAATGGGTCCAGCAACAGTTTATCTATTGTTAGACACACATAAGTGTGAAAGGACTACATGATATATACCTACTGGTATACTTATCCTCATAACATGAGTTAGGCCCTCCTCCTTCCCTCTTGGGAAACGGAGTATAGTTTTCCCTAAACAGATACAATATGGTCCAGAGGCTTGATGAACCCATTTCCCTGATGCAGTTTCTTGGTCACCTAAGGAGTAAAAAGTCTCACTCACATGTAGTCAGGGCCCCCCTGACTTGGTGAAGTTTTGAAGACCAAGAAAGTTACCAAGTCCTTCCCCATATCCTGACCTTAATGACAGACATCTTTCATATGAAAACAAGGAGGTTACGCCCACAGAAGCTAATCCTTTTGGCACATAATCTTACTGTGTTAGGGCAGAGTAAACCTCCTTTTGTTAACTGTTCAATGACTTACTCGTCAGTGCCTCATTTCTTCCCCACATTGAACATGAACTAAGAAATGTGTTAGAGCTGCTTCTACCCATAGGTACAGATAAAAAGATATGAGATGATTTTGAGTGGAAGGCACTAGCCACTGAAGATGTAAGGAAAATCTCATGTAAAATATGCTCAGCCAGGGGTGGAAAATCTGTGTCCTCAAGGCCACATGTGACCTTCGAGGTCCTCAGGTGTGGTCCTCTGACTGAATCCAAACTTCACAGAATAAATCCCCTTAATAAAAGTTCAAATCCTACCATACTTACCAGCTGTGTGACCCTGAGCAAGTCACTTAACCCTGATTGATTAAAAAAAAACTAGCTCAGTCCTGAAGGAAACTAGTGATTCTGAGCAATGGAAGTGAGGAGGGAGTATGTTGCAGGAATGAAGTATAGCCAAGAAAGAGGCATTGAGACCTGAGATTCAGTGCCATGTACAAGGAATAGTAAGAAGGCCTGGTAGAGTGACAGAGTGCCTGGTACACAGCAGGTGCTTAATAAATGTTTGTTTCCCTTTCCTTTTCCCTTCTAGAAGGACACAGACTAGAGCTAGATACTGCTCTGAAAAACCTCTGCATAGAAACTAAATCTGAACCCATAGGAGCTGGTGGGATCACCACGTAAGAGAGGAAAAAGAGAAAAAAGAGATGGGTCTGCGTCAGAGCCTTAGAGGACATGACATGAGTGAAGACCTAGCTAAGGAAGAACAGTCAGAAGAGAGGGTAGAGGGACCATGAGAGAGTACAGTCATGAAAAGCCCAGGGAGGACAGGGCATCCAAGAGGGGAAGAATATGGCCCACAGTCCCACATGATGCAGAGAAGGAAGCCAGGAGAGAAGTGAACTCAGGGTCTCTCTTACCCAAATCCTCTCCAAATCCTGCAGTGCTACCCTGCAGACAGGATTCTCCCAAAAGGTTGTCATGTCTTAGAGCCCACACAAGTTGACCCTATCCCATCAGAAATGCAGTGTCCAAGAACTAAGTGCTTTAGCTCTCCAAGGAGGACAAGGCACCATGTGAACTGTCTTCTTTCTCCCAGGAGTGGCAAATGCATTAGATTTTCTCTGGAAGCTCCGATGCCCAAACTCTCAAATTCTTTAAGTTACCCATGAGGCAACTTGCACAAAGCTTATGCTACCCAGGAAATCTCCCTGATCTGCTGGAAGACTAGATTCCAAGATAACAATGCCTAGGGAATTCAAAACATTCCCCCTCTACAAAGTGGGCATTGTTTCAGAACATTAAATGTCTTTGACATTTGGTCAAAGGTTGCATCCTTAAATAACTGTTACTGCTCCTGCTTGAAGGAGCAGAGGAACAATCTCCATCCCACCTTTGCTATGGAAGAGGGAAAAAGGTGAAATCCTCAAAAGCTGAAATCCGTAGAGACCATATGGGCCATACAGAGGAGTTGATTTTTCAGTCAAGACAATCACAAGACAATCCCTTCAATTTGATTGCGGAAGTCTTCAAATTGAGCACAGACTAACAATGACCTACTCTCTATAATTGTATTAATTTGATTAGGGAACTCTTCAGTTTTATCACTCCCCAACTCTGATCAATCTCCACTTAGATGTATAGTCTCTAAAGTATCTAAGTGGCTTTGTCCATAGTAGATAAGCAGTACATATCCATTACTTGTTTTACAGACATTACAAACTCCAGCATCCTACTGATGCTGAGCTGATAAAGGTCATTCCTGTAAAGAACCTCCATTGATAAAAGAGCTCCACTCCAAAAATCAGAGCTTTGCCATGGCCCAGAACTGGCCACCATAACAAAACAATATCTTAGTCATTTCTTTCAACTTGGATGGATCCTCTTCCCCACATTCCCCATCGCAACAGCAAAATCCTCTAGTGCTACAGATCCCACTGGTGGCTTCCACTCTTGAGTCTCTCTCAATAGATACGGATGGATTTGAAAAAGGCTTACCAGTGGCTGTTTGAGATGACAGCATTTGTCCCCTTGTAAATGCCTTGTGCCCTCAGCTCTAAGTAAGCTTCTCCTCCTCCTTCCAACCCCACCCCCCAGAAGAACATATTTACAAGGAAGATCTTCAATTCTGCCTAGATCTGCAATGATGCTGCCATCTGCCTGCTGGCTCCCTGTAGTCTCCTAAAAGAAGACCAGCTATAAGTCTCCTATGACATCATTTGGCTACCACCCAAGAGATGCTAAGCTTTTCACTCTTCGGAGAGATAAACCAAAGCAATTATCAACAAAGCAAAGTAGCAAAGTTGACACACAACGCTGGTATAATGGGGGGAAGGGTGTCTCATTTAATTCCTGTCTCCCTCAAGACTTCTCTTGACACCTTAGAGCAACCCAAGGGCCAAGTGCAAAATCTGAGAAAGGATCATGGACAACAGCCCTGTGTGGTGTGATATGGCTGTGCTTTGCATCAGAGTCAGGAAAACCCCTTGGTCAATTCCTGGCAAATGAGGAAATTGTGAGACTGGCTAAGCCAGTAGAGGAGGGGAGGAGAGGGCAAGGGAGGAAAAGAAAGATCCACTATTTCAGATTCTTACCTATTCCTGAGTTTCATTCAAAAGAAAATGTAACAACCAGATCCTAAGCCAAGTGGCCCTGAGCTGGGATGGAAGCCCTAACCTTCAGCTCATTAATTCTGAATTGTAGAGAATATAAAGTGACTGGGATCTACCAGGGTCACCAGAAGAAATAGGGAAGGGCTGTCTCCTATGGGCTCTCACCACAATCACAGTCCTTTGGTGTCCATAGAGTTCTACACTTATTTTCAGAGATAACAACAACCACCCTCCATCTTAGCTGCACTCTTGTAGCCCAGACCCAACACTGGAAGGAAACCAGGAAAAAATATGCATCTAATATACATATATTAGATATAAAATATATATATATACATATTATGTACATAAAATACATTTTTGCTTCCATATATACATACACAGTGCACATATACATACATATATACACACACACGTACATTGATATGTCACTGTCAGAGTCTAATACCAGGATATCCTTTTCCTGTCCTCCTCTCCCCCCACCCAAAGTTACAGTCCTCATTTTCCTGCAGGGCCAGAGAAGGCTGCAACACAAAAGAAGGAATATCTTCTCTACCCACTTCTATTCCTTAGACCATCCTCCTCCCCTTTCCTGCCACTTGCCCTTGGGCAGATAGGTTTCAGAGCAGAGATTCACAGATTAAGGTCAAAGTCTTCTCTAGGGCATGTAGGGCTGCTGTCCCAGGATGAGGTGGGGAGGAGGGGAAGATCCATCAGTTTTGTGCATCCAGCTCCTTTGGGGTGGGGTTGGGGGGGAGGGGGGGTGTCCACCACAAAGACAGAATTTCCTCTCTTTTTTTTCCCTTTAAACAAAGCAGGCACTACTTGGCAGCAGCAGGTGTTTCGAGGTTCCTGAGTCATGAGCCAAGTGGGTTTTCCCAGCATCTGCTCCGCCGGAGGGCCAGGCAGGCCAGGAGTTCCAGCAGGTCTCTACTGGGCAGTGTGCTCACCTCTTTAGGAATGCTGCTGGCAGGTATACAAACCTCCCTTCCTGTAGTCCGACTCCAGACCAGAACAATTTCCTTCCTCCCAGCCTAGAGAAAGGGGCAAGTCTACAGGGCCCCCCACCCCCGCCCCTTGGTCCTTGGTCCCACCTCTGAACTCAGCTGAAGAGTTCCATTCAGGTCAGGACTCATGAATAAAACCCAAAGGCTGTCCGGTGGCAGGCTGGACAGCAGGGGGATTCATGGGCTAGGCCTCTAGGAAGCATCCACAAGTCACAATTCATCACTCTCCTGGGGCTGTGGAAGCCCAGGGAACCTGGGAAAAGGCCTGAATGAGATCTGCATGAAAAGGGGACCTTTGTTCTCAGTTCCCCTCCCAGTCATAATCCTCGCCTGTGAAGTCACAGCGGCTCCCACAATGGCCAGTTGTTGGTGATGTCACAAAGTGAACTCTCACAATCGCAGTGGGGTGGGCAATAGCTAAAGAAAGCATCCAGATAGGGATGATCATTTTTATTCAAATTTCTTCAGAAAAAAAAAAGACTGAGATTCACGCAGAGAACAGAACAGTGCTGTATACCTCAACATGTGCTCCACATTCTGTGTGGGGCTGGGACAGAGAGGGCATGGGGCCTGGAGTCAGGAAGACACAAGTTCAAATCCAGCCTCAGATACTTCTTAGCTATGTGACCCTGGGCAAGTCACTGTAACCTCTGTTTGCTTTGGTTTCCACATCTATTAAATGAAAATAATAATAATAGCATTTGCCTCACAGGGTTGTAGGGAGGATGAAATGAGATAATAAATAAGCACTTAGCATAATGTCTGGCATATAGTGAGTGCTAGATAAATGACAGCTATGAATTGTTATTGGCTATTTTTAGCCTAAGAAAGAAATCTTTAGAAGAGTATCCAGCACAAATCCAGGTCAGAGGCAGCCTGCCTGCCCATTGTCCCCAAAGTCTCAGATCCCCTGGTCTCTTCAACTCTGGGTCCTCTCCCATAAGTTGGTCCAAGCTGCCACCTGGGTCTGGGTCTGGGGCCCAACAAGTACAAGGCAAGGTGGTTGCTACAGACCCAATATAGGGCACATTTTGTGATGTCCTAAGAGCTTCCAACCTGGTAAATCACGACCTTACTGTCTTGTCCCTCCCCAAATAACCCTCTCGGTGGCTGGAACACAACTGCCTTAATACCTCCTGCAGAAATTTCAGATAAATAATGTTCATGTCCCTTCCCAGGCCCGGAAGAGAGCATGTCACAAGCCTAGTAGTCTCCCAAGGCTGGACAGAGGTTTGCCCCAATTTATAGGCATGTACCAGATATAACAAAAGCTAATACAATTGTGTGTTTGCAAACCCATCCAAATGAATGACATCTCCCTTCAAAGACATTGGCTTGTAAGAAACGATGCTCAGCAAAGAAAATCAAAGCAATACTCACAAGATGATAACAGTAACGTGAAAGGCCTGGACCAACCCTGGTCGCAGGGAATAAAGAGACAGTGAAGCCCACCTTCCTCCCTCCTTTTGGCAGAGCACAGAATGTGGAATGCCCGTCAGGCACAGGCCCAGAACTGGATGGTTCTGCTTAATTGTTCATTCTTAAAAGGGAGACTTCAGTGGGCAGTGGCAAATGGAGAAATAGCAGGAAAACTTTTAAAATCAGCTTTAAAAAATGTTGATTTGGTAATCTAATACTAAAAATTACCACAGCTAGCTTTGAAACAGGGCTTTAACATTTGCAAAGTACTGTACACGTTTTCTCATTTGGGCCTCACCACAACACTGTGAAGTAGATACTGGTTATTATCCCCATTCCACAGATGAGGAAACAGGGACTGAGAGAGGTTAAAAATAAGACAGCTTTTAAGTGGCCAAGGCAGGATTCAAACTCAGGTCTTCCTGACTCCAAGGACTTCATCCACCACCCCATCTACCTGCCTATTTGCCAAAGGCTCCCATTCATTCCCATGGTGCTGCCATTACACAAACCATGTGTGAAAGTCCTGAATGAGTTCCCAGGGCTGACAACCCCTTCTCTTGAATCCCCTCCAAGTGGTGGCAAACCTTTGTCTTTTGAGAGTGGATTTGAGTCCATATGTGTGTGTGTGTGTGTGTGTATGTATGTATGTATGTGTGTGTGTATATATATATATGTGTGTGCGTGTGTACATACACATACATATATACATACATATATATTTATTTTATTTCATTAAATATTTCCAAATTACATTTAAAATTTTTTTAACATTCTTTTTTTCTTTACTTCTAAATACTCTCCCTCCTTCCCACTCAAGTTTAATTCTTGAAACTAAAATCATCTTAAGCCAGACCTTGTAAATAAGGTGAAGGAACAAGGTAGAAGATAATTTTGTTGGGTTATTAAATATTAGCACTATTGATTTATTAATATTAATTTAGGGCAGTTAGATGGTGCAGTGGATAAAGCGTCATTCCTGGAGTCAGAAAGACCTGAGTTCAAATCTGGATTGACACTTAGTAGCTGAGTGACCCTGTGCAAGTCACTTCACCCTATTTGCCTCCATTTCCACATATGTAAAATGAACCAGAGAAGGAAATGACAAACCACTCCAGTATCTTTGCCAAGAAAACCCCAAATGGGGACATGAAGAATTGGACCCAACTGAAATAACAACAAAATATTAATAAAGTGTGAAGACTGATGTTTCTGAGGCAGTGCGTTGGCCTTGAGAATCAGAAGGCCTGGGGGCTCAAATCCTCTCTAATATTCATTTATTCCTCCAATGGTCCTCTTCGAAAACAAAGGACCAACAACAACACGAAACCCAAAACCACAACAAGTGCAAAAGATAAATTACAGGTACACAAGGATCTATAATTTTATTAACTTGGTGAGCTGGTCTGGGTGAGAAGTGGGAATTCAACCTGCCTGTGTCCTTGATCCTTAATTCTTGAAGATGACAGTGACATCATGAAGGTGCTGTCTTGACTTGCACGTGAATTGGATTTATGTGAGGCAGTGCTGTGCAAAGTCAACAACCCCACTGTCTCCTTCGAAGTCATCAGAGTCCAGAGGCAAGACATAGGTCAGGACTACCAGCAATGGCCCAGGATGCAGTGGGAGACTTTGGCCTTTTTAAGCTAAGGTCTTTCCCAGGTCTCAGTTTGTCTGAGGCAAAAGATGGCCTAGTTTCCCTGCACAAAAGAATCAGTCGGGGAGGGGAAGACCATCAGAGCTTCTGACCAGAACAGTGACTTAGTAGCTTAACCTTAACTAGGTAGCTGCCTGAGACACAAGTGACTTGCCAAGAACCATACAGCCATCGTATCAGATCTGGAGCTCATTGTGTCCTCCTAACTCCTTCAAATTCAGAAGTCTATTGACTACACAACTATCCTGTCTCCCATGATATGCCCAGTCAAAGTGCTATGAGATATCTAACCTGGAGGAAAGGGAAGATAAGGAAGAGATGAATTCTGAGAGTGGTCTTGAAGTAAGAGAGGGAGGGACTTCACCAGATGAAGAGGAGGGCCTTGTAGGAAGGCTATTACAGATATTAAGGGACTGCATGCTCACTCACTGGGAGACCTTAGGCAAGTCACAATTTCTCTGGTAACCAACTATAAAGTGAAAGGGTTGGACTAAGATGAAAAGGTCCCTTCTTATGTTATGATTCTAATTCTGCTAATTCTAAAACTGCTATTACTTACCAAAACATACGCCCAGGAACTATATGAATACAACTATAAAATGTTCTTTACGGAAAAAAAGACAAACCTAAATAATTGGAGAAATATTCATTGCTCATGAGTGGGTCACGCCAACATAATAAAAATTATAATATTAACTAAATTAATTTATTTATTCAGTACCAAACTGAACCTTGCCAAAGGATTCCTTTATAGAACTAAAATAACTTTTTAAAATTCATCTACAGGAACAAAAATAATGAAACTCAAGGGAAATAATGAAAAGAGGTGGGAAGGAGGAGGGCTTAGCAGAACTAGACCCCAAACTATATGGTAAAGCAGTAACCATCAAAACTACTTGATATCAGTTTAAAAAATTGAGGGGTTAATCAGTGGAACAGATTAAATATACAACATACAGAAAAGCTAACAAAACACAGTATGCCATAACGTGTAATAATGCAATAATCCCAGCTCTTGATATACAGAGGAAGAAAACACACTGTCAAATTTTGTTATTCAGTCATATCCAAATCTTTGTGGTCCTATTTGGGATTTTCTTGGCAAAGATACTGGAGCTTTTGCCATTTCTTTAAGTGACTTACCCAGGGTCACATAGCTAGTATTTGTCAAATACCGATGGGAAAACTGGAAAGCAGTCTGAGATAAAGTAGACATAGAGCAACACCTCATCATATGCCATGATAAAGTCCAAATAGATACAAGACTTGGACATCATGATGTTATAAACAAATCAGAGGGGTAAGGAAGAAATTACCATTTACAACTATGGATAGTTAGAGGAAAATTTATGACTAAACAAGGAATAAAAAAAAGATCACAGAAAATAAAATAGAAAATTTTGATCATACAAAAATTTAGTTTTTGAACAAACCATCTAAAATTAGAAAGGAAACAGTTAATGGGGGGGAGGAGATTTTACAGTAATTTTATATGATAAAGATCTCATTTCCAATATATGTAAGAAATGGATTCAAATTTATAAGAATAAAAGCCATTCCCCAATTTGTGACTGGCCAAAACACAGGAACAGGAAATTTTCAGAAGAAGTCCAAGCTCTCATTACCTTTACGAAGAAATGTTCCAAATCACTAATAATTAAAGAAACACAAATTAAAACAACTCTGAAGTCACACCTCAGACTCATCATATTGGCAAAGTTGGTCCTCAAACAAAGAAAATGACAGTTTTTTAAGGAGCTGCCAAAAATGAAGAACTCTGATGCACTGTTGGTAGAGTAGTGAACTGGTCCAAGTATTCTGGAAATTATATCAGAATTGTTCCCTAAAATATCACTAAAGAAAGAGGGAGGAAGGAAGGAAGGAAGGAAGGAAGGAAGGAAGGAAGGAAGGAAGGAAGGAAGGAAGGAAGGAAGGAAGGAATTTTGCAGAACCTGGAGTCAGATTTCTGACTCTGAATTACTGTCTGGTCATTTGACTATTTGAGCCTCAGTTTTTCATCTATAAAACAATAAAACTAGATCTATGATTCTATGAAGCTCACATTAGCTCTGAAAACAATTCCAAAAGAAGAACCACAAAAATATTTTGTGCAGTGACAGAATGATAGGAATGAGCTTCCCAAAGGGATAGGTAATTTTATTCAATTCAAACATCATTTATTCTGCATTACAGAGTTAACTACACCGTGCTGGTACAGGGACCCAGAATACAAAGATTTTTTTTCCAGCATCTCTGTCCTCAAGGAATTTCTATTCCATTGGGGGAATTTCAGAATGTGGGAACACCAGTATCCCTGTGTCAAGATGGGCTTCACGTAAGAGACAGCATCGAAGCTGAGCATGGAAGGAAGATAGGGATTTTATGAGGAGGGTGATTTGGCCAAATATACACATTTGGATAGAGCAGTCATTTGGACATTTACATTCTGGCATGTCTGTTTAAAAACAATTCTTGTTACTGTAGTCACAGCCTGGGGACTCCTCGGTGGTCCTGGCTTTCCCAGTGAGATGAGGAACGGAGAGCTTGATTATAGGGAATGTGCCGATTCTCTCTCTGTGTGTCTCTCTCTGTGTCTCTCTTTCTGTCTGTCTGTCTCTCTCTCTCTCCCTCCCTCTCCTTTCTCTCGGTCTCTCTCTTTCTCTCTCTCTCCTCTCTCTCCTCCCTCTCTCTCTCTCCCTTCCCTCTCTCTCTCTCTCTCTCTCTCTCTCTGCAGAAGACACTCTAAGTGTCTATGTACACACCAAAAGCCACCCAAGTTCAGACCCCACTCTCCCACTGACTCATGCTATTACTCCCCGTAATGAGGCATGACATTTATCTAAGCTCTTGTATATTTTCAAATTTCTAGCCTACAATTAGGCATTTTTGAGGGATGTAGTCGACAAGTGGCTTTGCTCAGCGACCTGTAATTATTCATGCTGAGCTACTCAGGGAGACCTAGAGGCTGAGGGTGGGGTAGGAATGGGGGGGAGTTTGTCTTGGCAGGAGTAGGGGGGGTGTCTTAACTCAGTCCCCCTCCTGAGCTCCTAAGGATTGAGGTGATGAGAGAAGCATCTATTTGTAGTGTCAGGAGGAAACCTCAGAACCTCTGCTCCTCTCCATGGGCAAGGACACTGGTCCTGGCTAAGCTATCAGTTAGGAGGACGAGTTTTCCCTATAAGGGTCAGCCAGGATGGGCCTCTTGAGCTTTCAAAGAAGCAAGGCCAGATCAAGGACCAGTTTTTAAAAGGGGGGGCATTGTTTGACATCCTGCCCCTACCTCTAACTCACTGCTAAATACAAGCCAGCTTCCCTTTACCTTTACCCCTAAGGGAGGGGCACTGGCTCTGGATACAGAGAAATAGACCAGATGGGGTTTAGCAGTCCCTTCCAGTTCCAGGTTTGCCAGTTAACATTTAATACAGAGCCCCAATAATACAAAATCAGGGGGTCTCTGGGAAAAGGAAAAATATGCATCAGTCTTCAGTCAGGTACACAGGTTACACTGAATCACACGAGTTGGATATGAGGACACAGCATTGAACTAGGTAATCCAGAGGACCCAGGTTCAAATTCTAGCTGGGCTATTTATTTATTATTGTTTTAGAGCACTAAACCAGTCCTCCCTTCTCCCTGAGCCTCTAATTTCCTCCTCTATAAAATGGGGGGGGGGGGGCGAGAGAGAATCAAACGGTCTCCAAATTCCACTTTGAAGAGTTTAAGCTTTTCATTCCCCTCATTTCTTTCCTTTCCTTTATTTAAGTGACATCAGGGAATGAGGCAGATGCTGGAAACCTATCTGTGGAAGGCATGGGAGGCCCCAGGTCTTGCAGGGGTGCTGGGCTGTGCTGGGCTGGACTGGGCTGGGCTAGGCTGGGCTAGGCTGCCCTGGATTGGCTGGGCTGGGCTGGGCTGGACTGGACTGGGCTGGGCTGGACTAGGCTGATGCATCCTTGCAGTCATCATATTCCATCCCTCCATGACATCCAGTCCTAGGCAGGGTGAGCCAGTTCAGAGGGCCAAGGAGGGCTGGGAGCTGGAGAACTCTGGCTTGCTCCTCAGGTCCACCTGAGCCCCCCACCATATCTAGAATGGGGTCTGCTTTGAGAGAAAAGCCCCCAGCCAGGCAGGCTGACATTCATGGACCCCAAGTGTGTACACTCATCAAGTATAAAACACTGTGTTGTATACAGTCTCAGTTACTAAGGCAACAACAACAAAAAAGGACCTTTGAAAATTCTGTAGAACTCAGCTTTCTCAAATGAAAAAAAATGGGGGTGAGGAAGGGGGTCATAATTTAAACCTTAGTAATTCTCAAATATAGAGACTCTCCTGATCTCACCCTAAGGGACTGGGCTTGAGGTGGAGGAAGGAAATTGGTCTGAGGCAAACACCTGGGGCTCCATGGCTACTCCCAACTCACCTCTGCATACTGAGTTTACCCAATCAGCAAGATGACCTGACTCAGAATCAGCAGACCTGTGTTCAAATCCCAACCAAGTTCTGCTAGCTATTGGAGCTAGCAAAGACAGCCATTTCTCTGCTCAGGTGCTCCATCTGTGAGATGGGAATGATTCTACCCACTGGCTGGCTCCCAGGCATTTTCTAAGTCTTAAGAAGTGACACAGATGTGAGTCTTTACTAGATAACCAGCTCCCTCAGATCCAGCACTTCCTGCTGGGAAGGCCCCTTCCTCCTAGGTCCCAGAAACAGACACTGAGGTCATTTCTCCAGAGGTCTGGCTCCCCCAAGAGGATCTATTTTAATTTCAATTTGCTGAGGGCCTACTATGTGCCAGGCACACTGCTCCAAGTGCTGGGGATACATGGCCCAAAAAACCAACACCATTCCACTGGGGAAAGGGGCAAATATTAAGCATATTTGGATTAAGTAAACACCAAGTTATTTGGGGAAGGAAATAACTGGGGAGGGAATCATTGACACCCTCCCAGAGGGGGTGACACCCAAAATGAGGTGGGGCTGAGAAAAAGCAGTGCCCCAGATGTGGGGGGTGGCTTGTGGGAGTACATCTGAGACAGAACATTGAGATTTTCTAAAATCTGTTTTATATCTCTTTAAAAGCAGGCTTCCAATCCTCAAGCTGGGAGGAGGCGTCAGAGGAGTCTCCTGGGCCGTGAAACTCAGAATTCGGAAATGCTTAACAAGACAAATACAAACATAACACAACATAGATAATGTTAATTTGTAGGTTTCTCAGTCAATATGTGGCCCCCTTTGACATCACTGATGTAGGGAACATAATGGTGGACTGAGAGTCAGGCAAGCCTGGGTTTGAATGCCACTTCAGATAGTTGTTTGACCCTGGGCAAGTCACTTCTTTGAGACTTAGTTTCCTCATTTGTAAAATGACAGGGCTGGACTAGATGGATCTCTAAGGTCCATTCCAGTTCTAAATCTATAATTCCATGGTTAGTGTACAAGAAGCAACATCCATCATGATCCCCATCACAGAGACCCAGGTCTTCTCTCTCTCTCTGTCTCTATCTCTGTCTCTCCATATTTATATATACACATACATACATACACACACACACACACACACACATACATACATATACAGACATGGTGGGAAGAGATTACTCGAATCAGTGCAATACCTTCAATGAGAATCCTTGCCACCCTATACCTAGGTAAACCTATTCCTCACTGTAAGATGTTCTACGAGGTACTAATTTCATCCCAATCTCAAACCTGAATTTAGGCCCTATCTCTAATAATCTCTTTAGTCAAAGGTACAACCAACATTGTTAGATAATGCTTATCCATGAAGTGATATGACCATGAAGTCCATCTATAACCTGCCTTCAACAACATTCTTTTTAAATTCTGGGCCCCAAAAGAAAATTTTGCCAGGCCCTACCCACCCTATTCCTAAATAGTATAACTGATAAAGGTTTATAACATGGAAAAATGTACAGATTTTGAGCTGGAAGGGGCCTTAGTAGTTCCTCAAGTCCAAAATCCTCATTTTACAGGTGAGGAAACAGAGACTCAGAGAAGGAGTGACTTGCCCAGGAACAGACAACTAGGAAGTTAAGTGCCTAAAGTGGGATTCTCACAGGCCTTCTTGGCTCCAAGTCCAGCAATCTGCCCTAGTCTACATCAGTGATGCCCAGTGTTACATATTGACCGAGAAACCTACAAATGTATATTATCTATGCTGTGACAGATTTTCATTCATTTGGTTAAATATCTCCTAATGTAAATGATATTACCTTTTTTTTTAACTTTCATATTTATTCTATCTTATTTGCTGCTCACAATAACTATGAGGCAGGGTTAGGTATTCTTTCCATTTTGAAGGTGAAAAAATTGAGGTACTGAATTTATTAAGGGCATTGTCTAGTCACAGCACTGGCGAAGGGCAGAGCCAAGCCATGCTTTCCACCCCCAGGGAGACCAGCATCTTCTACTACATCGTGCCGCATTCAGGACAGACCCAGGCAGGAGCTAGCCCTGTCTGGAGGCCTGGCTACAACCAGGTCCAGTTAATGAAGTCTTTCTGTGAAGCTTATCAAACAGTAAGCTCCATCAGAACAGGGACAGAAATTTAGCAAAACTTTCTATCTCCCCTGGTCAGTAAGTAAAAACAGAAGAGAGCAATAAAAATGTATTTTTTTTTTTCTTAAAAAGAGTTTACTCTGTGCCAGGTACTGAGAATAAAAAGAAAGGCAAAAGTCAAGAAGTATAAGTTTTAATCGGTGAAATAACATGAAAATAATTAGGTACACACAAAATATACACAGATATATCTCTACCTATCTATAGAATATATATCTATTCTGACACTTAATAGCTGTGTGACTCTGGACAAATAACTTAACCCTCATGAATCTCAGTTTCCTCATCTGTACAATGAGATAATAATACCTTGATACCTCATAAGGTTGTGGTAATGATCACATGATATATATACACACAAATACATACATACACACATATATGCATAGCACTCTATGTCATAATAATATATGATTATGTCTAATAACGACAAGCAATATGTCTATTATTTTTAGCATTACATGAGCTGACCTTATCTTTGACCACTAATGGGTTTGTCTCCTACGGATTTTCCATCTATGGAGTTCATAATCTCCACGCAGGTTTTTCTGTAGTGAGTCAACAACATGATCCTTAAATCATGCCTTGCCTACGGACCTCCCCTCTCACCCAACCTCACCTGGTATCCTTCTCTCCAAACCTGATGTTCAAGGAAATTCTTTGGCTTCTCACTGTACCCCATCAAACTTAGGGCCATAAGTTACTATTTCAGAACCTACAATACCTAGGAACCAAAGGCATCTGGGACAAGAAACATCGTGCTCAGCTTTCCAAGGCCCAGGTGGCACTCTGGACTCTGGGCGTGCTCATGGTCCAGCAATTTAAAAACGAAAATCCTATAACAACTGTTTTCTCTCTCCTTTCTTCTTTCTTTCAAGAGAAAAGCTGTTTATCCCCAGCCTAATTTCTGCCCAATTCTAAGCCCTGTTGTGATGAGCCCTGAGTTTCGGTGCCAATGCTCTTACTCAAATCCAACTTTATGTCCTAAGTGAAATATAATTTAACAGGAATGTGATTTTTGGAATGATCTCACTGCACAAGTATATCCAGCAAAGGCCACAGGGAGCCTCTAGTCAGCCCATTCACACCCAGGGCCTAGGAGATTACAGACCCCTTTCCCTTAAATGGAGAATGCATCTGCTGCCAAAGGCAGAGTAAGCCATCTACCCTCAGGAAATCGGACATATTGACCACCCGGAGATTCTCCTCTGCTAGACTGCCAGGGCCAGGGCCCAGGCCTAGGGTAAAAAGGACCGAGCACAGACCTGTCCAAAGTATCCAGGCATGTATGCCTCCCTTCCCAGTCCCTACCGTCATTTTGCTCCCATCCAAATTGTCATGAAGACTGCTCATACAGCAGACTCACATCACATCTCATCCTTACCAGAGGTCATTTTTTCCTTTATATTTGTTTTAATTTTGAGATCTATTGCAATTCTCTGGCTTAAGGGACCAGAGGTCATTTTCACACATTCTCCTGAAAGTGACGTGGTAACACACTCCACACCCCAGGTACAGACATTGTCAGAATCAAGACGTTAAGAACACCCAACCGAATAGTAGGTAATCTGTGGGCCCACAGCTATCTACCTTCTGGCATATTTGTTACCCATCCTGCAGAGCCAGCTGTGGGAAAATGGAGGTCCTGCTAACAAAGAGTGGGAGACTTTTCTCTCAGACCATCTCAGCAGGGTCCAGATGGACCCAACCAGGGAGGAGAGACAGGGGAAACAATCGCTTCCAGGCATCTTCAGAAAGGACACCATTGTTCCGGCTCTCTACCCAAGGCTACCCAATGGCTTAGACCAGCTGTTGGCTCCAAGTGTAACTGTTCCCTGATGGTGACACCCCAACAAGGCCCTAATATCTCAGCTCTGAGCACTGTCAGCTGACTGTCTGCCAAGCCTACAACGTTCTCCTTCCTCATCTCAGCCTCCTGACTTCACTGGCTTCCTTCAAATGCCAGCTAAAACCCCATCCTCTACAGGAAGCCTTTCCTAATTCCCTTTAATATCAGTGCTTTCCCTCTGTTTACATTTTATTTATCCTCTGTATAGCTTGTTTATACTTATATATTGTCTCCCCATTAGACTGTGAAGTCCTTGAGGACAGGGACTGTCTTTTGCCTTTCTTTGTAGCCCTAGTACTTAGCAGTGTCTGGAAACAGTAAATATTTAATAAATACTTATCCACTGACTGGGAGCACCCACACCTACCTACCACAAACCAAACCTGTTCCTTTCTAGACAGTGTCTACCCCAACCCAGCCCCACCTTCAGTCAACCTTAATTGGGGGAGGGAGTGCAAGAGGGTTCAGCAACTGAAGTTCCAGTACTTTCCACGTGGCACCCTTCATCTCATTTACAACCTACAACCTAGTCAATCTCTGACTTAGCCCAAAGCTAAGCATATCGGCCTAGTAGTAATCACCCAGAGGGACAGGCGTAGCTTCAGAAAGCTGTTCCCCCTCCTTTTCCACCAAGCGAGCACAATGACACATACACAATAACTGAGTTAATTAATTAGCTAATAAGCAATTCCCTTGTTCCCTCAATATTGTTAGGAGCCAGTTTAGAAAAAAACCTTGTCTGTGTTTCTTGGTGAATTCAACCATTTGTAGAAAAGTCTGGAAAGAACCCTGACAGGAGTCAGGAAACCTGGGTTCTTGTCCCTATTATCTCGAGGCCTTGAGAGTCATTCCCCTGATCTTGACTTCTACTGTGAAGAAGATGGACTGGATGCCTAAGGCCCTTTCCAGGAGCAGGTAGGTAGCTCGTGAATAGAGCACCACAAGACTTGAGTTCAGATTCAGCCTCAGACACTTGTAGCTGTGCGACCCTGGGCAAGTCACTTAACCCTGTTGGCCTCAGTTTCCTCATCTATAAAATGAGGAAGAAATGGCAAAGCACTATAGTGTCTCTGCCAAGAAAACTCCAAACAGGGTCCCAAAGAGTCAGACAGGACTGAAACAACTGAACAACAACAAAGGTCTCACAACAAAAGCCGTCTATGAGTCCTGGGCCCATAGAGCAACACATCAATATACACTGGAGTTCTAGGGGAGCGTGAGGAAAAGGAAGAACGATTTTTAAAATAAATAAAGCTGAGTTCCCTGGCTTCCCCCATGACTATCAGCCCCTGCCAAGACCCTAATGCATCTGCTTTCTAGTCTCCCTCATTCTGGATTGAATGGGAAGCCTTGGAAAAATAAAACCATGGAGTGGGCATCAGGCTCTGGGAAAACCTATGTAAGAAGGGTGGGCGTATCAGAAATGTGCTTTCTACCTCTAAATTTATGATCCTTTGAAACCTCTCTGCCTCAAGTCTCTTACTTCTTACTCACTATTCAACTAATCTTCTTAAGACACTACCTTGTTAATGTCATTCCCCTGTTCACCAATCTACCATGCCTATTGTATAATATTATCATTATGTGGTATTATATTATTATATGAAGTTCAGACACCGCTACCTAATTTTCAAGCCCCTTTATCATCTGGCTAAAAGGCAAAGCACTCCACTATCTTTGCCAAGAAAACCCCAAGTGGGGTCAAGAAGATTCCACAACAACAAAATCCTGCCAATTCAACCTCATTCTCCCTGGAATTCCTGGTATCATCAAGTAGCATTCATCCCGTCAAAGAAGATAATGTACGTAAACCTTCGAAAACCTTAGAACAGTGGTGCCAAACTCAAATTGAAACACCTTAGAAAAGCACAGATTCCAGTTAGCTATATTTTATTTTGTTAAACATTTCTCCATTACATCTTAATCTGGTTCTGCCTGAATTTGTATAAGGTCCCTGAGCTGAGCAGTTAAACACCTCTTCCTTAGAGCACTCTGAAAGAGTTCAGTTATTTTTACTAAATGTCTGCTCTATGTGTAACACTGGGTTAGGCACTGGGACAGCTACAAAATTTAGCTAAGAGATATAGGCTCTATTCTCTTTTTAAAAGTGTTTATTTATTTTTAGTTTTCAACATTCTTTTTTTTAAGATTATGAGTTCTAATATAGGCTCTGTTCTCAAGAGGTTTACTTTCCAGTAAGGAAATAAAATCCCAGCACAGAGAGCTATAATGCATAATAAAGGTGTTAAGGAATGGCAAAATAGAGTGGTCTGTGAGAGCTGAGAGTCCAAGGTCATTACCAACATACACCTCTGCTCCAGTTAGAGCTGGAATTTTATTAGTCCTGGGGATGGCTCACCATGAACCATTCTTAGCCTCTTTCCTGGTCCTCCTCATAACTAATTATATTAATTGAATCTCTCAAGGATCTATGATTTTATTGCTCTATGTAGTCCTTCCACTGACATAAATTGTAACCCCAAAATGCCTTAGTAGATTGTCTTCCTGAGTTGTTGGGGCCAAAAAAATTCATCACCTGGTGGCCCACCTTCTGACCACACTAAGCTAGGCTGATCCTTGGATGGCAGAAATACAATTTATCATTTGACCCACATTTGAAATATTTCCAGCTTGGAAGGACCTTCTAAGCCTGAGTTCCACTGATGCAGGCTTAGAGAACTCAGGGTCTCCTCCATACCTGAAGGAGACATAAGAACAAAACTTGAGAGTAGGAAGAATGCTGTGATGGAAAAAACCACTAGCATTAAAATCAGAAAACCCAGGTCCAAGTCAAGTACTAGCTGTGTGACCTAGTGCAAATCCCTTGACCATTCTGAGTCTTAGTTTACTCACATATGAAACTAAAAGGCTGGACTATATTAACTCTAGGTCTCTTCCAGCACTAAATCTACCATCTTTAAGAAGACTAACTACTATGGTCTTGGAGATTTGTCATACAAGAAGCCAGAAAAAAAACTGAGGGCATACAGACTAGACAGAGAAGGTTTATACTTGTCCTGATGGAACCCAAAGAGCAAACCTAGGACCAGTGAATCAAAGGTGCAAGAGGCAAATTTCTGCTTAACATTAAAAGCAAAACAAAGACTTCCAAATAATGAGAATGGTCCCAAAGTGGAAGCAGATGCTTCCGGTGGTTGTAGGCTCCTCTTACCAGAGAACTTTAGGCAGAGGCTGGATGAACCATCATCCTGTTTGCCTGATGCTCATTCAGGTATTGGATGAACTTAACAAACTTGTGGACTCCTAACTCTGAGACCTGTGACTATACACACTGGGCAAAAGAGCTTGGTTGACAAAAGGAACAATGTACAACCGAGCACGGGAACTGATTATGTGCAGAACATGAGGAAGAAAAAAAAGAAAGCATTGAACTCTGTGCTGGTCACTATACATTAGAAGGGGCATTGAGAAACTGTGGTACAACTAGAGGAGACTAAAATGGTCATCACTGACCTTCATTTTCCTTATTCACAAAATGGGTCTACCAACATGATACTCAGGTTTTTAGGGTGCTGCCGTTGTTACCATTTTTCAGAAAAGGAAGAAAATCCACAAGCAACTTGGAGGAGCTTCAAGCCCAGATGATACCAAGAGGAGTATTCCCCAGCATCCCTCAGAGCCTTAGAATACCGTCAGTCTTCCCTGTCTTGTGGGCTGTAATCCACTCCACCACTGCTGGTGTCAACTCTCCCCTGTTCTTATCACCTCATGCCCCCTCTTGTTATCACTTTGTTCCAGCCTTGGTCTCTCACCTCATTACTTACTCTACCCTCTCAAAGAGCTCTCTCAGCTTCTCTACCGGGACTCACCCTGGGGCCTTGTCTGCTGTCTCTAATTTCCCTCTCCCAGGCTGCTTGCTTCACAGACTACCTCTTTGTTTTGCCACTGGGTGGGGAGAAGATGGTGCAATAATCACAGATTCTGCACATAGAGGCAGGGAGGGTGACCTGTTCTATCTAACTAGAGTCCAGATGTCCTTCCAACCTCTAAAGATGAAAAAGAGAAGGGTCCTATCTCTGGGAAAACAATCCTCACTTTTTGAAAGCTGACCAGCCACCTCAGTAGATCTTTAGTTCAGTCTCAAGAGTCCCAAGGGCATACGCTTAAATTGTGTACGTGGAAATAAAAGAACCCCCAACAGCTACTATATGTTACGTAATAATGATGCCATAGGATGATGCAGTGGGAGAGCAATAGCACACGCTAGAGGGCTGCCATCCAAGAGAGATGGCCTGTGTGTAATTCCTGGCTCTGAAACTACTGGCTTTGTGACCTCTCATTATGGTTATTATCATTTATTATTAGTGCCTCAGGCAAATTCCTAAGACTTAGATTTTCAGAAGAGTTGCTGGTCCACCTTGGTAGAGGAAGCTTGCTCCCTAGAGGCTTCTTACACTGATAAAATCATAGATCCAGGACCAACAACACACCCTCCCCAAGAAAGAAAGGGAAGGAGGAAGGAAGGAAGGAAGGAAGGAGGGAGGGAGGGAAGGAAGGAGAGAAGGAAGGAAAGAAGGAGGGAAAGAAAGAAGGAAGGAAGGAAGGGAGGGAGGGAGGAAGGGAAAAAAGAAGGGAAGGAGGAAGAAGGAAGGAAGGTAGGAAGGAAGGAAGGAAGGAAGAGAGAAAGAAAGAGAGAGAGAGAAAGAAAGAAGAAGAAGAAGAAGAAGAAGAAGAAGAAGAAGAAGAAGAAAGAAAGAAAGAAAGAAAGAAAGAAAGAAAGAAAGAAAGAAAGAAAGAAAGAAAGAAAGAAAGAAAGAAAGAAAGAAAGAAAATGGAAATTGTAACAGAATGAACTCTGGCCTTGGAACCAGGAGTTCTGATTTGAGTCTCTGCTCTAAAAATAATAATAATTACTAGTAATATTACTGGGGAGAACACTGAAGGCAAACACTGTGGCACTGAGCAAGCATGTGACTGTAGATAGTGTGTGTACCGCCTATCAAACTCGTCGCTGGAGAAGCAGACGTACAGCTGGAATTAGCCTTTCAGTACGCCAGGAAGAATCACCAAAGCAACGGGACAGCTGCGCACAAAGCAAATATCATGTCAATGTCAGGTTGGTTTTTTTCTCCAAAAGGGTAAGGAAGTCACAGAAAACTATGTTGATAATGAGATTTAATGAGACGTACCTTGATAGTATGTCTGAAGATGATACAAGATCCATCCATATCTAATGTTCCCATGATGCAAACTTGTATGGAGCCATCTTAGTGGCTGGGATTTGGGTGTTACATGACGGTCCCAATTGCTAGCACTTCTACGGTACCTACTGTGTGCCAGGCACTGTGCTGAGCACTTCACAGATACTATCTAACTGGCCATCTGATACTGAGCAAAGCACTTAAAATCACTGGGCTTCATTTTCCTTATTTATAAAATGGGTCTAGCCCACAGTTGTTAAACTCAGCTTCTCACTTCAGCCTCTCATCATGCTG
Source organism: Notamacropus eugenii (assembly GCF_028372415.1). Lineage (NCBI taxonomy): Eukaryota > Metazoa > Chordata > Mammalia > Diprotodontia > Macropodidae > Notamacropus > Notamacropus eugenii. Next base: position 36,629,001 of record NC_092877.1, on the reverse strand, counting down.
ACCTCTGCTGAAAGCCCTCACTCCCACTCACTCTGGCCTCACAACCACAGAATTTCAGAGATGGAGGAAGGGTCTTCAATAATCATCCACATGCAAAAGAATCTCACATCTAACACACACCCAACTAGAAGGCATCGAGCCCCTGCTTAAAGACCTCCAATGGGGACAAGGCCCCTCACTGCCTCCCAAAGCAGCCCATTTGCCTCTTGGCAACTTCTAACTCTTAAACCTGCTTTGGCCTCTGGGGTCAAGTACAAGTCCTTGGGCAAATCCCTTCCCTTCTCCCCAGCCTGAGCTTCCTTCCTCCTCTGCAAAATAAGGGGGTTGAACTAAATTATCTCTAAGACCCCTTCTAGTTCTAAATGTATGATCCTACTTAAATTAATGACCTCACAAGGTTATTAGGAGGAAAAGGCTTTGTAGCCTTTAAAACCCTAAGTAAAGTGATAATATCGTATAGGTTTTTACTGACCTCAAACAGAGTTGATCAGTCACCAGCTGTTCTAGAGTCCTTAACACCCAGGGACGAATAACTCACTTCACCCATATAGGTAGCAGGGTTAATAAGTAATAACCATGGGGGAAGGGTGCTATAAAAATAAGTTGTTAAGGTCCCAAAGAGGTATGACTCTAATCTTTTCCATCCATTCTCAGTCAAACAGGCCACACTGTTGAGTCTCTCTCACACACACACACACACACACACACACACACGTTTGGGGTTTATTGCTTCTTTGTTTTTTTTCACCTCACTATTCCAGATTTTGTAGAGTCCTAAAGCCTTGGAACAGTACTCGGGAATGCCAATATGCCTAGAACTTAGTTTGAGTCAACCAATCTCCTTCCTGTGGGGCCTCTTCTAAGACAGACAGGGTGGGGGGCTTGGGAGAGCAGTCCTTAGGTCAAAAAGAAGCCTGCCTGCTTTCAAGGCCAGGTACTTAATTTCCTTTCTTAAAACACCCCGAAAATGATTACCCTGAGTGGTCTTTGAATGAGGTACTCAAAGCTCCGTGTACCACCATAATGGTGCCATGTTACAGCCAACATCAGACACATTTGTATGGAACCATACAGACACATTGTACACATTTCCACAAAATCCCAGAGTCATAAAAGAGGCTGATGATGTCACCTAGGTGACTCCTTCCCTTCCAGGAAAGCTCCCTTCTATCTTTCCAAACAAAATTCCAATCTCCCTAATTACCTTCTCTGAGATGGTCATCGTGAAGTTTCTGAACTTCTAACCTCAAACTCTCTCATTCTTTACAAATGATAAAAATCCATGCCTGGTGGAAAAGAGACCAGTTCCTCCCTGTGAATGGACTGCTCCATGAGTGATGGTATACCAACTCTCAAAGAAATCCTGTTCTGCAAATGTTTAGATGTGGTCATCTCTATTAAGCAACAATGACTTTCAGGGCCAAGAAGGAGCCTTTGAGGGTATACTGAAGGACTAGTTACATCCAAAACCCATTAGTGTGGGACACAGAAACACGTCCCTGGTGTATACCTAAGGCACAAATGGCCAACCAAAGGGTCAGCACAGCCCTGGTTTTTAAGGCTTACTCTAGGCAGCACCAGAAGCATCCATGTACATAGCAATACTGACAGAGGAGATATTCCGAACCCATTGACCTGCCATTCTCCCTTCCCACCCGTTTCCCCTAAAAGCAGGAGGGGCAGGAGAGGACCCAGAACATAAAGTAGCTCTTCATTCCCGGAATTAAACCATGCTTTTCAGTCCCTTCCCACCTCCATCTCAACATTTTCCCCCAAACTCTCAAAACTCAAGTATGTGTCTGCGTGTGTGTCTGTGTTTTATTTACATGATCCATGTCTGTTGTTAGCAACAGGAGCAAAGTCCCCCAAGGCAGAGAAGGTAAGTTTGCCAACTGGCTTGTTGCTCCCTGGCTGCTCCTGGGCCCCCAAGAGAAGGCTGGCAAAACATCCTCACTAGTTCCCATCTATTATCTGCACCCCCAAACTGGTGAGTCCTTGGGCTAGGATTTTGGTCTCAGGGCAACTGATCTCTGGGAAGCCATTTGTGCATGTGACAGAGAATGGAAGTCACTATCCTTCCATCTTTGTCCACAGGACCTATATGAGCACAAAGTCACCTTCTCAGAGGCCAGTGAGTCTCTCCCACACCTCCTGCACAACCTATGTGACAAGTGATCATCTAGTCTGCTGGAAGGCCTCCACGCGGTAGGAAATGGCCACATCCCAAGGTGGGATGTTTCCCCTCTAATGATTTTCATCAAACCCAAGCTTGCCTCTCTCCAGCTTCCACCCCATGGTCCCTGACTTTCAAACAAGCCTCATCCCTCTTCCCCATGGCAGACCTTTAAAGAGACAGCAAGCCATTGGCTCACCCTTAATCTTGCTTTTTCCCCATCAAACATCCTCATTGACTTCTGTATGCTTTCTAATCCCCCTACCAGACTGGTCACCCTTATCTGAACTCTCTAACTTATCAACGTTCTTCCTACAATGTGGTTCCCAGAAATGAACCCAACACTCCAGCTACAGGACAAGTCACAAAGGAACTTTCACCTCCCTCATCCCAGGAGCAAAGCTTCTGTTAATATAGTTCAAGATGTCATGACACTTACGGGCAGCTGAATCACACTGTTGGTTCATATTAAGTTTGAGAACCACTAAAACTGCCCAGATCTTTTCAGAGAATTGATCTCTAGACATGCCTCCCCATACTGTCCTTATATAGCTAGGTGGCAACATAGATAGAGCTATTGATCTTAAGTCAGGAATATGTGAGTTTGAATTTGGACTCAGATACTTCCTAGCTGCCAGACCCTGGACAAGTCACTTAACCTGTTTGCCTCAGTTTCCTCATCCATAAAATGGGCGTAGTAATAACTTCTACCTCCCAGGGTTGTTGTGAAGAGTTGTGTGACTCTGGGCAAGTCACTAAACCACAGTCTGCCTTGGTTTCCTCATCTATAAAATGGGGATGATAATAGCTTCTATCCCCCCCCCCCCCAGGGTTGTTGTGAGATTAAACAAGACAGTATTTGTAAAACATTTAACCTAGTGCCAGGCATACAGTAAACACTGCTAACTATCCTGAGGATGGTGGTGATGATGCACTTTTTTTTTAACCAAATACAGGACTTGATTTTTATCCCTATTAAATTTCAATGTGTTAAATTCAAATCAAACTCCATTATCCAACATGTTTACTATCCTTCCCCTGCTGTCATATGCAAGTTTTTTAAATTATCTTTTTCAAATAAACACTTGCCTTTCTCCTTCCCACTTCCCCTCTCCATTGAGAGAGCAAGAAAAACAGAACTTCTCTTAAAAACACACATCATATAAAAGTCTGATGATCATCCCATTGCTTCCTTCAGCCCAGTCATTGAGAAAAATGCTGAGGAGCCTAGGACCTAGCAGAGAGCCGTAAGGAGCTTAGAATTTGTACACAGACCCTGCTCCACAATATACAAACCAACAGCAAACAATCCAGGATAATGTTTGGGGGCCCAAACAGAAGAGGGAGACTTATGAGAAGTGCATGGACAGGGAAGGCTTCAAAGAAGAGGAGGAATTTCCTAAACATGATTTTAGAAGCCTATTCCAGGTGAAAAGAGTAAGATGAAGGAAGACAGAGAAACAGGATTGAATATGGCATTCCTGGGGGAAACTATATGGAACGCTATTATCTCTTGTTTATTTAGCCATTTTTAGTTGAGTTGTTAGAATCTTCATGATCCCATTTGTGGTTTTCTTGACAGAGATACTGAGGGGTTTACCATTTCCTTCTCCAGCTCATTTCACAGATGAGGAAACTAAGGCAAACAGGGTGAAGTGACTCTGCCCAGTAAGCGTCTGAGGTCACTTAGTTGCCACACTATTATCTCAATATGCAACCAAAGGTTAGCATTTAGGTAGGAGAATTTGTGAATGCCAAAACCTTCCATCTTATCAGTGCTACAGCTTTAGACCTAAATCTATTCAAGCTACAAACCAGCAGCCAAATAGGCTTCCATTCTAATTCTACTTAGCATATTCCCTCCTTTGGGAGATAAAGCAGGCAGCCGGCAGGCCTAAACCAACCTCCATCCTGATAGGAACTGAGGAGCCCAGGGCTGGGAGAGAGAAGACCCCAAAGCACTTTGGCTTAGTGGACAGAGTGCTGGACTTAGAGTCAAGATGACCTAGGTTAAAATTCCACCTCTGGAATTTAAGATGTATGACTATGGGCAAGACACCGAAATCTCAGAGCCTCAGTTTCCTCATCTGAAAAACAGGAATAAATAATGCCTACCCCAGCAGATTGTTGTAAGGTGACAATTAGATAACAGATGTAAATACGCTGGATAAATGCCAACAGGTATTCATTTGTACGATGTCCACCTGCCACTCTTACCAGGCTCATTTTGAATCTCTAATCAGCCAAGAGAAGTTATGAGCTTGGCTTTCACCACAATCGCCTGCGACTCTTTCCCTTAACTGATCCCCTGGGAATTTCCAGGTTGGTCTGTAAAAAGAGTGTCTTCAACATTCCAACCTCAGCTTTCAGACAACAAAAATGCCTCTTGAAGGAATCTGCAAACTCCTCCATCTACCAGGGCTCTGGGCAGGCTGGGCCAGGTCTGTTTCAACCCCTAGCAACCTGCTGGGGAGCAGAGATTCATTCCTCAGCTAATGAGGAGGCATTCCAGGGAGGAAAGGAGAGCAAAGGACCCATTCAGGACCTGTGGTTCCAGAGCCCGCCATCCCTGGGGCAAGAGGCCGGAGTGGGGCTGGCCACATTAGAGACCCAACGCCCTGCTGGAAGAATGGCCATAAACATCTCCTTCCTGGGATACTTCTGGGGGTACAAGCTTTCATCCTTCAGAATTCTCTAAAGCTCATGCAGACTGACTGTCCGTGGCTTGTCACTTGAGCTGAGCAAAATGTCCAAAATGGGGCCAGAAGAAAAGAGCTCAGGATAAGCAGGCCAGGTACTTTTCTATTTTCAAATCCACCATGGGGAGAGTCAGGTAGAGGACCACAGGAACCAGGCCCTCCCTAGGAAATACATTGGGAGTTTCTTAGTGTTGTTGGGTGGGGTAAGGGAAGGAATACACCAAGTTATTATCCCTTGAAGTAAATTCCATGGAGAATGTCTCCTAAAACTGTAGGCTTAATTTAAGCTGTTTGCCCACCTGTATCAGGGGCTGCCAGGCTGGGGAGGGAGTGATAGGGAGGAAGGAGAGGCAGGAGTCCCTCCCCTTGGGGCAGGTGGGCTTAGAGTCCTAGTCACAGTCCTGAAAAGTCTGGAAGCCCCATCCCTGAACAAATCTCATGAGGGTCAAGAGATGGTCATGGGCAGCAGTTCTACTAGGCGCCTCATACCCAAAAGATATGCCTACTCCCCAAACTCATACTCACAAGTCATTGAAGCAATAAAATGACAGCAGGCGAAATGAGCCGCTTGCTACAGAACTTCCAACCTAACTACAATCCTGATAATAAAAAGACTTTGTTGCTCAGTCACGTCCAACTCTTCAGTGATCCCCATTTGGACTTTTCTTGGCAAAGACACTGGAGTGGTTTGTCATTTCTTTCTCCAGCTCACTGGACAGATGAGGAAACTAAGGCAGAGTCAAGTGACTCACCCAAGGTCACACAGCTAGTAAGTATTTGAAGTCAAGTTTTCCTGACTGCAGGCCCAGCACTCTATATCCACTGTGCCACCCAACTCTCCCAGAAAAAAGACTAGCTGATATTTATACAATGCTTTACAACTCAAAAAAATGTTTTACAAGTTATATTTTCTAAGCTTCATGACCAGCCTATGAGGCAGATACCATTCTCCCTGTAGTAGGCTCAGAGGGGTTGAGTGGTTTGTCCATAGTCACGCAGCTTTTAGATGTCGGATGCAGGATTTGTACCTAGGTTTTCTGACTTCATGACTAGGACCTATTCAACTCAATCCAATTTGAACATTTATTAAGTACCTACTGTATACCAGGCACTGTGCTAAGTAATGGGGATACAAAAAGAGGTAAAAGACAGTCCTTGCTCTCAAGGACCTTACAATCTAACACAGAAGACAACATGCAAACAAATATACAAAGCAAGCTATATACAGGATAAATAGGGAATAATTAATGGAAGGAAGGCACTGGGTTGGGGAAGGCTTCCTGTAGGAGGTGATATTTTAGCTGGAACTTAGAGGAAGCCAGGGAGGTCAGTGGTCTAAGTGGAGGAGGGAAAACATTCTAAGCATGGGGAATGGCCAGAAAAAACGACTGGACCTAAGAGGTAGAGAGTCTTGTTTATAGAACGGCCAGGAGGCCAGTGTCACTGAACAGAAGAGTTCATGGCAGGTAGTGAGGTATAAAGAAAGGTATGAGGAGGCTGTTTATAAAAGGCTTTGAATTCCCTACTCAAATACCTATTCAATGCTGTCCCACCATAAAACTGGCATCTACCATGCCCAGGAAGGGTTACAAAGAGCATTACACACATTATATCTTACTTGGTCCTAAGAGCGTTGAACCCTTAAAAAAGACACAGCTTTGGTTCTAAAACTACCAAGAGAAAACCCAGGAGGGCAGTTTCTGAGCTGTTTCTGAAGATAAAGATGATGATGACAACCTCCTGGACCACCCCTTCCTGGCCATATGGCTGAGTCTGCATCGTTCAGTGTGGAGGAGACCGCAGGAAGGTCTGGCAACCAAAGTGGGGAGCAAGGCTCATACTTGGTCATACTTGGGGAAGCAAGAGCCCAGAATATGAAGTGAACCATGAAAAGGGGGTGATACTTATCCTTACAGGGGCTCTTAGTCCAGAATCAGTTAACCTAATTTAAAAAAATTTTGAAAACTCTCTTTTCATATAATGTTTCCTCGGTAATCCAATTTTAGTTTAGTTTAGTTTATGCATTTAAAAACATTGTTTTAGGAAGGGAATAGATCTCTAGACTATCCAAGAGGTCTATGACACATAAAAATTGAGAAACCCTGCTGCATTATGGGAACTTTGATGCGCACACTTGGGTATCTACCCCTTTCCTCTGATTCTGTGCTTTGTGGCCCCTTGACAGCGTAAGCTTTCAGAACAGCATTTCCCAAATCCGAGTTCTGTGTAGTGGGAACAGGAGTTCCAGGAGAAAATTTCAGTAACAGCATTATTTTCCCCTCTAAAATGCTAAATATGGAATTACCTAGGTCACTTATTACATAAAATATTTATTATACACAGTGGTTTTTCAGTATTAAAATAAGCCTAGTTGTTTCTATTTTGGTCCAAAAGTATGCCAGCCTTGTTGTTTGCTATCCCATGCCATCATCAGTGGTATGTCTGTCATCCTTCGAGCCCAGCATCTCAAATTCAAATATAAGTAACATTAAGTGCCTACTGTACAGACAGCACTGGGTTAGAGTACAGACAAGACAGAAGGCCTGACTTCATGGGGCCTGCAGTGACCTACAAATATATATGAGAACAAAACACATACAAAAATCATGATAATTATAATACACAATGAATACACTCAAGAACATATGAGGACTGGTGAGGGTCTGGAGCTCATGCCTTATGGAGGCTGACCAAAGAAACGGGAAATGTTTGATCTGAAGTATTTGAAGGAATGTTATTTGGAATGGAAATTAGATCTATTTTGTCAGGCCCCTGAAGGCAGAACCAGGAACAGGATGGATGTTGTAAAGAAGAAAATTTGGGCTAGACATTAGGAAAAACTTTTTAGCAATTAGAGGTACCCAAAGCGAAATGGGCGATCTCTGGAGACAAGTAGCCAGTCGATAAATATTTGCTAAGCACGTAATGTGCAAGGCAGGGGATAAGATGAATACAGGCAAAAGACCATCCCTGCTCACGAGGATCATACAACATGCCAACAATGTATATAAGGTCTTCAAGCAAAAGCTGGATGACCACCAGTCACGTATGTTGTCTACAGGCTGTGCAGGTATCGGTATCGCTTTTGGATTGGATAACCATTGAGATACATTCCAAAGGTGAGATTCTGAGCTTTATCAATATATCCCAAGTCCAAAAGTGTATTGTGGTCAAACCTGTCTGGAAATGCTATCTTTGAGGATTCGTCTGATGTTCTGAGGACAGAAACACACATAATTACAAAGCCAGAGACATGGCGGGTCGTCGGCCAACTTTAAACAATGGTATTTCATCACCGAGCCCGAGAGTGTACGTGTCCAGGGAAAAAGCTGACTGAGTCTTACTCTTGGGGTCAATCAAGGTCTGAATTTCCCCGAGAAACAGTGAAATCCTGTCACATTTATTACTCATCCTAGCCCCTCAGGGCCTTCAAAAGCCATATCATCCCAGTGGTACCCCAGCAAGAATCCCCTAACAAGTGGTCACCCAGCCTCTTCTTAAAAATGCCCAGTGAGGGGGATGCAGTGTTGATCATTCTGGTCCTAGAGAATACTATCTGTGAGAAAAGCATTCATTACGACAAGCCTAAATCTGGCCTTGCCATGATCTTAGTCTGCCTACTAGTTCTAAGCCAAAAATGAATAATTCCGCTTCCCCATGACAGGTCTTTAAATATTTGAAGATAGCCACGTCTGTATACACACACACACACACACACACACACACACACACACACACACACACACACTCATACACACACACTCACACACACAGTTACACACACACAGACATACACACGCACTCATACACACACACACACACACACACACACATACACACACACACACACACACACACACACCCATCCTGTCTTCTTCTGGCTAAACCTCTCCAGTTGGCATTATATGCTAATCACTCTCGGGTGGATATTTTTTTCTCTAGGTTTTCTTTTTTTTTTAAGTAAATTTTATCAACAATCATGCTTTTCCTCCTGCTTTTGCAGATGTTATTACAACTGAAAAAAGTCCCAGAGGTCAAGAGAGATCAGATACTTAGCTCAGCCTCCCCTCGTTCCATCAGCCATTTGACTAAGTAAAATTCTACGAAATGGATATAATTGCCTGGGTCAAAGGCAAGGGCCAATCCTATCTATAGCCCAGCCACTAGGAAGTTACCGTCTGCCTTCCTATACATCTTCCAACATAAAAAGCCCATAACATGGCATTTCTGAAGAGCCTTGTGTTGATATTATCTATGAGGAAAGATGGCTTAATTTCCAGGTCAAAAATAGACTGAAAGGCAAAGCAAAGATCAATGTGTCCACCATTTACATCAAAGATTCTGGAGGAGAGAAAGGGAAAGGAAGGGATGTGGCTTGCTGGCTAGCTCAGATAAGAGCCCATGTTAGTGAGATTTGACATCTTTCTCTCTACATATTTAAAGACCAGAACTATACAGTGAAAAAAGTACTTTTCTTGTGGTATTCCCCTTCCCTGTCCATCTATCCAACCGAACATAGTTATCTAAAGACGCAGACGACGGAAATCAATCACAGGCACCTGATCTAAGGTCATTCATTCCAGTTTGGCACTGGTCCATATGTAGTCCAGGTTTTTTCAGTTCTTTCCAGTTCCCTTTTCTACTTCATTCTTCCTCTCCACCTCTCAAACCCACCTCAGTTCAGTATCACTGAAAAAAAACTAACTTACTCTTTGGTCTCCTGGTTGGCATTTCAATTCCAAATCAGTGTCACTCCCCTTTACTTGAACCCCAAACTCTGCAGCTTCCCAGGTTTCTACCTACAGCCTATGTCATGCTCTTCCTTTTCTGGGCACACAGACTTCAAAGTCAGTTCCCTTAAGCTGCCTCCGTTCATATCTTCAGATTTTTTAAAAAGCATGAAACTTTGTGAACTTATTTTCTCTAAATGTCTCCAGTTTCTTTCCAACTCTTCCCCAATTCTAAGTCCCCATTCTCACACCTCAGCCCCAACAATTCTTTCTCCCAAGCAAAATCTCCTGACCTATTTGCCTTTTCTCAGGGCCAACATAAGCATATTTGTAAGTGTCTTTCAAAGTAACTGTACTTCACCATTCCTACTAGATGAAGGTGTTCTTAAGTCACACATGATTTTGACAGGGGGTGGGTTTTTTAATCTGCTGTTGTTGGGGTTTTTTTCCCATAGAACCTGAGCCTACTTTGCTTCCATATGATTAGAGATCGAAAGATTAATTTTATCCCACCAGAACCAGGCTCAATAATGTCATTCTATAAGGAAAACACCCTGAGCTGTCAAGGCTGACCAAGATCACAGCACGATCTCTTCCCTCTGTTCACAACCTCACATACTTCTCTTTATCCCATTCAGAGCTTATAACAGGACAGGTTCTCACCAATTAGCAAATTAGTGGTCTCACACTGAGGCAAGGTCCTCAGTGACAGCATGTGCTGGCTGAGCCAGTGTATGCCAGTCAGGTCAAGGTGCCTTAGTTGGCGAATGGGAATGAAGCTAGAGACTGACTCAAAACAGGGGCCAGGCCTAATGAGATTACTTCTTACCTTAATACTGCTGCTCAGCAGGTGGCAATCAATTTATTACTATCAGCTGACTCAGATAATCAGTCCACAAGCATTTATCAAGTGTGTATGCTACATTAAGTTGTGTCATTTTCAGTCATGTCTGATTCTTTGTGGCCCCATTTAGGGTTTTCTTGGCAGAGATACTGGAATGGTTTGTCATTTCTTTCTCCAGACCATTTTATAGCTGAGGAACTTAGGCAAACAGGGTTAAATGACTTGCCCAGGGTCACACAGCTATTAAGTGTCTGAGGCTAGATTTGAACTCATGAAGATGAGTTTTCCTGACTCCAAGCCCAGAGCTCTATCCACTGTGACACCAAATAAAACAGTCCCTGACCTCAAGCAGTCCATGTTCTATCCAAGGAGACAACATGTTCGTGTATAAATACATACAAAATCAATTGAATTTTTAATGGAGAAGACTTTAGCAACTGGGGGTACTAGAAAAGGCCCTGTGCAGGGATACTTGAAAGAAGCTAAGGAAAGTAAGAGGCAGAGGTGAGGAAGGATGGCATAACAGGCATGAAGGTCATTTAGGTCAAAGGCACGGAGATGAGATATGGCTTGCCTGGTATGAGGAACAGCCAGTTTGTCTGGACAATAAAATATGGAAAGAGAAGTAATATATAATAAGGCTAGAAAGACAGATTGGGCCCAGGTTGTATCTGGCTTCAAGTGCCCATGAGAGGAGTTTAGATTGGATCCCAGAGGGAGAGGAGAGCATTTCTTTGGTAGGGGAGTGATATGGCAAGGCCTGTACTTTGGTAAGATCCCTTTGGTGGCTGTGTGGAAGATGGATTAGAGTGGGAAGAGATTTGAAGGAGGGAAATGACGTCTAGGTAAGACACCCCAAGAGACTGAAGGAAGGTGGTAGGCTCATGAAAAGAGATAAGGAGACTAGATACAGAAGGGCAACTGGCAGATTATACAGGACTTTCAAATTTGGGACCTCCCCCCCCCCATCAAGGGAAGATATGAAACTCCATTACAGGAAGCTTTAGACACACTTTCAACAACTTGTCCCTAAATGGACAGAAGTAGCACAATGAGCTCAAAATGGGATAATATTTGTAAAGTGCTTATCACCAAACCTAGCACACAGTAGGAGCTTAACAAATATTTATTCCCTTCCTTCCCCTCTCCCAGATCACTATACCTCACGGGTGGTTTCCTAGCCTAGTCATTAACTAAATGTTACTACCACTTTCACAAAATCCTGCCGGACTTCATTCAAAGCCATGGGTAGGAGGAGCTAAAATGATGTGGGTAGAGAAGGAAAATCCTGGCTTTGGAAAACATTTAAGTGATGCTAAACATGAAAGACAGGTGGGGGACACGGAGAGACCAAGGAAAAAGGAGAGAAATAGGAACTTAAAGAGAAACAGAAAGCAAATAAAACAGAGAAGCCAAGATAGAGAGATAAAGCAAGAGGAGAGGCAAACAAAATGGAAATAGATGAAGGAAGAATGATGGAAAAAGGGAAAAAAAACACATGCTCGGTGGAAAGAGAGTCATTCTCACCAACTAAGGCACAGAAAGCCCATGGGACTTACCTGAAAACACAGATCATCAAAGGAACAACTGACACTTTCCCCGGCCATGATGCTCACAAAGAGAATCCACAAATCAGCAGGTTGGCCAACATCCCAGGAAAAGACCTGAGACTAAGACCTCTAAGGAGGAAGAGAAACTAAAACCCAAGAAAGCAGAAGCCTAATGAAATCCCTTCTCACCAGTTATGTTCCAAAAATCTGCTGCCAACAGTGGACTTTGCCCTTGGAATTCAACTCCTTGATTAGGAAGATAATCGTAAAGTCCCGTCCTAGGTAAATTTGGCTAAACAAACAGAACACCCTTAGAGTGGAGACTGCCTCCAGTCCTATAAACCTTAGTGCCAGGCACTTTATGCTAGGGCAGAGGTTGAGGTCTTTCCATCCTTTCTTCTAGAAGGTTCTCCTGGTTGAGGGGCAGGCACCAGCATCTCCACTTGTCCTGTCTCTATGGAATAAAAGGCTCCAGAATGAGTATTTCCCCAAGTGAGTCAGTGACAAGATCTGGCTTGTTTAAAAGAGGAAAGCAAACACAGGTGGAAACTCCATTGGCAACTCATCTGGAGCTTACAGGAAATACAGGAGCTGAATGAGAGGTATAGAGTTTGTACATCAACCTTGTTGATGATACAGGGTAAGTCCTCCAAGGCATTTAAACAGTAGGGGACATGCTATCAATTTCTAGGTCTCAATATGTCTCCTTCAACACATCTAAGCTACTGGACCAGAAGGTCGCAGTAACTTTTGGAGACTGGAGTTTTTGTTTGTGTTCTATAAATAAACTTTTTCGAAGGGAGTGGACGGCTAAAATCCCTTTGTTAAACTAAGAAACTACACCATCATCTACTGTACAAGAAATCTTCTGCTAGAAACAGAGATTCTAGGAGATTCTTTTCTTTCCCTCTGCTTGTGCCAAATGACTCTCCTCCTCTACCCATCTATATGGAAACTACCTAACTCCTGACACCTCAATTAAAATACCAGGCATGATCAAGGCAAGACAAGGTAGAAGATGGAGGCTAATTACAAAGAGACTCAATCATATATGAAGACAGTAAAATAATGCCAGGTTCCAAGCTAAATTAGGAAACTCGAATCTCAACTTTCTACAGTCATTCAGAAAAGTTTCTACCTAAGCAGGGTGGACAGTTGAATTTATGTTCCATGTTTAAATGGCAGACCATTTAATAAATGGCAGTTTATTAAAATGTTTCAAACTTTTGATTTAAGTACTGCAGTCCTATTAGATGTGGATGTGAAAATCCCCATGGCAGTTAAGTAAACCTTTAGGGGGGCGGGGGAAGAATTGTCCCTGAAGGGAAATGCTGATCTATGATTTCCTTTTGTTCATGAAAGGAAATCAAGTTCTGCTCGTTAAATACTGGAGAAGAGTTTTTCCTGAATGTCCAGAGAAAACACAGGGTACGGGTAGCTTAACTGGTCATTCAGCTGGCCTAAGTGCCAAAGTCACTAGAATACCAGCTTGCTTCTTGACTTTGGGCAGATCACATAACCTTTCTAAAAAGGTCTTTCAACTGCATGGCAAGGATCATAAACTTCTTGAAGGATGAATTTGAAAAATCTATTTTCTCCCTGTCTGGACATAGAATGGTGTCTGAATTTTCCAGGAGCTCTCGAAATCCTTAGCCTGAGCCCACCCTTATCCCTCTACCAGGTTTCTTTCCTTGTAAAATAAGGTACAGGCAGCTCTAGCTTGATGGGAAAAGCACTGAGTTTGGAGGGAAAAAGCAAACCAAACCTGGAACCAAGTGACCATTTGCAAAGCTTTTCACCCTGCTCTGCCTCAGTCTCCTTTTCTATAAAATAATGGCACTGGACTGAGGTGATCCCTTAGGAGACTTTTCTGTTCTGAATCCTATAAGCTAAAATATCAATGTCAGCCTACAAATTTCAAAATCTGCACCAGCTGCTAAGCCCTGCCCTTGAGAATTATGAAGAAGGAAGAACTGAGGGATAAACACCATGCAACAACAGAAAAGGCAGGATAACATAAAAGAAAGAAATGCTGATTGAGAGTCAAGAGACCGGCCACAGTTCCAACTCTGCCACATATTAGTTGTGAAATCAGGGGCAAATCACTTAACCTCTCTGGGCCTTGGAATTCTCAGTAGCAGATGCTGGTCTAAACCAGTGATCTTTCCACATGTTTCTGATAGCCCACCCCTAGCAATATAAAACAAAAAACCTTTTCAACAAGCACCTGTGATATGTATACATTTACTTATTTATAAATGATAGATATATAATGCTATGCTAATAATTACATACATCATTAAAAATTACACAAAATAGACATTTAAAAAGAGATAAAAATAAAATGTGCTCCTATGGTAAAAAAGAGCCTTCTTTACTGAGACAAGAGGACATACATAGGAAGTGACCTCAGCTTCAGGAAAATCACTTTGACAGCTGTGCAGAGGTAGAGTGGAAAGAAGACAGACCTGAGTCAGGGACAGACAGTCCAGGCAAGAAGTGAAAAGAGCCTTGACTAGAGTAGTGGCTATATGAGTAGAGTGAAGGGATAAGATGAGGGAGATTTTGTGGATGTAGAAATGAAGACATTTGGCTATGAATGGGATGGGGCAGGGGTGGGGGAAGAGTTAGAGAGCCAGGAGTTAAATATGACCCTGAAGTGGTGAATCTGGGTGACCGGGAGGATAGTGGTACACTGGACAGAAATAGAAATGTTTAAAAAGGGGTCTTTTAGTAAGAAAGATAATATAATGAGATCTGAGATGTACATCCCAACTCATCCAGGCTGGCTCACTCTGTAAGACTCTGTCCTCTTCAGAATGAAAAGTGGACTCATTCACCAGATACTTCCACAGAACCTTCTGGTGGGTGACTGATGAAGCCACTTATGTTACTTGGGAGAAAGAGGATAGGGAGGGTGGGAAGGATTGGATTTTCCCAATAACACCTATTATGATGGGTATCCAGGAAGTGGTTAGGTTATTACAGTCCTGAGGGGACAATACCAGGTTCAAAAGGGAGAGACTGATAACTTTTAAAGTAGAGAGAAAGGGTAGAGCAGGGGAGTGAGAGGAGAGAAGAGTAGGGGGTAGATGTGGTTATATTGGAGACAAGTCCCATGATTGGTTATCACTACCAAGATGGGACATAACCCTTCTTCCTAACTTCCAAATGGCTCTGAAATTATTACAGCTATTACAACTAATAATAATGATAGCTAGCATTTTTATAGCAAAGTGCTTTACAGATATTATGTCATTTTACCCTCACAACAACCCTGAGAGGCAGATCCCACTTTACAGATGAAGAAACTAAAGCAAAGAGAAGCTAACTTAACCTTCCCTGTGGCCATGGTTCGTAAGTGTCTTAGGCTGAATTTGAGCTCAGGTCTTCCTAACTCTAAATCCATTGTTCTAGGCGCAGTTCCACCATACTCCCACATTTGAGAAATGACCAACCCAGCACAACCTCTGAGATCCCTTCCAGCCTCAAAATTCTATGATTCACTCAACATTTTTAGTAACTCTTCTAAACAAAATTGAGGTTGTATCCTTAATGTATATATTTTCAAAGTTCCTATATGCTCAGTCAAAACATTTATAGTCCAATTACTACAGAAATTTTAAAATGGTACTTTTCTGGATCTGAAGGTTTAGGCAACAGTTTAGATGAGATTAACCAACTGAGTTTATGAAAATGGTAACTTCAAAATAAGGTCATTGCAATTGACTCAACTAAACTCAGTCATAGTCAAATTGCTTCTTTAAGGTTTTCTAGATTTATTTTTTTTTGCATGTCAATATATATTTATAGTGAGGTTGTTTTTTTCTTGCTTTCTCAATGAGTAAGAATGGGGAGGGAGAGAATTTGAAACTGAAAATGAAATTGGATTTTTTTTAAGTTTTCTAAGTATCACCATAATACAGGTCCCTGCAGATCCCCAAGGCCTGACCTAGAAGCTGCCTGGAAGGCTGCCCTGAACTCTGGAAAGGCCTTTTAGAAGGAAAGTCTATTCTAAGACCATTAGTTCCTGGAGAGACACAGGTCTGAGCCTCCACAGAGGTACAAAAGCTCTCAGGAGACCAAGTTAAACTAGTGGCAGAACTAGACAGAGGTCAAGCAAGCAGAGGGCCTCCAGTATTCTTCAGGTAAATGAAAGGCCGAGTCACGTAGCTTTTAAAAATTCCAGGGGCCCTTTCTAACCCATCTACTGGTTAGCTGCTGACCTGGAATTACAAAACCATTTAGGAGTTGACTAATCAGTTCTTTTAAAAGAAAAATGAAGCAGTTTTTTCCCCCTCTTTTGCTTTAATCAGAATTAATCCAAACAAAAACTTCCATTTGTTCCTCCCGGTTTTCTTTATAACCTGATCCTTGCCACTTCCCTTTGGGCTACTACTCAGAGCTGAATTAAGGAAACCAGGCAAAGGCTGAAGCCCATCTTGCCACCCAGGATTACACAGCTGGCTCTTAGCACTGCTGGCTATAACTCAAACCAGACATGCAGCACAGTCTAAACCTAGAAACAAAGAGAAGAACGGATCATGGATGGTGTTGACCAGTCCATCTTCAACATGTCCATGGTTCAACATATTCTCCATTTGTTTTGTTTTGTTTTGGGATTCAGTAAGTAAGGGCAGAGAATTCAAAGGACTGAAGGTAGCAGGGAAGAGGGAGGTAGGTAGGTATTTGCTCCTGCCTGGCTCATGGGCCACACATCTTTGTAGTTATCAGTCACCTACAGAAACCTCTTTGGATTTCCTGTCCATTGTATCTCATCTGGCCCAGCAATTGGGCACTACTGCAAGGCTACATCTTTCTTGACCCAAGACACTTAAAATGTGGGCTGAGCTTCACCAAATGGCTTCCAGACTCTTTGGTCTTTGCCATCTTTTGCTAATTATTTTCCTGGATGCTAAATAAATCCTGAAGGTCATGTTGTTGTTGCCAAGATTAAAAAAAAAAAATCTGGCAAAAACACTATGCTAACAAATTCACCTCTGACAAGGAGAACAGATTTGGTTTGATGAAGAAAAAATCGCTCTAATAAACTCTCCTTTCCACACTGAAGTCCCTACTTCTCTATAAACATATCCAGAATCTCTCTGTCCACCAATATGGAACTAGAGTGGTTTAAAAGCTCTACCAACCCAGGAGCCTGGGTGTCAGTTCAAACAAGGAGGCAGAAGCTGACAGTTTGGTTTCCAAGGCCCCAAAAGCCCTAAATGATAAACAGCTTCGATTGGAAGAAAAAAAAAAGTTAAATACTCCCAAGAATTCCCAACTCTGCCTCCATCCTGATTCAGGATCCAAGGCCTATAAATTGGCTCTGCTGATAAGACAGCATTTCCCTGCATGTTTTTTAACTGGAGATAACATTGCAGCTGAGTATTTAGGAGCATGTGAAAGAGATTTTAAGGACAGGATGCAAACGTAAAACTCTCCAGATTCCTCCCAATGGAAAGGAGAAAGCAGCATTTTGTGATGGATGCAGACCAAAGCTATTCTTCCTGATTCTTAGACTTTCATCCTAAATGGTTGAACAGAAACTCCCAAAAAACGCTCCCCTCCTTTCCACCTCTCTTCCCCTCTGTTCCCTATAGGCGGCAATGTGACCTGCAGAATTTATTCAAGACCCTATGAGAAGGATCATTCAGATTAAGCACCCTTTGGAAACTACCTCCAAGGGCAACCAGCTCCCCCAAAACACCCCTCACTCTTCCAAACCTATTTCTCCCCTCTTTACAATTTTCATTCTCCTTCCTCCCCTAATGTCTCATCTCTATCCCTCCATTCATCTTGCCCCTCCTACCCCTGAAACCCCGATTCCATTGCCTGAAGCATCACTGACTAGATGCTATGTGGCAGGGTTCTAACTGTCCAGATGGAAGTAATCGCTGTACACTTTGTTCTGGGCCCGACTCCCCCATCTTGTTTACTTTATTATTTTTTTTTAAACAAAGTAGTTAGGGCCTGTTAACTGGCTGGAAAATTGGTCTCCCAGCTCTGCTGATACAAGAGGTGTGTCTCCCCAAGAAGCAGACAAGGGGAAAGTTTCAATGTGTCCCAACAAGGCAGCTCTGCATCTGTGGATCAAGTCACTTAGCAGTGTGCCTCTGAGATGATTAGCTGTGGAAGAACTGGAGGAATTACTGAGTGGCCCTTCCTCAGCACATAGCCTCCCACTTAGAGTGTCTTGCCTTCTAAAGAAATGCAGGACAATCAGAAAGGCATAATAAATCTCCAGCTTGGCAACAGGAAAAAGCTTCAACAAGTTAAGCTGAAAGTGATAGTGTTTAGACTAGGTTAGAGTCAAAGGCAAATTAAGTAGTCTTAGCAGCAACTGACCAATAAATAAAACTTGCATGCTCTCTTATTGACAAGACTCTTTCTGACAGATTCCTTTTCTCTAGGTTGGCCAGTGGCTCTTTGCAAGGCTACTATAAGCAAGCTAACAGGCTTTGTGGCTATGAGAAATGAATCCAGATGTTTCCTAAGTCAAAATAAGATCAGATCATTAACAAATATTTGAGTGACTACAACATTCGAAACACTGTGCCAGGCACTACAGTAGATCTAAGATATAACATGGTCTCTGCCCTCAGGATCTTATAATTCTTTTGGGAAAATAAGACATGTCACATTAAAAAAAAAAACATCAGATGATATGTGCTAGCTATTATTAAATGAGCGGGGCAGAAAAGCATGTTAGGAATTGAGAAATGGGGGAAAGCCTGATGCTTTCTCTTCAGAAATGAGGTGTGAATTTTAGATGGATCTTGAAGGATGAGCAAGACGGAGGCAAAGTGGAGGCTGGACACTCTAGGAAGAAAGAAGATACAAAAGAGAAGGGAGACCCAACACCAAAGGCTTGTTTGAAGGTCAATGGGAAGAATGACTGCAATGATGATGGTTTGTGCAGGGGGGGAATTTAAGTCAACGAAATTCAACCAATATTTATTAACCAAATACTGGGTGCAGAGTACTGCAGGCATTGCTGGGGATGCAAGGAGAGAGATCGCCAAGGACTCTCAAGCAAGGGAGAGTGAGGGCCATGCTAAAGAGGCGAGTGCTGGGGAATAACAAGGTAGGCTGGGACCAGATTGCTAAAAGCTTGCAAGGTAGGAAAAGGAAAAGCACAGCAGAGAATCCTGCCTGGGCTGGGTGTAGAAAAGCTGAAGGAGGAGACCTCTTGAGAGAGTCGGAGAGAGGTGACATCCC
Source organism: Notamacropus eugenii (assembly GCF_028372415.1). NCBI lineage: Eukaryota > Metazoa > Chordata > Mammalia > Diprotodontia > Macropodidae > Notamacropus > Notamacropus eugenii. The sequence goes on along the minus strand of NC_092877.1, from coordinate 36,609,784 downwards.
TGAACTACGCGCTGGTCTAGGATTCCCTTCCCCTCTAAAGATGGATGAGGAGGAAGCTGGGTTCTAGGAGCTCAGGTGGGAATAACCCTTCTGGAGCAGCTGGCCTGATCCCCGCCAGTAACAAATGAAGTGAAAAATGCAAACTGTTTGTATGCAAGGAGGACAGCTTGAATTCTCTAACTTTAGAGGTCATCCAATTGAATCCCTCCCACGCTAGTTCCCATTTTTAAACAGAAGACAACCGAAACGCAACAAGAGGTTTAAGTGACTCGCTCCTGGTCATACAGGGAAATTCTTTTAGGCATTTGTTTGTTCTCTCCCTCTCCCACCAGCCCACCCCTTAGACTGTGAGCTCTTTCCTAGAACAGGGATGGGGGAAACAGTGTTTATCCCTTCATGGAGGGAATTTGTTCCGTTAAGTTTGGATTCAGTCAAAGGGCCACACTTGAGGACCCAGAAGGCCATATGTGACCTCAAGGCCGCAGGCTCCCCACCCCTGGGCTAAAAAATAGAGATAGTTTCTGGGGTTTCTACCTTTTTTTTGCTTAGCATACAGTAGATGCTTAATAAATATGTGTGGATTGCCTGTCAGGCAGAATCGGACTCCAAACCCAGCTTACTTTTCCACTGTACCATCCTGCCTTCCCATGACTGAAGAGACTACCCACATTAAGTGCTTACAGTCCCTGAAAGTTTATAATTCCAAGAAATGGGTCTGTGCATGGCTCGAATTTTTGTTAAACCAAAGCCCTTGGCCAACTCGTCAGAACGTCAGAATTCTGAGTCACAGACTTTCAGCAAGGCTACCCGCAACGTGAGCCGCCAGGCCAAGCTGGCCCTGGTCTGCCAGGGCACCAAAGCCCCGTCACTTCCCACTGGCCTCACTGCACCTGTTCTCTGACTCCCCAACATAATGGGCTGATGATGAAAGCCTGTCTGGAAACTACGCAGAGACCACAAGGCGTAGGGAGGCTTTCTCCTCCTCTTCCTTTTATGTAAATGGTGTTTTGGCCTCTTTAAGCCTTGGAGTTATCAAAAGGACCCAGAAATGCCTGCGGGGCCTTTGGTTAGAATACTAAGGCAGGGCCACCATCCCTCCCCGGAGGACAACAATGCAAACTTCTCCCAAAGACCGCACAGCTTTGCTAAGAACAATTTATTCCATTGTTTCAGTGCAGTCCAACTCTTTGTGACCCCATCTGAGGCTTTCTTGGCTAAGATACTGGAGTGGTTTGCCATTTCCTTCTCCAGCTCATTTCACAAATGAGGAAACTGAAGCAAACAGGGTTAAGTGACTTGCCCAAGGTCACACCTCGAGTAAGTATCTGAGGATGAATTTGAACTCAGGTCTTCCTGACTCCTGGCCCAGCACACTCAACTGCCCTTGTTAACAACAATAGCTAACATTTACACAGTGCTTTAAGATTTTCAAAGTTCTTTACCCATCTTATCTTATTTGATTTGATATGGTCCTTTACCAAGGACCAAGAGTGTGACGCAGGCCAAATTCTGGAGCTATTAACAGAAGACATCAAAGTCAGGAATCTTTAAGGATCCAAAGAAACCTCTTTTCATTTTGAGGCAAATTAAAGAAATGGGAACGATTTGGATTTGGATGGAGTCTGAGAACCTTAGTTCAAAATCCAACCTCAGTTCAAATCCTAGCCCTGCCTCTGAACACATCACTTGATTCCTCAGTGCCTCAGTTTCCTCAGCTAAAAATGAGGTTGTTGACCTCTAAGATCTCCTTTAACTCTAAATTTATAATCCTAAAAATCCTAATCATTGAGATATCATGAAAGTTTGTACTCTACAACGCACACAGTAAGAGGGATGAGTGAAACTGAGTTAAACACAGGAAGGAATACTTATCAGGAAACTAGGTAGCACAGTGGACAGAGTGCCTGGCCTGGAGTCAGGAGGATTCTTTCAGAGTTCAAATCCGGCCTCAGACACTTATTAGCTGTATGACCCAGGGCAAGTCACTTAATCTTGTTTGCCTCAGTCCCTCATCTGTAAAATAAGTTGGAGAAGGAAATGGCTAACCACTAAAATATCTTTGCCAAGAAAATCCCCGATGGGGTAACGAGGAGTTAGACATGACTGAACAACAACAAAGAAATGTTTATCACACACTTGAATGAAGAAAAAGCTTGGCACCATGAATGTGAATTCTTTAGAAACACTCTTCAGAAGAGCTGAGGCGACTTAACAGGTATAAATGACAAGGGGAATCCATGCCTTACCATTTCTTCTTATATAAATACTAGCACGCCCATGCCCTCCCACTCTCCCAAGATTTACCAAGTTTTAACTCTCCCAGCTGGCCACCAGGTATATTCTGCTTTGCTTCAGTATAGTGTAAGACCTGGATCTGAATCCCTGCTCTATTACCAACGATCTTCGAGACCTCAGGGAAGACACTTAACTTTGGCAGGTCCAAGAATCCCTAAAATGAGGGTCTTAGATCATATGATGCCTACAATTCTTTCTAGCTCTAAGACCTATGACCCTATGTCCCAACCATATAACACTTAGTATACAAGTCAGATACCATTTAGCTCATTTAGCTGTGAGCTCTTCAAAAGCAGGAATTGGTTTTTGCCTTTCTATGTATCCCCAATGCCTAGCACAGCAATTGGCACATAGTAGGTGCTTAATACATGAATGCTTGATGATCTGACTGGTTGACTAACGGCACTTACCTATATATCATGCTCTCCCACTGCATCATACCGTCCTTCCTGGTTGGTTCTCTACTCACAGTTTGAAAATGCACTTCAGGAAACTCCCTGACCATCTGAATAGCTATCTTCTCTTGGGTTCTCAGCAATCAATTAATCAACAAATATGTATTAAGCACTTACTATTAATCAATCAACTATTTGCTATCAACCAGCATTTATTAAGCATCTACTATGTGCCAGGAACTAAAGGATGGAAACAGAAATACAATAAATGAGAATAACCCCTAATCTCAGGGAATTTACAAGAAGTATGTGTATATACATATATATGTATGCATATGTACAGAAGTGTGTGTGTGACAGAGAGTGAGAGCGAGAGAGAGACAGAGAGAATGAGAATTCTGTACAGAATAAATATAAAGAGAATACATCTAAGTCACTTAAATAACCAATACAGGAGGGGAGGAACTAGCAGTTGGGTGAGGTTCAGGAAAGGCTTCCTAAATAAGTGATGCATGAGCTCTGCCTTAAAGGAAGAAAGGTCAAAGATGTTCAAAGAGAAGGGACCCATATTGTACAGAAATATTTATGGAAGCACTTTTTTTGTCATCACAAAGAACTGGAGACAAAGTACCAGTCAGCGGGAGACTGGCTGAATGAATCACAGTATATGAAGATCATGGAATACCATTGTGCTTTCACAAATGACTAAAAACGATGCTTTCCAAGATACCAGAGAAAACTTCTAGAAATTGATTCAGAGTGAAATAAGAATCCGGGGAACAATTTACATGATTGACCCAATGAAGGAAGAGAGCTTTGAAGAACATAGAAAATCTGATCCACAAGGTAACCAACCAACTCAAGAAGGCTGATGGCAGAGAGGAGATATTTTCAGAGAGGGTCAATGCATCGATTTGTTTGATTCAATGATACTTATTAATTACAAAGGAGGATTTCTTTGGGCAAGGGCAGCTGGGCAGGGATAGAGATGAAAAGAAAGAAAGAAGTATCAATTAAATCTTAAAAAATACACAGAAAAGAGCAGAAGGAAGTTGAGAAAGGGACACACAAGGAAGGAAATATGATTATTACTGTGCTGAACTGAATACGCACCTAAAAAACAAACTGTATCTTAACCAAAAGTTTACAATTTCATATTTAACCTCTTTTCTGCTCTTTTTATCTTGGAATGTTTACATTTGATGATGCTTATTCAATTCAAAATAGAAAAGAACACACACACACACAAAGGATGACTGGTAACTTTGAAGAGTAATGAGGTCAGAAGCCAAATTGCAGAGGGTTGGAAGACAGAGGAAGTGGAGGCAATGAGTTTGGCTGAGAAAAAGAAAAGAGATGATAATGAGTGGGGATGGTGGAAAGGTTTGGAAGAGACTTGGGCATGTTTGTAGGCAGCAGGGAAGGACCCAGTAGATGAATAGAGAAGATCAAAGCAGAGGTTGGAGAAGATGAGAAAGACCAAAGAACTGTTTTCCTTCTGCTGATCATGGCTAATTTTAATTCTTACCATCCTTATTCTTAATGCTTCTACCACCCCACCTCCAGCATCAAGTTCACCTTTTGGCTTTCTTCTTTTGTTTTGCTTTCTGTCAATCTCCTGCCCATCACATGTGGGTAGAGACAAAATGTATATGTAGAGGATGAGGCAGACCTGGTCATTAGGCAAGTAGAAGAAACAAAGGGCTGGGGAGTCAAGAAAAACAATGAGTCCTGATTCTTGTCCAGTGCCTTGGGTTGAAGGATCTGAGGCACTTTTGGACCAGGCTTTAGGATATAAATGCATTTTGGTTAGTAAGAGAATATATGTATAGATGTTTGATCTGCCTGTACTTAAATAGTGTATTTTCAAGAAATATAGGGTAGCAGAGTCAAGGCGGGTGGCAGAGGGAACGGAGGGGGAGGGGAAGAGGAGGCAGAGAAGTGAAATGCTTTGTGCTGCCTTCTCTTAACACCCTCCACTTCCCCCCTAAACACATAATATATATGTGAAGTTAAGTTTAAGGTAAGTGCAGGCCCTGCAGCTTCCCACCACCAGTAACATTCAGAGCATACCAACTAAGACAAATCCATGAAATACTCCCCAGCTCCACACCACAAAGCACACACAATAATGCAAACTTGCCCACAGGCTAAAAAAAAAAAGCCAAAAACAATTCTTTCAAATTTTGCCAGATGGTCATTTTTCTCATCAGTTCCCACTACCCCCACCCCACATGCATTTCCCAATGCCCCTCCCCCTCTTCTTCCCATGATCCCTGAACTCAAAGAACCCAATTATTACCCTGTAGCCAATAGCCAAGCCTTACACTGGCACACATACACGCACGCGTGCACACACACACACACACACACACAGTGATTCCCACCAAAAAAACCCAAAAATCCAACGGAACAGAGGATTGGCCAAGCTTTACCCACTGACTAGCTGATCACAGCCTCATCATCTTCCTTCCCCTTCAGGCCTGGATTGTTGCTGGGACCACTGAGGCAGAAGTCACCCACAGTTATAATGCGCAGACAGCCAAGCTTAATCTAGGCTCAGTTTTGACTTCCACAGAGTCATACTGTACATCCCAGAGAAGGCAGAATTGGGGAGCTTCTGGAGACAAAGCAGGAACCATTAGCAAAGGTCCAGCCTAGAAATGGGCATGACCAATGAGACCAACTCATCCGGACAACAAAATCACAGAAGCCAGAGTCACTTCTAAAGCACAGACAAGACATCAACGCACAAAGGGAAACAACTAACACCCAGGGTGAGTGCTTAGCAGCCTCTGGATGAGGCTGCCTGCTCGGCAGCGACCATCAGTGGCTCAAACAGCCTCCTCAGAGCTGGGACACTTCCGAGCAATCACAGGTGCCCAGAACTCTCAGGCCCTGAAAACATCAGCTGTCAGACAGCCTCACTCCTCACCCAGTTGCACAAAAAAGTTCCTTGGGATCACCTGGAATCCTCTAAATTCAGAGACCAGATGAAAAATACAGAAAGCGCTACAGCGACCCATGAGGGCTGGGGCAGTGTATGTGAGGCCTGCACATCACCAGCCTGGCCAGTGCGGGGTGGCCAGTTGATTGTCACTCTCCTGAGTCAATTTCAGGGGAGAGGCGGGGCTAATCTCTCTTTTCAGGGCATAGATTGTCACTAACTACCCATGTGACCTGAACAAGCTATTTCATTTTATTAACCTCAGTTTCCTCACCTGTAAAATAAGGAGGCGGATCCGATTATCCCTTAAAGAACCTTTCTGCTCTAACATTCAGCAGTTTCATGATTCTAACAACAATCAATCCACAAACACTTATTAATCGCCTACTATGTGCCAGGCCCTGTACACAAGCTTAGTTTGGCCACAAAAATATCCCAAATAGAAAGCAATCCCAGGGTGATTCCTTCAGTCACCACTTACTCCAGGACTGGGAAAGGAACAGGGGCTGGGGCTGGGATTTCAGTGGCATAGGGAACTCCTGGATGGTAAGTTTTTTCTAACAATGCAGGTCAGCACCTTCTTGGCAACTTACATTAAGGGAGTTTTTCCTCAAACTTTTTGTTCTCTGGATCCCTTTATACTCTTAAAAACTACTGAGGACCCCCCCAAAGAACTTTTATTTACATGGGTTATGTCTATCAATATGTGCCATATTAGAACATAAATGCATTAGTATTATGAAAATAATTTTGACAAAGACCCCCCCAAAAGGTGTTGGGGACTTCCACTTCCCCCCACAGGGATCCCATCTGAAGACTACATTTTGAGACCAACTGTCTTAAAAACTTGCAAAGAAGAAACAAGAATGTTACTTTGTTAGTCTACTTAAGGAACTCAGAGGCATCCAAATTGTGAGTCACCTCTGGGGGAACAGAGATGGTCTATGGATCATAAATCTGTACTGAAAGGGGCCCTCTAATCCAAAGTCTTCATCTTGCAGATAAAGATCCAGAGGCCTACCCAAAGAGGTTCAGTAACTCGATCTGGGTCAACCAGGCAGTAAGCATCAGAGGCAGCATTTGAACCCAGGGCCTCTAACAGTATGCTCTTTCTACTCTACCATACTGCTGCCAGCACAGAGGGGAATAGCTGTAGCCCCAAACTCAGCTGGGAGTAAATAGACCTTCCTGAGGCTGATGGAGGGTGATTCATGGAAGGAAAGATTGGCACAGCACCAGAAACCCCACAGCTCAGGGACTGAGCTTCCCAGACACCACCTAAGGGCAAAGTTGACTGGTTATTCTTCTGGTCCACAAAAAAAGGGGCCAACAGGGTGGAAGAAAAACTCAGGATCCTTTTTACTGCCCCACCCACAGGGCCTGATCTCTCCCGAAATCAATAAGCAGCCCTGTGAATTCCTCTCCCTGGTTGTTCCTGATGGCCTTTGGCCTCATGGTCTCATGGCATTTCCAGAAACTCTTCGCTTTAATATGTTCCACTTCCTTGACTCATTCTCTCTCTGTGTCCCCCTCTGTATCTGTGTGTGTGTGTGTGTGTCTCCGTCTCTGTTTCTGTGTCTGTCTGTCAGTCTCTGTTTGTCTCCTATTCAAGACAACTCCCAAAGAACCCTTTTCCCAGAAGAGGAACAATTAGAGAGGCAAAGCCCGAACCCCACTTCAAGCTGGCCCTCTACAAGCAGGCCCCTCAGCCACAGCCAGCAAGCTAAGCAATCATAACTATATCCCAAGGAACCAAGATAGGAAGCCAGCGGCTCTTCTCCCTGCTAGCTGCTAGCTTTCTCACCAGCACAGATTAGGCTGCTGGCTGGTCCTAAGTCACTGCAGAGAAGTTAAATGCCCTCTTTGAGATCCTCTCCTCAATATGACCAAGAGCTACTCCAAATAAGAAGCGGTGTTCCTCCGGGGTAAGGATCCCTCCATAGCTAGATGTCTTTAAACAGAGACTGTGTTAAAAGAATTCGGGTTTTGGTTAGGGGTGGACTCAATAACATTTGAGGACCCTTCCAAATGAAATTCTGTGACACTACAATTTCATTTCTATGACTACACCTAACTCAGAGAGAAGCAACAATTTAACAGCTCTCCATATATCTCACATCATTTTCACACAAATTCTTTATCTGCATGAGAGATGGCTCTCCTGGGTGTGGCGCTGCTACCCACCAGATGTAAAAGTCATGGAAGATCACCTGCAGCATTACAGGTTCATCCTGTGGAGAACCTATGGGATAATGTGGGCAAGGGAAATGGACAGGCCGTAATTTGTACCAATGGAGGGATTAGTCGCATCAATTAAATTACAGATCCAATAATGTTCATGGGGAAGGGGGAAGACAGAAGTTTATGGCACTGATTTTAAAGATGGAGAAGTTGGCATGGAAAGGTGAAGTCAGCTGGCATTATTCATACAATGACCCCTTCTACAGCTTTTGTTCATAAACAGAGCTGACAGAATCAAGGGAATCATTCTTTCCCAAACACATGATAAAAGGAAATCACACTTCCCTAAAAGAGAGGCAAAAATAGAGTTCCTCCATAAAATTCTGGGAAGTTTCTTCCTAATGCTATATTCTTTCCCTCTCTATCAAGTCTCTTCTTGACCAAACAGCGTACTCCACACTCACTCTTGCAGAAAGTAGAAGTTACATGTAAGGCTGGGTGCAGGGAGGGGAGGAGTGTCCCTGAGAATGCCCTGAATGAAGGAAAAACGGTAGAAGTGACCTTCTGATCTCGGCCCAGGTTCTAGGAGTCCATCCATGGAGCCCGACTCACAAACACAAATGCCCACATAAACACAGATTCAAGAACTACAGTGGAATGAACAGAAATACACAGCATGGTCACTGGCTTACATTGGCAGGCGTACTCTGAGCCAATCAGAAGGCTCTCTCATTGTTTGCCAGAGTACAAAAGACATTCTGTTCAGAAAGTTCAAGAAGGGAAGGAAAAAAAAGAGCTGGGGGCTTCCCTACTCCAGCCCAAGGAAAAAAAGCAATGGCCTTGCCAAGGTCTATGCTTGGCTGGGAGAAGTTTAAGTCATTTCAAGGGCAGAGACAGAGGTGATAAAGGCGTCACCTAGGCAGGAGGGCTCCTGAAGATGTGAGGCTGGAGGATGCTTACTTCTGAGAATGTCCTTCTATCTCAGACAACAGTCTCTGATCCTCCAGTGCCTTGGGACATCTCCACCAGCCCCACATGCAGGTCAACATCCTAAGGTGTACGTCTGGCCCACCGACTTTCTTCTGAAGTCAGAACAAGTTTTTCCAAAATACAGGACAGTCAGAATAGGAGGGGAAAAGGAAGCCTGGATTCTTTATGCATTGGGCCAGCTGAGACACTCACTGCAGGAGATACTCAGAATCACAACCAGGGGAGCCTACCCCTTCCAACATGGTCCTCAGGCCAGCTCACGCTCAGATTGCCAGAAAACTGGAAGAGAAACCCCCTCCTTATGCCCTCCTCATGCATCTCTCAGAAAAATCAGCTACCGTTGGTATTACATTAAAGTCCTAAGGCAGATATCCTGCCACTCAGGGCGTCCCTGCGAAGGGGGAAGGCTTCCCAGCTCAGGAGTCCTCACCCCACTGCCCCCCATCCAAGACACATGGATCCCAGAGCCGGCACCTACTGGAGCTTGATTAGCTTCTCAGTTTTAAATCCCACGCCTGGCAGACGAGCACAGAAGACACTTGCAGGCAGCCGTGCGCCGGGGCACAGGGATTTCCAGTAAGAGAAACTAAGGGAAGGGGCCAGACTGTTTGTAACCACACAGTCCTCCGGTAAAACAATCCTGCGCTGGAACAAGTCCCAAGAGGGTGAGCGTGGTGCCCGACACCTCCAAGCAGCAAGCCTCAGCGAGCGGAGGGGGCCCAGCCCGCGAAGCAGCCCGCTGCCCCACCGCCCACCTAATAGGATCCAACTGCTGGAGCATGACATCACTCCGCGGAGCCCGAGCCCGAGCAGAGGGGAGCAGGGGAGCAGGCGGGCGAGGGGCGAGGGGCGAGGGGGAGCCGGCCCGAGGCGGGGGGCTGTGCCTTACCTGCAGCTCCCGGGCCCTGGCCGCCCGCTCCATTCTCCGCGGGGTGTCGCCGGCACCGAGCCCGGGCTGGGGAATCCGCCCGCTTAGGGTCCGATACCTGCTGGCGCTTCCCCGGCTCCTTCCTCTGACCTTTCCCGAGCTCCTTCCAGCTCCACTGAGCACAAGCACGTCGAGCTGCCGGCCAGGCCAGTTGTCATGGAGACCCTGTTCTCCCTCTGGCTCGTTTGCCCTCTCTCTCCTCTGCCTGTCTGTCTTCTCTCTCTCACACACTCTCTGCCTCTCCTCTCTGTCTCTGTCTGTCTCTGTCTCTGTGTCTCTTTTTTTTAGTTTTCTACACACAGCCTCTGTCTCTCTGTCTTTTACACAGTTTTATACAGCCTCTCTCTGCCTCTCTCTCTCTCTCTCTCTCTCTCTCTCTCTCTCTCTCTCTCTCTCTCTCTCTCTCTCTTTCCCTCCCTCCCTCTCTCTCTTCCTCCCTCTCTCTCTCTCTTCCTCTCTCCTTTCTCTGCCTGTCTACTGTCTCACTCTCTCTGTTCTGTCTGTCTGTCTCCTCTCTTTGTTTCTGTCTCTGTCCTATTCTCCCCCATTACCTTACTGCCTCCCCCTGACACCCTCTCTGTCACACACATGCAGTCTGGATTCTGGAGGCATCCACGAAATAAGGCTGCCTTTGGATGGGCTCATTTTCCGCACATTCCACCCCTCCTACCTCCCTCCAGTCACAGAGACACCGAGCTGTTCCTGGGAACTTGCTCGCATAAGCTGGGAGGAGAGAAGGGCTGAAGGCACTACACTGGCTTTTTCTCTTCCCCTCCAATGTGGTCTGGGTGTTGTTACTTTTGTTTTTTTAAATAATATAACTTGGAAGAGTCCTGAATTACAGGAGGGGGCTGGCTAAGGAGATCAGGAGAGGAAATAAAGGCTGCCTTTGGGCTCTGAAGTGGGTTAGGAGGGTTGTGCTCCCTTGCTTTGACTTGTTTCTGCACTTGGGATTTTCCGGGCTGAGATGTGGGCGGAAATGCACCCACCTCACCCCATGAGCCCGCCCAGACTGGCCTCTGTACTTACTCTGCTTGCCCGCCCAGGTCCCGTGGATGGTTTAGTCAGCACAGGCACTCATGGTGCTGGAGTCAGAGTCTGGACAGTCTCTCATCTTCCTGAAAATCAAAACAATGGCTCGGTCAGGACTGTGTGAGTGGTGGTCGGGTCTCTGTCACAGCGCAGAGGAAAAAGCTGGCATTCCCTTCCCTTCCTCTCCTCCCTCTTTCTTCCTTTTCTGGCCTGCTCAGGGCACTGGAATGGTTCTCAAGGACACAGTCAAGTTGCTGTCCTAGACCACTATCCTCAGGAAGCAAGTACTGACTGACAAGCAGACTGAAGGATTTCGAGGTAGGGTGGAGAGTCAGCTGTGCTGAGGCCCTACCAGGACTACAGGTTAAAGGCTCCGCTAGTCTCCAGAGGCTAGAGGGCACCTGGTCTCATGTCTGTAGTCATTAGGTATGATGGGGAAAGCATTGTTCTTGGGAGTCTGAATGCCTGGTTTCCAACCACAGCTCTGCCCCTGACCAGCTACAGAATCTTGGGCAAGTTACCAACGTTTGAGCCTCCGTTTCCTTATGAAAAAGGGTTAATATCTGCACTCCCACTGCTCAGGATTGTCTTGGGATTCAAATGAGATGATAGGAGAAGAATCTCCTTTTAACCTATAGCTTAAAATGCACAAAGACTTTTGGCACATCTCGTATCATCAAATCATAGGTTAGAAGAAAAATGCTTTGTTTCTTTTCCTATAAATACTTGCCCTGGGCTTCCTTCCTCTGTGACCCTTAGCAAGTCACTTTTCTGCCTTGTTCTTCCCCACTTTCCCGCATAAAATATCAGAGGGTTGGACTAGCTGACAGCATTTCCTCTAGCTCTTAATCTTATGAGATATATAAATATATATAACCTTGGGCTTAGACGATGCCTTATATTTTTCAAAGTGCTCACACAAAAATTCATTTGCATTTCACAACATCCTCATGATGAGGTGGGTAAAGGCAGGTAGTTCTGGTCTCCATCTTACAAAGGAGGAAACAGACACAAAACTGCTCAATGGCTTGCCCCAGGGCCCAGAATGAGTTAATGGCAGAACTGCAGAGATTGTTGGTTTCCTGACTTCAGGTGCAGAAAATTCTTCCTAGGTTATGCTGCCCAGCATAAAATGTGTTCCCTAGAAGAAGGAATAGAATCTTCATTGCACTGGGTCTTCTTCCTGGTGTTGTAACATCCCAGGGTACTCTAATTATCTCAATGAGAGTTGAAAATTTTTAATTCATTTTATATTTTAAAAAGTAAATATATGAGTGTGGTATAAAGACCTATAGGACCTATCTACAAAGTCACAGATGGGTGTGATCTGAGGGAGGAATTGCATATATATACATATACATATATATTTTTATGTGTATGTATACATACACATTCACATATATACACATACATAACATAATTTATGTGTGTATATAGGACAGGTAGGTGACATGGGGATAGAACACCAGAAGAATCATCTTCCTGAGTTCAAATCTGATCTCAGACACTTATTAGCTGTTTAACCCTGAGCAAATCACTTCATCATGTGTGCCTTAGTTTCCCCATCTGTAAAATGAGATGGAGAAGGAAATGACAAAACCACCCCAATATCTTTACCAAGAAAACCCCAGATAAGGCCACGAAGAGTTTGACACAACTGAAATAACTGAACAACAACGTGTGTCCATATATAAACATACACATTCATATATCTGTGTATACATGCACACATACTATATATGCACACATGTATTTTATATACATACATAAGCATGTTGCACAGCCAAACTCAAATAGAAATGGATCCCTGTAGCCACATATTGACTTAGAAAACCATGAATTGACATTATCTATGTTGAATTGTATTTTTACTTATTTTGCTAAACATCTCCTAACTACATTTTAATCTGGTTGATGCTGCACTTCAGAGTTTTGTAGGCCTGCCAGTAGCAAATCTGACAACTCTACTGTACAGAATATGTAGAAAGGGCTGAGCAAAGAAAAGTATCACCAAATCCAATGGAAAAATAAGGCATCCCTGAATGCTGAGGATCCCTGAATCAGTAACCCAACTTCAAGTTTCAAAGAAGATATAAGCTATTCAAACACCAACTCCCTTAAAACCTCAGATCGTCAAAGTCTTTATCATCAGTCCTCTGAACCTAGAGCAAACCTAGTTTGGGATTGTTTTCTTGCTAGGAGAGGAAAAAGCAAGAGGAAAGAAAATGGTGAAAGGGAGAGAATTCTTGTCCTCTCTTCATGTTCTAAGGGTCCATTTTGGCACCTAAAAGACCTTACCTGAGTTCAAATCCAACCTCAAACTCTTACTATCTGTGTGACCTGGGTAAATCACAACCCCTTGTCACTTCAGTTTCCTCATCTATAAAACAGGGATGAAAAAGCACCTACATCCCAAAGTTGTTGTGAGATATTTGTGAATTCTCCTTGCAAACCTTAAGGCATTATATAAATGTTGGATATTATTATTACTAAAGAGAACCTCTAACCTGTAGAAGCAAACAATATCTATGCTAGAACAGGCTTTAAAGACGATCTAATCCAACCTCCTCATTTTTCAGGAGAGAGAACTGTAGCCCTAAAGAACAAAAAATGACTTGCCCAAGGTAACTGAGTAGTTAGTGGCAAAGCCAGAGTCTGGACCGCCATCCCCTGGACTGCCATACCCTGACTCCTTGCCCCAGAGCTCTTTGCCATTACCGCGTTACTGCTCTCACACTGGTCCCAACCACATTTATCTGTCCTAGATGGAGTTCAAGCATCTGCTTGAAGTGCCCTAATTTTCTCTTCTTTCTTTGTGTCCCTTCCCTCCTAAGCAAACATCAGATCACTAGCCCCTACAGATTAAAAGCCTGTTGTGCCATAACAGGGAAGAAGGATGGTAGAAAGGACTGGATTTGAAGGCAGAAAATCTGGGTTTAAACCTTAGTTCTATGACTTACAAGCCCAGAGCCTGGGCTACTGTCGTTGAATTATATCTGACTCTTCATGACCCCATTTGGTGTTTTCTTGGTAAAGATACGTGTCATTTCCTTCTCCAGCTCATTTTACAGATGAAGAAACTGACGCAAACAGGATAAAGTGATTTGCCCAGGGCCATCCAGCTAGTAAGTCTCTTCAGGAACTCATGAAGATGAGCCTTTGTGACTTCAGGACCAGTCCTCTATCCACTGCACAACCTAACTTCAGGTTCCTCATCGTAAAACAGGGGGTTGGTCAAGGTGACCTAAAAGGTCTAGATCCTATGATCAAGATGGTCAAGCCCTCTTCTTCTCCCAACTCTGAGTCAAGCATCTTCTCTACTCCTTCCCCAAACTTACTACCCAGCGACCTTCCTCCCCTCCCCAACAGCGATGGACTACACTGCCCAGATCTACCAACTTCTAGACCAGAGTACTACACACTCAAGAGAAAAAGTTAATGCTAATCCCTCTCAATGTAAAAACTGTATAATCCAGAGGAATTATGAAGGAGGAGAATGAGGAACAGGAGGAAAAGGAAGCTTGAAGGGTCATCTGGTAAGAGCTTAAAGTTCACACACCACAGCAAAGTCTGTCTCTAGGAAGAAAAAGTTATCTCAAAATATATTCTACAATTTTGCTAAATTCGCCCAACTAGGCACAGCATGTGGGCTATGCGCCCTCTAGTGGTATTCTAGAGTTACACAGCTTTCTCAGTAACTTCATGGTTGGGGAAGAAGTGGGTTGTACAATGTAAATGTAAACCATGATTTTTAGAACTTAATTCCTTGTCCTTCAAATGCTTAAGCTGGAAGGGAACTAATGAGTCTTCTTAGTTTCCTCCTACCTGTCACTGCCCCTCCTGACCTGGATCCAAATGAACTAGAACAAGACCTTCCGTCTTTTTTTTTTTTTTTACTCTATAAGGGAGACCCCATAACTTTCGCTGGAAATTTACAATGGAGACTCCATAACCTCCACTGGAAATCTACAAGGAGACCCCATAACCTCCACTGGGAACCTACGAGGGAGACCCCATAACCTCCACTGGGAACCTACGAGGGAGACCCCATAACCTCCACTGGGAACCTACGAGGGAGACCCCATAACCTCCACTGGTTTCCAAAGCTTCTTTTCAGAAGGTCCTTCCTAACATCTAGCTGGGAGACCTCTTGCTGTAATTAACAATGATTTCATCCTGTCCTTAACTAAGAAAACTGAGGACAGCTGTTCCCTTTCACTCACACGATATTCTATCACAGACTTAAAAGCTGTAATTAAGCTTCCTTCCTCATTTATCTATTGTCTATTGGCTAAACAAGCCCAGAGTGTAGCTTCTTTTCAAAAGGCCTATTTTTCCCAGACCTCTTCTTTGGGTGCGTTCTTTTCTCTGAACCCGGTCCAAGTCCTCCCTATCCACTCAATTACCAGTCTATACTTCCAAGAACCATCACATCATACTGTTGTTTGCCAGACTGCCCAACACTCAATTGTGTCCCGACTCCAGCTGAACAAAGGTAGCAAATTGCTAGCAAGACGTCATTCAACAAATAAGAGTCACTCATTAATTCATTCAACTAATAGATACCATGTACCCACTAGGTACAATACACCATAGTAGGCTGTTTAATTGTTTAGTCAGGGAAGAGACATAGTGGAAAATTGGGGAACAAGGCCCAAGTGACCAAAAAAGCTAAAGGAGACAGAAGGATATGAGGAAACGAGGAGCCTGCAGAGGGTCTTAAAAGTCCTAGAACCTTCTTCACTAATCACCCACACTTCTCTTAGATTTGGGTTCTGGGAAGAGCCAGTCAGGCTGATGGAAGATGAAAGTGAAGGAGAAACCAATATTCTCCCAGCCAAACTCTGTCTCAGGAGGAAAAGATCAGGTTCTGATTTAGTCATTGTTACCTCACCTACAAAACTCATTCCCCTCTATGAAGACAGAACTGGATAGTCCACAATAAAAGGTAGGAGATTTAGGGTAAATACAGGGTTTTAGCTACTAGATCAGTTAACAAGAGAAGGTCACAAAATTTCTTTATCTCAGTCTTTCTTTTTTAAATTTATTTATTTATTTTTAATTTCCAGCATTCACTTCCATAAGTTTTAGATTTTCTCCCCGCTCCCTCCCCAAGACAGCATGCAATCCCATATACGCTCTACACATCACAGGTTGTGTTTGTCCTTCATTTTCAAAGAGGACTGTGACTTCAGAAAAATGACATGCCTTGCACTTGACTTCGTTTTCAGTGAGGGGGGACTGTGCAAGGTCACCAGCCTTACTTTCTCCTTTCTCCTGAGTCATCTGGGATCCAGTGACTAGATATTCATTAGGATGACTGGAGATAGCCCAGGATGCAATGGGAGACCTTGGCCTTTAAGTTAAGGCTTTTCAGACACTCACTTAAAGTGAGGTAACACCCATTCGGTGAATAGGCCTCTTTAAAAAAGTAGTAAGGGGATGGCCCCTTTAAACAGACAAGAAATATAAATAAATAAATCAAGCTGGGAAAGACAGGAGTCTCAGGGTTGTTGTTTCAAACAGAAAGTTACTATTGCCATTCACTCTAAGTCAGAAGGATCCAAAAACAGCCACTGAGTAGAGTTTGGGATTGAACAACAATTTGTTAAGGTATGCCATTAGATCACACGGCAATCAGGCTATTGTTGTGCCAGTTACATGAGGTCAGTTATTCAGATTCACTGCCCCACTACCATACTGCCCCGCCTGAATCCTCACCCCAACCAGTTCACTTTCCTTCTCCACAGTTCACTCATCAATTAGCTAGGGGTGGAGAACCTACAACCTTAAAGCCACATGTAGCCTTCTAAATCCTTAAGTGTGGCCTCTTGACTGAATTCAAATCTTATAGAATGGGTCTGACCCATTCCACTGTATACACTGCCAAGTGTTTCTCTGTTCTTAACAAACTCCCTGTATCTTGGAATTTTTTTTTCAATTAACCTTACTTCCACCATCTTCTTTCTACCTGAAAATTGGCTTTTCCCAAGGACACCATTTCACTTCTAGCCCTCTCCACAAATGGCTATTCCCTTTCTTACTCCCCCCGAATTACAACAAAAAGAAAGAGAGATTGGAATACATATCAATCACCATAGTTGTTCCAAACTGTTCACACAGGCTCTACACATACATTAAACTCATTTTCATATTAGCCATCTTGCATAGAAGAATTATAACAAATGAGTATCTCAGTCTTTCAAGGCAGCAGTGGTTGCCACATGTATCAAGAAAGCTGGAGTTGGCCCTAAAGTCACAGGGAAAGACTAGATGACCCCTTCTAACAAGGGATCCAATGAATTATTTTTTTAATCATATAAAGAATTTTTTAAACTATATTCTTGCTAGTTGCCTCTCAAAGGGTTCAAAGGAACTTGGAACAACTTAGAATCCCAGAATATCAGAATAGAAAAGAAGTCCTGTGCTCATGTAGACTGACAAATACCTAAAGAGAAATACCACTATATCCTATACCAATAGCCACCTAACCTCCTCTTGAAGCTCTTGAGAGTAAAAAACCTCAGTCCCTCCAGACAAGACCTGTTCTCATGGAGCCAAAGTTATTGTCTCGTAACTTCTAATGAAGCAGCATGTTATAGTAATGAAGTACAAGACCTGGGATCAGGAAGACCTGAGTTCAAGTCTTCCTTTAAGCATTTATGAAATATATGACCTTGAGCAAGTCATTTAGCCTCATTAAGCTTCAGTATTCTTCGTCAGCTAAGTAACATTTATTGAGCACCTACTGTGTGCCAGACACCATGGTAAGCTTAGGATACAAAGAAAGGTTTGGTTTAAAACAAACAAACAAAACTCTTCCTGCCCTGAAGGAGCTCATAGTCTAATGGGGGAGAGAACACGCAAACAACTCTGTAAAGACAAGGTAAGTACAGGATAAATTGGGGGTGGCCTCAGAGGGAAGGTCTGGGAAAGGACTGGGAAATCGGCTTGCAGAAAGTGGGACTGAAGGAAGCCAAAGAGGCCAGGAAGCAGAGAAGAAAGGAGAGCATTCCAAGTATGGGGCATGGCCAGTGAAAATGGTGTGTCTTACATGATGAGGCCAGTGGATCCCAGAGTAAGCCATAAGAAGACTGGAAAGTAGAGATGGGCTCGTGGACAGAAAACAAGGGCATTGGGCTTAACATTCACCTTTAAATTTATGATTCCTTTCTAAGAGGGGGTCCTAATTCTGCCTTCTCTTATGATGAGTTTTGGGTCTGCTCATCATCCTTACCATCTTCATCCTATCCATATGTTTCTACCACAAAGAGCTCCATCAGGCCACCCACCAAATCAGTGGCTCCCCACAGCTGCTGAAGCTGTTTCAGAGAAGAAAAATAATTGCTCTGATCTTGTTGGGGAGAGTCCCTCCCTCCCTAATGCACACCCCCTTCACTTGACGGGTTCCAGAGAGGAATGGGCAAAGTCCCCAGAGGGGACTTGCAGAGTAACATTAGGTCTCATGGTCAAAACAGTGAGTGACAACAGAGTGTGCTGGAAAGAGGAATAGGACAGGAGTGAGGTCCTAGAACCAGCTGTTCCAGTTACTTGCTCTATAACCTTGAACAAGTCACAACCTCTCTGGGCCTCAGTTTTTTCAACAACAACAAAAAAAAGGTGGAAGGGGAAGGAAATATGTATATATATTTATATACCACCTACTATGTGCCAGGTATTGTGCTAAACACTTCTGCAAATACTGTCTCACAACTACCCTGGGATGTAGGTGCTGTTATCTTCCCTATTTTATAGTTGGGGAAACTGAGGCAGACAGGTTAAGTGATTTGTTCAGGGCCACACAGCTAGTAAGTGTCTGAGATAGCCTTGATGAGTTCTAAGGTCCCTTCTAGCCCCAAATTTCTATTCTAAACTCTCCCAGCCTCCTGTGGTTTAGGATTCTGGAATGAGAAGAGATAACTGTTTTGTTAGGCTCATGATGTACTCGCTTTGTGTATCATCAACCAGGGAACACAACGGAAGCAGCCGAGAAACTTCCTGGCTTCAGAAGCATCTGGGGCAGGGGAGAAAGGGGAGGCAGGCTTGGGGAGGGGGGGATGGGAACCTCAGAGCCTTGGGGTGATCTGACTGAGGTCAGGCAGACAGCCACAAACTACAAAGAGCCTCCCTTCCTGGAGGAAAGAATGGAAGTTTAGGGTTTCCTGTCTAGCGGAGGGTGAGAGGCAGAAGAAAGCGACCAAACCAATGCTTTTGGAAAATAACTTTAAGGTAGTGCCTGGAAGTGAGCGGGGACATACACTGTCTACTTTGGGCACAAAGGAATTAACCACCCCAGTTATATCTAAGTCAGCTAAGGAGAAATCCATGCCTGCTCAGTTCTAATCAGTCTGTAAGATGGACCTCTGGATCCAAAAAATTCAAATAACTCAATATGAAAAGAAGACAACGCTTCACTGCCCAGAACGACAAAATGTATTATCCTATATACACAATGTACACCTATATCCTATATCCAAATGTATTTCCCTATATGGGCACAACCCAATGTTTTTACAGGCTTCCCCAGAGAACAGCAAAAGCCCCATTCAGCAGGTGCTAAAATCTCGTACTTTGCCAGTTATCATAAGGGACCTGTGCCAGCTCCCTGCCCCATATCTATCCCAGGACAACAGTAAGGGATTAATTGTTTTACTGTAATGCTGTTAGATGCCTCTCAAAGGCCCAGAGGGACCTAGAATAGTTTACTAGTCACAGGATATCAGAGTAGGAAAAAAACTTAGAGGTCACCTAGCCTAACCCACCTCTAAACAGGAATCCCTAAGTAATCTCAGCCTCATCTCCTCCAGCCCATTCCTCACTCAAACACCTACCCTCTCACCTTCTAATCCACATTTTCTTCCTGTCCACTGGAACTTTCCCTGTGGCCTTCAGACATGGCTGAGCCTCCCTCATCTTAGACTTTACTATGCCCTCAAGTTCTGTGGTCCCAGGTCTCTTCTTTTCTCAGTCAGCTCCTGGAAAAGCTGTCTCCACTCAGTGCCAAAGACTTTCTCTTCTCATTCAGTCCTTAACCCTCTATTATCAGGCTGCCAACCCTGATCACTCAACTGAAACTGCTTTTTCCAAAGTGGGTACCAATGATCTCTCTCTGTCTCTGTCTCTCTCTCTCTCCCTCTCTCTAATCAGTTAAGTGACTTCCCAGAGCTCCATAGTCAATGATCTCTTAATGACTAAATCCGAAGGCTCTTTCTCAATATTCATTCTTCTCCTTTCACCTGTTGCATTTGACACGGCTGACACTCCTCTCTCTTCTTTGGCTTTTCAGGACATGACTTTGTTCTGGGTCCCCTCCTGTCTTCCAGCTCCTTCTCTGTTTCCATACTGTGCCCTTAACTGTGCATATTCTCCAGAGCTCTGTCCTAGGCCTCCTTTTCCTCTCTCTGTATCCTCTCTCTTCTGGTCACCTCACCGGAGCCCATAGGTTGAATTACTGTCTCTATGATGAGGATTCATAGATTTAGATATCCAATCCCGGTCTCACCACTGCAATTTCAGTCCAGGATCACCAAATGACTATTAGTGGCTCAAACATCTCAAATTTAGCATGTTCAAAACAGAATTTATTCTATTTTCCCCAAAATCCACCCCTTTTCCAAGCTTCCCTATTGTATCTAAGCTACCACTCTGCTTTAACACATATATCTAGTCAGTTGGCAAATCTTTTCCATTTTGAATTCCATAGTGTTTCTTCTAGCCACTTACAGTAGGTAGGTGCTATTAGTAGCTCCACTTTACAGATGCAGAAACTAAGGCAGGCAATAGCTGAGTTCATGATCACCCAGTTAGTAAGTGTCTGAGGCAGGACGTGAACTCAGGTCTTCATGCTCCAGGTCCAAAAAAAACCTTGCTTCCTCTCTGTTCAAGAAAGCTAACAGATGAGGTTCTGAAGCTGGGCATAACTAGAAAGAAAAACCAGACCCCTTCAAGAAGTCATGGAGAGAGGAGGTCAAGGCTGGATTCTCCAACTCACCATATACTAGAAACTTGTTGCTCTTTGTAAACCTTAAAGTGACATCCAGATGTAAGCTACTGAGAGTGGAGACCAGTAGTATCAAACCCAAATAGAAACAGATCCCTGAAAGCTTAGAAAACCACAAATTTACATTATCTACTACTATTTTTATCTATTTTATCTGCTATCTCTCCACTATTTTTATTTGTTTTGTGAAACATTTCCCATTTACATTTTCACCTGATTTGGGCTGTTTTTCCAGTGCCTGTGGCCCACAGACCCTGGAGTTTGCCAGCCCTAGTCTATACCCCAAGAGTCTACTCTACTAGAGTGGATCCTTGCACCTTGGCTGTCTGACCCTGACATTGCTGATTCCTCTGCTGCCAGGGAGTGAGGCTTCTGGTACAATTCCTGGTCACCAAGTGAGGCCAGGGCCCGTTACAATCTCCAGATCACTATCCAAAGAGGAAGCAGGTAGCATCAGACATGTCCAATAGGAAAAACAGACATTCTCCTTGTCAAGGCACTCTGCCTCCCATTGGGGAAGCCCACCACTGCTGGGGGCTGGGGGGTCAAGGGCCTGATTTTCCTGATGCCAACCTTCCAGTCACCCAAGTTCACTATTACCTTGGAGCTCTCTGAAAGTGTTCATCCCTCTCTTCCCCCATATCCATCCATCCTGTCCTCCCCAACATCTCATAACTTTCTCTCCATCTCCAATGAATGAAATGAACAAATAAAACATTTATTAAGCAATTACTATGTATAACAGCATGGTGCAAAGGGCTGGAATCACAAAGAGAAAAGACCGCTCCCCCCGGAAGGGACTCAAACTCTAATGGGAAGATCACACACACACACACATCTATGTATGTATATGTGTACGTATATGTGTATATATGCACATTTATATACACACACACATCTATGTATGTATATGTATACGTGTATGTGTATATATGCACATTTATACACACACACATCTATGTATGTATATGTGTACGTATATGTGTATATATGCACATTTATACACACACACATCTATGTATGTATATGTATGCGTATATGTGTATATATGCACATTTATACACACACACATCTATGTATGTATATGTATACGTATATGTGTATATATGCACATTTATACACACACACACATCTATGTATGTATATGTATACGTATATGTGTATATATGCACATTTATACACACACACATCTATGTATGTATATGTATACGTATATGTGTATATATGCACATTTATACACACACACACATCTATGTATGTATATGTATACGTATATGTGTATATATGCACATTTATACACACACACACACATCTATGTATGTATATGTATACGTATATGTGTATATATGCACATTTATACACACACACACATCTATGTATGTATATGTATACGTATATGTGTATATATGCACATTTATACACACACACACATCTATGTATGTATATGTATACGTATATGTGTATATATGCACATTTATACACACACACACACATCTATGTATGTATATGTATACGTATATGTGTATATATGCACATTTATACACACACACATCTATGTATATATATGTATACGTATATGTGTATATATGCACATTTATACACACACACACATCTATGTATGTATATGTATACGTATATGTGTATATATGCACATTTATACACACACACACATCTATGTATGTATATGTATACGTATATGTGTATATATGCACATTTATACACACACACACATCTATGTATGTATATGTATACGTATATGTGTATATATGCACATTTATACACACACACACATCTATGTATGTATATGTGTACGTATATGTGTATATATGCACATTTATACACACACACATCTATGTATGTATATGTATACGTATATGTGTATATATGCACATTTATACACACACACACACATCTATGTATGTATATGTATACGTATATGTGTATATATGCACATTTATACACACACACACATCTATGTATGTATATGTATACGTATATGTGTATATATGCACATTTATACACACACACATCTATGTATGTATATGTATACGTATATGTGTATATATGCACATTTATACACACACACATCTATGTATGTATATGTGTACGTATATGTGTATATATGCACATTTATACACACACACATCTATGTATGTATATGTATACGTATATGTGTATATATGCACATTTATACACACACACACATCTATGTATGTATATGTATACGTATATGTGTATATATGCACATTTATACACACACACACATCTATGTATGTATATGTATACGTATATGTGTATATATGCACATTTATACACACACACATCTATGTATGTATATGTATACGTATATGTGTATATATGCACATTTATACACACACACATCTATGTATGTATATGTATACGTATATGTGTATATATGCACATTTATACACACACACACATCTATGTATGTATATGTATACGTATATGTGTATATATGCACATTTATACACACACACACATCTATGTATGTATATGTGTACGTATATGTGTATATATGCACATTTATACACACACACATCTATGTATGTATATGTATACGTATATGTGTATATATGCACATTTATACACACACACACATCTATGTATGTATATGTATACGTATATGTGTATATATGCACATTTATACACACACACATCTATGTATGTATATGTATACGTATATGTGTATATATGCACATTTATACACACACACACATCTATGTATGTATATGTATACGTATATGTGTATATATGCACATTTATACACACACACACATCTATGTATGTATATGTGTACGTATATGTGTATATATGCACATTTATACACACACACACATCTATGTATGTATATGTATACGTATATGTGTATATATGCACATTTATACACACACACACATCTATGTATGTATATGTATACGTATATGTGTATATATGCACATTTATACACACACACATCTATGTATGTATATGTATACGTATATGTGTATATATGCACATTTATACACACACACATCTATGTATGTATATGTATACGTATATGTGTATATATGCACATTTATACACACACACACCTATGTATGTATATGTATACGTATATGTGTATATATGCACATTTATACACACACACACATCTATGTATGTATATGTATACGTATATGTGTATATATGCACATTTATACACACACACACATCTATGTATGTATATGTGTACGTATATGTGTATATATGCACATTTATACACACACACATCTATGTATGTATATGTATACGTATATGTGTATATATGCACATTTATACACACACACACACACACACACACACACACACATCTACGGACGTGCAGAAATGGTCTTTCCTTCATCCTTGAAACACAGTCTCCTCTGCCTCCCAGAATCCTTCATTTCAGGCACTATCTCCTCCAGGAAGCCTTCCTTATATCCCCTAGCTGCCACTCCCCTCTTCCTCCTCCACTTACCTTGGATTATATTTATGAACTGTATCCCTGAAGTAGAATGTAAAGTGCTTCAGTACAATGACAATTTGGTTTTGCCTGCAGATCCCAAAAACCTAACTGAGCCTACCATGAGCAGAGGATGTTCTTAATAAATGTTTTTTCTCTTAAAAGTGAATTGACCAACATCCAGTTAGCTAAGTGCTACAAAACTCTGGAAATAACATGAGCATTAAAACTGTCTCTCCTCACAGTCAGGCAGTAAACATATATTAAGCCCCTACTATGTGCTAGGCACTGTGCTCAGTTCTAGAGATACAAAGAAAAGCAAAAGACATTCTCTGATCTCAACAGTCTAACAGGGAAACTGCAGACAAACAAGGTACAGAGAAGACAAATTGCAAATAATGAACAGAGGGAAAGGCTTCTTGTAGAAGGGAGGGGGGAAGGGGAAAAGGTTATAGAGGGCTTTGAATGGCACACAGAGGACTTTATATTTGATCCTGCTCAATCTCAAAGTTGTCCAGATGATGGATTAGCCAGATCACTCCTCTGCTGGGGCATTAATATTTCCTATCCATAATGCATGGAAAAGGGGCAGCTAGGTAGAGCACCAGCCCTGGAGTCAGGAGGACCTGAGTTCAAATCCAACCTCAGACACTTCCTAGATGTGTAACCTGGGCAAGTTACTTTACTTCAATTGCCTCCGAAAAAATAATAATGATGCATGGGAAAACTTCTTTATAAGAAAGATCCTTAGGAGGTAGGAAAGGAATCAGGCTTTACTGTGACTCATCCACAACATTCTAAGTCTAGTCAGGGAAAAATTTGGCAGGAGTGGGCGTGCATCGAGTGTGCTCCCATGAGATGTATCACTGCCTAGTAAATCATCTGTTCCTATTCAAATTGCAGACTCTACAGAGACTGCTTTAAGCAAAGGGCCAGCAGGAGCATCCCCAGCAGCCAACGGCAGAGCCCCCATGAGCCAGAAAAGGCCATGGGACTTGTGCAAGGTAAAGATGGATTATTTTCGGGATCAGCTTTCTGCGGATTAAAAAAACTGAGCATGCATCATCTTGATAAGCTTCTGAGGAGCAGGACACCATGTTTCGATTTAACTGGGATGGACATCTCTGAGCAAGCGCAGCTCATAGCTTATTCCAGCAGGGCTCAAAGCAGACAGTCACTGGTCCAGAGATTTCCTTCAGACTTGCCTCCTGTTTGGTGAGGACCCCACAGCTGGAAGTTTAATTTCAGAAAGTCCCTATTCTTTCCTCAAACCTCACATCAGAATGTTGTTGTTCGGTCATTTCAGTCATGTCCGACTCTTCCTGACCCTATTTGGGGTTTTCTTGGCAGAGATACTGGAGTGATTTGTCATTTCCTTCTCCAGCTCATTTTACAGATGAGGAAACTGAGGCAAACACGGTGAAGTGACTTACCCAGGGTCACACAGCTACTAAGTGTCTGAGGCTGGATCTGAATTTATGAAGATGAGTCTTCCTGATTCCAAGCCCAGTGTCCTATCCACTGCTCTCTTACATCAAAATATTCCCAAACAAAAGACTAAAAATGGGTAGCCTGAAGGGCCAGCCTTAAACTGTCAATGATGCAATGAGAAAAGAGACCACATGGCTGCCAAAATGGTAGGCAGCTAGATGGCATAGTGAAGGGAATGCTGAGTTCAGGCTCAGTCACGTCCTGGCTATATGACCCTGGGCAAATCACTTAACCACTGTCTGCCTCAGTTTCCTCATCTGTAAAATGAGGATAATAACCGCACCTACGTCACAGGGTGGCTGTGAGAATCAAATGAGATCATATACATACAGCACTTCTCAAACCTTAACGCACTATACAGGATCTTCTCAAAAGTCTTGATGCCGTTCTAAGCTATTAAAGCTTGAAATAAGCTAAAAGGCTGAATAATATGAAGGCTACAGATACCTGATAGCTTTAAACTGAGACACTCTGAATGCTGGTCCACCAATGCACAGGAAATCTGTGGTCCACCAACAATGGCTATGAACAATACACACATTGCAGGGGTTGGGTTATAAATCAGGGCAGGGGTAAATACTATTTCTGCTTTAAAAATGGTAGGAAAAAGAAATAGCTACGCTAGAATCTGCAAGCTAGCATTGGTACCTTAATTTTTGCCTTTACGTGTCTGTTTCTGCTCAGAGAAGTCCCAGGTGCTTACCCAGAGATGCAACCTTCCTGGATGGCATCAGAACAACCATCTGCAACCAGGAGAGGTTTACTGAGCTTTGTAGACATGGGGAAACCATGCCATACACTGGGAAGCTATCAGGAGAGGGCCCAACATCCCAGAGGAGCCCATGCTCCTGTGAAAGCCGCTGGTAGCCCTCAGCTTTCTCCTTTTGTTCCATCTGTAACTAAATAAGTTCCCTTCTCACTCTTTCTTGATATGAGACCCAAAGTCACAGACAGAGAAGATAAGGGGAAAAAAGGGAGAAAAAAAAGAACTGGCCAAATGCTATCAGATTTCCCTAAAAACAGGGCCTGAAAAATAGCTTAGTCAATAAGGGCAAATATTTACTCATTCTATGTGCCAACCTCAGTATTTAAGTAAATCCTGGGGAGGGAGGGCAGACAATAACATATTAAAAAGTGGGAATCCCTTCTCCAGGTTTTTCAGAATTTTCCTGTTCACAGAAAAAAACAAGTCTTGTATACACTCACGCATGTGTAATATAGGATGGACAGGGTATGTGTAGATACTTCTCACCTGCTTCCAAATGACCATGTGTAATACAGCCCTTGGGCCCTTGAAAAATAACAAACTTCTTGGCTACTTTCAGCCATTTGGTGACCTAACCCTAAAAGGGCTTTTTGCTTTGTCATGATGCAGAAAACCCTAAGTAGAGCCTTGGCCTACTCATTCCCATCATAGTAGCAGGACGGAGGGGTCCTGAATCAGTTAAAAGGAGATAGATGTCAAATGACTTGCTCTTCCTTCTACTCTCCAGAAGGCATCATACAATTCTTAGATTTCTGATGAGAGCTGGGGGATAGTCTGGCTTTACCCCACTCCAGAGTCATGGTGACCATTCTCTCATGGAAGTTTGAATAGGGTTAGTTCCACCAGGCAAGCTTGCACCTATGCCACCGCTACCTTTTCTGATTTGTGGTTTGTTTTTCCCATGGGTAAATGACAGACACAGATGTGTCTGCAAATGACCCTGTGGGTACAAGAAGCTCAGAGTTCCATTAAGTTCAGCTAACGTGTGCCACAGAAACCAGGAAGAGGATGAATGGGAATTGTTTTGACAGTGTAGAAGCAAGATAAAATGTAGCCTTTCCAATGTGGCAATAACACAAATGTCTTTTTTTCCAGATGAGGTTGAAATAGCTGTCCCCCAAACAAATATAACAGGAGCTATAAATTCTAATGCTTATTGATCAATTAGCTCCCATGGAATCAATCATCATCCCTATTCAGATGACTCCCAAATCTTTATCCAGCCCTAATTTCTCTCTTGGACTGCACAGTCCTTCATCACCACCTGCCCAAGGGATATCCCTACATGGATATCCTAACTAGAGATACACCTCAAATTCAACGTCCAAAAAGGAACTCACAGCTTTCCCCCAAAGGTGTGCTTCCTTCAAAATCTCCCTGTTCCTTTTGTCAGCACCACCATCCTCCCAGTCACCCAGCTTCATAACTTAGGAGGCATTTTTCACTCTTTCCTCTCCTTCATGCCCAATAACCAATTACCAAGCCTTCACTATGCCACCTCCATGAGTTTATTGCCACATCAACACCAAACTAGATCAGTAGCCTGCTAATCTGTCTCCCCCCTTTCCAATCTATCACCCACACAAACAGCAAAATAATTTGTCTTATAATTATCTAATTTCACAAACCACTTTCCTGCTCAAAGATCTTCAGTGGGTCCCTACTACTTCAAAGATAACAGAGAAATTCCCCAGCTTGCCACTAAAGGCCCTTCACAGTACAATCCTGGTCTATTTTTCTAACAACTCAGATGACTCCCTTTCAAAACTTTCTTGTTTCAGCCAAACTGGATGACAGACTGTTCCTCAAACCCAGCATTCCTCCATGCTCATGCACAAGCTGTCACCTGCACCTCTATTACACCTCTCAAAATCCTCCTATTCCTCCAAAAGTCAGTTTCAGGAGTCATTCCTTCCATGAAGCCTTTCCCAATTCCCATCTCCTCTGCCATTGTAACGCTCACTCCCTCAGAGTAATTTGAATTTGTCCAACCTATACACACTGTATTTCCCTTTCCTCTAGCAGAATGTAATCTACTTGAAGGCAAAGTTTTTTCCACTTTTGTCTTTGAATCTTCAGTATCTAACACAGTACCTGGTACACATAGGGTGCTTACTAAATGTTTTTGGGCTGATGTTATATCCCACTTGTGGAATGTAATCTCTTTAATGACAAGGACTGTTTCATTTTTGCCCTGGCATCTTGGCACATACTATTCATTTGATAAATTTTTGTTGTTGTTGAGTCATGTCTGATTCTTTGTGACCCCATTTGGGGTTTTCTTGGTAAAGATACTGGAGTGGTTTGCTAGTTCCTTCTTCAGCTCATTTTACAGAAGAGGAAACTGAGGCCAACAGGGTGAAGTGATTTGCCCAGAATGACACAGCTGTTAAGTGTCTGAGGCCAGATTTGAACTCAGGAAGATGAGTCTTCCTGATTCCAGGCCTGGCACTCTATCCACTGTACCACCTCACTGCCTTAATAAATACTAACGTTAATTGATTCAAATCCCTTCTCTACCACTAACTCACTGTGTGACTTTGTTCAAATCATTATGACCTCTATGGACCTCAGTTTCCTTATCTGTAAAATGAAGGAGGTAAGTCCCTTCTAGCTCTAAAAGAAATATGATTCTGTGATTTTCCCCAACAGGCAAGGAGCTGAATGGGAGAATGTTGGTCAAAGTAATATGATATCCAATGACCATTATTCAATATCCAATTCAGTCCCTTAACCAAGACTTCAAATAATCCCAGCAATATGAAAATCCAGAAAGGGAAGAAAAAGAAAGAAAGCACAGAAGAAAGCAAAAGGGAGAAAGAATGAAAAAGGAAGGGAGCAGGAAAAAAAAGGGAAGGGGAAAGAATTCAGATGTTCATATTTATATGACCAGCCACAGATGCAACCCTGTCTCTATACTTTCAGCTTCTGAATTCACAGCCACTTGGTCCCTTTGTACTCAGTGACTATGCATGCTCCTGAATCTTTAATTAAACAACACTCCTAGCCCAGATCCTAGAAAGAAGCTTCCTCTAGGTGGGTGTATACTTTGTTCTTAATGCAATTTTATCTTAAAGTTTGTATTCTCTCCCTCCTACCTCTCCCCTCTCCAATGGACAAAGCAAGAAAAACAAAAAGATGGGCAAAACACGTCAAATTCCAACTGTATTCAGATCACAGAGATTAGCTCTTAATCATTCTCCACTTCCTATACTGTAGCTAATTTGTCTCTCCCTAACCCTAACCTGACTATAAACTCTTTGAAGGCAGGAACTGTTTATATATTTCTAGTATCTCCCAAAAGAGCTAGCACAACACCTTGCACACAGCAGGCACTCAGTCAGCATTTGTCAGCTGACCACTAGCTGAGAACTGAAGTATCTGGCTGTCCCTTGGTCTTTGACTTTTCACCCAGTGGAGGACTAGATCTTTCTCCACTGTCCTCTCTCCTCCCTCCTTGCTTCCTGCAGCTGCAGACAGGGAAAGACATTGTCAGAAGCCTGGTAGAGTTTCATCCAGACAAGGAAAGTTATATTTAGTTTCATTCCTGACTGTCCTGATCAGCCTGTCTGATAGAAGTGTCTGTTGCTTAGGGCTGGGACAGTAATGGGAAGATAAGGGACGAGGGGGAGATTTCGAGAAATTTATAACCCAAACTGTATTAATATATGTAGCCTTCCAAAGGGCTGTGCCTTCAATATTAGGGAAAGGATCACATGAGGAGCCCCCTTTCCTCACGTGCTCTCAACATACTCCCCCTATCCCAAAGAGGAGAGACCATTCCTAGGGAATCAGCTCTGTGTGATCGGTGGTGCCAGACCAGCAACATGAAATGAACTGTACATGGCAGATGCCTGTTTTTCCTCTCATCCCACCCAGTAGTTAATATTTGGGGAGCAGGAGATGAGCTCCCAGATCCAAGAAGAACATTTGCTCTATCAGGCCTTAAGACAGGGTGGATAAAGAACTAGGGTGGGGAGCTTCCAGCCTGTTCTCATAGGCCACAGGGGCGTAGTCACAAGCTCGTAACCACTCTCTCCCTCTCCCTTTGGCCTTAGACTGCTCAGGAATACTCATCTCCGTTTATATTCCCACCTTCCAACACTGCCACAAAGGTCTCTCTTCCCATTTTCAGCTCTACTGTCTTTTCCTTATGTCCAACAGACCCTGTCATGCAGTATCATTTTCGTCTAGCCAGGCAAGCAAGCCCTTTTATCCCCTGATCTAATGCCTCAGAGCCTTTCCTCCTTTCTCGGACAGCTCCTTGGTCCACCCTTCTTTCTTTCCATTTTTGCCTTGGGATCTTCATGTTGAATAACTCATTGGCACCGTCTCCCCAAGGAAAAGATTGTGTAAAGTGAAGAAAACACCTGACAAATGAGGAACATGGTCTGAAGGGGTGGAGGGAAGTCATTCACTCACTCAACAAGCATCAGTTAGACATGGAAACTCACAAAGAATGCCACTGCAACCTGTCTTCCAAGATGCCTTACAAGCACACACACACACACACACCACAATACAACAGCTGACTGAACTCATTCCCAAGACCAATAGAGAAACCCTTCACAAAAACCTCAAGGGCCTGAAAAAGGAGATGCTTTCTCTTGCCTTTCAGAGGTCAAAAAGAAAAGGGTTCCACATGGTTAGACCATGGAAAAGCAAATGAGTTTTCAAAAATACTCAACAATCTTTCCTCTCCCCAGTATGACATTCACTTACAATGTTGGAATGACCATATAGCCCCTCACATTCCTAGAAAAGGTATCCTCGCCCCCAACACACACACACAGGCCAGTGACTCCAACCTCGTTCCTCCTCCACCCTCACCATCCCTTCCCACACTGGCCATCACTTCCTGCCTTACTGCAGCTCCAGGCCATAGGGCTATGGAGCAACCTATACCCACAGACCCCTGTGGGAAGAGGGCTGGGCAGCAAAGGAATGCAGGCAGCTTCCCGGCAAAAATGGGTTGAGAAAGGGACCAAAACCAGCTGATGTCTCCCTGAGCCCGGTGAGGGGCAGGAGCCTGGGTTTGTCACCCTGTTGGACTTTGAGCCATCCAGACCGCATGGTGGAGAGAGGGCTGGACTTGGGAGTCAGGAAAATTTGGGTCCAAAACCTCCCACACAAATTATGTGATCCTAGGCTAGCTCCTTCACCTCTCAGTTTTCTCTTCTGTAAAATGGGAGTCCTGCTAGCCCCAACTTCACAAAGGTGTTGTGAAGATTAAATGAGATGACCGAGGTAAGATTCTCCATAACCCTCTATGTGCTATGTAAATGGCCCCCTAGGGCCCCAGGTAAAGGGAGACAGTTAGCAGAGGTAGAGGAGGACAGACCAAACCCAAAACTTAGCTGGAAGGCTGAACATGGGAAGCTTCTGTGGTTGTCTGTGAAATGAGGGCATGAGAGCCACCCTTCTTCCCCTCTCTTATTATGTCAGAGAACTAGAAGGGTCCCTGAAGCTCATCTCGCTCAATCCCCCCATTTCAGTGTAGGTTAAGGTCCAGAAAGATAGTGGGGATCTGAACCCAGATTATTTGACTCTCAATCCAGAATTCTTTCCACCGTGCCAGCTCCCACATTCCCTACTCTAAGGAATTAGAGAAAAGCCCAAGGAACAACAGGGAAAGGGGGAATCCCTTGTCTCCTGGTAGCAGCGTCTGTCACTTGGCTTTCTGTGAAGGCTTCATTGTCCCCATCTGAGGGACAAAAACAGGGAGGGGTCCAACATCTGGCAGGAAACCAACACTGGGCAGTAGACATGCTCAGTGCTCTACTCTCTCCCCTCCAGAGTCACTGTCTTGGCCCAGCTGGGCTCTCACCCCACCAACATCCCCACAAGGGGTAGGGAGGGGTGGGGGGTCTTGCACTTGGCAGAAATGCAGCATTTTCTGGCACCGGAGCAATCAGGTGGGCTGTCTGCAGGCCCAGACCTCCCCACAAAGCAGAGGCCCAGGCATCTGGCTGAGCTGGCCACGTCTTCCTTCATTCAGCTGCATGAAACACGACCATGGTGAGCCAATCCAGTCCTGTCACCCGTCTGGGACAAGCAAAGGGGGTGGGAGGTGAAGGCTGAGAAAGGTTTTACATTAAGCTAAGGCCTTCTAGTTTTGCAAATCACCGATTTGGAGAACCTTAAAGCAAAATGAAAAGGAAATCTTTTTTTTTTTAAACAAACAAGGGTTAAATTAAAAACTGCTCTCTCCTTTCCATACAAAGGGCAAAATCCTTATATATACTCCACACAGTGTAAGCGGCCCTCCCCCTCCCCCAGCCCTCTTTCTTGCTCCATCACCCTTCCCCCAAAGCTTGGAAATCCTCATCTGTTATTAGCATTAATCCAAAACACAACAACACACACACACACACACAGCCCATTCCTAAAA
The DNA here is from genome assembly GCF_028372415.1 of Notamacropus eugenii. Classification (NCBI taxonomy): domain Eukaryota; kingdom Metazoa; phylum Chordata; class Mammalia; order Diprotodontia; family Macropodidae; genus Notamacropus; species Notamacropus eugenii. The sequence goes on along the minus strand of NC_092877.1, from coordinate 36,576,887 downwards.
ATCTTTGTTCCCCTTGCCAAGTTAGCAAGACCCTCTCTAACCTTAGGTTCCCAAGGGAGAGCAGGAGGCCTTGTTTATTTGCCCAGAGTCAGACTAAGCATTCCCCACAAGCGAGGGCCTTAGCTGCCCAAAGAGTGAGGCAATACGTTAGTCACCCCCACATGCATCAAAGGACAATGGATCTGAGCACCCAAGACATTCCTTTCCCCCCATAGTACTAAAAAGAAACTGCTAATCTCAATCCTAGGAAGCACGAGTCTCTCACTTGATCCTGTCTGTCATCCTGCAGAGTACTTCTGCACCCCAACTGCCCAGACTAGTGAGCAAGTTAAACTGAGGGAGTGGTGCTGATGAGTCTCAGGAGAAAGGTTCAGTTCAGTCAGTCCCACGGCCATGTACTACACCCCGAAACCAGAAAAATAACTGAGTGCTATCGGTCCCTGATCAAAGATCAGTTCAAATGTAGCCCCATTATAAAAGCTCAAATCATGGTGGGTCAGTTGAGTCACCTCTATCAACAGAGGAAGGTATATCACTGAAATGCTGCCATCTCCAAAGAGGAATATGGCGGCTGATTTCATGGCCCCTACCAGCACTGAACACTCCAGGATAAATGACCAAGAGCAGATGCCCATCCACTTTTCTTGGAATTTTAAGACATCAAGAAATGATTCCCAGGTAAGGATATACAGAAACATCTAGAGGAGGTCCTCTGTCCCTTACTGGGAGATTCTCAACTGCTTACAACCAGAAGTCACTCTCGATCGTCCTGGATGGAATGGAGGTAATCCTGAGATCTCAAAGTTGTTTATACCAGAAGCTCAGACAAGTCCTACTGCGCCTGTCATCCAGGGATAAGTCTTGATAAGAGGCAAAGGAGATCCTCATCAAAATGTCAGAGCATCAAGTGATGGCCTTTTTTGGGCTCTCTCAGTTCATGGAGAGAATCCACTAAGACAATGAGACAGTGGAAGGATTCCTAAAGGTTTCATTCCACAAAGGGATGCTGCAGCAAGCTCATCCAGAGAGCCTGGAAATATCTTCAATTTACATAAATCAGCAGCAGATGTACCCTACAGGAAGTACGCATGGTTTCAGACTAGAAGCTTTCCATTTACGTCCTTATACAGTATCGTAGCAAGAATTTATTATTTCCTATTCAGAAAGGGGAGGAGGTCATTCAATTAATTCTGTCAAACCACATATATAAGGAATGTATCTTGATCTCAATTAGATAAAGATCTTCAGAAATAAATGAACATACAAATACATACGTAAGTAATCCAACTTTAAATAAAATGCAATTTTCGTGCTTTAAAATGAACCGTGCCCAAATAAATGATGTCTCTCAAGTAGTCTTTACTTGAAGAGGGAGAAATGAGCAAAAGTCTGACCAAAGCCAGACCCAGCAAATGGCTTCCTTTATCTCAGGCCTATAGAATTAGGTCAAGGGAGAAAGACCCAGAACCTTTCCCCTTCTTCACTCAGGCTGTGTTCCAGGCTTCCTCAAACAGCACTGTTGTTCTCTATTGGCAGCTGTTGAGTGAATCACTCCCATGACATCCCTAGCGGGTAGGTGACAAGGGCAAAACAGACAGTTTCCAACTTTGAAATGGGCTAGATTCCAAAAATTCGCCTGCAGATTGGTCATTTGGAACTCAGAATGCATTTTCCCACAGGAAAAAAAAAAAGTTCTAAAGAGTGGTTAGGTTTCCAGACTATCCTATAAATGTCTACTTACCCTACCATAAAACCAAAATTTTGTAGATTTGCAATAAAAAGAAAGGGTCCTCCAGAGTTTCTGTACTCAAAAAACTCATCCGTTTGCAACCAACTTGGTAATGTGCCAATCCAAACTTAGCTAGATTGGTTCTCAAATGGCAGAAATGTAGTCCAGTACTGGGCCTGAGCAGGTTTAATTAAAGGAGGATGAGGAGGCGAATGGAGATACTGAAAGGGGATTTAGAGTATTTTCAAAGACTTTAGCCACTTACCCATTTGTAATTTCATGTCAATATGTAGGACTTTTTCTTACTATGGTACAGACTCCAGCACTATTCTTACTCTTTTGCTTACCAGACATAATGAATATTTTAGGTCACAAACGAAACTATGAGTGAAGGAGAGAATGGAAGATTTTCCTGAGATAAGTGGGAGATGGTAGAAGAGAGAAAAGAATGAAAGGAGGCTCAAAAAGATGTGTATGCTTATGGAAGAAAGATAACCTGAATCAAAAATTTAGTTTCTTTTTTTAGGTTTGAGTGGTGAAAGGCACAGGACCAAGGGAAAGGTCTGCAGGAGGATGGGGGAAAACAGAAAAAAAGAGATGTGCAATCATTTGGTCTCTTCTGAAAAATGCCAAAATATGATGTGGACAATCTAGGACACCTTGTTTGGAGGAGAAATAGGAAACAGTGGGGCCATGGAGAGTGAGTCCAGCAACTTCTATTAGGTCAAGTCAAACTACTGTCATACTCGGAAGGGGCTGTGATATCCTCAGGGCATTTCTAAACTATGTCCTGTGCTAGGAAAATCAATGCCTAGGTTCAGGAGATTAATCAGGACTTACTACATGAAAATTATCTCTCTCAATGTCATCCACCATAACTTCCTTCAATCAATTGGTATAAACCCTTATTTTTCAATTTTACACCAGATTTCTTGAAAGGATACAAGAAAGAAGGGGCAGACAGCCATTGGCCAGAGGAAAGACAACCAATTTCTAGATCATGGAATGACAGAACTTCAGGGTTGAAAGGGACCAGAAAGGTCATTTGGTCCAACTTATGAGACGTCTGACTAAAGAGTCCCTACTACAACTTATGAGAGAGACATTCAGCCTTTGTTGAAAGACCTCCATTATGGGCCAAACCACCTCTCAAGGCAACCCATTATAATCTGCAGATAGTTTAAATTGTTAGATAGCTTTTCACTTACCTCAAACTTAAATATGTCTCTGAATCTTCTGATTGAAACTGAGGCAAACAGAGTTTAACTTACTTGCCCAGATTCACACAGCTAGTAAGTGTCTGAGTGTAGATTTGAACTCAGGTCTTCCTGACTACAGGCCTGGCACCCTAGTCACTGAACCATCTAGCTGCCATATTACTCTGATGATATAGTATACCCAATTTATAATTCATTAAAAACTCTAGCTCTCTTCCCGGATGAACTGCTATCTAACCACTCTGTTTCTGTCTTGTATTTATAAATTTGTAGGTATGTGTGTATCTACATAGTTACAATTTTGGGGGGAACTCAAGTGTAAGACTTTCTATTTATCCTTATTGGGAAAAAATAAAATATTATATATTTTTAAAATAATTTTTTAAAAAAGAAAACAGTCAAGCATAACTTGTTTTTGATGAAGTTATTTGTAACTGATTCATTGTGATCAACACTTACTAGATGGTCACTAATAATTCTTTTAATAATGCATTCTAGAACTCTGCCAGAAATCAAAGTCAAGTTCACTTGCCTAGTTTACAAACTCCATTATACTTCTTATTTTGAAAATTAGGGACATTTGCCTATGAAGAGCTTGGGCAGTTAGGTGACAGTGGATAGAGGGCTGGGCCTGGACACTTCCTGAGTTCAAAATTGGCCTCAAACATTTACTAACTGTGTGACCCTGGCCATGTCACTTAACCCTGTCTACTTCAGTTTCCTCATCTGTTAAAAGGAGCTGGAGGAGAAAATGGCAAAGCATTCCAGTATCTTTGCAAGAAAACCCCAAATGAGGTCACAGAGAGTCAAGCACAACTGAAAAATGACTGCCCACAACACATGACAAACCTATGATATATTTTCTGTTTCCCACAGTTTTTCAAAGATCTCTGACTCTGGCTCAACCAGCAAATGTTTTAGTATTTTTAGTACTCTATTTGTCCAGGCTTGGGGACTTGAAGAGAGCTGGCTGCTCTCTTAAATAATCTTACTATTTACCTTGGGTTTCAACTCCCTACCAACCTCATGTTCTGTCCTGTTCTCCAGGGGCAAAAATAAAAAGTAAATAACTCTGTCATCTCTCACCCATTATCATTACTCCATCCACCCCAAATAAAAGCCCTATCCTTTTTGGATCACCCCCTTTTCCCTGAGTACAGCTAAAAAAGAAAACCCTTTTTTTTCTTTTTTTGTGACTCTGGCTCCTGTATTATTCCTTTACATGAGGATATCTCATTTATACACAATGATACGTTCCAATAGCACTTTTTCCCTCTTCTATTTTTGGAAGAGGGCAAATCTTTCCAGAGCCATATTCCAATAATGGACCCATCTTGACCAAGCTTCCATGACACCTAGGATGTACTGTTCCCCTCCTTGCATTAGAATCTCCTGTTCACCTTGTCTGTTATCAATAGTCTGTATATTTGCATGGTGTTATGACACCAGTGGTTTTACTGCTGGCCATGCTCTTGGCTTTTGTCTGCTATGAATTACTGGATATCCCTACTCCCATTCTTCCTCCTAGTTTATAGCTGCTTTCTATGGCATTTATACATAAGCAGCTTTCTCTTTCCCCCTTTTTCTCAGTCTAAGACCCTTTTGATTAGATTGTATACTTCAAGGTAGCCCTTCCTAAGTGTACTCCATCCTTGGCAAAGGGTCCATCATACCACATTCTAGGTCAAAACCCCAAAATCCAAACCTTATTATCGCTCATCTCTTCGAATCTGTTCATTTCCCAAATCTTTTCCTCTCTCCCAACGATCTGGCTTTGATCAGTAACGATGATTAAAAACAGCACCTGTGACTCTAAGGCTTTTACTTTCTAGCCAAGACTTCTTTTGTTTTCTCAGTCTTCATGAGTCCATTTTGGGGGTTTTCTTGACAGAGATACTGGAGTGGTTTGCCATTTCCTTCAACAGCTCATTTTACAGGTGAGGACACTGAGGCACACAGGGTTAAGTGACTTGCTCAGGATGACACAACTAGGCAGTGTCTGAGACAGGATTTGAATTCATGAACACAAGTCTTCCAGATTACAAGTCCAGAGCTCTATTCAGAGCACCACCTAAATGCCCTCTTCTGCTTGTCTCCTTAATCCCTAGTAGTGCTCTGATAGAATCACTTGTGCCCACAGGAATCCCCAGAAATAGACAGTAAAGTATTGGAAGGTTCTCTATCATGTCCTGGACATGCACCCCAGTCACACAGGAGACCTCTCTCCTTAATTAATGTCAGGTTAGCCACTTCCTGTTCTGCTTCCGTCTCTCCAAACTAGGTCCCCATCCCTCAACCGTCTCACTTTTCAACTCCCTATCCTTTTGTCTTTGATAGCTAGGCGACACAGTAGATAGAGCACCCGGATGGAAATAAGTAAGACCTGAGTTCAAATTCAGCCTCAGACACACTAGCTGTGTGACCTGGGCAAGTCACTTAACCTCTGTTTGCCTCAGTTTCCTCATCCGTAAAATGGGAATGATAATAGTACCTATCTAACAGGATTGTTGGGAGAACCAAATGAGATGATAATTATAAAGTGCAAAACATAGTAAGTCCCACATACATGCCAGTTATATCTTTGGGGCAGCCAGGTGGCATAGTTGAGAGAGCGCTAAGCCTGGAGTCAGGGAAACTCATCTTCATGAGTTCAAATCACACCAATTCCTACCTCGTAATTATTACCAGGCAATTTATTACTAGTAAGTGCCTAGCAATCCCCCTAGGCAAGTCAGTTCACCCTGTATGCCTCAGTTTTCTCACCCATAAAATGAGCTGGAGAAAGAAACAGCAAACCACTCCAGTATCTTTGCTAAAAAAAACTTCCCAAAATGGGGTGATGACAGTCGGACATGACTGAAAAACCACTGAATGACAATAAATGTTTATTATCTGCCTGGTTCTGGTCCCCACTCCAAGGAGGAGCAAGCCTCTCCTGCTAGGTTCTTGTTCCTCTGCCTATCTCTCTCTGGATGAAATCTCTCCTGACAGCAACAAGAGCAGCTCTAAAACTAGCCGAGAATACAAGAAACAACAGATCAACCAACCAGAGAGCTCACCCCAGCAATGGTGCTGACAACACACTCTTAATGGTAACTCTCCACCACCACCTACCCTCTACACTCTTACTCTCTCCATATCACTACAAGAAAAAGAGGCAGACACTGGCAAGGCTTTTACCAAATTCATCTTATGGCCAGAGGGGGAAATTAGAAAGGGAGGCTTGCTTTTAAGAAGCTCAGAAGGGTCTGCATAGAGCAGGTCAGAATATTTCATCTTATCTCGAATGGTTGGCTTCCCCAGCTAAGGGCATAACTTCTTTCTCCTCATACCTACCCAAAGTTCCCTGAATTATGCTCCTCAGAAACTTCTCCTAATTCTCACCTTTGTTTCATGGGATACCCACATGATGTCAAGAAAAGAAGATTAAAGGCCCCAGAACAGTGGGATAGATTTATAAGAGGGCATGGACAAGAGATTCACAGAACAGGAAGGGAGGAAATCCACATCCCTAGAAGGAATGCCCACATCAGCAAGATGATATAAACCAGGAGTGGGGAACCTGCGGCTTCAAGACCACATGTGACCCTCTAGGTCCTCAAGCACAGTCCTGTGGCTAAATTCAAACTTCACTTAATAAAAGGATTTGTTCTGTGAAGTTTGAATCCCGTCAAAGGGCCACACCTGAGGATCTGGAGAGTCACATGGATTTGTTCTATGAATGGAGGACCTAGAGAGTCACACGTGGCTTTGAGACCACAGGTTCCCCACTGCCTGGATAAATCATTGGGGTACCTGCCATTTTCCTGCATGAAGCCCAGTCATAACACCATTTTTAGGGCATGAGTTCTGAACAGCACCAGACATAACAGGAACATTCAATTAATACATGCATTAGGCCAAGTCAGCCAGAACTACGGGCTTTGGTAGCTAGCAGCATCCAAATCCCTATCTTCATGCAACAGGGAAATCAAGGCCAGGTGAAGATCTGGGCTGGATTTCAACTATCCTTGGTTTTATGGGGGAGAGGAAGAATGCTGGAACTGAACTCCCACATGCAAGCCAAGCCTCCCACATCCCAAGGGTGACAGAAAGCAGGTGTGGACATCATGATCTTACTGAAATAAATGTCAGTTCTCCTACAAAAAGGCCAGACTCAGTGTGCCCCACAGACAGATGACTCATAACTCGCACGTATTTATATGGTGATACTGCCTTTGTCAAAGTTCTCTCATACACTCTGTCTCACTTTATGCATACAACCAACAGCCCTGATATGTTAGGATATCCAAGTCATGAAAGAAAAGACCTAAAACATAGAGAAGGTCCATGATCCCATAGGAAGGTAGCATTACCCATGGAATAGGACCCAGGTCTCCAACTTCCTAGGCAAGAGTTCTTTCTGCTAAACCTAAACCTAATTTCCTAACAGAGGAAACGTCTACACTAGAACAACAAGACCTAAAGGAATCCAAACAGTTTATCTGCATATGTTTCTAAGCAAAACAACCCAGCCTGAAATGTTTGGCAGAGACAAACTAAATATTTCCTCTGTGACCCATACCAGAGGGGAAGACTGTGGGAGTAGGGGAGGCAAAGTACAGAGGGAAACTGAGGAGAGCCATGTGAAGGCCAGCAGATGGGTGAGGAGAGAAGAATGCAATTTTAATCAACAAAACAGATATTTCTAGGCTGAGGGAAGGGCAGGGGAGAGCTGTGGGGGTCAGAGAGAAGGGAAAGCTTCTGAGATAAGAAAGGAAGTAGGGTTTAAAAATGCAGAGCCCAGTATGGGAGTGGTGACAATTTCACAGGCATTTTTTAAGATATTTCTATACAAACACAAGCAGCTCGATGAAGAAATTAAAATCTTTCCCTGAATAGCAAGGATTAAACTGAAGTACAGCTTGGAAACCAACCTTAATGACAATGCTGAAATAAATTCCAATTGAAAAAGGGCTGATCCGAGGAAAGCATAAGGAATAAAAGTTAAGGGTAATTTATTTAATAAAAAAGATAAAGAAAGAGGGCAGAAATAGAAAGGTAAGGAGACAGATGCATAGGAAAGTATCAGAGAAGCCCTAGTGAGGAACAAGCCCAAAGGAAGAAAGCCTCTGAGAGCCTGACACCAATATAATCAGAAGCTTAACAAAAAAAAATGGTCAGTGTGATGAAGAGCTGAAAAGGAACAGGAGGTGATCTAAGTGGTGACAATCTTAATGTTAAGTCCAAGGAGTTTAAAAAGATTTTTAAAAATCTGAATTTCCCAAGGTAGATTGTAGGTGGGATTACAGGGTGCCCCCAAAGAACCAGAAACCCAGAATCCAAACTCTACCTTTCTAATGGCAAGGACTGGCCCAAGAGGAAGACTAGACTCCGGGAGACAGATAAGGTCCATTCTTTCAGTGTTAGGGAGGGTTGCCTAGAGAGGTTCAGGTGGTAGGGTCAGTCAGTGCTAGTTTTACAGCATCAACATTTCTCACTGTTTTAGGTGAGGGTGATAACTGGTAGATGAGTGTATTCCTGAGGAGAGGTCCCAGCATCCTACTGGATAGACCTGGAGTTCAGAAGAAGGTTGAAAGAGAGTACCATTCAGACTCAGAAATCCAAGCCACCTTGGACTATCCCTTCATCCTCACCACTCCATACCAATCAATCAGATGCCAAATGCTGTCGACTTTACCTACACAACATCTTTGGCATTCCTCGAGGCAGCCTTGGAATTTGACAAAGGTTACATTTAAAGGTTGGCACTGTGTGATCTAATGGAAGGACAGGGGAATCAACAAAAGGAATGCCAAGGGCTTTCGGGGGGATTTTAGTTCAGTTCTGAGTACCCGATATCCCCACTGGATGGCTGGGTGGCACAGTAGATAGAGAGCTGAGCCTGGAATCGGAAGCATACATCCTCCTGAGTTAAAATCTGGTCTCAGACACTTATTAGCTGTGTGACCCTGGGCAAGTCATTTCACCTTGTTTCCCTCGGTGTCCTCATCTGTAAAATGAGCTGGAAATGGTAAAACCACTCAGTATCTTTGCCAAGGAAATTCCAAATGGGGTCATGGATAGTTGGACACAACTGAAAACAGCTAAACAACAATAAACAAACTTGGATAGAAAATAATTACATCTTTATTTTTTACTAATCTCTAACAGAAATTTAGCATTTCCTTTAATTACTTAAGAACATTATTCTGAGAAGGGATTTGTAGACTTTACCAGATCTGCCAAAGAGGTTCCAGACACAAAAAGGTTAGAAAAATCCTGTTGTAGAGAGTTTGCCCAGATGACATGTAAGATTCCTTTCAATTCTATGAATCCGTGATTTTTAATATTTCCAACTGTTTTAAAACATACATAGGATTTGCCTCCCTCAAGTAAAAAGAACAAGCTCCTATGTGATACCGGGCTGAAAAGGATGAAGACACTAACTGCCCTATTTCTTTTTTGTTCTTTATAAGCTAAAATACAATTGTAATACAAATGTTGATAATAACAATTCAACAAATAAGTTGTACAACAACCAAACCATTATCATAGAGAGAAATGTGGCTCACGATGACCCCTGGACATAGTGTCATATGAAATATGAACTACTCAAATTTCCAAACTGTATTGGGGGAAGCCCTTTTAAAACAGAAAGCCATATAAAAGAGATTAGAGCCCTTTCAGGGATCACATGGCCAATAAATAGGGTTATAGAAGTAGTCTGCAAACTTCTCCAACCTGAATTATCTTTTTGAGGTTTCATGAGCCAGAAAAGGAGTAACCAACATAGCATACACAAGACAGATAAAAATATGACATGAGGTAAAAACCTCATGAAATAATGACAGAAAACTTAAGTATTTAAAACTTCCAGTCACTGTACCATCCCCTAATACACTTCCTATACCAGATGAGTTTTAGTAAACATAAGAAACCTTAAAAACATGTACTTCTAGGGCCAGCTATGGGCATCTCTGTCTAGGGTCACCTTCACTTCACAAGAGATAGTTAGTTCTGGTATTACCTAGCCACACGTTGTATGCTTGTGAAAACTGGACAGTCTACCAGCGCCATGCCAGGAAACTGAAACGCTTCCATTTGAACTGTCTTAGGAAGATTCTGAAGATCACCTAGCAGGATAAAGTACCAGACACTGAGGTCCTTACTTGAAATAAACTGCCAAGCCTTCAAACTCTGCTTCAGAGAGCCCAACTCCTAGGGGTTGGCCACATTGTTGTTTGAATGCAAAACGTACACGTGCCAAAAAGACTATTTTATGGTGAACTCACACAGGGCAAGCGTTCACATGGTGGTCAGAAGAAGCGATACAAGGACACTCTCAAGGTCTTGCTTAAAAACTGTGGAATTGAATGTGTGACATGGGAAACACTGGCACAAGACCACTCAGCCTGGCATGCCCACATTAGAGAAGGTGCTATGCTCTGTGAGCAAAAGAGAATTGAAACAGTTCAAAGGAAACGCAGGATGTGCAAATTTAGAGTATCCACAAATGTTCACACAGACCGTTTGTGCCCTACCTGTGGCAGGGCATTCCGAGTTTGTATTCATATGATCAGCCACAGTCAGACACATCAATACTTGACTCCAGTGCAGTGATGTCATTTTGGCTCTTTTCAAGAGTGAAGGACAACAACCAACCAGCCACGTGAAGAAAAAGCAGAATAGCTGGGGCTCAAAGCTATAGGCTAAAGAGAAAAGAGCATCTGTCCAAGAAAAAGAGGGAATGGAAACCCACCTGGGGCCAGCACTATCTGCCAGAAGCTTACTGGGGGCAGGGTCCTGAGTCAGGCCCTATACATCCCAACACAAGAAGGCCCAGCCTTAAGAGCCTGTGAAGCTTTGTAAGAAGGGGATGGGGGAGGAAGAACCAAAAAATGAGAAGGGAAACCAGAGACGAGCCACAAATAATACATAAGAAAAATTAAAATATAAAAAGGCCAAGCTGAAATACCAAAAGAGATAAAAACTAACTCAAAACCTAATTAACAAGCAGATAAACAGAGATAATCATAGACAGGCAGAAGAATGAGTAAACATTTCAAAAAGAAGTTAGAACATTATAAATAAGTACTATACCATGAAAGAAAATGAGCCAAAATTCCGATCAAAAAAGAAAATCCTGTAGACTCCCTAGAGATCATAGAACAACAGCAAAAAATGCTAAAAGAATTCAAAAGATAAGTAAATTTATTAAAAGTTGTTAGATGAGAAATCAGAGCTCTCGAGAAAGAATTATAAAACTCAAACAGAAGCGTACCAAGCTTAGGAGACACAATGAACTTTCTCTCCAAAGGAATAGAGGCTCTTAAAGAGAAAAAGCAAAATTATAGAAGTGGAAGAAAATTTGGCTTAAAAGAAATAAAAGGTGACAACATTGAACGAATATATGAATTTTATACAAGTCAGACAACTAACCTTAAAGACAGGAAGTACAATTGAATTGCCATAGATCTCCCAGCATGATAATATAAATAAAACACCTTGAATATTGTAATGCAAGCAATTTTCACAACAAAACTGTCCAGAATATCTGAACAGACAACAAGACACTCATTGATCATACCTGAAAATCACCACCCAAAATGAAGAAAACTCCATGGCACGTAGTGACTAAATTCCAAAATTTGACTAACAAACAACAAATTTTACAAGTAGCCCGGAGAAACACGTTTAAGGATCCACTATTCAATAAGCATTTATTAAGCATTTGCTATGTTCCAGGCACTAAACTTGAGAAAAACAAATACAAACAGAAAGAAAAACAGTTCTTATCCTCAAGGAACTTACATTCGAATGGAAAAGACAATACATAAAAGGGAGAAGATACCCAAAATGGGGCCACTATAAAAGAAAGTCCTGGAGAGTTACAAGTACAGCCAGAAGAGGAATCAAGTGATGAATGGTATAAGAAAACATCAGTTCATACAACCCAAAGTTACTCTGCAGTCACCATAAATCAGGAGAAAACTTAATTCTGTGTATTTGCCTCCCTAATCTATTACTCTCTTTTTTTGTTTCTTTGGCCAGACTTACTTAGATTCCAGTTTTTCTACTCTGTCCTTTATTGTTGCCATACAGGCTATAACTTCTGCTCTTAAAATTCTCATTTCTCTTCTAAACCACTCAGGAAGAACATTCCACATTCTCCTAAAATTACAAAAGGTCCTCTGTTTCATCAAGTGTTAGATTGTTTTCCTTCATTTTGAAGTATTTATCATAGATATCTGAACTCATCTACTAGATCTGGAGGCCATGTTTCTGTTAATGTTTTCCCTTGTTGATTCTCTGCTTACATTCAAGTCTCTGAGTTTTTTTTTCCTGAGATCTTTGAAAATCTCAGGGGTTTTTTTTCTTTATTTTTCCATATTGTTCACTATCTGACTCCCACCCCTCTGATGCTAGCTTCTTTGTAGCATGAATCTCAAAGCATCTCAGCCTTCTCTCATATTTAGCAATGCACAATTCAGCAGACAAGGTTTCTGCTCTAGCTGACTTTTAGAGGGATAAAACTGGATCCAACTGGATGTTGAATTCTTTCCCTGATGCTTAGTGGAATACTGCACCCCACCCTCCCCACCCTCACACATATGGTAACCTGCTCCTGCATTTTGTCCAGTTCCCTCTGTTCCTGAGTTCTATGGCCCAGTACCAGCAGTTCAAATGTTGCTACACTGGTGTTATGGTGCTGATTTGTTATTTGGGTATCCTAGGCTCTGGAAGGAGGATAGGGCAAGGTAGGGTGTTGAACTCTATTTCAAGCCTAGGTTGTCTTGCTCCTTTCCCTCTGTTCCTGACTGCTGCAGAGATCTTTTGTAATATGGCCTATCACCCTTCCATCCAACAAACTTCTTTCTGTCCACTACTCAGATGGCTGTCTACAACTCAATAGGCTTACACCTCTGAAGAATTGTTCTAGCACTAGCTAGCTGTTGTGACCCAGCCAAATTTCCACAGCCTGGAACCAGGATCTCCTCTGAGGAGAGGGAGGGAAAAACAAGATTTGGGGTTTGATTTTGTTGTGAGCCCATGTGTCCCTGTACTAACACCTAACTTAAGCTCAATCAGCACCCCTTCCTCAATCACCAACCACGCTACCAGAAGCAAAACTCCATTAGCCTTGCTGAACCATGGAGATTCAAACTCCAAATAACAGAAATCATCTCAGGCTATAATAGCACCAACATGGTAGCACTCTGTACTGTTGTGTAAAAAAGCTAAGGAACAGAGAGAACTGAGGCCATTTCTGTCCCTACAAAGATCTTTTGGCACAGGGACCAAGGCTAATAAACCAGCAGGGGAGAAGGCTGAGACAATTAAAGATCCAACCCCTAGGGAAACCACCTTCAGAAGGGAGGGAGTTATAAAGTAAGTAATAGTCGAAAATAAAGGGAAAAAAAGACTGAAATTATTTTTTTGAAAATCTTGGAAAGAAGAAAACACAAATATCTCAAGCATAAGTGATAAATTAATAGGAAAAACAATAACTGCAGAAGGAAATGTGGCCTCCAGATTTAATAAACAAGTTCAGTATTTATCTATAAATAAACACTACAAAGCAATGGAAAATAATCCAATACTTGGATGAGACAGACAATCCGGCAGAATTGGAGAACATGGAACCACAACATGAGTTCCTAAGTGGCTTAAAAGATAAAAGTGATGTGAGAGAGCATAATTAATAGCCTGCACAGCAGAAATAATGGGCAGAGTAGAAGATCTTGAATCTGAGATGGCAAATTTCACCAAAGAAACAAAAGAGAAGACAATGGATTGGGAATGCCACTGTGCAGAAGCAAAGGACAATTCAGAAGAAAAGAAAACATTCTCAATTCAAACTAAACCTGTTGATCATGAAGACAGGATGCATAGAGACAACCTAAGGGGTATAGGTCTGATAGGGATGGGATCTAAACCCCAAAAAGGAAAACCACCCCCTGGCCCCCACACTTTGCCACGTGGCTCAGGTCCCATGGTGTTGACCTGGAGCAAGGTTATTTAGTGAACCGCTCTTTCACAGTCCACACCTGGCCCCACCCTACACTGCCACTCCCTTAATTTCCTCTAGACCCGTTCTTTGTTCCCACATGAAAGTGTTCAGATTCAATCTGGCCCACTTGTCAATACAAGTGTCACAAATGCTTAGATTCCTTAAGAGTCTGGTTGATATGGAGGATTTTTTGAATCACATCCACCTTGGGCAGAATTCTAATAAACCTTGAGTTTTTTTGGCTGAAAAAAGGCATGGGTTGAATTCATTCCGGCAGGATCCATAGATTGCTATTTCAGGGTGCCAGCACCCCTAAACCTCAATAGGCCTACCAGAATAACACAAGTCAAAAAATCTGAACATGATGATAGAAGAAATAATAGATCAGAACTTCTGAACAAAGAAAATGAAATACTAATGGAAAAAATCCATAGATTTCCACAAAAAAAATCTAGGGTTGCAAATTTCAAGATACATAGTGTTTAAATTCAACAATTTCACTGATAAACAATAAATTGTTCAAGCAACCAGGAGAAAGACTTTCAAATACAAAGGAAAGAAAATGTAAATAGCAAAAACTATTCTGGACCCACCAGAAAACACAGAAGGGAATGGGACAATGTTTTCCAAAGAATAACAGAACCCAGGATGGAAACCAGGGTACATAATTTGCAAATCTGAGCTTACCCATATTTAAAAAAAAAAAATCAATAATAAAGAGGCATTTGAAATAGTCTTAGAAAGAAGACTGGACCAGATTGCTTCTCAAACACTTCAGACGATAGAAATGCAAAGGGAGTGAATGAATGAAACTTTCAAAGGCAGTGACAGCAACAGAGTGGTAGAAGAGATACTAGGTATGAACCTTCTTTCAAAATGTACCAAAGAAGACAGGGATGAAGGCTGAAATCAGGTGGAGGTAATGGTGGAGAGGCAGGCCTCTTTTTGTATCCCTAGTGCTTAGCACAGGGCCTGGCACACAGTAGGTGCTTAACAAATGTTTATTGATTGATTGATTGATTCTAGCCCAGACCTCTCATGAGGTTAATGACTTGCTGATGGTCACATGGCTGTTAAGTGTCAGAGGCAGGATTTGAACCCAGGACTTCAAGTCTAACACTCTAACCCACAATACAATGCTGCCTCTCACAGAATCTCAAAGTTGAAAACAGTTAACTAATATTCGGTTTAGATTAACATCTTATACCACATCTCACAGTGAGCTCAAAGTGAATACATGATCAAAATATAAAAGATCATGCCAAAAAAATGTAGAAAAAAAAAGGCTACAAGATACCATTTATAACTATGGTTAAGCAGAGGATTCTTTACCAAATAAAGGACAGAGGAGATCGCAAAAGGTAACATAAATAATTTGGACAGTTTTTTTTTTCAGAAACAAAATTAGTATATCTAGGAGAAGCAGGGAAATCATCAATTGGGGGGAAATATCTTTGCATCATTTATTTTAGATAAGTGATATCCAAACTATATAGCAAATTAATATAACTATATAAAAACAGAGTCATTTCACAATGAATAGTCAAAGGATACGAACAATAGTTCTCAATAGAAGAATTGTGAATTATTAACATAAGTATATGCGGAAGATTGCTTTAATTCACTAATAAGAGGAAAATGCACATCAAAACCACTCTGAGGCTTCCCATTGTAATCAGAAAACTTGCCAAGAAGACAAAAGATGGAAACCGTCTATGATGGAGAGGTTGTGGGAAAACAGGCACATTAATGCAGCACTGGTGCAGCTGCACATAGAAAGCAATTTGGAAATATGCTTAGACTAATTAAACTGTCCGTACAAAAATGTCTCTTTGATCCAGAGAGTCTACTGCTAGGAAAATAACCCCAAGGAGATCAAAGACAGAAAAAAACAGGTCCCATAAACACCAACATATTAATAGCAGCACGGAATTGGAACCAAAATAGGTGCCTATTAACTGTGAAATGACTAAATAAATTGTGGTACAGGACTGTAATGGATTCTTACTATGCTACAGGAAATGATAAACATAAAGGATTCAGAAAAGCACAGGAAGATTCATACGAACAGATGGAAGGTCAAATAGATATTACTGGAAAACATATATAAAAACCTAAAGCAATGTAAATGAAAAGAAGAGAAAAATTGAAATGTATTGCAATGTAATTATATTGATCAAGCCTGACACCAGAGAAGAGCTAAGAAAATTGCCCCTTCTTTCCTACATTGCAAAAATGAAGAAGTATATGTGTATATGTTACAAATATCGTCAGGCAGGAAAAATTTGCTTTGCAGAACTGCCTTTTTTCTCTCCTTAAAATTTTTTCTTACAAAAAACTGTTTACTGGTAGGGAAGGATGGAGAAACACAGGGGAATGAATGTGATGTAAAAAAATCAATAAAATAATATTTTTTTAAAAAGTAATGATAATAAAACAATACATTTAAAATACTAGATGGCGGGTGAGACTAAATAACCTTTAAGGTTCCCTTCAGCTTTAAGATACTTAGCCCTTCTCTGTCTTCATCTTTTCCCCAGAACCTTTCCATTTCCTGAGGGCTTCATGCTAAGGATCCCTGTCCTTTCAAAACAAATAGCTTTCAAAACAAATTCACCTTGCAATACCTGTCATACCATGCTTTAAAAAAATTTTTTTTTATTCTGAGTTCAACAACCAGCTATCACAAACATTTCAAGATACAAAAAACAAAGAGACTATAAATATATATGTATGTATGTATGTATGTATGTATAATAAACTTCATTTCAAGCATCCAAATGTCTATTTTGTGCTGGGCACTGTGCTATGTGCTTTACAAAATATTTATAAATATCTCATTTGATCTTCATAACCATGCTTAGGGCTGATACTATTATTATCCCCATTTTACATTTGAGGAAACTGAGGCAAACAGGTTAAGTGGCTTGCCCAGGGTCACATATCCAATAATTTGAACTCAAGGTCTTTTGACTTCAGACCCAGCCTAAAAAATTGTTCTTTTTTTGCCCCTTTCTGCTTCTCTCCTGCCTTCCTTTCAACACCTTTTAAATGTTAAGTGTTTAAATGTCTATATTTTTTGAGAAACGTATTTTCACATCTATTGCTACGATCTCTATCCAACAATCCACTTCACTCTCATGCATCTCAGCAGAAGTTCTCCCTTATAACAAATATGTATGGATAATCAAGCAAAATAAGTCAATTTGTTGGCTACGTCTACAAAAGTACATATAGTTCTAAATCCTGAATCTATTACCTCCCTGCAAAAAAGCAGAAAGTATGTCATTATCATCCATCTTCTGAAGTCATGATTGGCTGCTGCCTTGTGGTCAGAGTCCTAACCACAAAAATAATATGCTGTACTTCCTGATGTGAAATCAAAGTTACTTGGCTCGTCCCAAACTCTTCCATTCATTCAGGTATTTCATAACCAGCCAGTAAGTGCAGGCATGGGGCTGAGGTCAGCAACACAAAGGCCAAAATGAAAGGGTCCTCGAGGAACTTAATTAAACAAAAGAACACGGACATATCGATTATAAAATATATTCAAATAAAAAAGTAATTTGGAAAGGCTGAGAGCAGGAACACACCCCACCTTGTGGCCACCCACAATTCCTCTCATCAATCTCCTTAAGAAAAATCCAGGGTGTTTAGAAGCGTAGGTTCCCACCCTAAGATAACACATGGTTATCTTGAATGATTCATTTTTCAAATCTACACCTCTTGTCATGACATACACAAAAAAGTGCATGGCTCCCCAGGGCCCAAGAACCAAGAAGGTTGCTGAATTTGCACTTTTAAACAGAATTTGCTCCAGGGAAACAGCTTGAATTCATTTCTAGGCGGCCTGGGGGCATACGATGCTGGCCCTCCCACATAATTCCACCACTAGACTTGGCTGGCAGAGGCTGAGGGTTCAGGACGATCGAGGCGGAAAAGTTACAGCCTGGCATCACATCCTGGAAAATATTAAAATGTGGAAAAACTTCTCATCCCAACACCACACGGCTCTGACTGATGTTGAATCAAAAGTCCAATGGCTCAGTTTGCAGAATTCAGTTCAAATCCACAAGTCTTCATCGAGACCTATCATGTGCCTAGCACCTAGCGCTGTCCTAAATGACTGCCTCATAAAATCCAAACTTAGCTTTCCGAAGTGAAATCTCTTTACAAAGACGAATCTCCTTCAGTGGCAGCGGACACTGAATACGATTTTATTTGGCCTCTTTAAATACCACCCTTCATATAAGGCATGCAGATGGAAAGCATCTCCAATACTGAAATCGGTGGAATTTCCAGACTAAGACGAGTCTGAATGAAACACGCCAGACCCGAAATCACGCCAAGTCTACGACAAGCAGCAAAGTCTGATGGAAAGAGCATTGGGACACTGGTCAGGTTTTAAATATAAGTTTCTGGTCTCTCCACTACGCTATCCTCTAGGTGTGAAATCCTGAAAAGAAGTCTGTTTCTTCCTTTCTAAGATAAAAATAAGAATTTCTGGGATAGCGGAGAAAGTAGGGAATGTTTTATAGGACAAAGATGTTAATATACAAAACAGTCTTTGAGAGTTAGGATGAAAATCCTTGCTGGGTCACTATTATAGAAGCCAAGAAATTGGCCGTCCCCAGAATCCACAGTTCAGGCAACAACTCCACTTCTAATCAGCTCTGTTACTGGGGTAATGCTCTTACTTTATATCTTGGTTCTAGGACCTAAGTCTTCCCTCATTCCTTGTGACCAAGTGTTCTGTTCTGTACCTCCAATCCCAGTAACTGAGTCTCTGGCTCCTGATCTACATCCTGTCCCCAATGATTTAAATCCCTGCCTTGGTTCACCCCACCAGGTACCCCAGTGTTCCGTCTAGCATAGCCCTTGTCTTGCTCCCTTCCCCACACTGTCCTGGTGACCAAAGGTCTCCCTTAACCCAGGTTCTGACCACCTACCATCTTCCTGCTGCCCCCTTCAGCATCCTCTCAGCTGTCGGAACCATCTTGTAGTATTCCTGCTTCTAAAAACTGCCTCATGGGCAGTTCAATGGCTCTGACATTCAGAAGAGAATCATATGATTTAACGTGGGAAGGAACCTTACAGATGATCTACTGGAATTCTTTCATTATACAGATGAAGAAGGTAAGGCAAAGATTCAATCAGCAAGCTTTGATTAAGCATTTATGGCCTTGCTTGGCCTGTGCCCCGCCTAGGACATACATACATAGATACACACACACAGACACACACATAGATACACACACACAGAGATACACGCACACACAGACACACACACAGAGAGACACACACACATACACACATACACACACAGATATACACACACACAGACACACACACACATACACACATACACACACATAGATACACACACACAGAGATACACGCACACACAGACACACACAGAGAGACACACACACATATACACACACAGATACACACACACATGGAGATACACGCACACACAGACACACACACATACACACACAGAGACACACACACACATATACACACACAGATATACATGCACACACAGACACACACACATACACACACAGAGACACACACACACATATACACACACAGATATACACACACACAGACACACACACACATACACACACACAGACACACAAAATTCAAACAGTTCCTGCCCTTGAGGAAGTTCTATTCTGAAGGTAAGACTCCAAATCCATTATGTTTTCCTCTGTATAATACTGCCCCCACCCCTAGATTCCAGGCCATCTTGGCTACTGCCTTTGTGGTCCCAAGACCTATGTTGATCCTTGGCAAACCAAGAATGGTTATTTGGACTATCATTTCCCTTATGCAAAATCATCCTCCAGCAACAGTCAGTGAAGGACCTAAATATGGTATCAAGCTAAGTTTTCCCGGGTGGCACAATAGAAATTAGTTTCTTGCCTCCTATCCTATCCACTTCCCCATCTTAACAGCTTAGGATAAGAACAAAAAATGCTCCCATCCCTTAACACTTTCTGAAAAACCTGAATTCTCACATCATCAAATACCAGTTCCATTCCCATTTATTTTCCTGGCACACAGCAGTGGCCTAAAACCTGCAGCTCAAAGCAAAGCCTGGATATCTCATATAGATTAAACTGCAGCACACACGTATGAGTGATTTTATGTGCAGAAATGCTCATGCCTTGTAATGTAAATCATTGGAGCTTTACTTCTAGGACCCACAAGGATCCCCTGACAAATCCCCACTTCAGCTGTTGTATCAGAAGTTTTCTCTTTATTATGGTGACTCCCAATAAAGACACAACTCAAATTTACCACTTTGCAAATCTAAGGACCCTTAACTCACTGCAGAATCTTGTGATGGCCACATCTCTCTCAAGCTACCAAGCTTTTAAGAAAAGATGATCAGTCAGTGATGGACCAGCAGAGAGACACAAGAATGCACCGGTTTTATAACTATTATCTCTTTCCATCACTGAAGTTAGCCAACTCCTGTTTCATATAGAGCCCTTGTTCATATACAGTTCTATGGCTATGGGAGAACGACTGAAAGCATCTGATAAAAAATAGTTTGCACCTGGGCACATTAGAGATCAAGGCTATCTGTCATGTCCAAAATAGAACTCAGCATCTCCACCCTCAAACTTACCCTCTTGCTAATTTAAAAAGGTGATAGGGGAGGAGATGGATTTCTTCCCTTCCCCCACCACCCCAGCTGGCTGATATACTCATATTAACACATCAGGACATATCAATATAATAATGAGATATTAACCCCCAGAGATCCCTTTACAAAACACTGTTATCTTTCTCTGACAAAACTGAAGGGAGCCTAGCCATTGGGGGAACAAGAAAGTGTTATGGTCTTAGAAATTTCAAATAGCTAAGCCTTCCAAAGTCAAGCCTTGAGAACAGTTGAAGAGAAAGTCAACAGTCAGGGAAGAAATTCGGCTTTCCACCTCTTAGGAGGGAGAGATTTTCTCTCCTACCCCACACTTAATCAGCCTTGACATCTCTCAGAACTATTGGCCCAACAGAAGATAAGACAATGAATGTTCAAGGCACAGTTGAAAGAATGGAGACACATACTCCATAAAGACACAGATACAGTCACTCAAGAGAGGAAACACTTTCCAGGAGTGAGGTCTCTGATAGCAGAAAACAGACCTGGCTACGAACTCAATAGAAAGCTAATCTTGGCAATTAAGAGTCAAGCAGCAGAGATAAGCCAACTCTGGAAGCCTTGTTGAGCAGTCTCAGTCATCAGAGACACTGAACCAGGGGAAAGTTTGTAAAGACTCCACACAAGAGAAAAACTCCAAGATCCAACAGCGCAGAGGAGTGAGTAGTACTGACCATATGTGTTCCCTGTGTGTATGCCTTACCATAGCTGTACTCTTAAGTTTCTTCCCATGAATCCCACGAACACTATGTATATCTGTGGAAAAATTAATCCCAGGTTTATGGAGGAAATGCTTTGTAGCTAATATTCTTACTATAATTGTCTTAATAAATCCTTTCTTAAGAGCTAATTGTGCCTCCTATCTGATTGTTATTGAGAAGCACACTGGTGGGTACTTAGGAGCCACATTTTTAGGAGTTAGTACTTCCCTTGTACCTTAGAAGTAATCATTCTCTCCCTTACGTTTCAGAACCAAACTTGCAAATCCACGATTGCTGAGTTGAGGAGGTGATCCTTCAAGGGTGATACGCTAGGGTGGCTTGTGCAAGATATATTTGGATCCCCTATGCATTTTCATGGATCCACGAGAAAGACCCTCCATCTGAGAGATCTTATCTGAGATCTGAGGCTCTTCATCTTGGATGCCTAGCCCTGCAAGTATCTGCTAGGGTAATCTGAGGTCCATGAATCCCAAAGGGGTTCATAGAAAAATTTCAGAATGTCTGTGAACTTGGATGGTGAAAAAAATTGTATCTTCTTTTCACTAATCGCTAACTGAAATTTATCATTTTTTAAAAGGTTTATTCTAAGAAGGGGTTCATCTGCTTCACCAGACTACCACAGGTCCACAACACATCAAAAGATTAAGAACCCTTGCACTCAAATAGAATTCCCATTGTTTTTCTTATTTTGTTTCAAATTATAATTGAACCATCAGATTTCCGGTGTGTTTCCTCTATGAGCCACACCAATTTCTATGAGATAACTTGCTTGGCTAAATGCCAAATAAATGTATTGATATGTGCTCTATTACTGTGTCCTGTTATGAGTATGGAAGCTAATATGAGAAGTGGATGCTGTATTCTCAGAATCTGAGGTAAAGCAATTTGTCTGGAGCACACTATGGGAACTCATCTACATTCACAATTTTTCACTTTTGAGCAGATTTAGCCTGCCTGCCTTACTATTATTACAGGAGTCAAGGTTGCTTGTCTGAAATCCTTAAGGACTAGGATGAGGTCTTCCTGATGACTTAGTAACATCAGGAGTTCAATCCTAAATGTAGACTCCCTTTGTGGAAACCCTACATTTCTTGGGGCTTTTCTGAATCTGTTTTCTTTCTGACTTAGCCTACTTGTTCTAATAAAGGATGAGTTTGGATCCTCATCAGGATTGCTCCATGCATTGTAGGTATCCAATGGGGAAATTTCAGGTACCCTATATGCTGAAGGGACCCAGAACAAAGTTTTGCCTGGCCCTCTGGATGGACTGCCCTATAACTTTCAGGGATCCCTAGAGAAATTTTGAGTGACCTAGGTGGCATCCAGTGGAATTTTTACCTAGGACCTACAGTTATGTGGCTTACTCAAGTTCACAAAGGCATTTAGTGGAAGAGGAGACCCAAAGGGAAGTCCTCTATCCAAATCACACATCCTTTCCACTGTACATACTACTTCTCTATTAATTTCCAGACTATTTGTGAACTGTCACATAGACTTTACCAAAAAAGCATCCCAGGGGATTTCCTGGGGCCAGAAAATGTTTAACTGGGGGGACAGTTTGTTTCCCTCCCCTCAGCTAGTTGATGTCATCAAAGAATGTAACCCTAGATGAAAGGCAATGACACCAGGTGATCCCTCTACAAAGAATGAAGACATTTCTCTAGTGGAATTAAAGAAAAACTTGCCACTGTACATGCAAAAAAAAAAAAATTGGCACACTCAAAAAACCACCAACCTAGTTCAGAACAATCAGAGCTGCCCCAAAGTGGAAGGGGTTCCCCTGAGAGCTCTCATCACTGTAGGTAATAATAAGCAGCGGCTGGATCAAATCATCAGTCAGATATACTGTAGCAAAGATTCTTGCCCAGGTAGAGGTCAGCTTGGACAGTCTGTGATGCTGTAACGTCTGTATCAGGATGGATATTTCTAGGCATTTAATTCAATGTTACAAATAATATTTGTTGACTGCTTACTAAGACGCTGCGTCAGGCTCTGAGGATAGGAGAAAAGAATGAAAGGAGCCCCTGTCTTCAAGGAGAAAACATTTGAATACAGAGATGCAACACGCACAGAAATAAGGAGTATATTACAAGGAGGTCATGTAAGAAGGGAAGAGCCAGAGGATTAAGGAAGGATTCACAAAGGAGAGTTCACCTGAACTGAGCCTGGAAAGCAAATGTGAATTCTAAGAGGCAGAATTAAGGAGCGAGAGCATTTCAGGCATTGAGAACAGAATGTGCAAATGCATGGAGATAGGAGACAGAAGGTTAGGTTTGGGAAACAGCTCGTAAGTTAGTTTGGCTGAAACACAGATTAGAATAATACAGAGTAAAGCTTAAAAAGTAGAGGGAGGGAAGGAGAGTCAAGTCTAGACAGAAGAGTTTAGAGGCAACAGGGAACCAGTAAGAATTTCCCAGCAGAGAAGTGATATGATCAGACCTGTGACTAAGAAAGATTATTTCCTTTTTGTTTTTGATATCTCCTCAAGGATTTAGTTTTTTAATAATATTTTATTTTTTCCCAATTACAAGTAAAGACAATTTTTAACATTCTTGCTTAAATTTGGTGCTCCAAATTTTCTCCAATTCTCCCCTACCCCCTCCCTGAGACAACTGCAATTTGATATAGGTTAAACATGTGTAATCATGCAAAACATATTCCCCATGTTAGTTATGTTACGAAAGAAGATACAGACCAAAAGGAAAAAAAAAAACACAAAAAAATAAAGTGAAAATCATATGTTTTGATCTGCATTAAGATTTCATCAGTTCTTTTTCTGGGTGTAGACAGCATTTTCCATCACGAGTTAAGGAAGATTACTTTGGTAGCTAGATGGGAAGACTTGGAGAAGGAACAGACCAGAATCAGGGAGACCAATTATTAGGCTATTATGTTAGTCTAAGTCAGAGGAAAGGAAGCATGATGTTTTTAACAAAATAGAGAAGGTGGAACAGATGTAGGAAAGGAGATGGAGGTAGAACTGATAAGATCAGAGGATGAATGATGCAGGAGCGGAAAGTGAGGAAGAGAGAACAGAAACAGGTAAGGCTGATGGAGGGGCAACCTTAAGGGGAAAGTGAAGATCCATTTTGGATATGAGTTTGAAAAGCTCAAGGAACATCCAGAGAGAAATAACTAGCACAGAGCTGGCAAGGAAAAACTGGAGTTGAGGATCAATCAAGCCTAGCTATGTAGATATGGAAGTCACCAGGGTAGAAATAATCATGGAACTCATGGAAGTTGATGAGATCATCAAAGGGACTGAGGATAACATGGTTGGGGATAACTAATTTTTGAAGTGAATCTAACAGCCTTAGGAAAGTCTCTTTAATGTCCTTATCTGTTCATTCCAAATATTCTCTAATGTGAAATATTGTGCCCTAGCCAGTAAGAAAGCTTATCTATGTAAATCCACTCACTCCAATCAAACAGAATACAGAGGGCCCAGGCTTCTCATAGAATCCATTGAATATGCAAACTAGGTATAAATGATTACTAGATAATATCAAATCAAAGGAATAAACTAGACTTGAAAAATTCTTCATTAATTTAGAAGGAGTGAAATACTTCCAGTCACTGGATAAAACAAGATGTCTACGCAGGAAGTGTACTGAGATTAGTCAAAGATCTCAGTCATCCTTTGTGGGGCTTTGATAAAATAGCAAGCCAGTTCAGAATCAGATATTGCAATAGCAGGCCAGCCTAGTGGTAGAAGCAGTTTCAAGCAAGCACTGGAAAGGAGATCACTTAATTTGTTAAATGGCTAGTTGCTATTGAGGAGATACTACCTAGTCAAATATCACCTAGACATGGTGAGTCAGAGTGCTAGCAAAAACCACTCTCAGCATCTCAGGGTTATCCTGAGGTGAGAAATAGCCAGCTAGCCAGTATGAGTGGAGGTTAGGAGAGTAAGCCTACAGCCTTGCTACATCTGTAATCTTTAGCATATGCCCAAGTCTGTCTAAAGTAAACTTCATTCAAGGCTCAGCTAAAGTGCTACCTTCTGACTTATATGACCTGATGTTGAGTGAAAGGAGCAGAACCAGGAGAACTTTGTGCACAGCAACGACCACAGTGTGCGAGAGTTTTTTCTGGTAGACTTGGAATTTTGTAATAACACAAGAACTTCTTTAAAAAAAAATAATAAAATCCCAATGGTGGTTCTCTAAGGCAAAATGCCTTCCACACTCAGAGAAAGAAATATGGAAGTCATTCACAGAATGTAGCAGATCATGTTTGTGTATGTGTATGTTTTTGTGTATCATGTTTTGATTTGTTATATGATTTCTTCCATTTATTTTAGTCCAACTACATAGCATGACTATAGTGAAAATGTACTCAATAGGAAAGTATATGTAGAACCTATACAGAACTGTACGCAGTTGTGGGGAGGGAGGGGGGTAGCGGGGGGGTAGGTGTGGGGGGGATAAAATCTCAATTGTATGGCAGTGATCATTAAACATTAAAAAATAATTAAAATAAAATAAAAAAATAAAGTGCTACCTTCTACAGGAAGTCTTTTCTTACCCACCTTGGTGTTAGTGTTCTCTCTTTCCTCAAATCACCTTACATATGTACTTACCTTTGTGAATATTGTATCCTATCTCTCCTTGACCCCAGAGATGGTAAGTAATCTTCTTGACAGCAGGGAATGTTGGGTTTTGGTCTTTGTATCTCCAGGGCCTGGAACACTGCCTTGCACGCAGTAGATGCTTAATAAATGCTTGTTGAAGGCAGTTTTCAGAGGAAGAAATTAAAGCTATCTATAGTCATGAAAAAATGCTCTAAATCACTATTGATTAGAAAAATGCAAATCAAAACAACTCTGAGGTATCACATCACACCTATCAGATTGGCTAACATTACAAAACAGGAAGATGGTAAATGCTGGAGAAGATGGGGGAGAGTTGGAACACTAATTCATTGTTGGTGGAGCTGTGAGCTGATCCAACCATTCTGGAAAAATATTTAGAACTATGCTCAAAGGGTTACAAAAATGTGCATACCCTTTGACCCAGAAATATCGCTTCTAGGACTGTATCCCAAAGAGATCATAAAAATGGGAAAAGGACCACGTGTACAAAAATATTTATAACAGCCCTCTTTGTGGTGGCCAAGAATTGAAAATTGAGGGGATGCCCATCAACTGGGGAATGGCTAAACAAGCTGTAGTACATGAATATAATAGAATACTATTGGGCTATAAGAAATGATGAGCAGGAAGACTTCAGAGAGCCCTGGAAGGACTTATATGAACTGATGCTGAGTGAAATAAGCAGAACCAGGAGAACACTGTACACAGTAACAGCCACAGTGTGTGAGAAATTTTTCTGATAGACTTAGCCCTTCATAGCAATACAAGAACCTAAAGCATTCCCAGAGGACCCTTAAGGCAAAATGCCATCCACATCCAGAGAAAGAACTATGGAATCAGAACACAGAATGAAGCAGATTTTTCTCTTGTGTTATGTTTTGTTTTGGTTTGTTTTTTCTCATGGTTTCCTCCATTTAATTTAAATTTAATTTTCCTCCTCATTTTAATTCCTCTATGAAACATGACTAATGTGAAAATGTGCTTAATAAGAATGTATATCTAGAAACCATATAAGATTGCATGCCATCTCGGGAAGGGAAGAGAAGAAAACCTAAGACTTATGGAAGTGATTGTGGAAAACTGAAAATAAATAAATTTAAAAAATAAATGCTTGTTGAATTAGATTGGATTAGAGCAGGAAAAGAGCCTAGAAGAGCAGTGACACTTGGTGACACTCATGGCTAGAGGAGGGAAGATGGATAATGGCTCAGCAAAGGAGAAGATAAAGAAACAAACAGGTACAAGGAGAACTAGAAGAAAATAGCGTCAAGAAAGCCAAAGGATAAAGGTCATCAAGAGTGTGAAAAGTGACTGGAAAGCTAAGAAGGAGGAAGGCCAACCATCTGAAAGTTGAGAGATCACTTTAGAAAAAGCACTTTTAGTAGAATAAAGTAGGAAGGTGGTTAAAGAAGAGAATAACTTTCTAGGAACCTGGAAAAACAAGGAGAGATATAGAATGAAAACCTGAGAAGATAGCTGATGACCACCCGGCGATACTTGTAAGTGTAAGAGAAAGAGTAAGAAGAGAGAGAAAGATGGAAGGGAGTGGGGAGGGAGTGATTGATGGGAAAAGCTCCCAGAGGAGATGGAAAGGGATAGGATCATGGCACAAAGAGAAGGGTTAGATTTGGCAGAGAGAAGAGCCACCTTATCACCTCTTCCTCAAAGATTAAGTCAAAGACAGAGTATCAGGACTTTGAGGTGTTGGACTGGAGAGTTGAGAGGACTCAGGATGGATGACCTTGGTTTTTCTATCAAGTAGGCTTAGGAAAGTAGGAGGTAAGGACATCTTTGTGATGGAAATGGGCAGAAGTTGAAAAAGACAAATTTGGGCTTGATGTAGGGGAAAACTTCTTAGCCATTAGAGCTAAGTGAAATGGGCCTCTCTGGAAGGTCTTCAAGCAAAGCCTGGAAGACCACTTTTCAGATAGCAGAGGAGATTCTAATTCGGAGATGGACTGGAGCAGGTAGCCTCTGGGGTTATTTCCTAATCTGTGATTTTTGTCATCCACTAAGAAAAACCAAATTGGGGGAGGCACAGGGGTCTCAGAACTGGACTAGCCACTTGTAAGAGTATGAAAGTCAAACATGAGAAATGCCAGGCAACCATAACGTCACAGATGAATTTAGAAAAATATGAATTTGTACTAGACATCAATATGCTCAGGGCTTCTTGTAGAATCAAGTACACAAGAATATCACTAGAAAAGGCAGGTGCTGGAGCTGACTCAAGATTAAAGTTGAGCAGGACAAAGCTGATAAGCCGAACTGGTCAACTTTACCGATGTAGGTGAAAGGATGAAAAATCTGAAAACTGAGATGTGAAGACCATAGCCAAACCCTAGGGTAATTCTCCACAAGTCAGTTTCAAATGCCAAGTGGAAAGCAGAAAAAATATAAAATACCACACAGTGATTGAAAATGTGATTTTAAAAAAACAACTATCTTCTTCTGTTCTTCAACTTATTGTCTCTATATTTTATCTACTTTCTACACTGCTTATCCAAATAAAACCCCTTCCAAGTGATGGAAGAATGCAGACTGATAACCTCTCCCTTCATTTATTCTAAGAAATCAAGACACATTTGGCCTCTTTCAGTCCCTTGGAAAGAAGCAAAGAGGTTCAGTGTGAGAAAATGGGGATAACTGAGTACGAGATGTCCTCTCTAGTGTAGGAGTCTCTCAAGGCACTTTCATATCAAGAAGAAAGAACAAAAGGAGACCATGAAGAAAAAGACTTTTCTCTGGGGTGTGCCAGGTCTAATGAAGGTGTGGGGGGAGCAGCAAGGGGAGATCTGCAGCTTTTTGAGAGTAGAACCTACTTTTCCTTTTCTTGAGCCCTAGAAATCAATGGGGTGGAGGTGGGAGAGAGAAGGAGGTAGTGCTGACAGTCAAGTCTCTGAGTACCATATGACATGGGGGGACATGCCTCCTGTTCCATCACAGCACATATTGAGGAGGGACCACAGCATTGTGGCTATCGCATGACTCTTTCAGCAAACATTGATTATGCATCTGCTAGAGGCAGGGCCCTGTGTGAAGTATGAGGATGCAAAGTTTTTTTTTTAAAGGTAAAGCTCTTGGTGGCAAAGTTTGCCCCCATATATGGGATACCACTAAAACATCCCTTTTTCTTCCCTCAGTATTGAAGGAGACATGGGAAAAAATCAAACCACAATACTGACAGGTCTATCCAGGGGTGGGGAACCTGTGGCCTCGAGGACACATGTGGCATTTTAGGTCCTGTAGCCCTTTGGCCAAATCCAAACTTCACAGAACAAATCCCCTTAGATTTAGTCAAAGGGCGAGCTTGGGAAGGGTAGCATCAAAGAAAGCAGGTGCCCTTGGGTTAACACACATTCTTAAGTTGTTGGTTTTTTATGTGTCTCATGTGCCTAACATGATTATAGATACCCTAAGGGGCCATATGTCATTACTTTTCTGTACAGTCACCCACTGCTTGCCTCCCTGTACATTTCAAAGAGAAAGGGGGAAAAGGATGCCAAGTGTTATAAAGAAAAGCATTTTGTTCTCCAAATGATCACATGAAGCACCAATTGTCTTCTTACCACTATGATCGCAAGCAATAATTATGAAGGAAACTGTGCAAAGCATTTACAGAGACATGTTCAGTTCTAGGGTTCATCCAACCTTCTTAATTTTCCTTCATTTAAATAACATTGTCCCACCCTCATACTAATGGCCCATCCTAGGGCAGTGTCATCCTTGAGAAGGGGTCAGGTCCAGCTGTTTGTTGTCATTACCCTCTTGTAGAAAGCAGGTACTCAACTTGTTTGTTGGATGGAAGATTAAAGCCCCTAGTTCCTCAACATAGAACTGGGCAAAGATTCTCTGTTATTGAAAAACCCTGATTGCTACAGCCATGGAATTCCTGGACAGAGAGAGACCACATAACAGAAATGACCAATTACAGACAGCAGCTCTAAGGTCTAAAATACAAGGACACGTAAGCTAGGATCCTCCCCCTCTGCCCCAGAACATCTAGAAATCAAATCCCAAACACATGCCCAAGTAGAGCAGGCTGGTTACTGTGAGTACTTAGTAGAAAAGTGACCTGGAGCAATCACAAATATTCTGATAGAGCAAAGGTTCAAGTTAGAGAAGTGGGGCAAGGGGATTGGCATTTTCCCGCTCCCTTTTGCTTCCTCACCATAAAAATTATTTTCCTTTCTGTTCTTTCTTCCTATGCTGGGATAGAAAATGATATGATCGATTGGGGAATATGGAAACACAGCATTTCAGCACGGGAAGGGACTTCCACAACTGCATAGTTCAACTTGTACTTGAAAATTATCCCCACTACAACACAGCCAATTACTAAGTGGTCATTCAGCTTTTGCTTATAAACCTCCAATGAGAGCAAGCTTCACTGTCTGGGCAAGTCACTTCATCCTGTTTACCTTAGTTTCCTTCTCTGTAAAATGAGCTGGAGATGGAAATGGCAAACCACTCCAGTATCTCTACCAAGAAAACTCCAAAATGGGGTCATGGAAAGTCGGACACAACAGAAAAACTAAATAACAACAACTGATATAACAGGCAGCATAAAATAATGGAGGACCGGTTTTGGAAAGGAAAAATCTTGAGTTTTTCCAGTTTTGCTGCCTATGTGATTTTTGGTAAGTCACTGTACTTCCTGAGACCTCGTGCTCCTTTTTCCTCAAGAAAGCAAACAGAGTGTGGATTAGCTACACAAATTGCAGTATATGAATGTGCTAGAAAATTACCACACTGTAAGAAGTGACAATTGTGAAGAATTCAGAGAAAGTTGGGAAGACGTAAGAAATGCCACAGTGTGAAGGATGCAGAACCAGGAAAACAATACATACTACAAGAGAATAAATGCTAAGATCAATAAAATGAAACTGAATCACGAGTAATTATATTTACCAAGCTCAATATCACATGACATGAGAAAATGAGCCTCTCTCTTTTTATTGGAGAAACAGAGGAATTGGGGTAGAACATGTAACGTATGTAATTAGACAAAACTCAATGTGTTACAAAGTTTTACTGACCTGCTGGCTTTTTGCTTTTGTTTTATTTATTTAATTCACCAAATATTTCCCAATTACATGTAAAGAAATTTTTAACAATTATTTTTTAAAACTTTGAGTTCCAAATTCTCTCCCACCCTCCTTGAGAAGGCAAGCACTTTGATTTCAATTATACATGTGAGGTCATGCCAAACATATTTTCATATTAACCATGTTGCAAAAGAAGACAAAAACAAAATAAGACAGTAAAAAACAAAACTTCCAAAGCATGCTTCAACCTGCATTCAGAGCTCATCAATTCTCTTTCTGGAGGTAGATAGCATTTTTCATCATGAGTCCTTTAGAATTGTCTTGGATCATTGTCTTCATCAGAGTAGCTAAGTCTTTCCCATCTGATCTGCTGTTACTGTATACAATGTTCTCCTGGTTCTGTTCACTTCACTTTGCATCAGTTCATGTAGGTCTTCTCAGGTTTTTCTGAAACCATCCTGCTTGTCATTTCTTATAGCACAACAGTATTCCATCACAATCATATGTTCAGCCATTTTCCAACTGATGGGCACCTTGATTTCAAATTCTTTGCCAACACAAAAAGAGCTGCTAAAAATATCTTTTGTACAAATAGATCCTTTTCTCTTTTTTTGATCTCTTTGGGATACAGACTTAGTAGAGGTATGGCTAGGTGGAAGGGTATGCAGAGTCTTATAGCTTTTTTGGCTTACCTCCAAACTGTTCTCCAGAATGGTTCACAACTCCACCAACAGTGTTCAAACCATTAGTGTTCCAATTTTTCCACATCCTCTCCAGCATTTGTCGTTTTCCTTTTCTGTCATATTAGACAGTCTAATAAGTGTGACATGATATCTCAGAGTTGCATTTCTCTATTCAGTAGTAATTTAGAGGATTTTTTTCGTGTGACATTTAATAGCTTTGATTTCTTCTTCAGAAAATTGCCTGTTCCTATCCTTTGATCATTTATCAATTGTGGAATAACTGTTATTTTTATAAATTTGGTTCAGTTCCCTATATATTTGAGAAATGAGGTCTTTATCAGAGAAACCTACTGTCAAAATTTTTTCCCAGTTTTCTGCTTTCCTTCTAATTTTGGCTGCATTAACTTTGTTTGTGCAAAACCTTTTTAATTTCATGTAATCAAAATTATCTACTTTATGTCCTTCAGTCTCCTCTATTTCTTGTTTGGTTATAAACTCTTCCCTTATCCATAGAACTGACAGGTACATTTTTTCCATGCTCTCCTAATTTGTTTACATCATCCTTTGGGTCTAAAACATCTAATCATTTTGACCTCATCTTGATATATGGTGTGAAGATGTTGGTCTCTGCCTAGTTCCTGCCAAACTGCTTTCCAGTTTTCCCAGCAATTTATGTCATATGTTAACTTCTTACCCTAAAAACTTAGATCTTTGGATTTATCAAACATTAGATTACTATGGTCATTTACTATTATGCATTGTGTACCTAATCAATTCCACTAATTCACCATTCTATTTCTTAGCCAGTACCAGATTGTTTTAATGATTACCATTTCATAATACAGTTTGATATCTAGTATTGCTAGGCCACCTTCCTTCACAATTTTTTTCATTGGGGGGCAGAGCCAAGATGGCGGAGTAGAAAGACGCACATACACATAGCTCCGAACCCACAACCCACAGAACGGCTAGAGGGGAGTAACTCATGGTGAATTCTGCACCCAGAGGCCACGGAATATTGGAGCGAGGGAGATTTCTGTTCTGGAGAGACCTGCAAACCTCTCACGGGGGGTCCTTCGCGCTGTGGACTGGGCGCCGGGACTGGGAGCTGAGTGCAGCCCTGCAGCGGCCGCGACACCATGAGGAAAAGATCCGAACGGGCTACGGGGACGAGATATTCTGCGGCCACGAGGGTCCCTCCATCCACAGAGGGACCTGCAAACCTCTCGCAAAAGGTCCGTCACGCTGCAGATGCGGAGCCCAGCCCGGACCTGCGGCGGCCGCGGCTCCAAGAGGTACAGATCCGAGCAGGCTTTAGGGACGGGATCTCCAGCGGCGGCACAAGCCCCCCCACCCACAGGTGACGAGGGTCGGTGAGAGAGTCTCTTTGGCGGGTCGAGAGGGGAGTGGGGTGCCCCCATGGCTCGGGCCCCCCCGGGAGATAGACGCTGAGAGGCGGCTGCAGACAGGGGCTCCCCAAGCAGGCGGGAGCCTGGATCCATTGTGGAAGGTCTGTGCATAAACCCCCTGAGGGAACTGGGCCTGAGAGGCGGCCCTGCCCCGACCTGACCATCTGATCTTAATTCTCACACTGAATAGCAGCCCTGCCCCCGCCAAAAGCCCTAAGGTGGGAAGCAGCATTTGAATCTCAGTCCCCAAACGCTGGCTGGGAGGACCAGGAGGCGAGGTGGGTGTGAGGAGAATATTCAGAGGTCAAGCCACTGGCTGGGGAGAATGCCCAGAAAAGGGAAAAGAAATAAAACTATTGAAGGGTACTTTCTTGGAGAAAACACACCTCCTCCCTTCCTTTCTGACGAGGAAGAACAATGCTTACCATCAGGCAAAGACACAGAAATCAAGGCTTCTGTGTCCCAGCCCACCCAATGGGCTCAGGCCATGGAAGAACTCAAAAAGAATTTTGAAAGTCAAGTTGGAGAGGTGGAGGAAAAACTGGGAAGAGAAATGAGAGGGATGAAAGAGAAGCATGAAAGGCAGATCAGCTCCCTGCTAAAGGAGAACCAAAAAAATGTTGAAGAAATTAACACCTTGAAAACTAGCCTAACTCAATTGGCAAAAGAGGTTCAAAAGGCCAATGAGGAGAAGAATGCTTTCAAAAGCAGAATTAGCCAAATGGAAAAGGAGATTCAAAAGCTCACTGAAGAAAATAGATCTTTCAAAACTGGAATGGTACAGATGGACGCTAAGGACTTTATGAGAAAAACAGATATCACAGAACATAACGTGAAGATTCGAAAAATGGAAGATAATGTGAAATATCTTATTGGAAAAGCAACTGACCTGGAAAATAGAATCAGGAGAGACAATGTAAAAATTCTGGGACTACCTGAAAACCATGATCAAGAGAAGAGCCTAGACATCATCTTCCATGAAATTATCAAGGAAAACTGCCCTGAGATTCTAGAACCAGAGGGCAAAATAAATATTCAAGGAATCCGCAGAACACCGCATGAAAGAGATCCAAAAAGAGAAACTCCTAGGAACATTGTGGCCAAATTCCAGAACTCCCAGGTGAAAGAGAGAATATTGCAAGCAGCTAGAAAGAAACAATTCAAGTATTGTGGAAATACAATCAGGATAACACAAGATCTAGCACCCTCTACATTAAGGGATCGAAGGGAATGGAATAGGATATTCCAGAAGTCAAAGGAACTAGGACTAAAACCAAGAATCACCTACCCAGCAAAACTGAGTATAATACTTCAGGAGAAAAAATGGTCTTTCAATGAAATAGAGGATTTTCAAATTTTCTTGATGAAAAGACCAGAGCTGAAAAGAAAATTTGACTTTCTAACACAAGAATGAAGAGAACCATGAAAAGGTGAACAGCAAAGAGAAGTCATAAGGGACTTACTAAAGTTGAACTGTTTACATTCCTACATGGAAAGACAATATTTGTAACTCTTGAAACATTTCAGTATCTGGGTACTGGGTGGGAGTACACACACACACACATGCACACACACACACATACATAGAGACAGAGTGCACAGAGTGAATTGAAGGGGATGGGATCATATCTTAAAAAAAAAAAATGAAATCAAGCAGTGAGAGAGAAATATTGGGAGGAGAAAGGGAGAAGCTGAATGGGGCAAATTATCTCTCATAAAAGAGGCAAGCAAAAGACTTATTAGTGGAGGGATAAAGAGGGGAGGCAAGAGAAAAACATGAGGTCTACTCTCATCACATTCCACTAAAGGAAAGAATAAAATGCACACTCATTTTGATAGGAAAACCTATCTCATAATACAGGAGAGTGGGGGACAGGGGCACAAGCAGGGTGGGGGGGAGGATGGAGGGGAGGGCATGGGGAGGAGAATGCAATCTGAGGTCAACACTCATGGGGAGGGAAAGGATCATGAGAGAATAGAAGTAATGGGGGTCAGGATAGGATGGAGGGAAATATAATTAGTCCTATACAACACAACTAGTATGGAAATCTTTTGCAAAACTACACAGATTTGGCCTATATTGAATTGCTTGCCTTCCAAAGGGAAGGGGTGGAGAGGGAGGGAGCTAAAGAAGTTGGAACTCAAAGTGTTAGGATCAAATGTAATGTTCTTACCACTGGGAAATAAGAAATACAGGTTAAGGGGTCAAGAAAGCTATCTGGCCCTACAGGACAAAAGAGAAGACGGAGACAAGGGCAGAGAGGGAGGATAGAAGAGAGAGCAGATTGGTCACAGGGGCAATTAGAATGCTTGGGTTTGGGGGGGGGGGAGGGGAGAAAAGGGGAGAAAATTTGTAACCCAAAATGTTGTGAAAATAAATGTTAAAAGTTAAATAAAAAAAAAAATAAAAAATTTTTTTCATTGATCCCTTTGACAGTCTTGATCTTTTATTCTTCCTGATGAATTTTGTAATTATTTTTTTCTAGCTCTGTAAAATAATTCTTTGGTAGTTTGACTGGCATGGCACTGAATAAGCAAATTAACTTAGGTAGAATTGTCATTTTTATTATGTTGGCTTAACCTACCTATGAGCAAGTAATATTCCTCCAGTGTTTTAGATCTGTCTTTATTTGTGTGAAAGGCATTTTGTAATTGTGTTCACATAATACTTTGCTTTATCTTGGGAGGTAGATTCCCTAGCATTTTATGTTGTCTACAGTAATTTTAAATGGAATTTCTCTGTGTTTTGTTGGCAGCATATAGGAAAGCTGATGACTTACGTGGGTTTATTTTATATCCTGTAATTTTGCTGACGTTGTTGTTTCTATTAGTTTTTTAGTTGCTCCTCTAAGGATGCCATCATATCATCTGCAAAGAATAAAAGATTTATTTCCTCACTGCCTACTTTTATTCCTTTGTTACAGTAAGCACCCAACATACACAGGTTCTTCGATCTGCTTTTCTAAAAGTAAAGGCAACTTCTGAGGGGTCAGCAATCATTTTAATCAAGCACATGTACCATTCACTTAGTTCAGGGGAAAAAGCAAGCACCCTGAACTTCAGAGAAAGTACAGAGAAATCAAAGATCAACAGACAGGCTTCCAAACTGTCTGGCATACATCACAGATGGACAGATAACTGCCTGACCATACATACATAGTTAAAGGAGAGGGAAGCACCAACACCTGGGTTTTCAAAGGGGAAGGGAGGGGGCACGTTCCTTAGCAACTTCTCAGAGTCTCATCTGGCACAAAAAGTTTCTTCCAAAAACTAAGCCCCAAATACAACTGTACCTCAGAGTCTTCATACACTTTTTAGAGCCAGAGGGCATCACAACCCCTGAGAACCAGTGCCTCATTAACAAAAGATGTGAGCCTTCCTACAAATCTTCCCAGGCCCATTAGTGGGTGGGGAAGATCTTCTTTAATCACGCTATTCAGAGGCACTTGATTATACTAAAAGAAAAACAGCAGAAGATCCTACTTTGCTTGCCATCACATCCTCCAGTTTCTTTTTCTTGTTTTATTGCTATGGTTAGCATTTGTAATACAATATTGAATAATAGTGGTGATAATGGGCATCTTTGCTTCACTCCTGATTTTATTGGAAAAGCTTCAAGTTTATCCCCATTGCAGATAATGCTTGCTCTTAGTTTTAGAAAGACGCTACTTACCATTTTGAGAAAGGTTCCATTTATTCCTATGCTTTCTAGTGTTTTCAATAGGAACGGCTGTTGTAGTTTGTCAAAGGTTTTTCTGCATCTATTGAGCTAATCATATGATTTTTGCTATTATTGTTAATGATACGGTCAATTATACTGAGAGTTCTCCTAATACTGAATCAGTCCAGCATTCCAAGTATAAATCCCACTTAGTCATAGTATATGATCTTTGTGCCATATTGCTGTAATCTTCTTGCTAGTATTTTATTAAAAATTTTTGCATTGATATTCATTAAGGAAATTGGTCTATAGTTTTCTCTTACTGTTTTAGTTCTTCCTGGTTTAGGTATCAGCACCATATTTGCATCATAAAAGGAATTTGGTAGGACTCCTTCTTCACCTATTTTTCCAAGTAGTTTATAAGGTACTGGAATTAGTTGTTCTTTAAATGTTCGATAGAATTCATTTGTGAATCCATCTGATCCTGGAGACTTTTTCCTTAGAGAAGTCATTGCTGATTTCTTGAACTTCTTTTTCTAAGACAGGATTATTTAAATATTCTATATCCTCTTCTGTTAATCTGGGCAATTTATATTTTTGTAAATATTCATCCATTTCTCTTAGATTGCTAATTTCATTGACATATAATTGAGCAAAATAATTCCTAATAATTGCTTTAGTTTCATCTTCATTGGTGGTGTATTCACTCTCTTCATTTTTATAGCAATAATTCAGTTTTCTTCTTTTTTAAATTAAATTAACCAATAGTTTACCTATTTTATTGGCTTTTCATAAAAACAGTCCGCACTTTTATTTATAAGTTCAATAGTATTTTTACTTTCAATTTTATTAATCTCCTCCTTGATTTACAGGATTTCCACTTTGGTATTTAATTAGGAATTTTTTGTTAGTTCCTTTTCTAGCTTGTTTGTTTTTAGTTGCATGCCCAAAGCATTGATCTTATCTTTGTCTCTTTTACTGATATATGCAGTTATTGATATAAATTTCCCCCTAAGTGCAACTTTGGCTGCATCCCTCAAATTCTGGAATCTTGTCTCATTGTTGTCATTCTCATTAATGCAATTGTTGATTTGTTTGGGGAAGCTAGGTAGCACAGTGGACAGAGTACCAGGCCTGAAGTCAGGGAGATTGACCTTCCTAATTTCAAATCTGGCCTGAGACACTTACTAGCTGTGTGACCCTGGACAAGTCACTTCACCCTGTTTGCCTCAGCTCGTCATCTGTAAACTGAGCTGGAGAAGGAAATGGCAAATCACTCCAGTATCTCTGCCAAGAAATCCCCAAATAGGGTCATGAAGAGCTGGACACAACCAAATAAGAAAAATTTGATCTTGGACCCACTCATTCTTTAAGATTAGATTATTTAGTTTCCAAATAGCTTTTGATCTATGCTTCGATTAAATGGAATTTTTCTTTTGCATTTTAGTCCCCAAAGGGTATATTTAATATTTCTGCTTTCCTGAAGTTAGTTATGAGGTTTTTATGCCCAAACACTGACCTGTCATTTTTTAATATTTGTTATAAGGAGTTCCTTTTGCTAGATTGGAGAGAAAAAAGGGACATATTTGGAAATGACCATGATGTAAAAGCAAAAGGTACCAATAAGACTTCATAAAAGAAAACAAAAGTAAAACGAAAAGGTTGGAAAAAATGACCTTCCAGAGCTAAGGTTCTGTAATTTATATGTAAAGCCTTTTGAATATGCAAGTGCCTGCCTCAAGTTCAAAGAGAGGTGTTCATGCGTGTGTATATGTGTGCATGCGAGTGTGTGTGTGTGTCTGTGTGTGTCTGTATGTATGTTTAGGGGCCTTTTTATAGAACCTTCTTACCACTTTCTATTACAGAACAGTTTTCTAACCATGCCATGACCTGAACCTAAATCCTCTGGAAATGACCAATGAGATCTGGGGTCTCATATGAAATGGGAGGTTGAATCTCACCTCAGGCCTCAATGGAGATCCACCTCCCTCCACAGTCTACAAAATAAGACTTCCAACGCCAAATACATCCTTGCTGTAAATTACCATACATGCTAGGGAAAAGATGTGAATGGATCACACACACACATGTATTCAACTTCCAAATACCTAAATCTACAACTTTTTCTTTACTAACTTCCAATATAAATACCCTAATAGAGTATTTTCCAATCTAAAGTGAAGTACAGACTGGTAAAATATTTACATTCTCTACTAAGAACTGCTCCTCCCTCTATACCTTCAGGGCAAAGAAGGGGAAGATGGAGGAAGATGATGAACCCAATGAATCTCAATAGTTCAGGGGGACAGGAAGAAGGTCAGGGCTGGAAGACCAAAACAGAGAGAAAGATAAGGAAGAGTTCACTTTTAATAGGTTTTAAGAAGTAAGGACTTTTGGTAATAAAAGTTTTGTGGACCAGTAAAATTTTGTCAGACCACAAATGTTTGACAGCAGAACAAAGCAAGCATAGATGTCATTTTGTCCAATCCTCTCATTTAATAGGTGAGGAAAATAAGGCCCAGATGTCTTGCCCAATGTCACAGAGTAAGGGGGATGGGGGGCAGGGCTAGCAGTAGACTCCTGACTTCTTAGTCAGGGCTCCTTCTCCTTCTCCACACTTCCTTCCTCATGCAAGGAATTTAGCCACAATATGGGTAGTGACTTTGGCATGTACACAGACCCAGATCAATTAGCTTCCTGGGAGGGTTTGTGGGCTTGTGGTGAAGGAAGAAGCAATTCCCAGGAGTGCGTGTATATGTGTGTACACATATATATTTGAATTCAAACTTAAGACTTAAAGATGGAAGTTTATAGGATCACAGATTTAGAGATGGAAGGAATAATCATAGTCACTGAACCTAACCTGCTCACTGTACAGCTGAGGGAATGAAGACAAGGGCAACTATGATTTGCTCAAAGTCACACAGGTAGGAAGTAACAAAGACAGAACTGAAACGTAGGATTCTACACTTCAAATTTAATGTTCTTTTCAATATACCATGTTCAGCCACTCTGGTACATGAAACCCTAAGAAATCATCCAGGAGGGGAACTTAAAAATAAATTCCCTGGTCCAATTCCTTCATTGTGGCAAAAGAGGAAACCAAAGTCCAGAAGGGAATAACCTGACCTAAGTCACCCACCCAGACATTCAAGAGCAGATCCAAACTCAAACTCAAACCAAGGTTCTCCAATTCTCAACCTGTGTCCCACATTACCTGCTCTGAACCTCAACTGATAGAATTCAGCCCAACTACGGATCAAAGAAAAAAAACAAAATCAAATATAGACTGTTGTCCACTCAAAATAAACAATGAAATGAAAAGTAGGAAACTGCTAAGAAAAAAAACGGTTAGTATAACTGGCCAAGTAGCCCCTGTCCAGTGATTACAGGGTGACCCCACAGAGGAGGGATCTGTTTCTTTTACATTAACACAGAACTAAACGAGCTCAACCCAAAATATTCTCCAGAATCCCAGGATTTAATCCAGATGACTTCTAGATGTCTGGTTTGGGAGTGATGCGAATGGACTTAACTGGTAACTTTCAAAACTTCAATC
This sequence comes from Notamacropus eugenii, assembly GCF_028372415.1. Classification (NCBI taxonomy): domain Eukaryota; kingdom Metazoa; phylum Chordata; class Mammalia; order Diprotodontia; family Macropodidae; genus Notamacropus; species Notamacropus eugenii. The sequence goes on along the minus strand of NC_092877.1, from coordinate 36,536,593 downwards.
CACAGAAGCAATTTTTAAAAATAAGTCAACCCAAATTGGGATATCATCAGAATAGTAAGCATCTGGTAAAGAACTCCCTCAATCGATGTACCTCAACCTCTTTCCTTTCACTTACAGATAGTTTTAGAGAATTGCCTGAAGACACTAAAATAGTTAAGTGACTTGTCCAGAGTCCTCCGATCAATTTGAGGCAGACATGGAATGGGACTCCAAGATTCAGCTGTGTTCCTCAATGCCACATTGCTTCAAAGTAACAAAGTTTTTAACAAGTTGAAAACTGGTTAAAACTCAGTTAAAAAAAACCTTAGGCAAAGTTCTTTTGGTTAAAAACGTTTATAATATCCCTAGACTTCGCATAGTTACTCATACTCAAAATTTGTTTTTAAAAAACCAACTCATCTTACTTCAAAATGTCCCCTTCCAGCTGAAAACTCTAATTGCTGCATATCTGACTTCCTGCATAAAACATAAACAGATAAACAAGCATAATCAGGTCTATAAGCATGACCTACAAAGAGAGACTGGGAATGCTGAGAAGAAAGGCCAAGGAGCAATGGGCACAGTCTGTATTATTTGTAAAAACTCACTACTGGGGGCCCAGGAGAGGATCGTGATTTATTCCTGTTTTGGAAACACATCGCTGGGTGATCCTTTGATATTTCTTAGGCTCTGGGAGGCTTGTACCCCTATCAATAGAACTCCCTTTAAACCCAGGGAGACATGGGAGTTCATGGGTGAACAGAGCAAAAAAGAACCTAAGTTAGCTAAGTCTCCTTTGTTGAAATGCTGAAAATTTCAGTCTTCTCTCCAGGAACGATGCAAAGTCTTTTGCCGGGGAGGCTGTAGAATTTCCCTCCTGGGAACAGTTTAAAAATAGGTTAGAGTTAGCCTGGGTTCAAGAATGCAGTGCTTCTCAACTGCAATAGATTGTATCAGAGATGTAAGAGGTCTATTCCAGTTGCATTTTCCTAAGTTCTTAAATAACTTAAGAAACCCAAGTTATCCTTCTAACAAATCATAAAATTGACTTCCCCAAAGTATAAAAACATCCAAACTGCTGGGTATTTGGGCCAAAAATATGCAACAAAACAATTTAGGATACTCACATAGTGGAGTTATTGGTGTCTCTTTTAGAGACCCAATTCAAGAGCATTCTCACAATAAACTTCTTTTTAAAAAATGCCACAGGAAATTATGGCCACCGTCACATGCGACATAAAAGCAAATCAAGCTAGGTTTTCCTTTGAGTCCCACAACAAAACACACCAGAGTCATGATGGAGGTCAGGAACAGTCCCTCATCACTAGCTCCAAAATGAGAAAAGGTGATAAGGTACCAAGACTTTAGTCTCCAAGCCCAAGTACAGGCAGCCACCCTTCAAAAAGCAGAAGCTGCTGTTCATGCAGACCCATCATACAGCAGCCCAGTCCCTAAATGGGCTCCTGTCTTCAGCACATACACATCTGCCTCTGAAGTCAATTCCATATGCCCTGTTCCTCCCAGCCAAGGCTGATTTTCTGGATTTGACAGAGGTTTTCCAAGGAAAATGAAGCATTCTGAACTATAATCATTCCCTGAACTCATGCTTTCTTGGACAGAGGGGGAAAAAACAAACCACTTTCTGGGATGTGACTCTATCAGCAATACAAAAAAGAAGGAAAAAGTACTGTCCATGAATTTGGTCCTTGCGCTGTGGTGGCAAGGAGGGCCTGAGGCATCTCCTATAACACCTCCTGGTGCCCTGCCCCAAGAGCAGACCCATTCTGCTCCAGCACCTTAGCCTTGTGAAACTCAGTAGCTCAGAGAAAAAGGCCTTGTGGTTGCCCACAACAATAATACAAGCAACATTAAAAAGGGGGAAGCAATTTAGGTCAAGGGGCTTCTAAAAAACACAGGATATTCAAGCTGGAAAGGGCGGTGGAGATCACTCTACCCAATTTCTTAATCTGTAAATAAGGAAACTGAGGCTCACAAAGGGAAACAGATATGTCCAAAATCACATAGCTAGTTAGGAGTAAGATTGGGGCCGAAACTCCCATCTCCCACCTTCTGGTTCAGGAATCTTTATATCACATTATGCCTCAATACTGTTCACTACCCCCTCGTTCTCTTATCTGCAGAAGACCAGAGGTCATGGGAATGCATTTGAGCCAGAAATAAACAGTTCTTTTTCTGCACATCTATAGTAAGCAAAAAGTAACAAGTGAATAAAAAGGTAGCATGGTGTGATTCCTGGAGATGGGAATCCCTCCTCCCACATTCACTACTGTGTGACCTCCACTCATGATGTCATTCGACCTCCCTTTGGCTAGGCTTTCTCATCACTAAAAGGAGGACAATTAGGTCTGCGGTCCCTAGCTCACAGGGTTGCTATAAAGATGAAATCTATAAAGCATTTCACCAGTGTTAGACACTCTACATAAATCTTAGTTATTATTAGAAAGTTTAGAGAGATAAGAACAGTTTTCCTTAAACAGTGGTCTACAAGATGGTTCTCCCATGGAATCTTAATGATTCCCAAAGTAAAACTAAGGAGCCGATAGAGATTTTAATTTCAGTTAGATTCATTATTATGACAAACTTCTTAATTCATTTCAGATTATCAGTTACCAACATGCTTTAAATTAAGATGCCAGATTTTAAGATAGGAGAATTTTTGGAAAAACCCAGCACCTCAGTCTGCACCCCTGAATGGTAACCTAGCTTCTAACCCCAGAAGGATCATCATGGACAAGACACAATCTCATGTTATTATTGATCTCCCTCCCAGGGTTATTGGGAAAGAAGAACTTTCACCAAGAATGGTGAAACATTTTGCAAACATAAAGAACAAATAAATGTCACTGTGGTTGATTCTTTCAATGAACACATTCTGTTTGCATCCCTACCCCACTGGGTTCAGCTCTTTCCTGGTCTACACAGCCATGTGGTCAGTGACACTACCTCTTGTTTAAAGAGCCAAGCAATATAAGGGAGTAAGTGAAGGGAAGGTGCTAAAATCATCTGGGCACAACATCCATTAATTTAGCCTCAGGTATTGATCTTATATATTACTCATGATTTCATGTCCACCACTGCCAGACTAATTTTTCTACCTTGAGCCCCTCCTTTCCCCAGAACCCCACTCTCTGATCGAAAACTTTCACATGATGACCATTGTCTACAAGATTAAACCTAAACTCCTTAGCTCAAAGCACTCAAGATCCTTCATTAATTTGACTCTAGCCTCTCTGTCCAACCTGACCCCCATTATTCTCCCAATTCCACTGCATTATTGCAAAAATACGCCAAGTACCTTCCTGCCTCTGCTCAAATCATTTCACCGACCTAGAATATTCTCCCTCTTCCTTTCCACCTGTCTAGATTTTCTTTCCAGGCCTGATTCAAATCCTACCTCCAGGAAGCTTTCCCTAACAACTCAGTGATCTCTGTGAGGTATCAGAATACTGAAGTCAGGAAAATCTGAGTTCAAATACAGCTTCAGATACTTACTAGCTATGAGATACTGAGTAAGCCACTTAACCTGTCTGCTCAGTTTCCTCAACCGTAAAATGAGGATAATAATAGCACCTACCTCCCAGGTTGTTGTGAGCATCAGATGATATAATATTTGTAAAGAATCTAGCATAGTGCCTTGGCCACTTCCCTGGCTTATTCCTTTCCCCTTTTCCCTTTCTGCCTAAAATAAAAGCATTTAAAGCTACAAGGAATTTCAACTAAACCCCCTATTTTTTACACATGAGGAAGCTTACTGACTATTCCAATCATAAGGCACAATAACGATCTTATGAGCTACTGCAAACTTTTCGTGGGCAGGAGCCGTGCACAGAGCAGGCACTTAATGCTTGTCAGTAATATATACATAAAGAAAAATCCCTACTCAGACAACGTTAAAGAAGGAACTTGAAAGATCCTCATTTCACAGTACAAGAAATTATTATTAACATTCTCTTCACTAAACCACCTGGTAGGTGCCCAGTGTCAAAAATCTGCCCTAAATTAGAATGTGGGATTACCCATTACCAGACCTGAATGTCCTATAAACGTACTTAAGTTTGGGAGTGGACAGCTCACTTAAGTGACCGGTCTTATTGTGCTTCACAGCAGAGTTCAGAAGGAATCTCCTTCAAAACAATATTTCCAAAGAATCAGATCACCCAGAAACTTCTCAGGTTTTTAAAACTGAAAGCAGCATACTTGTTAGAACACTTACTGGAGGCCGATCTCTTTCAAGGGGGGATCATGGTTTAACACCACTTCCAAAACCCACTTTAACTGTTTTCTTTCCTGTCCCTCTAATGGACTTTGCTGTCCAAGCAGCATCCTGCAGAGGCAACAACTTAAAATATGTTACAAAGAAAGTCTAAACCCTGCTGTTTATTCTTCCAAAGATCGATGAGAGGTCCTTCACCTGGGGTCCCATGGCCCAGATTTCAGGGTCTGTACCCCTGAAGGGGGTAAATAATAGCTTTGTTTCCACTAACTTCTAACTAGAATTTAGCATTGCTCCAGGGACTGGGGAATCCCAAAAGCATAGAATCTCAGACTCGGAAAGCATAAGACTTTCCAGAAGGAAAAGTCTACCATGCAGGCATGCAGAGTCCAAGCTAATCCTAGGAGTCCTAACTGTAGTGAACGGAGAGCGTCCACGCACCCTTGTCCGAGGCGAACCAAAGCTGAGGGGGAGAAGGCTTCGACGTCTTACATAACCCTATCACAAAGCTCCCTAAGGACCAAGCAGACACTCTTGGGGAGAGATGGAAGGCACTGGAGGGATTCGGTCCCGTTCAACAAGCGTTTGGGAAGCCCCAGTTATGTGCAAGAAGTAGCTTAAGTAACTGACCCCCAAACCAAGCTCAATCACCCGCTGGTGGGACCCTCGTGGTCCCCACAAGCCGTGGCTGGGGCGTGCACACCGAGAAGGGGAGCCCATCCGAGCACCCCGCTTGCGAGGGGTGCTCTGGACCCCGAACCGGAGCGCCTGCGGCCGCTGGGGACCTCCCCAGTCCTCGCCCCAGCAAAGGGCAGCTCCCCTCCAGAGCGGGACCCCGCTCCCCGGCCCCGGAGGCTCTGGGAAGAAAGGAGAGCCCGGGCAGCAGGCGGGAGGCCGCGCAGCGAGCCCAGCAGGCGCCCCCTCCCGTCCGCGCAGAGCCCGGGAGCCGGCCAGCTGGCTCCGCACTCGGGGCTCCGCGCTCCGCGCCCCGCGCCCCGCGCCCCGCGCGCCCTCCGGCCCCAGCTCACTCACCTCTGCGGCCCGATCGCCGCAGTCCGGCCATCCGCAGAAGCGCCTCCCCGAGACCCAGGCAGCCAGCGGGACAGGCATCCGCACCCCCAGCTGCAAGCAGGACTCTGGGGGGAAGGCGAGCCGAGCCAGCGCCGCACAGCCCGGAGCAGATCTGGAAGGAGCGGGGCGTGGAGGAGGTGTGCCTGCGCCGGAGACTGAGCGAGACCGGGGGCGGGGAGGAGGGGGAGCCGGGGGGGCGGGGAGGCCGAGGTAGGCGTGCAGGGACCCAGGAGGGGTGTGTGCAGGATGTAGATGTGAAGGGCGAGAGGGAGATTCGGCGGGGGGATCAGGGGGATTTGGCCCAGGACTCGTCCTGGGGTCGCTGCCCAGACTGAGGGCACTCTCCTCTCCTTACCTCCTCTGCGTCTGCCCCAGGTTGGTTTACTTGGAGCCGCGGAAAACAAGAAAGGCTGAAACTTTATGTCATTTTCTCACACACACGTGACCCTCCTGAAGTCCAGATGGTCTCAATCACTGAAGGAAAAAAGGGACTTGCTGGTATGCATGAGCTGGGAGAGTCTGCTCGGAAAAGCTGCCTGAGCAGCTAGCTGGCCTTCAGGCAAACCTCAAAGGCTTTTCCTTTCTTCTAGTCCGTAAGTCTGAGGGAGGGCAGGATAGTCCCATAAGGAGGAGGAACTTTATGACCTACTCCCTCATCCTACCTGGAGCAGCTAATTCGGAAACCACCGGGGAGCAGAGGCTGTTTGTGTCCAGACAAACCAGTGAGGGACCAAGTCTGCCCTGGAAGCTCTTAAGGACTGTGTGAGAATGTATCCTAAGTACATTACGCAAAACCAAGACCTCCCCAAAATAATAAGCAATGGCCTACTGGGAATTAGCAATAAGTCTAAACCAAATGAAGGAAGGAATTCTGCAGAAGCCATGCTAAATAGGATAGGATAAAGCAGATGGCAAAGAATGTTGCATCCCACCTAAAATCTGAGCCAATAAATATTCCCTGGCTACAATGTTTGGGGAGCCAGACAGGAAAGCAACAACTCCGTCTCCCTCCCCCTCCCCCCAATAAATTCTTGTAAATAGATCTTAGCATCTCTTTGCAACAATGAAAATTGTCTGGAATTTCACAAACCTAGTTCCATTCTCAAGGAAGAAATGCAGAGAGAATGAGCAAAAGCACGTTCTAAGGCCAGGGCCTGTATCAAAGCACAAGCCAACTCCACTGTCAGGTTTCCTGAAAAAGTATTTACTCAGCTGCAGAGTCTGCATCAAAAATGATGGAGACTTTAAGATACATACTAGAAATAATTTAACTAATTCATGATCACATAAGAATAGTGGCAGGAACTGAAGAGATTACATCTATTTTTTCCCTTGCCAAAGAAGGAGCAATTTTAAAAAAAACAAAAGCATTTTTAGCATTAACTCTTTACAACCTCTTGCAGTGTGTCTGCTCAAGGTCCATGTGGCCTTCATAGCAGCCAGGCAGCAACATCATGGTGGCAACAATGTGACAATGTAATCAAGAATTGCATGGGCTGTATTAGTTTCAGATTAAGTTCTTCGTGAAACCCTTGCAGTGCTGTGAAACATTGGAAGGAATGAAAAGAGACTAACCTAGTAGGGTTGCAGCTTCATTTCACTAAAGTAGATGGGGTCCTTGAGGGGAGCTGAATTCTGTTTTGGAGGAATTTTGCTTAAGCCTGTCCCAACTTTGAGCCAACTTCTCAGTCTCTCAGAATTCTGCTACCATCAAACAGAAAACTGTTTCATGGGGAACTCCAGAAAATCACCATCATAGGGCATATGCAGCCCTGGCTCAATGGTACTGGGGAAGAGAAAAGTTCCTTGAAGGAGCTTCCCAAGTTCCTATTTCCCCAAACCAAGCCTGTTCTACCTGGGAAGTCTAGAGGCAGCCAAGAGAAGGAAGAGTATTGAAGGCAGGGGGAACAGTGAGTAAAAAATGTAGAGAGGAGGGAGATGGAGGCAGGGTCACTGGATTACAGAGGACATGGAAAGAGGGATAAGAAGACTAAAAAAGTAGGAGGAAGCCAGGTTGAGAAGGGCTTTGAAAGTCAAACTGAGGAATTCATATTTGATCCTGCATGTAATAGGAAGCCACTGGCATTTGTTGATTAGGCGGGTGACATGGTGGGACTTATTCATACTAGAGCTGACATCTGTCAAGATCACCAACTTCAAAGAAGCTCAAAAGATTTCTTCTAGTGATTGATTTCATCTCTGGCTTCACTGATTGATTTCATAACTGGCCACTACTACAACTTAACGATAAAAGTCAAGTGAGAGGCTGATAATGAGATATAAATATTCATATATAGACAAAGCCAATTCTCTAAAAAACAAAGAAATCTCATGAGCTCAAGCCCTTATTTACAAATTCAACTCCAATAAAAATTTTTAAAAGTATTAGAACAAATCTAAACTCAACTAATAGCAATGTTGGGTAGCTAGGTGGTGCAGTGGATAAAGAACCAGTCAGGAAGACCTGAATTCAAATTTTACCTCAGACATTTATTAGCTGTGTGACTCCTAGGCAAGTCACTGAACCCTGTTTGCCTTAGTTTTCTCCTCTGTAAAATGAGCTGGAGAAGGAAATGGCAAACCACTCTTGTATCTCTGCCAAGAAAACTCTAGATGGTGTCACAAAGAGTCTGAGACAACCGAAAAACAAAAATAGCAAAGTTGGGCAATTTGATGAAGAACAGAAAGTCATTTATTCAATGTCTGATCTTAGAAAGGTGTTACGCAATTTTCAGTGTTCTTTTAGCTGTTGTCATTATTGTTGACATGAGCTGAAGTATGGACCTAACAACCATAACATACATTTAGCAAAGTGCAGAAGATGGTTGCTGCAAACATGAAATAGTTGTGTATAATAATAATACAATTATTATTATGTAATAATATATAATTATAATTGTCTATAAGAGAAATGTGATGTTTCTGATGTCTAATTGAGAGAGCTTTTACACACACACACACACACACTCACACACACACACACACATAAATGTGTCTGTAGCTCCATTTCCCCCTCCAGATCTTTGACTTCATTGATATTATGGGGAACTCTCAATGAGGAAACTCTCTCCAATAAAGCAGATTGTACCAGATCTGCAGCTTATAGATTTAGAAACTTTCCTGAGGCATCAAGAAGGTAAGTGACTTGGCCAGCATCAGCGAGCTAATGTCAGAGGTAGGACCTGAACCCAGGTCTTCCTGCCTCTGAGGTCATCTAAGGTCTATTAGCCTGTATCTTTTATAGCAACTATTCTCCACAAATATCTGAATGACATAGTATATATAGCATGTATGTGTATGCATACATAATATATGATATGTATATAATGTATATATGTGCATGTATGTATGTGTATATATTATAATATGCAAAAAATCTTTCAGTATGCACACATGTATATATAACATGTATGTATATCTTTCATTATGCACATATGTATATATAATGTGTATGTATGTCTTTCAGTATACATATGTATATATAATATGTATGTATATCTTTCAATATGTATGTATGGATAATATGTATATATCTTTCAATATGCACATGTGTATATATGTGTGTATATATCTTTCTATATATGTATATGTAATATATGTATATCTTTCAGTATGTATGTATCTATAATATGTATGTATATCTTTCAATAAATCTCTGTTCTAGTGCCTCCTCATTGGATCACAAAGGAGACACTCGGAGGCTAAGCTGCTGGAGGACAAGCTCTCAAAGATCCTATCAAATTGTTAAGTCTCTAAGTATGAGCCTGGTTACCAGCTGTGTGTCTGCTGTCTGAGGGCCAGCTGAAGTCAGTTCATCAGCAGATGATAGGGTTTTTTTCAGCTACAGCAAACTACCTACAACTACTAAGACAGGAAAGACTATTATGCGTATTAGAAGATGAAGTATCCACACTGAAGAAATCAAACATTCTTGAACTACTAAGGTAATATACATAGTGTCCTAAAAGTCTTCATGCAAATTTAAGTTTTAATAGCTTAAAACTGTAACAAATAAAACTATTTAAATTATTTTAATTGATAAGCACTATCTTTATTCTTTATATTTTATTTTTTTCCAATTACATATAAAGATAATTTTTAGCACTCATTTTTTTAAATTTTGAGTTACGAATTTCCTCCCTCCTTTCCTCCCTTCCCCCTTCCCAAGATGATAAGCAATTTGATATAGGATATATATGTGCAATCATCCCCCTGTTCCATCGACCAATCCACATATGACATGGACTCCAGACCTTTCACCATCTTGGTTGCCCCACTCTGGACACTCCAGTTTGTCAGTATCCCTCCTAATCTGTCACCCAGAACTGAAAACAATACTGCCAATGTGGTATAACCAGGACAGCATGCAGAGGTGTTGTCACCTCATTACTCCTGAAGGTTATGCCTCTCAATGCAGCCCCAAGGTTGCACTCATTTTTTTTGACAGCCATAACTCACTGTCAGTTCATACTGAGCTTTCAGTTCAGTAAAGCACTCTGGATCTTATTCAAATAAACTTCTATCTCACTCTGCCTTGCTCATCCTGTACTTGTGAAGTTGATTTGAAGCCAAAAATAAGAGTTTTACATTTATTTCTATTGACCTTCATCTTTTTGGATTTAGCTCAATGCTCAAGCCTACTGAGATTTTCTTTTGAATCCTGTAATCCAGTTTGTTAGCTACATTGCACAATACACACAGATTGGTGTCATCCACAAATTTAATGGGCATGCCATCAATATCTTTAACCAAGTTACTGATAAAGATGTTCACCTGGAGACTAGGCATCCTTATTTAATTTGGATAGTCTCTACTCCTATGGCCTCTTCACCCAACTGGTGAGTTCCTGTCTGAATTTCCATTTGGGGAAGCAGCCACCAGACTATCATGCTTTTTCTTCAAACCTAGACCAGTTTGCGATGCCCCAGATCATCTCTCCACCATGCCCCAGCTAAAGTACCTTCCCTCCCCCCTATCTTTTTCAGCTCTTTTTTTTGTATTGTTTTTCCCTGCTAGAATATAAGCTCCTTAAGGCAGGGCTGTCTTTCTGTTTGCTGGTTTTTGTATTCCCGGGGCTTACAGAATGCCTGGTATATAGTACATGCTTATGAAATGCTTTATCTAGCTAGACAGCCTGACTCTTGTTTTTTCATTCTCTCTTCCACACCTTCTATCCCTAAGCCATTTCCTCTCTATTAACCTTAATTAGCCAAACTTTCCTATGTTCTAGAAATAGTAGCCTTAGACACTTTGTGAAGGTAATTATAATATATCACATATAAGACATAACTACAATAGTCATCTTTCTTAGAAGTCACAGCAGTATAGTTATGGTTAATCATTTCATGTTTGAGGGATGTGAAATTAAACTATTTCTTTACATTTGATACTGTGTGGGTAATAGAATGGCGAAAAGATTCCCTGCCCTCCTGGAGCCCACATTCTAATGGGGGTTACAACTAGCAATCAACTTTGTATATGCAAGGTATATAGAGTGCAAATGGGAGCTAATGTCAGAGGAAAGGTACAGTGGCTCTGGATGTAATTAGGAAAGGTCTCTTGCAGAAGGTGGGATTTGAGCTAAGTCTTGAAGAAAGCCAGGGAAATCAGAAAGGAGAGGTGAGGAGGAAGAATGTTTTAGGCATGGTAGATAGGCAGAGAAAAGGCACCAAATTGGGAGATGGAGTGTCATGTGAAAAAAACAGCAGGTAAGCCAATCTCTCTGAACTGTAAAGTATGTGGAGGGGAGTAACAGGTAAGAAGGCTGGAAAGGTAGGAAGGGACTATGTAGTGAAGGATTTTAAATGGCAGAGTTTACTTTACAAATATACCTAGAGGCAATAGGAAGTCACTGGAGTTTGTTGAGTAGTGGCATGACATAGTTAATGGTAGCTGAGTAGAGGGTAGACTGGAGAAGGAAAGACCAGGCAGAGAGATCAACCAGAAAGCCACTGCAATGGTTCAGACAAGAGATGAGGAGGGCTTGTGCCAGGGTAGTAACTGGATAGAAAGGGACATAGATGAGAAACATTGTGAAGGTAGAAAGGACAAGATTTAGCAATAGACTGGATACATGTGGGTGAATGTGAATGAGGAACTGAGGATGGCACAGTGGTTGTGAGCCTGCATGACTGGGGGAGTGGTGGGACTGTGACAGTAGCATGGAAGTTCAAAAGAGAGAAGAATTCAGGGATCAGGGAGAGAGGAAGATAATCAAGTTCTGTGGTTTGAGATGCTTATGAGATATCCAATTCAAGATGTCCAAAAGGCAGTTGATAACACAAGACCAGAGCTCAGGAGAAATTAGGGTTAGATATTTAGACCTGGGAATCAACTGTATATAGATTTTAATTGAACCCATGATAGCTGATAAGATCACCAAGTAGGAGAGAATAAAGTTATTGTCATCCTTCATTTTCGAAGAAGACCAATGATGTCATAGGGCAAAACACAGTTATCTGCTTCATTCTCTTTTCCAGAGTTTTGAAGTCCAGAAGCAAGACAAAAATGGGGACATTTGGCAATGGCCCAGGATGCAGTAGACAACCTTGGTCTTTGATGTCTTACCAAGATCTAAGCACTCCACAGCACTTGCTTCAATGGGAAACTCTTGGTAAATAGCCTCAATACGTGTGTGTGTGTGTGTGTGTGTGTGTGTGTGTGTGTATGAAATATGAGGAAAGGTTTTCAGCTGAGAGGCTTAAGTAAGGATGAAAAGGTTTGGAATAGTCCCTATAGTGACTGGGGAATCCAATTGATTAAGGAGGTTTAAAAGGATTATTTTGCTGCAGGAAGGAGTCTAGTTGAATTTATGTAAGACATTTGTAGTGGGCAAATGTATGGTTGTATGGTTGTTGTGTGACTTTTCTCTAGATTGGTTCAGCAGCATACAAATAGGAATGAAAGCTGTGGATGATAGAGTAGAGAGTAAGATGCAACCAGAAACAAGACAAGGGGGCAAAGTATTTGAATGCAGAGGACAGTGGAAAATTCAACAGACTCACCGAGGTGGTGATATAGTCAACCAATCAATAATCATTCATTAAATACTTAATATGCTCCAGGCACTGTCCTAAGTGTTTTAAAATTATTATCTCTTTTGATCCTCACAACTACTCTGGGAGGTAGGTACTATCTCCATTTTACAGATGAGGAAACTGAGGCAAACAGAAGTTAAGTGACTTGCACAAGTCACACAACTAGTAAGTATCTGAGGCTAGATTTGAACTCTGGTTTTCCTGACTCCAAACCTGGCACTATATCCACTGTGCCACCTAGGTGCATGGAATGGTAAAGGTTTATGATCATAGAAAGCAATTTCAGAGTTCATGAACATGGAAGTAGAAAACTTGTATGTGACAGTAAGCAGTGGTATGTATGACCATCTCTATGTGTAGCTGAGGTATAATAGAGGAGTAGATTATGGGAACTGAGTCAATTGAGGAACTGGGAAGCGGGGGCATTTAAGGAACCATCAACATGTACACTGAATCCCTTCACTACAAGGGTAGGAAAAGGGGTAGAGTGAAAGATTGCAAAGTAGGCACTTAGTTAATTTAGGAAAGAAGGAGAATGTCTTGGGGTGGAGGTGGGGCAACAAATAATGCCCACCAGGATCTAGAATGAGAGATAAATTTAACTAATGTGAACATCAAAGGAAAAGTTTCTGAGTGATCATAATAGAGGGTGAATCTGAAAGTGATAAGAGGGAAGTATAACCCCCATGACCCGGGAGTGGAGGGTACTAAAGTTTAACCAGTACTAGAAGGGGTGGTCTGGAACATGTAGTTTCACTCAGTGAGTGTTAAAAGATGTAAGTTATAAGAAAGGAAGGAGTTTAAGATGAAAGAAAGGGTATTAATTCAGAGCAGGAATTCCAGTGGAAGAGATGACTAGGTATGGAATAGAGCATTTTAGAATAAGGTTAAGATGAATGGGAATAAGGGAAAAGATAGCTGATGATAAGGAATGGGGCATCAATATTTTCAGGTGGACATTTCAGGAGAGTATGAAGAAGGGAGAGTATGCTAACCATTGAGGAAAGAGTCAGGCTGAAAAGCTAATGAGTATGTGGAAACAAAGTCAATGTCCATTGATTGGGGAATGGCTAAACAAATTGCAGCACATCAATATAATGGGATATTTCTGTACCACAAGAAACAATTAATTGAAAAATGTGGAGAAGCATGGAAAGACATATGCTGTCAATGAAGTAAGCAAAGCCGGGGAAAAAATTTGCACAGTAACAATATAATGGGAAAGAACACCAACAAAGAAACTAAATGCTGTGTGGCTATAATAACCACACTTGGCATTAAAGAGATGAAAAAAATATACTTCCCTCCCTTTTTCACAGAGGTGGGGGATTATGAACATGGAACATGGCCCATGCCACCAAACTCAGCTGATATATTGGTAGCTTTACTAAATTGGTTCTTCTCCCACCTCCCCTCCCCCCCACACCCCACCCAACCACCCCCCATTCCTGTTTTTTCATTCTTTGTTATAAGGGATGAGTCTTTGGCAGGAGAGCGGAAAAGGATATATTTGGAAATAAAGGTAATTAAAAACAAAACTCATCAGTAATGTTGAATTTTTAAAGGTAAATTAATTAGAAGTATTTCATTTTTCTTTTCGTTGGAGCTGGAGTGGGGAAAGGAATGGATTTTTTCCTAAATGAAATTCAGAAAGTATGATATTAACTAGAGTTGGTTTATAGGATTAGGTTTGCAGATGCAGCTCTCATGAAGTAGTTTATTTTTCCTTAGGTAATTTACCTGCAGTTTGGGTCTGCTGAAAACAGGTTATCAGTCATACATTGGTTACTATATAGATTAGCATGACTTTGGGCTTTAAAAAAATAGCATGTAAACTCTTGGAGAGGAAGAACAATTTGTGAGTCAGTCAATACACATTTATTAAGTATCTATTATGTGCCAGTTTCTGTGCCAAGCAATGGGGGCACAAATACAAAAACGAAAGATATTCCCCTGCCCTCAAGAAGTTGATAATCTAATAGGGAAAGACAACACTCAGAAAGGGGCTGAAAAACTAGGGAAAGGAGAAAGAATGAGATGCATGATGAAATCTAAAAGATTGCAGCTGGATGGCCAATGAAAGGTTGGCTGCCCAGGGCACCCTCCTTGAATGGAGGCTTTGGAAGGAATTCTTTGTCCTTGCCCTCCAATCAGAGAGAGTACTGAAGGTACCAATGAGGAGTAGGGTACCAAGGCTGCTGCAAACTTGCAGGATAATGAGGCTACTGAACATGTCTTTGTCTCCCCAGTGTAGCACATGGGAAACACTATCATACCTTCCCTTTTTATTTGTGAAAAAAAAAAAGCTCTATGTTCTAATATCTAAAGACCAACATTAAAGAAGAATGTAGGTCAAAGGATATGAACAAATTGTTCTTATAAAGATTGCAGACTATTAGCAACCATGGGAAGGCAATCACTAAATGCAAAAAAATGTAGATCAAAGCAGCTTTTAAGGTTTGATCTCATTCGGAATATTGGAAAAGACAATAACAAATTAGAACAGTCAATATTAGAAGGGTTGTGGAAATATGAGCACACTAACACACTGTCAGCAGAATTGTAAATTGGCCCAACCATTCTGGAAAGCAATTTAGAATTATGCAAAAAGATTGACTAAAATATCCATACTCTTTGGCCCAGAGATCCATTGCTAGGCATGGAGAGGGGATCAGTAACAAAAAGCAAAGTTCCACTTATATCAACATCCTTAGAGCATTTTTTGTGGCAGTAAAGGGCTAGAAGTCAAGTAGCCTGCCCTTTGGTTGAGGAATGGCTAAACAAATTATGGTATATGTACATAATGGAATATTATTGTATTATAGAAAACATATGAGTTAGACGGAGAATCATGGGAAGACTTATATGAACTGATGCAAAGTAAATATAACCAGGAAAAAATATACTCAACTACAATAATGTAAATGGAATGAACAAAAAGAGATAAATAAAAACTGAATGCTTTGTAATTATAATGACCAAGCTGAACCTCAAATACGAGTTATGCAGAGATGGGAGGACTATAGGGGTAACACATGATGGTTAATTTTGTTGAGTTTTTTTTATTAATCTTTATGATATGGTATGGTTCTCTGGGAAAGGATCGGTGAAAAATAGTTAGAAATGTAGATAATGTAAAAACAAAAGACACAATAAAATGTATTTTAAGAAAGATAAGGAATGTTAACCGTTTTTTAAAAACTTAATGGTGAGCAGTTTAAAATATAATAATGTAGATAGTCATAAAGAGTGATTTCTTTAGAAAAAACCATCTAGATACAATGAGGTACCTTACTAAATCATTTACTGTCATAGTTTCAGTTTAATTTAACCCTGATCTTGCTCACATACCTCACATCAAATAAACTTCCTTTTTTAACTCATTCTGAATTCTTTTTATGTCACAATCAGACATCCTCCCCGCTCCCACCTTGAGGTCTATTCACAGAATACAGGCTTTCACACCAAATTGGCATCCAAAACTCTAGGCTATTTTTCTCCAACTGCCATCATTCTTCCTTTAGGCATAGCCACCAACAATTCATTTGTTCTTCTTAGTGGTTATTAGAGTTAATTAAAGGGATGGTGCTGCCATTTCCTCTGGCTCCTTTCCTCTATCCTCTAACTTCTTTCTACAAAAGCAGTAGAATGGGGGCAGTGGGGAAGAGTTTAAATTAAGAAGTGTATCTTTGTCAATGTCTATGACTTTTTCCAATTACAAAGGAGATTAACTCTTCTTCTCTTCCAAAAGAAATCTAGTTTAGAAACCTGGGTCTTCTGTAAAGTGAAATTTTTTAATACAATATTATTGTGAGAGGGGTATGCATGCCATCATGCAACTATCAAATTTGTTTCCTAAACAAGTACACTAAGATTGGGCATATGAGCTTTTTGCAAGGTACGTACACAAAACTGATTTCTACAGGACTTTGTAGCCCTACCAGATCGTTACCATTTTGAACATTTTAAACAGAAGAGTTAACAAAATTTTACATCAGTGTTTTAAAAGGGGAAGATAAAGTATTTCCAGAATACATACTTAAGTCCAGTAGTAAAGCCACATGAAAAAATGGCTGAATATGCTTTCTTTTGAAATGGCTCTGTGGACTAGCAGAAAAATTATAACAACTGACTAAAGAAAACCACTTAAATTTGAAAATGTCAGGGAATACTCTCTCTCTCCACTGCTCTGTCTCTGTCTCTTTTTCTGTGTCTGTCTCACTCTGTCTCTCTCTCTGTCTCTGTGTCTCTCTTTCTCTCAGTCTCTCTGTGTCTGTCTTTCTCTCTCTGTGTCTCTCTCAAACAAATACAAAGGAAGCTATGCTCTAATCTAGAGTGAGGTCAAGGGCCCATGTCTATCCAACTGCCAACTTGCAGCATCAGCAGAATTGCAACCTGCACTTTGTTTGTGGGCATTCCGATGCACAACTTTTGACTTTACCAAATAGCTTCAGAGAGCAATTTTGGTAAACATGCAGATGTGATTATAAAATGCCACATCTGTTTGTAAATAGCTTCCTGATTTTCATGAGTTTTTTCCTGACACAGTTGTGCTCATGTACAAAAAGAATGGAAATCTGGAGGGAATAGAGAGACAGAGAGACAAAGAGACAAACAGACAGAGAGTCAGTAGAGATTTTTCTCCTCGAACCTGAGGAATTTCTGTTGGAGTTAAGAAAAAATCTGTAATTTTGTTGAAAAGAAGAGATGACTGATAGCACTAAGGCTTAATCCCTTATCAATTGCATGAAAATTTGTTACTGGGTTATCTTAAGAAAGTTTTGGGGTAGTTCTCCCAAAATCTCTGGTTTCCTGGACCTGTGGGGCCTTTTTAGGACAGGCTGTCTTTGCCCTAGTCATGCCCCTTCCTCTTGCCTGACACCCCAGCCCTCTTCTGAAATTTGGTAGGAAACTTCCATAATAGAAACTGAAATTTCCCAAGTAAAAACCATCATCAACGTCAATGTCACTTGTCTGTGACATTAGAGATGTTCCCTATGAAACACCCAGCAATCTCCAACATCAAGATACAACCTACGGCAGCCACACCAAACCTGGAATAACCAGGCTTAGATATTGCCCTAAGCAGGCGCCACTCGATCAAATCATTGTCAAGATGAAAGATCACCTCATACAAGGTCTGGATTCTGTGTATTCTGTGCCCTCCAGAGATCCCATTGCATCCTTTATGGATAGAGGTTGACTGAATCAATCACCCATTCCATTTAAAGATTAAATTGGTACCTTTATCAGGAGACAGAACATCTGGATTGAATTAGAGGTGTGAATAAGGACAAGGACACCTCCAAATAAACAATAAGTTAATCAAAATCACTTAAACTAGACGGGATTAGAAATCTGTCTAGATTGCTTGAAGGATCTGGCCACGCCCCCTGGGATTTTGTATAAAGCTAGATAGCTGGTTTTGGAATTGAGATTTTGAGGGTCAAGAAGTTTTGTAGTGGAAGCATCAAGTCTTAGGCTTAGCCTCATAGGAAAAAATCACTTGGACTGGGAGGAGGAAAAGGCAAGTGAATGTCCCATTATCCTTTGGCTAGAGGAAGAGCTCGAGAACTTGGTAGGTCTGGTGAATTTAGATGTCTAAACTAGTCCTACCAGTATCCCTGAAATGCTGTGGTGTCTACATTGGGAGCTAAGAACAAAGTGGACACACTGAGGAAAACAAGCTTTGGCTCTCCATAAGGAGCCCAGTAGAAAAGCTGTACCATGCCTAAAGGGAATTTCATTAGCAACCCACAAAAGGTAGAAATGGAGGCTTGGAGAAAAGGAATTCCAAGAACGAGGAGGAAGGCATTTGCCACACGCGCTCTTCAAGAGCTCATTTTCCCCTGGACTCTGTATATAATTACAAGAGGGTATCATAGACTAGGGGGAGTGAGAGTGTGGGGAGTGTTCTGTTCCACGGTTCAACCTTGGTAAATACCCCTTACTTTTTGCAGGGGAAGGGGGCTGATAGTTACCACTGTCTTTTTGGTTACCTTTATTTTTTTTTAAATTTATTTATTTAACTTTTAACATTCATTTTAACAAAATTTTGGGTTACAAATTTTCTCCCCTTTTATTCCCTCCCCCCCAAACACCAAGCATTCTAATTGCCCCTATGACCAATCTGCTCTCTCTTCTATCATCCCTCTGCCCTTGTCTCCGTCTTCTCTTTTGTCCTGTAGGGCCAGATAACTTTCTATACCCCTTTACCTGTATTTCTTATTTCCTAGTGGCAAGAACATTATTTGACAGTTGATCCTAACACTTTGAGTTCCAACTTCTTTACCTCCCTCCCTCCCCACCCCTTCCCTTTGGAAGGCAAGCAATTCAATATAGGCCAAATCTGTATAGTTTTGCAAATGACTTCCATAATAGTTATGTTGTATAAGACTAACTATATTTCCCTCCATCCTATCCTGTCCCCCATTACTTCTATTCTCTCTTTTGATTCTGTCCCTCCCCATGAGTGTCGACCTAAAATTGCTCCCTCCTCCCCATGCCCTCCATCAGCTCCCCCCCCTGCTTATCCCCTTATCCCCCACTTTCCTGTATTGTAAGATAGGTTTTCATACCAAAATGAGTATGCATTTTATTCTTTCCTTTAGTGGAATGTGATGAGAGTAAACTTCATGTTTTTCTCTCACCTCCCCTCTTTTTCCCTCCACTAAAAAGTCTATTGCCTGCCTCTTTTATGAGAGATAATTTGCCCCATTCCATTTCTCCCTTTCTCCTCCCAATATATTTCTCTCTCACTGCTTGATTTCATTTTTTTAAGATATGATCCCATCCTCTTAAATTCACTCTGTCTCTATGTATGTGTGCGTGTGTGCATGTGCATGTGTGTAATCCCACCCAGTACCCAGATACTGAAAAGTTTCAAGAGTTACAAATATTGTCTTTCCATGTAGGAATGTAAACAGTTCAACTTTAGTAAGTCCTTTATGACTTCTCTTTGCTGTTTACCTTTTTATGCTTCTCTTCATTCTTGTGTTTGAAAGTCAAATTTTCTTTTTAGCTCTGGTCTTTTCATCAAGAATGCTTGAAAATCCTCTATTTCATTGAAAGACCAATTTTTCCCCTGAAGTATTATACTGAGTTTTGCTGGGTAGGTGATTCTTGGTTTTAGTCCTAGTTCCTTTGACTTCTGGAATATCCTGTTCCATGCCCTTCGATCCCTTAATGTAGAAGCTGCTAGATCTTGTGTTATCCTCATTGTATTTCCACAATACTTGAATTGTTTCTTTCTAGCTGCTTGCAATATTTTCTCCTTGACCTGGGAACTCTGGAATTTGGCCACAATGTTCCTAGGAGTTTCTCTTTTTGGATCTCTTTGAGGCGGTGTTCTGTGCATTCCTTGAATGTTTATTTTGCCCTCTGGTTCTAGAATCTCAGGGCAGTTTTCCTGATAATTTCATGAAAGATGATGTCTAGGCTCTTTTTTTGATCATGGCTTTCAGGTAGTCCCATAATTTTTAAATTGTCTCTCCTGGATCTATTTTCCAGGTCAGTTGTTTTTCCAATGAGATATTTCACATTATCTTCCATTTTTTCATTCTTTTGGTTTTGTTTTGTGATTTCTTGGTTTCTCATAAAGTCATTAGCCTCCATCTGTTCCATTCTAATTTTGAAAGAACTATTTTCTTCAGTGAGCTTTTGAATCTCCTTTTCCATTTGGCTAATTCTGCTTTTGAAAGCATTCTTCTCCTCATTGGCTTTTTGAACCTCTTTTGCCAATTGAGTTAGCCTATTTTTCAAGGTGTTATTTTCTTCAGCATTTTTTGGGTCTCCTTTAGCAGGGTGCTGACCTGCTATTCATGCTTTGACTTCATGTCTCTCATTTCTCTTCCCAGCTTTTCCTCCACCTCTCTAACTTGATTTTCAAAATTCTTTTTGAGCTCTTCCATGGCCTGAGCCCATTGGGTGGGCTGGGACACAGAAGCCTTGACTTCTGTGTCTTTGCCTGATGGTAAGCATTGTTCTTCCTCATCAGAAAGGAAGGGAAGAAATGCCTGTTCACCAAGAAAGTAACCTTCTATAGTCTTATTTCTTTTCCCTTTTCTGGGCATTTTCCCAGCCAGTGACTTGACCTCTGAATATTCTCCTCACACCCACCTTGCCTCCTAATCCTCCCAGCCAGCGCTTGGGGTCTGAGATTCAAATGCTGCTTCCAGCCTCAGGGCTTTTGGCGGGGGCAGGGCTGCTATTCAGTGTGAGATTAAGTTCAGGTGCTCAGGTCAGGGCAGGGCCGCCTCTCAGGCTCAGTTCCCACAGGGGGTTTATGCAGAGACCTTCAACAATGGATCCAGGCTCCTGCCTGCTTGGGGAGCCCTGGTCTGCCGCTGCCTCAGCTTCTGCCTCCCGAGGGGGCCTGAGTTATGGGGGCACCCCACTCCCCTCTCGACACGCCAAAGAGACCCTCTCACTGACCCCCATCACCTGTGGGTGGAGGGACCTGCGCGGCCGCTGGAGATCCTGTCCCTGAAGCCTGCTCAGATCTGTTCCTCTCGGTGCCCGGCCGCGGCACGGCTGGGCTGGGCTCTGCATCCGCAGCGCGATGGACCTTTTGCAAGAGGTTTGCAGGTCCCTCTGGAACAGAAATCTCCTTCGCTCCACTGTTCTGTGGCCTCACTGCTCCAGAATCCTCCATGAGTTACTTTATACAGATGTTCTATGGGTTGTGGGTTCGGAGCTATGTGTATGTGTGTCTTTCTACTCCGCCATCTTGGCTCCACCCCCCTACCTTTATTTTTTTAATCAGTTCTATTTCAAGTTTTCAATTATCTCCATCCTCTTTCCTCTCCCCTAGAGGAAATAAAAAAAATAAAACCTATTACAAATATGGATAGTTTTGAAAAATGAATTTCCATATTAGCCATGTCCAAAAAAAGTAAAGAAAAAGGAAAAAAAGAGAAGAAAATATGTTTCAGCCTTCACTCCAAGTCCATCAGCCCTCTCTCTAGAGGTGGATAGCATGTTTCATCCTGAGTCCTTAATAAATGTTTCAAAGGTGATTATCTTTGCTGTTATTATATAAATGGTATAAATTCCACATCTCCTTACACATATATAGACACACACACACACACACACACACACACACACACACACACACACACACACACACACACACACACACACACACACACCCTCCCGGATCTGATATTAAGCATTTTCCATTTGTGAAGTAAAATGTCCCCATAATACAGGCCTGAGAGGTAACATGGCAGAGCCTCAGTATTAGAAAGACCTGAATTCAAGTTCTACCTCTAGCACATACTAGCTGTGTGCCTCCGGAAAGTTAAGTAATTTCTCAACACCACCAGGGAACTCCTTAAGACTATAAGTTGCTAAAAATTTGCTGCTATATTGGTAGGGAAATTTTCCTTATTGGGAGATGTCTCCATTAAAGAAATCACAAGTGTATACTCCCAAAGAATACCTATTGCTTTTAGCATTATCACCTAGTTTGCTCCTTCTATGGAAATCACTAAGTTTCCCAAAGCAGCTTTTTGTCCAAACATACTTGGACAATGTATGGCTGGGGACTAGATCACATCATGATATGTACTTTCTATGATATTGCTAAGTCTCATTTGACTTCCATAAAAATCATCTTTTTAAGGATTCTATACGGGAAGTATGTGGTCCAATTAGCAAACTGATGTCCACGCTCAGGCCAGAGACCTCTAACATCACCCTGATTACAGTCCGAGGAAAATACAGGGCCCCAAATTAAGAAGAAAACAAGGTCTTTTACACCTATGTTAAAGTAAAGATATGTAAATGTTATCTCCAGCCTAGACTTTCTTCTTAGCTCCAGACCTATACTTTTAACTGCACACACATATATGCACATATACACATACACATATACCTATAAATATACATTTGTATACATATGGTTCCTGCATAGAATGGATGAATAAGATCTGAAATCTATACCACATCTGCAGAAAGAAGAAAGCCTGTGCTTATTACCACCAGCATGCTAGCTAGAGGGAAAGGGTGGTGTAATAGGTGAAAGATGAAATCAGTTAAATTTAGAGTTAAAGTTTTGGATTAAGGTTCAATTTAAGTTAGTTTTGCCCAGGAGAGGGGAATTTAGAGTTTAGTTTAGATTATTGTTTGCCCCAGGGATTGGATAATTTAGGATTAAGTTGAATTTTCTTTTTAAATTTTCCCCTAGGATGGTAAAGAAAGTAGTAAGATACCTATAAGCTCCTTCTTGGATAGATTTTTTATAGCATGGGACCAAGGGATGTTCCCAATAGTTTATAGGAATAACTAAGCAGCTATTAAGTTATGTGACATCTGGCATAAATCTGCAAGAAATTCAAGTGGTAATTTGTTTTGCACCACCATCCCCAATTTGGCTCTTTTCATTATTGTCAATTGAAAAAATTAAGGTTAGAAAGTATGTGCTTATCTTAGCATTTTGTCTTTTTCCAGGAAAATCTTTGTCTTGTATTGTGTTTAGTATTGTTTATAGATTTTGCTACCTTGAAAGAGTTCTTTTTTTAAAATAGTATTTTATTTTTTCCCCAATTACATGTCAAGACAATTTTTAGCATTCATTTTTACAAGATTTTGAGTTCCAGGTTTTCCTCCTTCCCTCCCTTCCTCTCTTCCTAAAACTGCATGCAATTTGATAAAGGTTATACATGTGTTATCATGTAAAACATTTCCATATTAGTCACTGTTGTGAAAAAATAAACAGATCAAAAGAAAAAAATGGAAAAAGGATAAAGGGAAAAAAAGTATGCTTGGATCTGCATTCAGAGTCCATCAGTTCTTTATGTGGATGTGGATAGCATTTTCCTTCATGAGTCCTTTGTACTTGTCTTGGATCATTGTGTTGCTGAGAAGAGCTGAGCCATTCATAGTGGATCATCACACAGTATTGCTGATACTGTGTACATTGTTTTCCTGGTTCTGCTTATTTCACTTTGCATCAATTCATACAAGTCTTTCCAGGTTTTTCAGAAATCTGACTGCTCATCATTTCTTATTGCACAATAGTTTTCCATTACATTCATATACTACAGCTGTTCAGTTATTACCCAATTGATGGGCATCCCCTCAATTTTCAATATCTTACTACCATGAAAAGGATTGCTATCAATATTTTTGTATATGTAGGATGTTCTCCCTTTTTTAGGATCTCTTTGCAATACAGACCTAGCAGTGGGATTGCTGGATCAAAGGGTATGCACAGTTTGGTTGCCTTTGGGGCACAGTTTCAAATTGCTCTCTAGAATGGCTAGATCTGTTCACAACTCCACCAATAATGCATTAGTGTTCCAATTTTCCCACATCTTCTCCAACATTTATCATTTTCCTGTTTTGTCACATTAGCCAATCTATGTGATGTGGTACCTCAGAGTTGTTTGGATTTGCATTTCTCTAATCAATAGTGCTTTAGAGTACTTTTTCATATGACTATGGATGGCTTTAATTTCTTCCTCTGAAAACTGCCTGTTCATATCCTTTGTCCATTTATCAGTTAGAGAATGGTTTGTATTTTTATAAATTTTGACTATATATTTGAGAAATGAGGCCTTTATCAGAGACACTTGCTGTAAAGGTTGTTTCCCAGCTTCCTGCTTTCCTTCCAATCTTGGTTGCATTAGGTTTGTTTGGGCAAAAGCTTTTTAATTTAACATAATCAAAATTATCTATTGTACATTTTATAATGCTCTCCATCCCTTGTTTGGTCATGAACTTATAACCCACTTAACTTCTCCTTTAAGAATCTGGATGCTTTGCCACTTGGAGCATATATGTTCAGTATTGATATTACCTTATTGTCTATGGCACCTTTTAGCAAGGTGTACTCTCCTTCCTTATCTCTTTTAATTAGGTCTATTTTTGCTGTTGCTTTGTCTGAGATCAGGATCATTATCCATGCTTTTTTTTTTTTACTTCATCTGTAGCACAGTAGATTCTGCTCTAGCCCCTCATCTTTACTTTGTGTGTGTCTCTCTGCTTCAAGTGTGTTTGTTGTAAAAAACATATTATAGGATTCTGATTTTTGATCCACTCTGCTATCTGCTTCCTCTTAATGGGAGAGTTCAATCTATTCATGGTCACAGTTATCATTACTAACTGTGTATTTCCCTCCATCCCATTTTTCCTCCTGTTTCACCCTTTCACTTCTTGACAGTGTTTTACTTCTATCTACTGCTTTCCCCGGTCTGCCCTCTCTTCTCTCAGTCTCCTCCACCCTTTACTTAATCTCTTCCCCTCCAATTTTCCTGTCTGGTAAGATAGATTTCTATATTCAACTGACTGAGTATATTATTCCCTCTGAGCCAATACTGATGAGAGTAAAGTTCAAGTGATGACCATCATCCACCCTCCCATCTTTCCCTCCACTGTAATAGGTTTTTCATACTTCTTCATGTGAAATAATTTCACCCCATTTAACTCTCCCTTCCTTCCCCACCCAGTATATACCCCTTGTTCAGTTTTTTGTCATTCCCTCAAATTCACCTTATACCCATACCCTCTGTCCATGTATATTCTTTCTACCTATACTATTAGTGGTATAATTTTTAAGAATTACAAGTATCAGGGGAGGAGCCAAGATGGCAGACTAGAAAGATGCATATACTCTAATGCTTCCCTCACAGCCCACAAAATATCTGTAAAAAATGACTCTCAACAAATTCTAGAGCAGCAGAAGCCACAGAACAACAGAGTGAAAGAGGTTTCCAGCCAAAGGTGACCTGGAAGGCCGACAGGAAAGGTCTATCTCACAGGACGCTGAGCACAGTGGAGCCCAGCCCTGGCCACACAGCACTGGGAAGAACAGGACCTGACCAGACCTGTGGGGCAGAGTTCCCAGCAGGGAGGGTCCCAGATCCCTCAACCCACAAGTGACAAAGAAAGCTCCAAAGGTCAGTGTGGGAGAGCTTTCCCAACTGAGTAAGAAGGGAACAGGGTTCCTCTAGCAATAGCCACAGACAACGGCAGCAGCAGCAGCAGCAGCAGACTGGAAGTAGCTACAGTGGCCGGGAAGCAACCTGGATCCATTGTCTAGGCAGCTCAGCTTAAAGCCTCTGGTGGTAGGGAGCAGCTGATCTAAACCTCAGCCCTGAGTGATGGCTCCACCCTCATCCAAAGCCCCAGGGAATTGAGCAGTTGAGTCTAATCTTAGCCTTGAACACGGCACTGGAGAGAGGAGGGACAACAGGACCATCCTCTTGACAAAGGATTCAGAAGTGAAGTAACTGGCTGGGAAAATGCCAAAAAAAGCAAAAAAAAATAAGACCATAGAAGGTTACTTTCTTGGGGAACAGGTGTCTCCTCCCATCCTTTCTGATGAGGAAGAACAAGGCTTACTGTCCCAGGAAGTCAAGGCCCATGTCTCCAGGGCCTCCAAAGGGAACTTAAACTGGACTCAAGCAATAGAAGAGCTTGAAAAGTGAGTTAGCAGCTTGCTAAAGGAGAACCAAAAAAAAAATGCTGAGGAAAATAACACCTTTAAAAAGAGGCTAACTCAATTGGAAAAAGAGGTCCAAAAAGCCAATGAGGAGAGGAGTTAGAAAACAAAACAAAAAGTTTGAAAAAATAGAAGATAATGTGAAACATCTCATTGGAAAAACAACTGACTTGGAAAATAGATCCAGGAGAGAGAATTTAAAAATTATGGGACTACCTGAAAGCCATGATCAAAAAAAGAGCCTAGATATTATCTTCCATGAAATTACCAAGGAAGACTGTCCTTATATTCTAGAACCAGAGGGCAAAATAAATAATGAAAGAATCTACCAATCACCTCCTGAAAGAGACCAGAAGAGAGAAACTCTTAGGAATATTGTAGACAAATTCCAGAGTGCTCAAGTCAAGGAGAAAATACTGCAAGCAGCTAGAAAGAAACAATTCGAGTATTGTGAAAATACAATCAGGATAACACAGGATCTGGCAGCTTCAACATTAAGGGATTGAAGGGCTTGGAATAGGTTATTCCAGAAGTCAGAGGAATGGGGATTGAAACCAAGAATCACCTACCCAGCAAAACTGAGTATAATACTTCAAGGGAATAAGTGGTCATTCAATGATATAGAGGACTTTCAAGCATTCATGATGAAAAGACCAGAACTGAAGAGAAAATTTGACTTTCAAACACAAAAATCAAGAGAAGCATGAAAAGATAAACAGGAAAGAGAAATCATAAAAGACTTTCCAAAGCTGACATAGTTTCTATGTGGAAAGGACGTAACTCTTGAGACTTTATTCAGTATTTGGGTAGGTAGAAGGATTGTAGATATACATGCACACACAAACACACATGCACACACATATAGACAGAGAATACAGGTTGAGTTGAATCAGAAGAGATGATATCCACAAAAATAAAATAAAATAAAAATTAAGGGATGAGGGAGGAAAATACTGTGAGGAGAAAGGGGGAAATGGAATGGGGCAGGCTACAACTCATAAAAGAGATAAGAAAAATCTTGTTCAATGGAGGAGAAAAGGGAGAAGGGGACAGGGGAAAAAGTGAAGCTTACTCTCTTCACATATGGCTTAAGGAGGGAATAACATGCTCACTAAATTTGGTATGAAAATCTATCTTACACTACAGTAAAGCAGGGGAGGAGGTGACAAGTGGGGTGAGGGGAATGATAGAAGGGAGGGCAAATGGGAAAAGGGAGTAACTAGTAATAAACACTTTTGGGAAGGGACAAGGTCAAATGAGGGAATAAAATAATAAGGGGGGATAGAGTAGGTTAGAGGGCAATATAGTTAGTATTACACAACATGATTATTATGGAAGTCTTTTGCAAAATGACACATATTTAATCTGTATTGAATTGCTTGCCTTCTCAGTGGGGATGGGGAGGGAGGGAGGGAGAGAAGTTGGAATTCAAAGTATGAGAAATGAATGTTGAGAATTATTATTGGATATAACTGGGAAATAAGAAACACAGGTAATGGAGTATAGAAATTTATCTTGCCCTACAAGAAAAGAGAGAAGATGGGGATAAGGGAAGGGTGGGGTGCTATAGAAGGGAGGGTACATTGAGGGAAAGGGTAATCAGAATGCAAGGTATTAGGGGGTGGCTGAACGGGAGAGATGGGGAGAAAAATTGGCATGTTACAAAGTGATGTAAAAGCAATTAGTATTAAACCAACTGACTAAATTAATTACTGAGACTAAATCAGGGACATCTTTAGTCTGGGGAAAAGAATTTTAGTCTAAGTTTCCTAGAGGAAGGTAACCTCAGGTAAAATTTGACATTGATGGAAAAGTTAAGGTTTTAATGGTAAATTTGATTTTATGATTGCTATTTAATCAGGAACTAGAACATGTATAGAAAGGCATGTAAGCCACTTAAGACTTGCCTCAAAAGATGTTCCTTAGCCAATGTGAAATTATAGTCATATCTGAAATCTGGTTATTGAAACTTGCTATTTTAAGATTCTATGGGACTATTAACTGACTGTTCTTCTGAGTCTAACTCCAGGTATAGATAGCAAGAAAGGCAGTCTGAGCCTCCAATCCATGATGCCAGTAAGCCTGTGAGATGCTGGTATGAATTGAGAAAGGTGATCTCATGGGAAGGGTGGGAGAGCAGCTGTTCAGCCTGGGCTGAGGTAGGATTCTCCTGACTCAATTTCCCCACTGACACCTGGCAGACTTTAAGCCTGACTGAATGCAAGTTGACAATCTACTCCTGCCTGGAACTGACATGAAGTTGGGGAGATATTGTTTCCCTGCAATGTCCCTACTCTTAGTGGCAATTTTCTATAGTCAAAAGGTTTGTAAACTTAATACCAGATCTATTAAATTATAGATTGTTGGTAGGGGAACATCTGAGGTCCAGTCTAAAATTAAGCTATTAGGCTTAGGACTTTAGACCAACAACAAGTTAGGGTCCTTTAATTCTTAGTAATAGTGTGGAGACAATTAGGTCAAGGGCTTCTGAAGTTAGCACACATAGTTATTATTTGTGTCTCAGTTGGTTAATGTTAAAAAAAATTTGTTTGTGGTCTATACTGTAAATGCTGTAAAAGAAGTATCACCTGACCAAAAGTCGGAATTGTTTCATGTGATATGAACTGTTTTAAAAACGAAAAATAAAAAAATAAATATATAAAAAAAGGAATCACAAGTATCATCTTCCCATGCAGGGATGTGAACAATTCAGCTGCAATGAATCCCTTATGCTTTCTTTTCCCTTTTCAAGCTTCTTTTGGGTCTTGATATTGGAGATCAAATTTTGTGTTCAATCCTGATCTTTTCCTTATGAAAGCTTGAAATCCTTCTATTTCATTGAATGAACATTCTTCCCTTGAAGTATTGCGCTTAATTTTGCTGGGTAGGTGATTCTTGGTTGTAGTCCTGGCTCCTCTGCCTTCCAGAATATCATGTTCCATGGGCTCTGATCCTTTAATGTTGAAGCTGCCAAGTCCTGTGTAATCCTGACTATGGCTCCCCAATATCTGAATTGTTTCTTTCTGGACACTTGCACTATTTTTTCCTTGACCTTATAGTTCTCTAATTTGGCTGTAATATTCCTTGGAGGCTTTATTTTGGATCTCTTTCCTGAGGTGATGGGTGAATTCTTTTGATGTCTATTTTGCCATCTGGTTCCAGGATAGCAAAGCAGTTTTCCTTGATAATTTCTTGAAAGATGCTGTCTAGATCCTCCCTTTGATTGTGGCTTTCATGTAGTCCAATGATTCCGACATTGTCTCTCCCGAATCTATTTTCCAGTCAGTTGTTTTTCCCATAAAGTATTTTACATTTTCTTCTATTTTTTCATTCTTTTGAAATTCTTTTATTGATACGTGCTATGCCATATTGTCATTGGCTTCCACTTGCCCAATTCTAACTTTTTAGGAGTTATTTTCGTCCATTAATTTTTGTATCTCCTTTACCACTTGGCCAATTCTACTTTTTAAGCAGTCATTTCCTTTTTTCAAGCTGTTGACGCTTTTTTCATAATTCTCTTGCATCACTCTCATTTCTTTTCCCAATTTTTCTTCTACCTCTCTTATATGATGTTTAAGCTTCTCTGAGCTCTTCAATGAGTTCTTTCTGGGCTTGAGATCACGTCCCATTTTTCTTTGGGGCTTTGCTCATAGCTGTTTTGATCTTGGCCTCTTCTGAGTTTGTGTCTTGATCTTCCCTATCACCATAATAACTTTCTATGGTTTCTATGATACTTTTTTGTTGTTGTTGTTTTGCTCATCTTTTTTGGCCCTTTTCCTTTCTTTTATATTTGAGCTCTGTCCCCAGGGTGGAAGGGACACTGTCTCAGGTTTCTTGTGCCCTTGCTGCTTACCTGGTGCTGCACTGGTGCTGCCCTGAGGCCACAGAGGACCCTTGTGTCTGGTGCTGCATGGAGGGGGTGGGGTGGGGCGTGGCTGGTGCTACTGGAGGCCATAAGGGTCTGGCAGCTTACCTGGTGCTGATAAAGGATCCTAGTGCTGGTGTCTGGTGTGTGCTGAGGCCAGTGGGGTGTTTCTGCATTTCTCCAGGGCTACATGGGAAGCACATAGTAGTCTGGCCCCCAGCAGCTATCTGCTTCCTCAGAGCTATGTTGAAGCATATCAGGGGGCAGGGAGGTAATTCAGCTGGTAGCTGCCTGTTTACTTAGGGACCCATAAGGTTGTCACCTACCTGCTTGCCTGGGGCTATGCTAAAGCATGTGGCAGTTCAGGGAGCTGGAGTCTGCCTCATCCCCTACTAAGTCCTGGGGTTGGCATTTGCCTGCTGCACTGCACTGGGGCTCAGGATCTCCTGCTGGTTTGCTGAGGTGGGGCTTGCTACTGGCTTGCTGGGATGCTTCCTGTCCTGGACTGAATTCTCCTTTTACCCAAATGAGACAGACCTTTCTTGCCAATCTTCCAAGATTCTTGGGCTAAAAGATTATTTCACTCTCTCTTTTTGCTGGTTCTGCTGTTTCAGGATTTGGGGGCGCTATATGGGAGAGTTATAGCAACTTACTGCTTACTCCACCATCTTGGCTCCTGGAAGTCTTTGAAAGATTTCTAAAATCAGTCAGCCAGAAAAACTGCTAAAAGTTTAGAATGCTGGGGAAAATTAATAAAGTTATTAATAAAGTTAATAAAGTTTGATATTTGAAGCAATTGTGCCAGGAAGCAGAACTCCCACTTGAAGTTTTCAGTGGAAGATAAAGTGAAAAGATCTAGATTTCTTTTCCCTGTCATTTCAGCCTTGGCCATATTAGAATTACAGAGACAAAATCAGATAGTCAAAAAAGAAAATTTTTTCCCCTGGTTTATAAACCTGCTAAAAACATTTTAGTAGATTTTAGAGATTTGAAGATTAAGGAGAAATAGAGATTAAGCATTAAGGAGTTTGGAGATTAATCATTTTCACTTAGCAGAAGCTTAACATATGCTGAAATAGTGGGTTTTGGGCTACCATTCCATAGAATTTATTTTAAGGAAAAATAAGAATTAAATTCTCTAAAAGTTTTAAGAGTAAATAATACTTAGATCACTTTTCACCCCCACCTCCATCCCGAAGATTGACAGACCTATTGTTTTAGTGTAAAGAAGAAGGTATCTAGTTTGAAAACAATCTCAGAATGAAGAAAAAATATATAGGTATGTGGTTTGCAGTTTAAATTTACCTGGTACTTAATCCTTCTTTGATCATGAAAAGAGAAAAGACTGCTTAAATCAGGGACCCCCAGAGCCCACCATACGAACTAGGGGGTCCTCCTTCTGACTTCTTTCCCAGATCAGTGACCCCTTGTGATTCACCCAGTTCAAAGATCACCTGTGATTACCCTAGCACAGTGACTCTTGCCTTCTGCCCCTGTTAACTATCATCTCAGATCAGTTTCCCCAAAAAAGGTGTTGGACAGCAAAACAAAAAAAGAAAGAAAGTTTCCTGATTTATTATGAGGAAAATAATAACAATATTCACCTCCCAGGGTTGCTGTCAGGATCAAAATGGTATAATGATTGTGAAGTGCTTAACACAGTGATTGGCATATGGCAAGCACTATACAAATGTTGACTATTAATTATTTCTTTATTTGAATGTAATTACTCCATGCTTGATAACTCTATACTGAATTTTAGATGTGATTAATATAAAATATCAAAGGTAGTAAGATGAATGATTTCTATGGAGGATAATGTGGAAATGCATTCAGTTGAACTGATATCATCTGACTGGTAATAAGTTTTATTTCCTGTTTTAAATACATGATATTGTGCATGTTATTACTGCATTTCTAAATTCTATTATATTGTGAAATATAGGAAATTGTATCAGAAATGCTGGGAGAAAAATAATTTCTTTTTATCTAGATGCTGTTAGACTATGAATTAAAATTTTAAAAGAATGTGATAAAAACAGACATTTGAAAAGTTAACTATTCAGTGAGGTATATCTTATTTTAAAATATGATAGTAATAAGTTTATCATAATGAAGAGTGAGTTTTCACTCGAAAAATTTTGGCTATCACTTACAAAAATTATGAAAATGATATTTAATATGAGTCAGCTATCAGGTATTTGCTGTAACAAAAAAATATAATTAGTTTTGATTTATAAGTAAAGGATAACTTTATAAGTAAAGAATAAAATTTATAAGTAAAGGATAAATATTAGGGAAACATGAGGAAACTAATAATATTCAAGCCCTAAATTGAGATTACTGAAATTTTGCTATTTGAGGTAAAAAGTCTTGGGAATATAATTTACTGTTGTTTTGGTTACAGGGATGGTTGTCAGAATTGTCATGAAACCAATAACAGAAAATTGTAGGGGCCAGAAATTTAACCAAGAGCAGACTGAGGCAAGTCTCTGGGCAAGCTAACCTTTATTAGCAGGGCTGTATAACCTGGTAACGCAGGAGACATTGGGCTAGCCTCCATTCGTGCCAAAGACTCAGAGCAAGAGCTGACAGGGTCTTTTATACCTACGTGAATTTTCCTTCTGATTGACCTGATGGTACATCATTTGGACCTCCCCTGGCAAACATAAAGAACCCTGATTGGTGGACATTTTAATGAGGAGGTGAGGTAAGAGTTCTCAGCTCCTTCCTATGACCTCATTGAAGGGGGAGTAGGGCAAGTTAGGAAAAAAGCAAGGACATCCCCTGGGCAGGACCTAAGCTCTAACTGGCTTCTGTTTATGGAATAAACAAAAGCAATTGGTCCTGCCCAAGCTAGTTAATAAGCAGATGCCTTGGGGGCTAGAATTACCTTACTCAGTTGCCCTTCAAAAACTGCCTGATCTTCAAAAGCTGAGGTCTGAGCAAATAGATGGATTCACATAATAAGTAATACAGTCCAGGGAGCAGCTAGGTGGTGCAGTGGATAGAGCACCAGGGTAGGAGTCAGGAGGATCTGAGTTCAAATCTCACCTCAAACACTTGACACTCACTAGCTGTGTGACCTTGGGCAAGTCACTTAACCCCAATTGCCTCATCCTGGGTCATCTCCAGTCATCCTGATGAGTACCTGGTCACTGGATTCAGATGGCTCTGGAGGAGAAGTGAGGCTGGTGACCTGCACAGTGCTCCCTCACTCAAAACAAAGTCAAATGTAAGTCATATCATCATTTCTCTGATGGCGTGGTCTTCTTCAGCAACGAAGGACAAACACACGATACAATCCAACATTAATTTTCTTCAAAATGGCATGTGGGGTAGTCTGAGAATTGTCCTTGGGAAAAAGTTGGCATAACCTAAGGCAGGAGAATCTTGACTTGGTTTCCCCATTGTGCTATTTCTTTTCTGAACAGGAAATTTCCTGACCTAGTTAATCTTGAGTCTTGCTTTTGATACCTTGTGAATATCTGATTGGCTATCAGATACATCTCATGCCTGGAATCAGAGTTATGGGAGTTTGTCCCTTGTGATGGTTTATGCCAGGTCAGTCTGTGCCCTCCAGGGAACCAATCTGACATTGTTATAACTCTGTCCTTCCTTTTTCTTTTATAGCAAATTTGTATAATCAGAGCAGATAAGCAGTAGAAATTTTTAAAGTACAATATTAAACCTATTAATTAACAGAATACTACTGGAATGTGTGAAAAATCTTACAATTTTAATCTGTTTGTGTGGCAAAATTAAAAGTTAGACAAAGGAGGGACAAATTAGACAGGAGAAATTATACAAAGTACTAAGACAAAGATGTAATGTAAATGCTATCTAAATGGAATAGTAAATTTTGAGAAACCAACAGGATTAGATTTTTTTCTCTAAGAACTATATTCATATGTACATGATTAACTTCCAAATGTATCTAGAATGGAAATTCAGCCCTTCATTACATTTTAGTAATAAGTTCTCAAAATTGGATTAAGGATTTTGCATATAAAATTGCATTGATAACTGTAAAGTGAAATTATTTCCCATTTTTAAAGTATCTGTCTGATCATTTTAAAAGACAGTTCATTTTACAAGTTAGATCCTTGTGGATTTTTTTTTTTAAGATCCTTATATCAGATATAGGGTTTGTTGGACAATTGTCACGCATTGCTTAATAAATCAATATGCTCAGATGATCAGACCTTTGTTTTCTAGTCATTTTATCTTTCAACTGTCATAGAGACAGAGTTCAAGATCCAAAAGCTGAGCTATCTCTCTTATAATCTCTAAAAGAGGCATTGGGCTAAAATTACATATACATACATACACACATACACATATATACACACATACACATATGTACATATATAGAAATATATAAATAATATACATACACACGTGGAATACAATTATATATGACACATATATTTCTATATAATACACATATGTATATATTTATCACTCTTCACATATCTCTAGTCTAAGGGTATGATATGATGTTTAGGGGTTCAGAACAAAAGTTGTTTCCACTATTACTCTTAATATTTTTTCCAATTACATGTAAAAAGTTTTTGCATTCATCTTTTAAAATTTTGAGTTCCAAATTCTTTCCTTCCTTCTTACCCCCTCCTTGAGAAGACAAGAACTCTGATATTGATTATACATATGCAATCATGAAAAATATATTTATATATTAGTCATGTTGTGAAAGAAAACAAAGAACAAGAAAAAAAAGGAAAAATAAACTGGTTTGTTTTTTTTTTAAATATACTGTGATCTGCATTCAGACTCTATCAGTTTTTGCTTTGGAGATGGATAGCATTTTTCATCATAAGTCCTTCAGAATTGTCTTAAATTATTGTATTACTGAGAATAGTTAGGTCATTCACAGTTGATCAAGGTACAATATTGCAGTTAGCTGTGTACAATGTTCTCCTGGTTCTGCTCACTTCAATTTGCATCAGTTCATGTAAATCTTTTCAGGATTTTCTGAAGTCTACTTGTTCATCATTTTTTATAACACAATAGTATTCCATCACAATCATATACCACAACTTGTTCAGCCATTCCTCAATTGGTAGGCATCTCCTCCATGATTACAGGGGACAGTAGTCCTTAGTTTATACCTGCCAGATTACTCCCTTCCCACGAAATACTATTTATACAAAAGGTCATTACAATTAGTGAATAGTGAATAAACCCAAGCATTTATCCAAACAAAATAGCAAACAAAAATCATAGAAGTCCTACAGATTAGATTATAACAAAGAATGCAGCCTGAAGTGAGATAGATCTCAACTCCGACAAAAGGAAAGAAAACCTTCTCATCCAGAGGAGGTTTACTCTCAGCAGTCTCTAGAATTGTAAGCCCTGGAGCTCAAAGAACACACATGTTCAGACTTAGAGGACTCCAGACTACCATTCAGAAGTCTCTTTCTCTCAGCTGCCTCCCTGGGATTCCTTATTCCATGTGTGTCTCAGAAGCCACTTCCCAATGTCTTCAAAAACTTAAGTCCCTCATACAATCAATTCCATATGGTGCTCAGCTTTCTCTCAGCTGATCAGGAGTCACAAACCCCAAACTTGAATGGAAGCAGTTACATACACACACACAGACACAGACACACACACACACACATACACACACACACGATTACTGAAAAATCAAGTTGGTCAAAGAAATTCTATGTGAGGTATATGTGTATGTTCAATAGGGTTTTTCTTATTAAAGTTAAATTCAAAAAAATATTTTATGGCTTAGTGGCTTTCTTATTTCTATTATACTAACATTAAAAGGGCTCTCAGAATATGAAGGGATGATATCTAAAAAATAAAATTAAGGGGTGAGAGAGAGGAATGTATTGGGAGAAGGAGAAAAGGAGAGGTAGAATGGAAGGAAAGAGGGAAGAAAAAGCTTTTACAGTGAGGGGAAGAAGGGGGAGATGAAAGGGAATGTGTGAACCTTACTCCCATCAGATTTGGCTGAAGGAGGGAATAACATGCACACTCATTGAGTATGGAAATCTATCACACTACAGAAAAGTAGAGGGGAAGGGGATAAGAGGGGGATGACAAAAAAGAGAGAAAATGGGGAGAGTGGTAATCAGAAGCAAACACTTTTGAGGTGGGACAGGGTCAAAGGAGAGAATGGAATAAATGGGGGGCAGGATAGGATGGAGAGAAATATAGTTAGTCTTTCACAACATTACTATTATAGAAGTGTTTTGCATGACTACAAATGTATAACCTACATCAAATTGCTTACCTTCTTAATGAGGGTAGGTGGGGAAGGAGGGAGGAAGAAAATTTGGAACTCAATGTTTTAAAAACGAATGTGAAAAATTGTTTTTACATGCAACTAGAAAATAAGATATACAGGGAATTGGGTATAGAAATCATCTTACCCTACAGGAAAATAGAAGGGAAGGAAGGAAATAAGAGGCAGGGACTGATAGAAGGGAGGGCAGATTGAGGGAAGGGGTAATCAGAATGCATGCTGTCTTGGGGGGAGGGGAAAGATGGGGAGAAAATTTGGAACTCAAAATCTTGTGAAAGTGAATGTTAAAAACTAAAACTAAAATTAATTAACAAAAAGAAAGATTTTTAAAAGGCTCTCAGAGTCATAATTTCATTTTGGTTAATTAATATAGTGAGGAAGGGAAAGACTTAAAGAAATGAGCAAGCCCTCAGTCTAATGGCACAACAAACTCCTTCAAAAAACTGACATCTCCTTCTGGGATAAGAACCCATTGTTTGACAAAAATTGCTGGGAAAACTGGATAACAGTGTGGCGGAAATTAGGCATAGACCCATACCTGACACCGTACACAAGAATAAAGTCCAAATGGGTACATGATTTAGGTATAAAGATTGATACCATGAGTAAACTGGAGAAGCAAGGAATAGTGTATTTATCAGATCTATGGAGAAGGGAAGAATTCTTTACTAAAGGAGAGATAGAATGCATTATGAAATGCAAAATGGATAACTTTGATTACATTAAACTGAGAAGTTTTTGCACAACCAAACCCAATGCAACCAAAATCCGGAGGGATGTAGTAAATTGGGAAAAAATTTTTACAGCTAAGCTCGGGGATAAAGGCCTCATTTCTAGAATATATAGAGAACTGACCCAAATATATAATCATACAAGTCATTCCCCAATTGATAAATGGTCAAAGGATATGAACAGGCAATTTTCAGAGGAAGAAATTAAAGCTATCTATAATCATATGAAAAAATGCTCTAAATCACTATTGGTTAGAGAGATGCAAATCAAAACAACTCTGAGGTACCACATCACACCTATAAGATTGGCAAACATGACAGAACAAGAAAATGATAAATGCTGGAGAGGATGTGGGAGAGTTGGAACACTAATTCATTGTTGGTGGAGCTGTGAGCGCATCCAACCATTCTGGAGAGCAATTTGGAACTATGCCCAAAGGGCTACAAAAATGTGCATACCCTTTGACCCAGCAATATCGCTACTAGGACTATATCCCCAAGAGATCATAAAAATGGGAAAGGGTCCCACATGTACAAAAATATTTATAGCAGCACTCTATGTAGTTGCCAAAAACTGGAAGTCAAGGGGATGTCCATCAATTGGGGAATGGCTGAATAAATTATGGTATATGAATGTAATGGAGTACTATTGTGCCATAAGAAATGATGAACAAGAAGACTTCAGAGAGGCCTGGAAGGACTTATATGACCTGATGCTGAGTGAAAGGAGCAGAACCAGGAGAACTTTATGCACAGCAACAACCACAGTGTGTGAGAGTTTTTTCTGGTAGACTTAGATTTTTGTAATAACACAAGAACTTCTGAAAAAAAAAAAATCCCAATGGTGGACCTCAAGGCAAAATGCCTTCCACACTCAGAGAGAGAAATATGGAAGTCACTCACATAATGTAGCAGATCATGTTTGTGTATGTGTATCTGTTTGTGTATCATGTTCTGATTTGTTATACGGATTCTTTCATTTATCTTAGTCTGACTACACAGCATGACTATAGTGAAAATATACTCAATAGGAAAGTATATGTAGAATCTATACAGAATTGTATGCAGTCGTGGGGAGGGAGGGAGGTAGTGGGGGGTGGGTGGGGAGGGATAAAATCGCAATTGTATGGCAGTGATTGTTAAACATTAAAAAAATAAAAAAATTAATAAAAAAAAAAAATAAAATAAATAAAAAAAAATAAAAAATAAAAAAAAAAAAAAACAAAAAACTGACATCTCTGTAGGTCCTGATGTCTTCCTCCAGAGAACTTATCAGATAACCTTAAATTGATTGAATTTAAAGACCAAGGTATTTATGGATTCAAGAAAGCCAAGTTAAGAGCTACAGTGCACAATACGGTTTTTCATTTTATGAATTTTACATTTCCAAGTGTAAAATATTCTATGTTACTAGTAACAAACTTAGTTTTCAGATGATATTCTAATATAGCTGTAATGATGGTTACCATGAAAATTATCCTTTGAATTTTCTTGCTTTCAAAAGAATTTAAGTTTAACATTGGATGAAAACTTCATTAGAGCATCTTAAAAAAGGACATATGATTAAAAAAAAAAAACAACAGTCACAAGGACTTTTAACACTTCAGAAAAACTAAGTATACAAATATTAAAGTAATGTGAACCTTTTCAAAACTTGGTATAAAACACCTGATAAGCAAGAAGCTGGCAAAAAGATAGGTAGTTCGACTTTTAAACTGGTACCAGAAATACTAAATTTAATGGAGGAAACACCTCCCCTCCCCCCATTATAGTACATTGGGCAGACCTTCAGAGGATTTATGGAAAGAAATGGATGAGAACTGCACAAGATGAGAAGGCATGGAGAGATTTGCGATTTGCTCTGGTCAACAAAGTACCCACATTAATGAATTCACCAATATCCACCAAAGTATCAAGATAGAAGTATTTTACTATGTAGTCATTAAAAATACTTGTGGAATATGGCAGTATGCTTAGCATGCTAGAAAAAAAGAGTAGAAAACCACACAGCACACCTGTGCAGTATGAAAGGTCTGAACTGAGTTTCCTCAATCGTGGCCAAGGCATATTCTTCACAGTGACTTGCATATGTGCAAACTTGGAATTTTAAAGACTAATCTAGCCTTGAATCATCTACTCACCAAATAAAGCATCTAAACAGCTTCCTTAATATGCAGAACACACATTTTTCAGTTTCAGCTAAATAGGCCGTCTTTTGAAATTTAACTCCCATATAGAAAATTCTGGTTTTGGCACCTAGCAAGCATGACAAATACTAACCAAGTGTTTAAAGGGAAAGGGAAAAAAAAGAAAGTTGCTCCTCATAATGAGAATACTGCTACAAATGGTACTATCCTAATGTATAAAGAATGTTCATTTACATTCAGGCCATTAAATTCTGTTTTGTTTTGTTTTCTGATATACTTACTTTCTTGCCAAACCTTTATTTTTTCTTTTTTCTACTGAGCTGATGCTACATTAAGATATAAGTACAAATATTTAATATGTGTTTTAAATTGGTCCAATTGTTTGAGAAAGCCTTTTCTCTTAATTAACCAAAGGCATACGTGCTGGGTCAATGAAACCAAAACATAAGAGCGAGGAATTTTGATGAAGATAATAATTGCTTACAGATCAGCTTGTTTTAACTTGTTCTTTCAACAAAGAATATAATTTTATACTACATTTGCATTGCAGACTTTTTCTCTGCATCATCACTATTATAAAATGCACTTTTAAAAGAGAGATTATCTATAGGTTAAATTGAAAGGAAGTTATCAGTTAGATTCCATCATCTCCAAAATTTCACTTACTCAAACTCTGCAATGACAAAAGAAAATTACGCTGGCTTAAGCAATGGTTTGAATCTTTATATACTACTTATAATGTTTAAGGGGTATAGCACAAATCCAGGAAGAAGGTCACCTGGTTTTGATTTCCAGCCCTGCCAATTGGGATCCCAGTCTGCACACATAGAATCTTCTGGGCATAAGGCTGAAGTGAGTTCAGTTCAAACCCCAGAGACCCAGTAATCATAGATGTCATAAGGTCTCTGAATCATAATAGATCCTGAGCCTTAGAGCACCATAGGCAGGAAAGGGTCTCTACCAAAAATGACTCAAATCTAAAAAGAACCCTAGGCTAAGGGAGCCAAAGGTATTAGAGGGCCTGCAAGCCAAATCAAGTCAACCAGCATTTATTAAATACCTACAATGTGGCAGCCACCTTACTAAGCACTGCAGATACAAATAACGGCAAAAAGACAGTCCCTGCTCTCAAGAAATTCTGAGTCTAATAGGAGAGACAACTTGCAAACAATTAACTATGTACAAACAAGATCTATACAGGATAAACTGGAGGGTAGTCACAGAGGGAAAGCACTAAGATTAAAGAGGACCAGGAAAGGGATTTAGCTGAGACTTGAAGAAATCCAGGGAGGCCAGGAAGTGGAGATGAGGAAAAAGAGTTCCAGACATGGGGAACAACCAGCAAAAATTCCCAGAGTTGGGAAATGGAATGTCATGTGTAAAAAAACAGGAACAAGGTCATTCTAAGTCTAACTATCATACTTTTCCTCTGCCTTTGAATCTCTTGCCTCCTCGTCTTCTCACTGTTCATGTTCTTACAAACTCCAACCCTGGACTATCCCCATTATTTGGCTTCTCCCTAAGAACCACC
Source organism: Notamacropus eugenii (assembly GCF_028372415.1). NCBI lineage: Eukaryota > Metazoa > Chordata > Mammalia > Diprotodontia > Macropodidae > Notamacropus > Notamacropus eugenii. Next base: position 36,496,268 of record NC_092877.1, on the reverse strand, counting down.
AGACCCTGACCCTCTAGACCCACCCTTGACAGCTGCCTTTCCAGTGAACAATCCTGTACATGTGAGCTCCCTGAAAAGAACGGTTCTTACTTTTCTATTTGTAGCTCTAGTGCTTGGCATATAAGAAGCACTGATAGATGTTTGATCTATTCATACTTTACCCCTACCGATGTGCTGCTCAGTGTTACTAGAGAAAAGTCATACAACCTTACAACATACACCTTTATGTTATGCAGTTTCAGCTGGGCCCTCAATACTACAGAGCAATCCAGGTCTTCTCCATTTCTTCTTGGCTCAAAAGAACCCCAGCTGGTGGTATGGGACATGTAAGGGTTAACTCAATCTCCCAGTTCCACTAGTAACCTGAGCCAGAACATCAACCATTAACAAACTCCTCAATCTAGCATTTAAAGCTCTCTACAATCTGGCTCCAACCTATTTTCCAGACTTATGTTCTATTATTCTCTTTCATTCACTCAATGTTGCATCTAAACTGGCATACTAGCTGTTCTCTGAACTTGACATCCCATCTGATTTCTAGGTTTTTATATGAACATATAATGGGAGCAAACAAGGGAGCTCCCCTGATCTGTAGGACTTTGGGTCACTTTCAAAAGGTAACGTGTGCCAGTGCAGTGCTGAAAGAAGTAGCATTTGGGGATGACACATCAACCTCTTGGTTCCCTCTGAGTCAGTCAGTGCCCACAAAGGCCCCTAGGAACTCCCAAATTCTCAAATGCATAAGATTGCCTTCCAGATCAGAAAAATCATCTCAGGATTAATGTTTGTCACCTATGCTCAGGGAAAGAAACAAAAAGTAGAAGAGGGAGTCAGGGGCCCATAGTCTAGGTTTAAGCTAGCCTAGGCCAGGGGTGGGGAACCTGTAGCCTTAAGGCCACATGTGGCCTTCTAGGTCCTTAAGTGTAGTCTTTTGATTGAAGCCAAATTCTACAGAACAAAAAGAAAACCACAGAGTTTGTTTTGAGTGACCAGTCAGGATCCAGTCAAGCCATCTAAGGACTGACCTAGCTTCATTCATTTTGCCAATGTTATTTTGTCAATGACATGAATAAAATCAAAGGTGACCTGTCGCTTAAATCTGCTGATGACACCAAGCAAATGATAATGGAGGAGAGCTAACTAATCCAGTAGGTGACAGAGCAAGGATCCAAAAAAAGAGCTAGACCGAGAACACTGGGCTAAATCTAATGAAACAGAATTGAGTAAGTCTAAATGCATGTTACAAGTCTTACACTTGGGTTCAAAAACAATCAGCTCTTCAAGTCCATGATGAGAGGCATGACTGGAGAGCAGTTTGTATCTATGGACTACAAGTCAGCATTGGGACATGTCAGCCAAAGACACTAGTACCATCTTGAGCAGCAGTAGACAAGCATAGATTCAACAAACGAAGAGGCAAGAGTCTCTCTAGTCTCTAGTGTTGATCAGGGGATCAGATTTCCACTGGAATACTGAGTCCCATTCTGAACAGCAGGGTTTAAGGAGGACATTGATGAAGTAGTGCATATCCAAAGAAGAGCAACCAATACGTTGAGTCCATTATCAGATGAAGGAACTGGGGATGTTCCTTCTTAAAAAGAGGAGACTAGGAGGAGGGGAATATATTGTCTGAGAACAAATATTAGAAGAACTAACACATGGAGGAGGAGTCCAATTCGTTGTATTTGGCCTCATAAGGCAGAAGCAGAAACAACAGATGGAAATAGCCAATAGGCAAATTTAGATCTGATGACTGGGAGTGGGGGTGGGGGAAAGGTTAACAGTAACTTCTGAACAACAAAACTGTTCAAATGTGGAATGAACTGCCTCAAGAGAGGTAGGTTCCCCCTTCTTAGGGTCTTTAAGCAGATAGGTTGAATAAGCATATTTCAGGTATGCTAAAGCAAGAATTCCTTTCAGATATGAGTTGGCGTGGAGGGCTACTGAGGTCCTAAGTTTTTAATAAAGGCACACACATAAGGCAGACCAAAGTCAATAGTTGAAGAGAGAGTCTTGTGTGACCTTTGATCTCCAGTGAGAGATTAATTACCTCTTTGGTTCAACCCTAAAACAGTATTAAGTAAGGAGGTCATTGTAGTCAGCTCAAGACAGTGTTTGGCACATAATAGCCACTTAATAAATGCTATTCCCTTCCCTGTCTTAAAGCAGAGTCTCATTCATGATGAGGGCATCAAATTCTGATGAATTTCCTCTAGACCCTGTGGCTAAGACTATAAACTCTTCTTTACTGCAGCTTTCTAGTCCCAGGTGATTAGAGGATGGGGTCCTGACATCAATAGCTTGTATTTTTTACCAGTCTTTTTTTTAACCCACTGGCATTTTTAGTCCCTAATTCCTATCTGACTTCCTTGTCTTTGACATGTTGTTTGACATGACACTTGACATTCATACATGCTCTGAGTTCAGCTCACCTTGCTGGTTCTGAACCATACTTTGATGATACCAATTCAAACTGATCATCTCACGATAAACCCAATTCGGAATTAACCAATGATCTTTGATTCCTACTTGGGATAACAAAGCAATGGAAACAAAGTGGTGGTCATTGACTTTGAAATGGCTAAAAAACAAAAACAAAAAACTATGCCATATGAATGTAATAGAATATTTTGTATGAGAAGAAATGACAAATATAAGGAATTCAGAGAAACATGGGAAGATTTGTATGAACTGATGCAGACCAAAATAAGGAGAACAAAAGAAAGAATAGATATCCAGCAGTGTAAATGAAAAGATCACTGAAATCAAGGATGAAACCAAGATGGCAGAGTACATAGGCTGGGACCCAGGTAAACTCTCTTAATATTCCCCTCCAAATAGCTTTAAAATAACATCTCAAATCAAATTTTGGAGTAACAAAAGGTCAAAGGGAGACATTTCTGTAACCTAAGACAACTTAAGAAATCTGCATGAAAGATCTATAATACCCTTGGTAAATGATGGCTTGGAGCATGGCAGGAGCACCAGCAGTGAGTCTGGGAGGCAGCCATGACAGCAAGAGCAGCACCTTTGAGATCTGTCAGCCCAGAGATAGTAATAAGGTCAGACAACTGGTCAGAAAAAGATGTCTGCTGGCACTGGATGCAGCTGGCACTGACTGGCAACTCTATTGCTCAATGAAGTTCTGGGCTGCAATTCTAGGCCAGAGATGAGTGCTTGTGATTGGTCACAAGGGAACAGGAGCTCTGGTCACAGTTACATGGCTAAAAGGAATACTAGCATTTGCTGCTACAGGAGAGAAGGGGCCCTTCATGGAAAAGACCAGAGCACAGACCAGGAGAGCAGTGCCCACAGCTATTCCAGGATAACCCCACTTTGAAAGCATTGAAAATTTGCAGACTCCCAGAACTAGCTCTGAAAACAGCAGCACAAAAGAGCCTGAAATTTGGCACAGTACTTCCCCATTGCCAGGTGAGCAGAACTCAACTTTAACATAAAGTTCAAAGTAAATAAATAAACTAGGAAAATGCACAAACAATAATGACAAAAAGAATTTGACTATAAAAAGTTACTATAGTATCAGAGAAGACTAAGACATAAAAAAGAAGACAACGATGTGAAAACAGCTACAAGCAAATCCCCAAAGAAAAATGTGAATTAGATCTAAGGCCAGCAAGAATTCCTAGAAGAGTTCAAGAAAGAGGTGAGTGGTAGAGGAAAAATTGAGAAAGAAAATGAGAGTAATATAAGAAAATTATAAAAAGAGAATTAACAACTTGGCAAAAGAGGCACAAAAAATACTGAAGAAAATAACACTTCATAAGACAGAACTGGCTAAATGATAAAAGGGGCACACAAGTTCACTGAAGTAAAAATTCTTTTAAAAGCAGATTAGGTCAAGTAGATAAAGAAGTGCAAAAAAAATCACTGAAGAAAAGAACTCCTTAAAAAGAAGAATTGCCCCAATGAGAAAAGGGATACAAAAATCTCACTGAAGAAAATAATTCCTTAAAAATTAGAACTGGGCAAGTATAAGCTATTGACTCCATGAGATGCCAAGAAAAAATAAAGCAAAGTCCAAAAAATGAAAAAATGGAAAATGTGAAATATCTCATTGGAAAAATAACTGACCTGGAAAATAGACTGAGGAGACATAATTTAAGAATTATTTGTCTATCTGAAAGCCATGATGAAAAAAAAGAGTGTAGATATATTTCAAGAAATTATAAAGGAAAACTGACCCAATGTCTTAGGTAAAACAGTAATTGAAAGAATCCACTGATCACCTCTTGAAAGAGATCCCCAAAATGAAAACTCCCAGGAATATTATAGCCAAATTTCAGAGCTCCCAGATAGAGAACAAGGAAGAATAATTTAAATATTGTGGACCCACAGTCACATGGAATCACACAAGATTTAGCAACTTCCATGTTAAAGGAGTTGAGGGCTTGAAATATGATATTCTAGAAAGCAAAGGAGCTAAGATTACAGCCAAGACTAACTTACCCAGAAAAACCGAATACTGAACTGGTCTAACCAATTTGAGGAACAATCTGGAAATGTGCCCCAAAGGCTATAAAACTGTGTATACCACTTGATCCAGCAATAACACTACCCCACATTAAAAAAAAAAAAAAGAGAAAGGACCTATATGTACAAGATATTCATAGCAGCCCTTTTGGGATTAGCAAAGAGCTGGAAATTGAGGGGATTCTTATCAACTGGAAAATGCCTGAACAAGTTGTGACACATGATTGTAATGGAATACTATTGTCCTATAAAGAAATCATGAAGGGTGGTTTCAGAAAAAGGTGGCCAGATCTATATGAACTGATATAAAGTGAATTGTGAGAAGAACCGGGAGATGACTGTGCACACTAATAGCAAGGTTGTAATGATGATCAACTGTGAAAGACTTAGCTACTCTGATACAGTGATCCAAGACAATTCTAAAGGACTCGTGATGAGAAAATGTTGTCCACCTTCAGACAGAGAACTGATAGACTCTAAGAGAAAAAGTGAAGTGTAATTTTCTCACTTTATTCTTTTTTTTACAATATGGTTAATATAGAAATAGGTTTTGCATGATTTTACATGTATAATTAGTATCATGAGGGGACAGGGGGAGAGAGAGAATCTGAAATTCAAATTCTAAAAAGAAAAAAATGTTAAAAATAAATAATAATTAAAAAAAGAAAACTGGAGGAATAAAAGAGAGGAATCAAATTCTGAATCAGAATTCTCACTCTTCCTGGTAGAGAGGGAGCTCTTTAGAGTTTTTAAAATTTAAAACACTGAGCATTTTCCAGCTACAGTTCTTTTAGAAAACAAATACCTTTGACGTAGTCTTCAGATCCAGGGGGAAAGCCTTCCTAAAAGGAAAAACAAAAGCTTTCATATTTTTTTTCTCCCTCAAGGGAAAAAGGCTCTTTCTCAGAGACTAGACTAGAAGGGACTCCCCTCTCTAGAAGAGTCTTTGTACCAGACACCAAGAGCCTTGAAAGAGCTAGCAGAGCCCCTCCCAGCTAGCTAATTAAGCCCTCAGGCTTCATTCTATTTTTTTTTTTTTTGTAAACTCTACTTCTGGGTCACAATCTCTAGTTGAGGTCAAGGAAGTCTATGTGATTCCATATTTTATTTCTAGTAGTTAAACCACAAGTAATTATCTATGTAGAGACCATCCTTCCAGCAAATTGCCAAGGGTTCTAAGGGTTTGTGGTTCAGCAGTTTCTCAATTCCAAAACTCTTTTACTCTTCCATGCAAAAGAGTGGGAGAGAGGAAGACACCGAACAAAAGTAAGCCCAGTCTGGCCACACTGATGCTTTTAATATGCATGTGTAAAAAGCAAAATCTTCTCAGGATTTCACCTATTCTTCTATAATAACAATGATTACAGTATATTGATGGGCATGTGATCACTCTGAGTATTCCCTCCATCTGCACAGATCCTAACTTCCCTGGGACTTCCCATCCTGTGTGATTCTTGCCCAAGTCCACCTATCAATCCTTTATATGAGATCAATCCAAGCCTTTGTCATCAACATGTCCCTCCATAGTAGGTAAGGGAGATCTTTAATGCCCTCCTCTGGGCCTTTTAATACATGTGGGTACAACTGAGTCATTCAGGCTGACCATTTGTTCACAATCACTCATTCTCACTAAGTCACCAGTCTACCTCCTTTTCTGATCAGATATTTCCTGGGTAATATGTTTCATGTCATTTCATATGAGCAAACAAATCACTGTAATATTTTGTAACCTATACCCATTAGGCTCTTCTTCATGCATTACTCCAAATTTTACTTCTTTAGAAATTGTGGTATTTTATGATTCACAGACACAGAGAGTCACTAGAAGACTGTTAGTTTTGTGGTTTTTTTTTAAAGACTTTTGGTGTCAGGGAGCAAGTTGAGATTCTTGAAAGTATTCAGAAAGATAGTCATGCTTTCACTATTCCTCATGGTCAGTCCCATGCATATTTTCATATCATACAACATTCCTTGATAGATAAAACCACAAAAATAATTTTATTCAAAGTCATCTAATTATCAACAAACATCTAGTGAGACACAAAGTAGGCATTTTGTAGTCATCAAATATCTCACCCCTACCATGAAGCATATCTTGTACAGAATCTAACTTGAAGAATTACTCTCTAGACTGTCAAGTAAGTCTTCAAGATAGTCTCATTTGTGGATGACACTGCTGACTGTGGGAAGCCCCAGAGTTCTATAGCACCTTCTTAAATGAGGTCCTCAGCTACTTCAAAAAGACTGGCCTGACAATCCACATAGGAAAAATAAAATGGATAAAGAATCCCAATGGTCCACATTATGACATGCAGTTAGATGGACAGTCCATTGCATTAGTCCATCAACATCTTAGATAAGAACTAAAGAAGGCTGGGGAGCTAGTGGCACAGTGGATATAAAGACTCATCTTCCTGATTTCAAATCCAGCCTCCAATACTCACTAGTTGCATGACCCTGGGCAAGTCACTTCATCCTGTTTGTCTCTTGTTTTCTCATCTATAAAATGAGCCAGAGAAAAAAATAGCAAACCACTCCAGAATCTTTGTCAAGAAAACCCCAAATGGGGTCATGAAAAGTCAGACATGAATGAAAAGCGAGTGAACAAAAAGCATACAATTAATTAAAGAATATGCTAAATATTCTTTATATGTTTTAGCAGCCTTACTCACACTTTGCACTTTTGCAAGTGAATTACTGAAACAAACAGTTCTTTTTATTTTAACATTTTTAAACATTTACAGGGGACCCTAGATAGCAATTCACAGATAGAACAGAAAGGAAACAATGTGATATCTGGAAAGGATAAACAGAAGCAAAGAGTTCCCTCCAAGGGCCTGTCAGGAAATGCATACAGAAGCCCAACATAAACAAATTATCATCTTTTAAAGCAAAGATTTCCTTTAGTTTTTTCAAAGCAAACAAATTATTAAGTCAGCACAGTGTATAGAATAAGCAAAAAAAAAATGATGCTGAGTTTAGAATGATAAAGCCTATGGAATACATAATAACCAGTTGGGCTGTGAGAACTTTTTAGAAGAAGGAGGAGAAAAAGAGAGGAAGAAAGGAAGGAAAAAAGAAGACACTAGTGTTTGTAGTTTGTAGTTAGGCCTCATTAGTGTGATAGTGAATCCCTTTAATATGATTGCATTATTCAAATTTGAAGTACATATGTCCATTGTGCTAGAACCACATATTTTGCATAATTATTATCTTCAAATAGTGCAATTTGAACATGTGACCATTTCAGAGGATACATCATTCACACGTACTGGTGTCCGTCCTTCGTTGCTGAAGAAGATCATGCATCAGAGACATCATGACAAGACTTGCACTTGACTTTGTTTTGAGTGAGGGAGGGCTGTGCAGGTCACCAGCCTCATTTCTCCTCCAGAGCCATCTGAATCCAGTGACCAGATATTCATCAGGATGACTGGAGATGACCCAGGATGAGGCAATTGGGGTTAAGTGACTCGCCCAAGATCACACAGCTAGTGAGTGTCAAGTGTCTGAGGTGAGATTTTGAACTCAGGTCCTCCTGACTCCTGCACTGGTGCTCTATCCACTGCACCACCCATTCACACTTACTAAGCTCCAGCTATATAGAGTACTTTAAGTTGCAAAATGCTTCACAGATATTATGCCCTCATTTTATTTTCTCAACAGTACCTGGAGGTATTATCCCCATTTTACATACAGATGAAGAAACTGAGGCAAACAGAAGTTAAATGGTTCACCTAGGGTTACACAGCTAGTAAGCGTTTACAGCCAGATTTGAGCTCAGGCCTTCTAGATTCTTGTTCTAGAATTCTAGCCTCTGTTCCTTACTTTTTACATGAAATTAGTTTCTCATATGTGTGTGTGTGTGTATGGATATATATATACATATATATACATCTACATATAAATCAAATAATCTTTCATCCTCTTTTGCCATAAATTCATAGACAGTTAATCTTAATTTCCAATAGCTTTTCTAATAGAAGTAGCTACAAAATTTTAACTAAATTATTATTATACCTTGGATTTTTGTGGAACTTTTCAACGATGACCTCATTGTTTTTCTTCTTACAAAATCCTTGAATGGTAGGAAAGGAAGATATTATTGTTACCACATGTGTCAATAAAATGTATATAGTCATATATGTGTATATATACACACAGATAGACATGCACACATACATCATACTTATGCACAGCCAGGAAATGATTGAATTTCTCAGGCCCAAAAAGCAACGATTCAAATGGAAAACTGTTCAGGATTCCATTTCCTATGAGTCTGTATGCCTGCAATATTGGGACATTGTGTCCAAGAGAAAGGGCTAAATAAAGACTTGATGAGGAAGCCAGAGTATGGGACTGAGTGAGAGACCATCCCAAAAATGTCAGCAAAACCTGAGCCCTAATTTTCTCATTTATATGTAATTCATTTGACCCTTTATTCTAGCATAGAAGCCTCTCCCAAAGTTAAATATTCATTTGTGCTCAAAGCACAGACATAGGCCATTTTTAACCTGCTAGAAGTATGCAAATGAAATGAAATGCTACAGTTATTTGCAATGGAGAAACACTAAAAACTTTCACTAAGATACTGCTTTGCAATCCTGTCCTGCTTAAAAATGGCATTAATTTAATACGTGGTTCCAACCCGATCTATTAGTAAGGTGTGAGCTAAATTTAAATGTTAGAAGTGCCCAAGAAACTGAGTGGAAGATGAACCCGATGGAGATAAGTTATAAATACCATCAAAAATATCCCAACATTGAACTCTTCTTCATCTATGCTAGAATAAAGGAACAAATGAATTACATATAAATGAGAAAACTAAGCTCTGGAAAGGGTAAGTATTGCTCATGGTGACAGAAAATTAATCAGATGAAAAAGATTCAGATCTAGAACTGGGAAGATGCTCTATCTACTAAACTTCTGTTGTCCTTGTCTCCCAGTCAAGTAGCCAGTGATCTAGGTGATCTATAAACAAACATTTAAATCCTCTAGTCGGATTTAAATATATATATTTATATATTATATATATAGTAATATATGGGGGAAATTATTCTCTGTTGTCATCTCTATGATTGCAATTATTCTCCAGGACCAGGAAATTTAAAATGGTTTAACATTAGAAAAACAATGGACATAACCTTAAAAACAAAAAACATCATCCATCAGATGATTATATTAAAAGATGAAGAAAAAGCTTCTCATAAAGTCAAATATTTATTTGTATTCAAAGCACAGGCATGGAAAGGCCATTTTTAACGTTCTAAAAGCATGCAAATAAAATGAAATGCTATAATAATCTGCAATGGAGAAACACTAAAAACCTTCACAATAAATTCAGAAGACAAGAATATTCTTTCTGTCTGTTATTTGACATAAATCTGGAAATACTAGAAACAGCAATAAGAAAAATTAAAGGTATTGAAAAATATGTAAAAGGGAGATGAAACTATCCCTATCTGTTGGAAATACGATGGTATATTTAGAAAAGCCCGGAGAATCATCAAGTAAACTGACAATAACCTTGATAAAGTAGTAGGATACAAAATAAACCCCCCAAAAAATCAAGAACATTTCTATAGAGCACTAAGAAAATGCAGGAGGATATACAAGAAAGGAAAAATCCATTCTAAACAATTACGAAAAGCATCAAATATCTAGAAGTCAATCTATTAGAGCTCCCCCAAGATTTGTATAGCTGTAATTACAAAACGTTCCTTAAAGAAATGAAGAATTAGTTAAATAATTGAAAGGAAAGCCAATGTTCATGACTGAGACTCTAGTACAGTTGCAGGGAGCATGGTACAGTAGAAAAAACGCTGACTGTGGACCCAGATTCAAATTCTGATTATCTGATGCTTTTTACTGTGTGACCTTGGGCAAGTCACTTAAATTTCTTGAGCATTGTAAGTTTCTGTAAAATGAGGGAAATGCTCTCTGAGATTTCTTCTAGTTCTAGATCTTAAAATCTATGCATGAACCTGTAATAAAAATTCCAATACTACCTAAATTAATTTAGCGATATGGCAATCACACTAGTAAGGTGATACATTATAGAACCAGGAGAAGTAGTAACAATTCATTTGGAAAAATAAAAGGTCTAAAATTTTAAGGGAAATTTTTTTGAAAAAGTAGGAATGAATGGGGAATAGAATTTCCAGAACTCAAATGATACTCCAAAGCAGTACCCTAAGGAGCTCCTGGGTCTGCTTTTCTCTCCACAGTCTCTCATAGATCTCATCAGGTCTCATAAATTCAGCTATTATGTGTGCAAAGTCTTCACAAATTTAACACGTCCAGAACACCATTCGTTACCTTTCACAACTAACTCACCTCGCTTTTAAATTTCTCAGTTACTGTCAAGAATACAACTATCCTTTGCAGTCTGCAATGATATGCTTGGCAGTAAGCCAGAATGGTTAGACCAAAGAATATGAAGAATAATGTGTGTTATCCTTGACTCTGCACTCCCATCATCCTACATATTAAGCAGTTGCTGAATCCTGTCGTATCTATCTCTTTAACATCTCTCGCATGTATCCTGTCCTCTCCGTTCACACAGTGGCTTTCCTAGTTCAGACTATCATCACCCCTAATCTGAATTATTTCAATAACTTCCTATCTGGTATCCATGCCTCAAACCTCTTCCCACTTCAATCTCTCCTCTAGACAGCTGAAAAAGTCATTTTCCAAAAGCACAGATCTGGTCATGTCTGTCTACCTCTCTCTCTCTCTCTCTCTCTCTCTCTCTCTCTCTCTCTCTCTCTCTCTCTCTCTCTCACACACACACACACACACACACACACACACACACACACACACACACAGAGCCCTCTCAAATGGACTCACTCTCTCAACTTCTATATGTTCTCCTTAGCCACCTTCCTACCCTGAAAAAACCTCCATATTGAGGGCCACTCTTCTGACTGATTAATTCTTACCACAGACCACCACTTCATAAGGGGGCCTTCGCATGCTAACTTTCATCTTGGCTCCACTCATTCTCTGTACTTCTCTGCTTCCTCACCATCCTCCTTCTCCCTGTTCTGGTCCCCTTCCCTCTCCTAAACCCCTGCCTTTTCAATTTTCTCTTATGTTTTATCTTGCCCTGTTAATTTTAAGCTCATTTCAAGGTAGAAACTGTCTTTTTTGCTTGCATTTATTTCCCTAGCATTTAACACTGTGCCAAGTATACAAGAAAGACTTGATAAATGTTTTATAAAACTATTTGTCTATCTTTGTTGCACTTACTGATATAGAAATATACACATACACATATATGTATACGTATGTATATATATGAATATATATACATACATATATAATATATATAGAATTTACAAGTACCTCTGGGACCATGATATTAGTCTTTAAATCTGGCAGCTCCACTGTCTTTGATGGTGAAAAGTCTGTTAAAAAATCTTTGCAGATCTTTTCCATTTTTCTTCTGTTTGTTGTTCTTCCATTTCCATCCATAAGTACCCTCAGAATGACTTTGTTTAGCTGGGTCTCTTGCCAATTTTCTTCAAACTGATGCTAAGAATTACATGGTTTTCAGACAGTCTATAAACTTTAACTTGGCTGTTGTTACCCTAAGTGTAAGAACTTTATCCAAAGACCAACAAATGACTATAGAGCTGGAGGAGTTGAATCCTATTGGTTTTACATTCTTAATATAAATGGAAGAAAGAAGGAAGCTGCAGCCAAATGAAAGGATGGATCATAGATGTTCCTTGGAAGGAAAAAGAAAGGAGTTGGTAGAGTTGGTTTAATTATATCCAAAGGAAACAAGAAACGTTATTTCATGAAATGCTTGGTCACCTTATATTGAATATTCATGGTAGGTATCAGCAAAAAGACTGTGAAAATAACAGCAGATTACAGAGCAACATTGATTCCAGAGAATTAAAAAGATATCAGAGTATCAAAAAGATAGAGAAAAGAAAAGAAATTTATCACATCTCCAAAACATAAAATCTGATCTTTAGTGACATGGTTGTAAAGGTAGGAACAGGATACATTGGGAAGCATGATACAGGAAGAAGAAATTAGAGAGCCTAAATATTTGTAGACTACATAGAAACTTCAAACCTTTATCTCATGAATAAATTTTTTTCTAGAAAAGAATTGGTGGAATATGGCAAATACCAAATAACATCACAAAAGTAAAATTTATTATATTTTAATATATAGGAAAACATTATTGACAAGGAGGTCCATGCTGAACCAGTATTCTGAGTATAGTAAAACCATTAACTTAGAGAAAAGGTCAAAATTAGTTTTAAAAAAAGCTAGACTAATAACAGTAAAAAAAAAAAAGTATGGCATCCAATTCAAACAACTCAATCTCAAACTATTTAAACAAATATTTGATAATGAAAATTGGGTAATAGACAACAGAAATAGCATAGTCACCAATTCAAATGATTTTGTAGAGAAGTTAAACTAATGTAACCAGTTACCATAACAGGAAAACCAAAACAGTTCAAAAAGTGTCTTAGTCGGTAAATATATCATTCACTTACTTGCTGGTTGTAGAGGAATGATAGCTAAAGTCAACATAGTTCCAAACAAGTTTAGAATATAAACTTGTTTTTAAAATCTTACGAAAAGGAATACATAAATGATTTTAAGCAGTATCAGTTTATAGACAGAAGCAGTGAAGGGTAAAGCCAGTTTAAAGAAAGCTTGCAGATGATAAGGTTATATATTTAGAAAATCTTACAACTCAACAACAACAAAGCTGACATAATAAATAACTTTAGCAAAATAGTCAAGTATAAGAAAACTTCATAAAAACCATCTCTATTTTTATATATAACCAATTAGCATTTATCTTTCAGAATTCCAAATTGCTGTAAAAATATCATCTCATTTTATCCTAACTACAACCCTCAAAGGTATTATTATGCCCATTTTACACATTAGGAAACTAAGGCACAAAGAAGTTAAGTGACTCACCCAGGGTCACATAGCTAGTGTCTGGGGCTGGATTTGAATTCAGGTCTTCCCAATTCCAAGTCCAGTGCTATATCTACTAAGTCACCTAACTAAAAACTATAACATTAAATGCTGGTGGCTTTGTAGTGAAATAAGTATGCTGGTTACTATGAAGCTACAACTAGGACCATTTTGGGAAGCAATCTAGAAACGTCTGATAAATTACAAAAGTAACCTTTGACCAAATATTGTCCCTCTAGCGTCTTTACCAGAGGATGAAGGTATTATCATTTCAATATTTCAAGAAATTGTGGGTTGATCTGTGTGGGGACAATATCCACTGAAGAAGTTCACTTGTCCAAAACCTTAGTAGATGGTTTAGTGAGTTGCTATAGCCCAAAAAATAATATGGTGGCCAATCTCTACTTAAGACTTGTTCAAACAAAAGAAACACAGTCCACCAATGACCCTAGATCCTGTGCTTGTCCAGTCTGGTTGAATCTATCAGAGTTTTCACTCCATTGGCATCACCCTTTAGGACCCAGGGTCACCTCCACACCACAATGAAACATCAAAATAAGTCTTTGGGGGATAGGCATAGCAACATAATGGAATATTATTGAGTCATAAAAATGGCACATATGAAGAATATACAACAGGGGAAAAGCTTCTACAAAGCAAGAGAGCAAGGAAAGACAAATTAGAACAAATACACAGTGACTATGGTTACATGCAGAGGCAAAATGGCACAAAGGACAGATGATGAATCCTGGGGTCAGGAAGTCCTAGGTTCAAATCTTTCCTCAAACACACATATTAGTTGCATAATTACAGAAAATTATTTCTCAGTGTTTCCACGCAATTTTCTAAGACTATGCAAGTCATATTTGGTGATTTGTATTAGCGAAGGGAGCTTCTATACCTGGAATTTCCCATGCTCATTAACTCATAAGCTTGGAATTTTAAAAAAATTATTATATAAAAGTAGCCACCGTCTTCCCCCCAACGCCCCCAAACCCTTCCTACTTGGTACTTACAATCTTAAAAGTTAAGTCCCCTAGGAGGTGATTGCTACCAGGTTCACAGATAATCTATGGACCTATACTTCTGAAATTCTAGCTCATGAACTCCTACTGGCATGTATACCTGCAATAGTCAGCCAATAGACAAAATTAGCTGAAAGCAAAAGCATTTACTAAGATGTCATAGAAACAATATAGAACAGTTATAAAATAGTTTATAAAAAAAACTTTATGAAAAAAGCTTTAAAACTCATGAATCTAGGGTTCTACAAATCGATACACATACACATACCATGAGTCAGCACAAATGAAGACTACCAGTGTGAGGCTCACATGTGGCCACGGTCCCAGTGGCTGTCTATCTCTCTGTCTCTTCCAAACCTTCTCCCCTCCCTTACTCCAGACTGAATCTCCTTATCTCATCCAGACTGGAAGTGTAGAGGCTAGTCACAGGCCAAATGTCACTACTGACTGGCATAAGAATTTTGACCTGCTTCATTTCCATCCTGGGTTGGTTCACCTTTCCTTAAACATTCTGGTAGCCTCATGCTCCAAGGCTCACACCCTATTGACGTTGAACTTAATTCAGACCTCCTACCCGCATGGCTTGCTGTTGCTCAGAATTCTCAAGCTCAAGAGATCTGCCAGTCTCAGTTTCCCTGGTTGTTGTTGTTGTTGCGTTGGTCCTTCATTCTCGAAAAGGACCATGACATCAAGATGATGACATGACTTGAAGTTGACTTTGAGTGGAGTGAGGGAGGCTGTGCAAGGTCACCAGCCTCACCTTCTTCTCCTGAGCCATCTGGATCCAGTGACCTGATATTCATCAGGATGACTAGAGATGGTCCAGGATGCCATGTGAGACCCTGGTCCTTTCAGGCTAAGGTCTTATAGCATTCTCACTTTGAGTGAGATATACCCATTCAATGAATAGGTTTCTTTAAGTAGTTGCTCAAGGGATGGCCCCTTTAACAAAAAAAAAAAAAAAAAAAAAAACCAAATCAAACTGCGGGGAGAAGACCCTCAGTGGAAACAATTACTATTTAGTATTTAAATCCACTCTGTGCTAGGTGGGTGGGAACTTGTCCAGTCTATGATCTCCAGAGTGAATTGGGTTTGAGGTTAGGCATGTACCATTACCTCCAGCTATTTCTCTTCTGAATCCATAGCCAATTCTCTTCTCTGCTGCTTCCTTTCCTGATATCTGTCTCTATCTCTTTCAGTCTCTGTCTCTGTGTCTCTGCTTCTCTCCGTGATGAGGTGTGTCCTAGTAGACAAGTAGCTAGCTCCCTTGTGAGATTCGATGCCAGATGAGGGATGGGGGAAAAAGGAAAATAGAATAATACTTTCCCCACAGCCCTATGGTGAGAAAAAGAGGCAGCTAGATGCAGTGGATAGAGCACCCGTGCAGGAGTCAGGAGGACCTGAGTTCAAATCTTAACTCAGACACTTGACACTCACTAGCTGTGTGACCTTGGGCAAGTCACTTAACTCCAATTGCCTCATCCTGGGTCATCTCCAGTCACTGGATTTAGATGGCTCTGGAGGAGAAGTGAGGCTCATGACTTGCACAGCCCTCCCTCGCTCGAAAAAACAAAGTCAAGTGCAAGTCATGTCATCATTTCTCTGATGGCATGGTCTTCTTCGGCAACAAAGGATGAACACACACACGTGGTAAGAGGAGCAAAGGTCTCACTCAATAAAGCTGCTTCATGTCTCAAGTCTGACTCCTATCAGGGCTGGCAGGCTTAGCCTTTCAAAAGTCTCCAGGGGTGTGGCCAATATTGCCAGCCACCCTTCCCATTCCAACTTCCTAACAGATAAGAGGGCATAGAGTTTAAACACACTAATACTTCCTTGCCTGGGTTATCTGCCTCTTACATCAATCACAACCTACAACAACCTACAACAAAATCTGATAATCACTTGGACAAGCAATGAGAGTAAATATAAGAGAAAGAGAAAAGGAGGGAGGGGAAAACTTTTAGAAATTTATTTCCCCTCCCAAAATAGCTTTTTTGTGGAGAAAAGGAAGAAATGGAACACAAAAGTTGGGAACAGAAATATATGTAAACAAATTATCTAAAGGAATTCTTTTGTAAGTTTGGTTTTTCTTAAAGTGAGGGTATACCTGTAATTATATTTTGGCAAATTCAGGACTGATCATGAAACTGTATAATTAAGGACAAATAGCATTTCCAGCCTCTATTAAAACCCTCCGTCGTTGTCTCATAATTGTATGGAGGTGACGCTGGGTTTCCAAAGGCTGTAGCAGTCAGACCTGTAAGCTCCAAAGCCTTCAAGAATGACTTGATACACTGTCAATCATTTTCCAACTAGCCTGGGCAAGTGTGGGGAGGCTCAGAGCTGAAGGAATGTGAACCAAAAGGATGAACTTTCTAGCCAAAATCATTCCTAAGGGATTGCTATCTACAGTTACCCCCAGAATCACATCTTTTTCCAATTTAAGTAAATCAATAATCTCCACAATACAGAAAGTACCTCTAAATGTAAGAGTCACTTCTCACTCCAGCAAACTGTTACATTTCTAACTTAAAGCAAAAATAATCACATAAAAGAGGTGTTTCATCTCCATAAGCTGAAGAGTCTTTAGGAAATTAGAACTCTGTGCAAAATGTCTAGGTTTTTTTCAAGAGAACTGTGAGACCACCCAATAGTGCAGAAAGGACAAGAAATTTAGAATAAGAGAGCCTGGTTTAAATTTGAATTCTGCTACTTACATCCTCTATGTGACCTTGAGCCCTAAGTTACTCCGCCTCTCTGGGCCTCAGTTTCCTCATCTGTAAAATAAAGGAGTTGGGCTCAATAACCGCTAAGGCCCCTTCCAATCTACATTCCCATGATCCTAAAATTATTGTTCTTTTCATTCCTGATGGTTTTTTTCGGAACAGCTCACAGTAATGGCCCCCTTCTCCAAGCATTTTTGCTCTGTAACCAGCTTTTAAACTTTCTATCTGTTTTTAGTGGATTAGATCAAGATGACAATTGGGATAGTTTCCCCAATCATCCATAGAGCTGATGTAATCAGATAAAATGAATGACCTAATGAGATTCAGGTTGGTAAGTGCCGCTAGACAAAGCTGTAATGATACTAAATAAAGCCTCTAAGCTCCTGAAGAAACAAAAATGTCATCTATCAAAGAAAATGACTTCTACATTCTCCAGCATGCACTAGGTACATTTTAGCTACTCTGACATGACGTGATTTTACCTAAGTTTTCAACCTGTGAAAAAGAAGACTTTTCCCTTTTCTTTTTTCATGTAACATTAAAAATTATTTTCCTCTTCTAAAATTAACATTTATATTCCCTAGACATCTTTCTCTCTTTATTTTCCTCTCCTTTTTCCTTCCCTCCCCTCAGGGAAGTGGCCCTAACCCACAAACCATAGGCCTTTAAAATGAAGACTCCTCCGGAACCCTTCTGTTCCATAACACATTACACCCCCCAAAAGTCCTATTCATTCTCTCTACTTGTACTAGTTTGGCTATTGTAAAAAGAGCTACTGAGAAAGCCATAATCTGATAGGCTATTTATTCACTTTATGTACAGATGACCATGTACATTACTGAGGAGCAGTCAGGCTAATGCAACTCTGCATTTCTCAGTTTATTTCTATATTCCACTAGATTTATAACAACAAGAACATGGATAAAGCCCCTACTATGCACCATGTAGTGTGCTAAGCACTAGGGACACAAAGAAAGACAAAAGACAGTGCCTGCTCTCGAGGAGTTTACAATCTAACTAGGGAACAACAGTTAACAAGCTATGTATGCAAAAATAAGAAATAATTAACACTAACACTAGGTTCTGGTACCTTCCTCTATAACTACAACTTGTTTTTATGACCTCAGGCAAGTCATTAACTCTCTCACCTTACTTTTATCATTTGCTAAATAAAAAATGGGATTGAATCTGGTTATCTTTAAGGTCCCTTCCAGCTCTAAAATTAATATTCTCTAACAGAATACCAAGATAATAAAACAAGATCTCATTCATCTCAGAAAGCTGCTGAGAAACTCAAAAAGGGTAGCTCCTAAAAACCTAATCTCAAATTGTTTAAAGTCGATTCAACATTTATTAAAAGATGTGGAAGGGGGTTGTTTTAGATGGTGTAATAAATGAACACCTATAATTATATTATCACCTTAATATAAGGTAATTTCCTGGACACATTCCATATTAGATAGTGTTAAATATTATGCCCATTTTATAATGATAAAAGGACTTGTCCAGGATACCCAGATGGTATGTGTTGGGACCACAACTGGCCCCAAGTCTTCTAAGTCATTAGATGAAAAGAATGGTGGGTTAGGAAGGCAAGGAGTCATATCTTAGCTCTACTACCTTACCATCTGTCTAACTTAGTCACTTGGACTTCTATGGGCCTCCTTTTTTCCCATCTGTAAAGGGTTTAGACCAGATTGATCCCTATTAAGTAAGTCTCTAGTCTTCTGAGGTCCATGTTCAGTGCTCTTTCCCCTATGAGAACACATCCTGTGGCATATGAGGAAGACTAGGTCTAGGTCTAGAGTTAGAAGACTTCATCAGGAGACTGTGATCCCTCCTAAATGGGGTCCCATGACCCCAAACTTCCTTTTGGACATCTCAAAATCAAGAAGTCCAAAGGAGAAATTCTTTTTCACCACAAACTATTCCCTCTTCCAAACGACTTTCTATCATGATAGGACACACCATCAGCTCCTCCCAGGCATACAGACTTGAAACCTTGGGTGTTGGCCTGCTTCCTCACTTTCAAACTCACCCTAGGAAGCTAACCCGGTTTTTAAATCTAGTTGTTTGCTAACCCAGCCTCACAGCTACTATCTCTTTCTTTCAGATTAGTTACTATCTATCACTTAAATCTTATTCACATACGAGGCAGCTAAATGACAGACTGGGCAGAGTCCTGGGGTCAGGAAGACGAGTTCAAATCCAATCTCAGACGCTTAATAGTGACTTGCCCAAAGTCATTTAACCCTGTTTGTCTGAGTTCCCCCACCTGTAAAACGAGCTAGAGAAGGAAACGGAAAACCTCTGACACGACTGAACTACACTCTGCGCATATTTTGTATAGACCTGGTTATTTACGTGTTGCCCACGGTCCATTAGAACGTAAGCAACTTGAGGGCAGGGAACACGCTTTTGCCTTTCTTTGTATCCCCAGTGCCTATCACAGTACCTGGCACATAGTAGGCGCTTATTAAATGCTTGTTGATTAGGGACCCACCATGCCCGTCACTTGGCTAGGGAGCACTCCCCGCAACAAGTCAGGTCGGGCGCCACGGTGTAGCTTTCCAAAAATGTCGAGCTAAAAGGCTCCACCTCAGGCCTAGTGGGGGGCGGGGCCCGTGGGCAGCAGCCAACAGCGGGCGTCCGGGCAGGGTGGTGGTGGCCAGACCTCACACCAGCCTCGCCTCCCCGCGGGGGCTGGGCTCCGTCTCCCAGGGAAAAGCCCGACAGGCCCCCGAATGGGGGCGTTTCCCCCCCCTCCCCACAGGCTGCCCCAAACCCACAGAAGACGGCTCAGACTAAGGTGGGCTGGGCGCCCTGCTCCCCCCATCTTCCCACCCCCCCGCCAGTCCCTAGACTGACCGCCGCCCGCCCACGATCACCGGGGTCCCCCAGAGCGCGCCCTGACGTCAGGAGACAGCACAACAGGCGGCCACGCACCCCGCGCGGAGCGGAGCCCCGCCTCTCCCCAGCCCTGGTCCCACCCCCGCCCCTCCCTTTCTCTCTTCTTTGGGCCATACCGGGTCCGGATAGAGCTCGGAGCGCATGCGCCCTGAGAGCAGAACCAGGTAAGGGAGAGCGGGCTGGGAATGCCATGTGGTGTCGCGTTCCATCCTGGGCCGAGAGCGCTGCTGGAGGAAGGGGCGCAGGCTTTCTGTGCCAATGGCTGCGCCCCTTGGTGGGGTAATCGCCCAGGTGAGGGGCCCTCGGCCTTCCTGCCCAGGTGGCACTGCACCTCCCCTGCCCCTAGCCCACGATAACCCCTTTCTGTGTATGAGCAGGGTAGGATGGACCACGGCCCCGAGGAGCGTTCACTGAACTGGCTGGACAGCGCAACCCTGAAGCGCCTTTGCAGGCAAAGCCAGGAGCTGCTGCAGCGGGCGCAGGCCAGAGCTGCCCACTGGTGCTCACACGTGGAAGGTCTTCGG
The DNA here is from genome assembly GCF_028372415.1 of Notamacropus eugenii. NCBI lineage: Eukaryota > Metazoa > Chordata > Mammalia > Diprotodontia > Macropodidae > Notamacropus > Notamacropus eugenii. The sequence goes on along the minus strand of NC_092877.1, from coordinate 36,475,628 downwards.
GTCTGTAGCTGGGACGTTTGGGGAGCGCACACCGATAACCAGGACCCACCCAGCCTAGAGAAGAGCTCTGCTGGCGGCCGCCTAGCTCCCGCCACTAGCCCTGTGTCTCCTACACTATTGTCACTGTTGTAGAGGGCTGGGATGGGTGGGGAGGGCTCTTGTCACTGAACCTAACCAGGAAACTTGAGCTTGAACTCGTGCGCATGCGCCTCCCGTCGATGCCCGGGGAAAGTGTCTTGGCTACTTAGCTTAGGGGACCTGGGTTCTCTGGTCCTAATTTTGTTACTAAGAGGAACTTGAACAAGTCACGATCCCTTTTTCTAGTTGTTTCTTCCTCTGTAAAATGAGAGGATTAGACTAGATGTTCTCTAAGAAGCCTAGACATTTGGATCATTAGGCCCACCAGTGGTTGAAGAGATTCATCTTACTCAGGTCTATGGATGTCACTTGCACAGAAAAGCTATAAAATCCACCTGTTATAGAGCCTTATGGTAGTAGATAGAGATGTTGAGAGTGGTTATTCTCAAGTTAATTTTGACTGAGAGTTGATTTTTAGTGTATCTGCCATGTTGTTTCTGATAGGCTTCCTTTCTCTCTCTCTCTGCAACTCAATTGCCCCATCTGTAAAATACAGGAATTTGACTAGATGATCTCTGAGATTCCTTTTCAGACAATTGTTAGGGCTTCTTGCAGCTCTAAAATCATGTCATCCAAAGTTTTTTTTTAAAAAGTGTATGCTGGCTCTCCCTCTTAAAACAGGAATTTTGTGAGATTATATAATCCAAATCCCTCATTTTAGGGATGAAGAAACTAAAGTATGAAGAGAAAAGACTTACCCAAGGTCATACGAGGAATAACAAAGCCAGACATGAGCCCAAGTCCCCTGACTTTAAATCCCCATGACACCACAACACTTTTCTAGGTCAAAGTTTATTTTACATTCCGGTAGCCAGAAAGCAATTCTCCAAACACATATGCCATACCTCAAGAGTCCAAAATCCAGAAGTTTTCAGAGGCATAAAACATAGTAGGAAGCTCACCAGTAACGTCCCATTTGTTCAACCAACAGGAAGAAGGGAAACCGATAAACCTCAATACTTCATTCAAATCGATGGTGGCATACATGGATTATGTTTCAAGTCAGTGTGGGGTGAGTCCAGGCAAAACCTATGCTCCTGACCAGCCTGCTACTTTGATAATTCTTCTAGGAATTCATGTGGGCAGTATTGACTGGCAGAACTATGGATTAGGTATAGGTCATCTCTACCAGAATGGGGCAGCTAGGAGGATAGAGCCCTGAGCCTGAATCGAGGAAGACTCTTCTTCCTGAGTTGAAATCCAGCCTCAGACACTTATTAGCCATGTAACCCCGGACACATCACTTAATCCTGTTTGCCTCAGTTTTCTCATCTGTAAAATGAACTGGAGAAGGAAATGGCAAACCATTCTAGTGTTTTTGCTAAGAAAACTCCAAATGGGGTCTTGAAGAGTGGAACACAACCTAAATGGACTGAATAGCATAGGTCAGCTAAGAGGCGATGTGAAAGCCAGAGACTTGAACTAAACTAAAGCATGAATCAAAAAACAGAACAAAGTAAATTTGCTAGGTTCTAAACTGACCTAGACACAAATGTATTAGATCCTTTTAAAACTGAACTCAAGTTTTTAAAAACCTTATAGGCCAAATCTACATTTTTTCCTAATTGATAGCAAAAAAATATATATATATATATCACTGAATCAAACCTAAAGTTCCACTTATTTCATCTGGTTCAAGTGATTTATGATAATAGCTCTCAGGCAGACACACACTGTACCATGCAGAGCAAAGACCATCAAGTGTTCACCTCCATTAATAGAACATGAGGAAGTTGGCTGAAAGCTGGCATGAGAGATGTTAGCCCTTCTCCGACAATGATGACAGTGATGGTGGTCACTTCTTTCTGTAGATATTTAATTCAAAATAGTGTTCCTCCATCAAGGTGAGAGTTAGGTGCCAACCTACCCATTATGTAGCCTCTCAAGGTCCATCCTAAACTTTTCTATTAATTTACTGACATGTTTGCCCATGTTGGGACATTCAAGGAAAACTTTTATAAAGGCTATTTCATAATCTTAATAAAGGCCACTTCAACAGGAAGGAAATGCTCTCTTTTACATTCTTACCTTCCTGTTGGGAAAGTTCTCTTCTCATCTCTGAACACATTTCCACTTCAATTCAAAAGTCACAGTGACTCCAGAATAAGATGTTAGCCATTAGTTCGATTTAAAAACAAGAAAGCACCTTTTGATTCATGGTTAAAGATATTTTAAAGCATTTGAGCAAATGAATATCTTTTTTGCTTTCATAGAAATCCCTCGAAGAGGAGAGATAATCATGGAGCCTCTCCTGTGTTGTCCTTGAGTGTTTTATTTAGCCTAGGCACAGACACTTAGATATTATGATACCCAGAAGTGATTCCTCTAGCAGAAAGTTCCTCATTCTGTCCTTGCACTGTGGTTTCATTTAGTGAGTTCAGTGCCTTCAATGAGTCATGATGGAGAATAAGTCTATAGTTAACCCTGAGGGGGAAAGTCAAGGAGAGAACAGCAGCCACAGGGGTGGAAACACCCTCTGCATTCCTTTGCTTGAGCCCCCACCCACCTAGCACAGGTGAGGCAGCTAGTCAGTGGTTTGCTCTTTGCCCTTCTAGATTTTGATGAGATCCCTCTCCCCTTCTTCAAAGATGGGACAGTAAACACTTGACTAACACTTGACTATTCATTAGAGTCTGTTACTGCCCATGACAGGAAATGCACAGAGGGTATTTTTGTCACCTTGGCAAGTGGCTGCCCAGGTTGTCCTAGGAGGACCTTGCTCAGAGCACTGTACTGCCCAGTTCTGGTGGTCCAGGCTGCTGCTGTTGTACAAGGAGAGCAGAGAAGCAGCAGATGGCAGCAAAGTGATGCCAAGTATGTTGATTCTTAGCCGACATGTTGCCCAGCATGGAGTATAATCTCTTGGAGAATAGAGACCTTGGTGAACTGAAAAGACACTGACGTTTCTCTCCCCCGACTCTCCCCTTGGTGTTATTCTCAGTGTGGGTCTTGGAGAAACTGGTGAACAGCTGAGGAGTCATGGGGGAGGCTGGAAGACTCACTTCTTTCGAACGAGAAGGTGACTCCTAGGCAGGAGCGCTTGTAGTAGATGACTTCGAAGGCTCCTTCTAGCTCTGAAAGTCGCTGATTAGGACATTGGGTATCTCAGTTCTGTATTGTGTTCTGCAGAGGTTTCATAATTCTGCACGAGAAAAGGCAGCGCTGAATCATGTCTGCAGATATCACCAAAACCAGTTGGACCCAATGTCCTCTTCCTGGGTGAGACAGGTGAGTGCCCTTCTAAATCCTCAGCTTTCCCATGGTAGACACTTGACATGATACTGTTTGTTCTCTAGGGTTAACGTAACACTGGGTTCTCCTACCTCAAGCAGTGGATGGCTGCAGCAGCCTGAGAATGTTTCCAAAATGAGGAAGTAGAGGATTTATGTTCTGAATCCTTCTTACAGGCCTGGGCTGGAGTTACAACCTGGCTGGCAGCCTTCAAGCAAAGGCTGCAGGGTCACTTGGCAGGGAGACTAGAGAGTAGATTCCTGTCCAGGTAAGGCTCAGACTAGCTGGCCTCTCAGACCTCTGAGAGCATTGTGATTATTCAGTAATTCTGACATTCACCATTTAAGTAAGGGGGTCCTCAGAGCATTCTGAGCCTGCAGGGGTGGGCAGAGGACTTTAAAAAAAATAGTCATGCCTTTTACATGAAACAAAGTTAAGACTGATTCTATAACACATTTACAAAGTTCTTTCCTCACAGCAACTCTGTGAAGGAAATGATGCAAGTTTTATGATCGGCATTTTACAGATGAGGAAATTGAGGCCCACAGAGGGGAAATGAGTTGTCTAAGATCACACAAGATAGCACATGGAAGACTGACTGGGTCTCTTGACCCTGAGTCCAGTGTTCTTATATGATATGATATGATCATCTTTTAAAAAGTATTTTGAGGTCTCCGTTATAACTGGGACTGAGTTCAGTTCGATTGGAGCATTTCCTTAGAGTCAGGAAAAAGCTTACATTGTTGTCAAGGCTCCTTGCTACAAACTTATCCTTTTCAATGTCCACCTACCTCATTCTGAGAGAGCCAAGGATGTTACTTTTTTAAACTGTTATGATGAAAAAAACCCTCAACCCAAAAGAGCAAAGTACTTTGTTTTAAGTCTAGTGACCTGCAGATTTTTGTGGTTAAACAAAATGGTTATAAAAAAATGTACTCCAGAATAATCAAGCTGGGATGGCATGGCCCAGCAAGTAATTTGCTATTTGGTCTAAGTAGACTCTAGGGGTCTTAGAGGAGTATGGGTAAGGAACAAGATGGTTAAAAAAAAAAAAAAACAAAACCAGAGCAACAGCTCTAGGGGTTAGCTCTAGCTCCTGTTGGTGAGATGGGCCCCAATACTACAGAAGTCTTCCTGCTGGGACATGTCCCCAAACAGCCTTTGGCTGGGAGTTTGGATCTCTGTTCCCCTCCAAGTGCCACTGTTGCCAACAGGTCTCAGGTTCCCTTCACTTTATACAAGTTACTGATCCTCAGTTTCCTCTTCTGTTGAATTAAAGAGTTGTATACTACCTTAGAGTCCGTGAACTTTTTAAAAAATTTGATAACTATATTTAAATGTATTTAGTTTCCTTTGTTTCTGTGGGGTTTATGCATTTAAAAATATTATGATGAAGGGGTTGTTCATAACCTTCATCAGACTGCCAGAGGGGTCCATGACAAAAATAAAAGGTTAACAGCCATTCATCCAGATGATCTCCAAGATCCCTGTTAGCTTTGACATTCTATATATTCAGTCGAGGAAGGGGGAGTGAAGACATGCTGGGAGAAAGTGGATTAAAATCTCAATGAGGAATTGGCTCAGCCTACACCATAAGAAATTATATATTTCTGTGTTAGAGGAGAACGGAGAGTATAAGAATTCATTCACATTAAGAAAAAAAAGCTAAAGATGAAAGAGAACAAAAAATCACTTAGCAAAGAACTCATTGAATGAACCCTCTTAGGGTTCTAGGTGTGCCAAAGTGTGTGTTGGGATGTAAGTCCAGGATCAGTCTTAATTAAAACTTAGTAGAAAGAAGTAGCAGAACAAGCCTGGGGAAAAGGTCATATCTTGTCAACAATCCAGAAAATTGGAGCTGACCTGGAAACCTATAAAACTAAGTGTGCTATTCATCAAATCTTAACTCTAATCCTTAGAAAAAATCCACATCCCATGACCCTAGAGAGAGCTACCAAGTAACAAAGACTGGCCCAGGACCATCCAGGTTTGACCTAGAATCATCTCGGCTTGGCCCAGGACTATCGAGATTTGATCCAGGATCATCCAGGTTTGATCCCGGATCATCCAGGTTTGACCCAGAATCATCTCGGCTTGGTCCAGGACCATCAAGGTTTGATCCAGGATCATCCAGGTTTGACCCAGGATCTTCCAGGTTTGGCCAAGGGTCATCTTCATCCAAGTCTGTGGTGAGTTCCTACCTTTTGCCTTTTAACATGATGATGTAGTAAAACAGCACTGGGTTTAAGATTGGAAGACCTGTGTTTGAATGCTGGCTCTGCTTCTAAAATCTTGGGAAAGTTCCTTAACCTTGGTGAGACTCCATTTTCTCACCTGTAAAATAAGTGAATTGGAACTAGATGATGGTTAAGCAGCCTTCTGGTTCTAAAACCTATTCTTTCCTCTCAAAAGCTAGAACTCAGCCATTCCTCTGGGTATTACAGGATACAGAATTGCCTTAAGTTGGGACAGTCCAGCATATGAAAGAAAAATGGTGCTGGCCAACTTTGGGTCACTAACCCTCACCCCCATTCCCACCCCAGGCACCCTTTGTTTGAAGTGACAGGATGTTCCTTGTGCCTGAACGCATAGCTGTGGTTGGAAAGAATGTGAGCTATTTGAGTCCCAATTCCTGCAGTCAGGATGTGCCAACACCAGATTCCGATGAAATTCCACCAGCTGTGAAGTCAGCAGGAGTGGTCTGACCCTCTTGCTTCCAAACTGAAAATCCTTTTTTGAATTCCAAAAAGCAGAGCTTTGCAGGGGTCTGGTCCAAACAAAATATACGCCAGAAGGCCATCAACCACTTCCCTCCAAAATCTTCTTGTCACAGCAGATAATGATACTACTATTTCTCACGTAGGAAGTGGCTTATTGACTGTGTGAAACAATTTGGGGGGGGGGGGGGGAATTCACAGAAGAGTCCTGAAGAGTGACTGGAATTTGTTACCATAAGAATTTCCTTAAATATTTGCACCCAGATTGCTAAGCAGCTACAATACAGATCATTACTGGTATTAACAACCAAGACAATATGGTGGTGGCAGGAGGAGGAGGAGCAAGGATCTTAGAAGACCTGGGTTCTAGTTCTAGCTCAAGCTGTGTGACCTTGGAGAAGTCACTTTTTTCTAAGTTTTGATTTCTTATCTGCAAAGTAAAAATGATAATTCCATTGGCCACCTTACAAGAATGTTGTAAGGAAGGTGACTGCTAAGTGGTCTAAATTGCTTTGCACATGTGATTTAGGATTATTATTTACCCCTACTTCTAATTTAAGCTCTTGGCCCAGATGCTCCTATACTGATTAACTGGGAACATGTTGATCTTTCTGTCATTTCCTGAGTTACCTGGAGCTCGACTTCCAGGCAGCCAGGGTCTCCTGATGTGTAAGATTAATAGAGAGTAACCACAACTGGATTATCCTCCAGGATTCTGCAAATCTGATACAGGCACACTTTTCCAAAGACATCTCTGTGATACATATCAGTTGTATGAAGCAAAGTGTGTAGACTTCAGGATGACCCTCTCAATCCATGGCTGAAAATGAGAGGGTTGGTGATCTAGCTTTTTCAAGATGGTAGTTCCTTGTTAAATCATAAACATCACCTTTTCTTCACAATGGCAGATGCTCCTATTGCTGCTACAGGTATATAATCATAAGAATTGAAACTGATATATTGCTTTAGTATTTTACTTTGATATGGTTTTTTGATGCAGCAGAGAGAGGTACTACAGCCATCATCACCCCCATTTTACAGATGTGGAAATTGAGGATGAAAGATGTTAAATGACTTAACTGTGATCCACACAACTAGTAACCACCTGAGGCAGGATTAGAATCCGGGTCCTTCCTGATTCTAAGGCAAGACCTCTTTCCATGACCCCACACATGCCCCACATCAGCCCATACCTGATAGAAATTCTGCCACGCTGAACACACACACACACACACACACACACACACACACACACACACACAACTCTCTACCATTCGACATCTGTGGTAAATAAAGGAAGTTCTGCTCCCAGTTTGCTCCTTTCTTAGATCACAGCTGTGCCCCCATCATATTTCTGTTAAAAAAGCTTCCAACTCCTTTGTCTCCAGTTCTGTCTTGCACACAACTGCTAAAATAAGCTTCCCAATGTACAGATCTGCTAAAGCATCTTTTACTCAGTCAGCTAACATTATGAGCCTACTACATGCTAGGCACCATGCCAATCTATTGCCTAAAGGAAAACAAGCAGCCCATTATTATGGGCTCCACAGGACCATGTTTTTAATTTCTATGTCCCAGGCATTCATCCAGCATGTTACCTTACCAGGGGAGAGGAACCTGTAACCTTAAGGCCTTAGACAGAGTAGGTGCTTAATTAATAATAATAAGGAATAATAAAGTATTAATAAATAATTAAAAATAATAAATTGTTTGTTGAATTAGTTTGAATGCCACATAACTTCAAGACATCCTTGTGTCATCTGTGACAATGACATCTGTGGTCATTGCTAAGCTTGAATCAAATCTTTCCATTAACTCCCATTACCTGTGGGTAGGCACTGAAAGGGAAAGCCAACCTTCCAGTGGCTTTTCCTAGGCAAGTCATTTAAACTACTTGAATGACTATATTGAAATCAACCCCCAGGGTGTCTGGGCTTTAAAAGCAGGGAAATGCATCGTCCTCATCATCCATTATCACCATCGTCACCATTATCATAGGTTTAATAGAGCCTTGTTCATTAAGATGGTTCCTCATCCAAAGCACTTCCCTGCTATAGCACATCTGAGCTAATAAACCAGTGTTGGTATCTACCTTCTTTTCCACAAACTGCCACCTAACTTCATGATGAGCAGCTCCTCCTAAAGACAAACTGAACCACACCCCACCGTTATTTCATTCTTACATTGAAGCAGCAGCTACTAGAAGTCATTTTGGGGGATGAAGAAGCTGCAGTCTAGGTAGGGAAAGTGATTTTGATAAAGGGGACCACAAAACTCTAACCCATCAATATCCATCTTTTGTTTCCAGACCAGAACAAGTTCCGTGGACATCACAATAGAAGTTTCTCCAGGGACCTATGCTGTCACAGTGGGGTCCCCTAATGTAACCACAACACACATGATAGAGGTTGATTCAGGGCAAATCATTGATCTGAGTTTCCCCCTTTAACACTGGTCAATACCTTTTTTTTAAAATAGCAAAGAGAATTAAATCAAACCACACTGTGGTTCTCTTTATCAGTATTTATACATGAAGGGTATGTATATGTAGTGCCAATCAAACAGGTCAGATCTCCTAGGGGCTCTGGTCTGTCTGTCTTGGGGACTATTTTAACTGAATTCTCTGAAAGCTGAGAGGAAGGATGTATCTCTAGCCTTCCTCAGTCTGAATGTGAGAAATAATGTGCCTTAATACTTGTTTGGAAAATTGTGATTGTTTTCTTTTTCCGTACAAAGTTAATCATAGAAATAAAGAAAGAAATTTTGGAAGGTTATTTCATTCTGATTTTATTACTTTTATTGGGGGTAAAATAAACATCCTACAAAGCAGTTTAGGCCAGCTTATAAAAAGTGAAACTGCCCCAAACACACACCCTGTGGCTACTGTTACAGAAACATCTCATATATGTATATAAAATCTGAAGCAACTCTTCCATCTCCTTTCACAAAGCCACCCGCAGAGAATCAGAGGCAGGACTGCAGAGACCTCTTACAGATTCACTGAGGAGAGAGAAGTCTAGCAGGACGAGGCAGGAACTGAACCCCACCATGTGCATAATGATTTCTATGCTCACTATTGATATCACTTGTGATCTTGACTGTTCATTTTTGTTTTATGGAATTTTTTTTTAACTATTAGGTTACTCTCTTAGTACTTCCTACAAGATTAAAAAAATTCTAACAGTATTTCACATCTCATTTAACTTCTTTCCATACCTATGATTTACTGAGGCACCCTACCTGGCAATATAGTCCACTTTGAATTTGAAAAACAAAAAGCCCCCAAAACTTTCACTGCAAAAATTGCTAATATTCCCTGTAATGAAGATATAGTTTAAAATTAGAAAATAAGTTAAATTAGAAAATTTAACCCTTGAAATGTGAAAAACTAATACAGAGAGGGAGCCTCAAAAGGCAGATTGGCAACGTGGGAAGAGGGGGCTAGGAGCCCTGGGCTCAAGGCCCAGCTTGGCACCTCAACTTATTTTGGCCTCAAACCTCTTCCTTTCTCTGGGCCTCAGTTTCCTCCTCTTTAAAATTAGCAGGTTGGACTGAATATTTAAAATCCCTGCCTATCTGACATGTTATGGTTTTAGAAAAGGAATCTCCACATAAAAAGGTAAACATGAATGAATGATCATGAGCTAAAGGATAAACTACTTACATTCTAATGTGGGGAGAGATGATACATGTGTCCCCTCTGATCTATATCATCATCAGGGTTCAAAAAAGGGAATGTAATTAGAAGGCTTTGAAGATCAGAAAAATAATGGAAAGAAGAGGAAAAGGAGTACACTGGAGGGTGGGGGTGAGGAAGGGAAAGAAGGAAGGTTAGGGAAAATGATCTCTTGATTAGGATGTATAAGTACATTGTGTATATATGTGTATATATATATATATATATATATATACACACACACATTTACATATAAATTATATCTATCTATACACACACACACACATCAAACTCATTTACATTTGAACTGGTCAAAGAAGGAAGAACACGCAGAGTTTGGTACAGAAATACATTTCATTCAATAGGGAAATGGGGTTAGGGAGAGGAGGTGAAATTAGAGGAAAGGCAGAAAATATAGCTCTTTTGAGGTGGCAAAAAATGGGAATTTGAGGGAGTGCCTATAAATTAGGGAATGAAGGAACACGTTATTGTACATCCATGCAACAATACTATATGTTATAAGAAATGAAGGGGATGGTTTGAGAGAAATAATGGAAAAATTTATATGCTCTGATACTGAGGGAAATGAATAGAGCCAGAACAACTTATATCCAATGGCAACAACATGGCTTTAAAGGCAAACAAGTCTGAAGCAATTAGGAATTAGGACAGTGTAATAATGAATCATGATTCCAGAGGGTTAATGAGGAAACAAAGAGTTCAGAAGAGGCAAATATTATTTTTTTTGGACATGGCCAATGTAGAAATTTGTTTTCACTGACTCTTTTTTTAAACAGGGTTTGTTTTTCTTTAGTTCTCGAGGTAAGGGATGAGGAGTGGGGAGTGGTGAGGAGGAAAAGGAAGATCTTTGTTGATAGGAAAAAATAATTTTAAGAAGTAATCACATGCAGACTCGTTCACATGTTGTGTGGTGTGGGTAGAATGTAAGCTTCTTGAGGACAGAAAATGTCTTTCATATTATTTTTTATATTCTTGGCAACTAGTGCACAGTAGCTTAGCAGGCCCCTAAGTGTCTGTTGGATTGAGAATCTCCAACAAAATTAGAGAACCTATAAATAAGACTAATAAAGAGTAACTTCTCTAATCAGTTATCCCAAGGTTAATTTCTTTCACAGAGCTTGTGTCCACTTTTTTGTGAGGTCACCTGCAATGTTGATCACAACATCTCGACAGATCCATCTAGAAGTTTATATCATCCTTGCAGCCCCTTCCTCTTCTTGTTCAATGACCTTGATGTGCCTATCCTATGATCTTTCACATTTTGTCTGATTCAACAGAAGATCCATTTTTTAAAAATTAAATTTTATTTTTAACTTTAAAAAAAGGAGTCTTCATATACAGTTAATTCTCTTATTGCCTTGAGATAACAACCCATAGTGACTCTTGTTTGGGCCCTTGTGCTTTACTTGGTAACCTGAAGGTTCTGTTCCTACAGAAATGCTCTGGGATTCTCTGCCTTGGACCTGTTTCTTTCCACTCAGCCTCCTTCTCGTCTGCCAGGGGCTGCTCTGGCTTCAGGCCTGTTTCTTGCCAGTGCAGTGGCCCAGCTTTCACCACTACAGCATGTATTCCAGCATCTCCTTTGGCTGCCTCTCTCTCCCCAGGACACTGCAGCGACACCTTGCTCCTATATCCCAGAATGAGTTAATGTTGGTTGTGCTGTGATACCAAAGGGGTTATTCCAGAGGGTGGAACAGTACCTGGGCAGAGCAAGTCTCAAGTGTCTATAAGTTTCCTCAGTGACTCTTTACCTTTGAAAGAGAAGAAAATTTCAGAATTAGTCATCTGCCATTACTCTTCAGGGAAAGAACTGTGCAATCATATAGAAGAGATGGTCAAACACAAGCTGTATTGTTCCACACAATGTGCTGATGTAAGCGTAGGACCCTTGATCTGTGCTGGTAGATTCTTAGGTAGATCACCCTGAGAAATAGAGATAGAGAACATTCCCAAAACAGTTGCTATGCCAAATTAAGCTAATAGTAGCTGACATATGATGCTTTAACACATTATCTCATTTGACAAAAATGATACATAATAGGAAAGGGAGAAGTAACACTGGAGAGAATATATCAAAACAAAATCCCAAACCACTTGATATGGAGTAAAATGGTGCTGGTGAAATGCAATTCACATCTAACCGGGCTTTGAGAAGACTTTTTCAGAATGAGTGTTTTCTCTCTCAAAGAGCCTGTGATTTGTAATGAAGAATAAAAGTAAAGGGGCAGGGTAGAAAGAAGAGACACACTTGAGGCCAACTGAAAAAGCAAAGTTGGGCAATTTTTATGAATAGCTAGCATTTATATATCGAAGTATGCAAAACACTTTACATGGTTTATCCCATTTGATTCTTAGAACAACTCTGTGAGATTCGTGCTGTTATTAGCCTCATTTTATAGGCAAGGAAACAGGCACAGAGAGGCGAAGTGATCTGACTGGAGTCAAAAGCTAGGAAATACAAGTTACAGTTTGAACCTAGGCTTTCCTGGCTCCCAGTCCAGTTCTCTATCCACCAAACCATCAAGCTGCCTAATGATTTGGATGAAGGCACAAATGATACCTGCATATGAAATGAAGCCAGGAAAGACAGCTAATGTATTGGATGACAGAGCCAATGGGCTGGCAAAGCAGGCTGAAGATAAAATTTACTCAGAACTTTTACTGTTAAGTCATGGAGGGCGTGTGGTTTACACTGGTAAAAGGAGAATGTAGAGGGATGAAATAATGTATCCTAACGAGAGAATATATGTATCACTGGTGCTTTACCAACCTTAAAGTGCAACAGAAGTGTTACATCTGGAGTCACACTAAGCAATTACATATTTTCAGATATTAAAGTTGAAAGTTGCACTAAATTTTTGGGTCCGACACACGATATGGATGTAGGTAGGGACAGGACCTGTGATTTCATTAGCATAAGGAACTCTCAGATAAGGAAAAGTTCCCTCCCCAAGCAGGTTGGCATCTCTTTGCAACTTAGTTCCCTAGAGCAGTAGGGTCATCCAACCAGTCAGAGGTGGCACTGAAACAGAGATAGAGAGACAGAGAATCCTATACTTGGGTTTCATTGCCTGAGTACAAGATAGGGGAGACATGTCAACAAGTGGTTCACGTAAAAACTAGTGAGGGTGATCTCCCATGAACTACAAGCTTAACAATTCTGCACTGTGACATGTTGGCAAACAAGCTCGCTCTTAGATGACATTAATGGAAGAACAGGGTCCAGAACATGAAAACAAATGGTCCTGCCCTGATCAGACCACTCTTGAGACACTGTTCAATTCTGAATTCCTTTTTAGAGCATCATTAACGTTAGAACAGGTCTAACGGATAATGAGTAGCTTTGAGACTAATAGGAAGATTAATTAAAGAAACTGGGATATTTAACCTAGAGAAGACTGGGGTGGGGGTAGGGTAGAAAATGGCAATCTAATTTGGCAATATTTGAAAGGTACAACAGCAATTTGCTCATTGGGCCCTACCAAAACAATAGGCAAAAGTTAGCAGATTTTAGCTTGACTTCCCAATGATGAGAACAGGCCAAAATTAGAAGCCTCTAGTGTCCCTACTACACATGGGTTGGAGGTGATATTATATCCATATGCATTACCACCCCCAGGCTTCCTGTATCCCTGAGGACACTAAAAGGAGTCCCATCTTTCTAGACCACCCCACCAGATTAACACGTGTCTCCAATAATACTTCAGTAAGCGTAGACCATCCTGTCCCAGAATGGTCAGCAATTCCTATTAAAGACATTACTTTTCTATTTCCAAGGTCCATGTGACTCCCTTTCACCCCCAATCTGAGATCTTACTTTAGGAACAGTTTGAGGTTCACATGGACTAAGAGACCTGTTATTGGAAGCATCTTCCATGGAGATAGAACAGTGGCCTCAAACAGGCTACTCCCCTTGGTCTGTGATATAGGACATGGGGGTCTACATTATTAGTGATGCAGACAATGAAATGAGCCTAGGGATTCCTGATCCATCAGAACTATTATAATTCTTAGCTCTTATAGACCCTGCCACTTAACAAGATGTAAATTAGAAAAAGTCAGCTGGACAGCTCGCATGCTATAAACAGCCTTGCCAGCTGGAAATGGTTCTGGACCTGGGTTCGTCTTGTCCTTGCTCACAGCTGGGGAAACTATTGCCTGAAGAAACATAGAAGATCCAACAAGGAGTCAAAATGAGCCACTCCAAGATAGAGAAAGAGCCCCCCTCCCCCACTTCACCAGAATCCCCCCGAGGGGCCCACTCTGGACCTTTTGGTAGAGAATAGCAGTTTAAGTTCTCAGAGCAAAGTCAGGGTTTGGGGCCATGCTGGAGAAGCCAGAAAATAAGAGAACTGAAAAGTGTCTTTCCCTGCAAACTAAAGAGGGCCAGGAGCAGAATGGAAGGAAAGGTTCATTATGGGAAGCCCTACGTTCTTTCAAAGCACAAATCCCACATCCTTTACCCTTCCACAGGCCAGATGGAAAAACAGAATGTGGTGTCTTTTAGACCTGAAGGCCTGGGTTCTAATCTCAGCTCTTTCACTAGAAGTGTCTCCTCTTCCCAGAGTTATCATGAGGATACAATAAAAGCAAAAAGATTTTGTAAGCTAGATAAGCTTCAGCAGTAAGCAGTAAGTACACGCAACGACTTTCTGAACCCCATTTCAGATAGTAAGTCCAGGAATCTTGGGTCTTGGCCACTGTAACTAGGCTCTAGCTGGGCTCTAGTAGTGGATTTCACAGAAACTATTTATGGGTTTCAATGGACAGGCCAAGAATCTTCAGTGTGTGGTTTATTACAACTCTGAAATGCTTCCTGACCCTCACTGCATGCTCTTGTGACTACACCAAAACCCGTCACTGACCAAATTTGAAGGAATATGTTACTCTTACCCCCTCATGAGAGTGGCCTCCATACAGACCTAGAATTACAATAAAGAAAAAGAAAGATGGCAACCAACAGAAAAGATTCATTTCTTCTTTTCCCATCAGATTTTTCTATTTTGAATCCCAGTTTTTTCAAGTTAGGCAGAAACTCCTAGCCTTCACCTTCCTCCTACATGATCACCTTCAAGGGATTTCCAACCCAATGCCAAAGGGTTGCCTATGTCCAGCTCTGGTGAGGTGGCCACATCAAAGTGGATCAGGGACTGATTTTAACAAGAAAAAATCACCTGTTTCTCCCTGCCCCCCAAGGCAGGCATGTGCTAAAATCAGCTCCTGAAAGCCTACTGTTAAATATTCACTTTGGAGGGGGCGGAGCCAAGATGGCGAAGTAGAAAGACGCACATACACATAGCTCCGAACCCACAAACCACAGAACGGCAGAGGGAACCAACCCAGGGCGAATTCTGCACCCAGAGACCACGGAATATTGGAGCGAGGGAGATTTCTGTTCCAGAGAGACCTGCAAACCTCTCGTGGGGGGTCCTTCGCGCCGTGGACTGGGTGCCGGGACGGGGAGCAGAGAGCAGCCCTGCCGCGGCCACGACACAGTGAGGAAAAGATCCGAGAGGGCTACGGGGACGGGATCTCTAGCGGCCACGCGGTTCCCCCCACCCACAGAGGGACCTGCAAACCTCTTGCAAAAGGTCCGTCCCGCTGCAGACGCAGAGCCCAGCCTGGACCTGCGGCGGCCGCGGATCCGAGAGGTACAGATCCGAGAAGGCTCCAGAGACGGGATCTCCAGCGGCGGCACAAGCCCCCCCACCAACAGGTGACTGACGGGGATAGGTGAGAGAGTGTCTTTGGCGGGTCGAGAGGGGAGTGGGGTGCCCCCATGGCTCGGGCCCCCCCAGGAGATAGAAGCTGAGAGGCGGCTACAGACAGGGGCTCCCCAAACAGGCGGGAGCCTGGATCCATTGTGGAAGGTTTAAGCATAAACCCCCGGAGGGAACTGAGCCAGGGAGGCAGCCCTGCCCCTGACCACCTGATCTTAATTCTCACACTGAATAGCAGCCCTGCCCCGGCCAAAAACCCTAAGGCGGGAAACAGCATTTGAATCTCAGTCCCCAAACGCTGGCTGGGAGGACCAGGAGGCGAGGTGGGTGTGAGGAGAACATTCAGAGGTCAGGTCACTGGTTGATGAGAATGCCAAGAAAAGGGAAAAGAAGTAAAACTATTGAAGGGTATTTTCTCGGAGAAAAAACACTTCCTCCCTTCCTTTCTGATGGGGACGAACAATGCTTGCCATCAGGCAAAGACACAGAAATCGAGGATTCTGTGTCCCAGCCCACCCAATGGGCTCAGGCCATGGAAGAGCTCAAGAGGAATTTTGAAAATCAAGTTAGAGAGGTGGAGGAAAGACTGGGAAGGGAAATGAGAGGGATGAGGGAGAAGCATGAAAAGCAGATCAGCTCCCTGCTAAAGGAGAACCAAAAAAATCTTGAAGAAATTGGCACCTTGAGAACTAGCCTAACTCAGTTGGCAAGGGAGGTGCAAGGGGCCAATGAGGAGAAGAAAACTTTCAAAAGCAGAATCAACCAAATGGAAAAGGAGATTCAAAAGCTCACTGAAGAAAATAGATCTTTCAAAACTGGAATGGTACAGATGGACGCTAAGGACTTTATGAGAAAGACAGATATCTCAGAACATACCGCGCAGATTCGAAAAATGGAAGATAATGTGAAATATCTTATTGGAAAAACAACTGACCTGGAAAATAGAATCAGGAGAGACAATGTAAAAATTCTGGGACTACCTGAAAACCATGATCAAAAGAAGAGCCTAGACATCATCTTCCATGAAATTATCAAGGAAAACTGCCCTGAGATTCTAGAACCAGAAGGCAAAATAAACATTCAAGGAATCCGCAGAACACCGCATGAAAGAGATCCAAAAAGAGAAACTCCTAGGAGCATTGTGGCCAAATTCCAGAATTCCCAGGTGAAAGAGAAAATATTGCAAGCAGCTAGAAAGAAACAATTCAAGTATTGTGGAAATACAATCAGGATAGTACAAGATCTGGCACCCTCTACATTGAGAGATGGAAGGGAATGGAATAGGATATTCCAGAAGTCAAAGGAACTAGGACTGAAGCCAAGAATCACCTACCCAGCAAAACTGAGTATAATACTTCAGGAGAAAAAATGGTCTTTCAATGAAATAGAGGACTTTCAAATTTTCCTGATGAAAAGACCAGAGCTGGAAAGAAAATTTGACTTTCTAACACAAGAATGAAGAGAACCATGAAAAGGTGAACAGCAAAGAGAAGTCATAAGGGACTTACTAAAGTTGAACTGTTTACATTCCTACATGGAAAGACAATATTTGTAACTCTTGAAACATTTCAGTATCTGGGTACTGGGTGGGAGTACACACACACACACATGCACACACGCACACATACATAAGGACAGAGTGCATAGAGTGAATTGAAGAGGATGGGATCATATCTTAAAAAAAAAAATGAAATCAAGCAGTGAGAGAGAAATATTGGGAGGAGAAAGGGAGAAGTTATATGGGGCAAATTATCTCTCATAAAAGAGGCAAGCAAAAGACTTATTAGTGGAGGGATAAAGAGGGGAGGCAAGAGAAAAACATGAGGTCTACTCTCATCACATTCCATTAAAGGAAAGAATATAATGTACACTCATTTTGATAGGAAAACCTATCTCATAATACAGGAGAGTGGGGGACAGGGGCACAAGCAGGGTGGGGGGGAGGATAGAGGGGAGGGCATGGGGAGGAGAATGCAATATGAGGTCGACACTCATGGGGAGGGAAAGGACCATAAGAAAATAGTAGTAATGGGGGACAGGATAGGATGGAGGGAAATATAGTTAGTCCTATACAACACAACTAGTATGGAAATCATTTGCAAAACTAAACAGATATGGCCTATATTGAACTGCCTGTCTTCCAAGGGGAAGGGGTGGAGAGGGAGGGAGCTAAGGAGGTTAGAACTCAAAGTGTTAGGATCAAATGTAATGTTCTCACCACTGGGTAACAAGAAATACAGGTTAAGGGGTCAAGAAAGCTATCCGGCCCTACAGGACAAAAAAGAAGACGGAGACAAGGGCAGGGAGGGAGGATAGAGGAGAGAGCAGATAGGTCACAGGGGCAATTAGAAAGCTCGGGTTTGGGGGGGGGGAGGGGATAAAAGGGGAGAAAATTTGTAACCCAAAATTGTGTGAAAATAAATGTTAAAAGTTAAATTAAAAAAAATAAATAAATAAATATTCACTTTGGGAATCAGTAAATGTTACAAATCAAGGTTTGATTTATTGTTTTGTTGAATGTACAGACTTAAGAAAATGCTGGGGAAAATGATAATGATGCTGATTAAACTTGAAATTACATGATGAGTATGATTTTTTTTCAGAGAGCCAGTTGTTAAACATTTACCAGCATGCCCCTGTCTCCTCTCCCCTGGAGGTGACTGAACTTAAACATACCTGGCTTTCTATGACTGGATTCCAGGCCATTTCTCTTCCAGTATTTCCAGTGAGGCTGGCTAAGGACCTTCTGTTTCAGGGGCTTCTCAAAAAGGCTGGTGTCGGTGTTGACAGTGCTGTCCACCATCTTCCTTTGAGGAAGTGCTTTCTTCAGATCACTCCCCAAATCCTCCTCTTCAGAAGAGAAGGAATAGGAACAAGAGGAGGAGGAGGAGGAAGTAACATCCACACAAGCATGAGCTGCCATTTTTTTGTCTCTGGGATTGTCTGATTCCAGAAGTTGGACTGGGGGTTTCAGGTCTGGCTCCAGGTGGTCTCCAGTTGTGGTCTCTAACGTCCTGGTCAGAGGCCACCAGGTACAGCAGGCTGAGGAACAGCAGAGGCAGTCACCAGGCAGCAAGGGACAGTGGGTGTGGGCCTGGAGGTAAAGGTGCTGGGGAGGGCACAAGAAAGAGGCCAGAAGAAGCCCTTCCATGCTATATCCAAGGGTAGCTCCCAGGACAGGGCAAGGGGGAGTCCAGGGGATGGTGCGAAGATGCTCTCCAGACTTTGGCCAACTGCTAGTTAACGGCTTATGCAACATCTCCACAGTCTTCTCCCAACAGGCTGGGGGTATCCATATGGCTACTCCCAAGGGCACTTTGACCATCCTGCCATTCCAAAAGCAGACAGTGATTTCTTCATCCTCTGAAGCTGCTCAGGCAAAAAAAAAAAAGTACAGATTATTATATTATATTAATTATATTATATTTATATTATATATTATATTTCATTCCCAGTGGAGGGAGGGAGGTGGCTCACAGTTCCCAGAGGTGTTATCCCAATTCATATTCCCTACCCAACAATTTTCCCACAAGTCATAGCACTCCCTTTCCAGACCAAGGACATTCTGTTGCTATTTCTGTAACTTCCATATTTCCTAGACAGGTGGACGGTCTGGACATATCCCTTTTAAAATTTCAAAACCATAATGCATCTTACCAAAGGAACAAGACCCATACTGTCCTACTACCCTGAATTGTAAAGGCTGAGGCTATTTGACATACAGGATGTCTGCCATAATTCTTGAGTGACCCCAATATAATTATATCAAGGCAAAGCCTAGCTTATCTACATAACATGAAAGATAAAAATATATACTTTTATACATTTTAATACCAAATGATGGTCTATATCATAGACACTAAAAGCAATAATCAGGGATCTCCCTGAGAGCATACATGTGTATATATGTGTATGTATGTAGTATATGTTTATGTACACATGTGCACATATATATACACACATACATATATACGTGGGTGTTGCTTATATATGTGTGCATGCTTGTTTCTTTGCTGTCTTTGGGCCAAGTCACCCAGCTCTGCTCCTTTTCATTCCTGTCTCAGTGGTAGGAGGGAGGCTGCTACCCTTACCTTTCTCAGGGTCTCTGGTCTCCAGGCCTTGCACCACGGTGCCTGGCCCATATCTCTCCTGCTTTGCTTCCCAAGGTGCCAGAACTTTGTCTCCAGGCAGTAGGGAGTGCTCTAGGGCCCATGAGTGCTGGATGACATCCTCTGGAGCTGTGCTCTGTAGTGGGCCTGGGGACTTTGGTCCTGTGGAATGGAGGGCCTCAAACTCCACAAGGAGTTTGCCCTGCCTCCCTAGCTGCTGGGAAAGAAGGCAAAATGCGAAATGGTATTAGGGATCCCCCAGGCCCAGGAGCCCAGGACCAGGACTCTGCTTCCAGGGTAGGCATGCAGAAACCTTCCTGTACTGTCCAGAACTTATCTAACTTAGCAGAAGAAACAACCTCAGAACCATGTACTTTTGGGTGGTCCTCTAGATACGCCCCTTTCTTTTCACTGTCTCTCTTCTTCCTCTTCTCTCTAGCTTCTTCCTTCTCTTCTCCAGCCTGTAATTCAGGACTACCAGTAGCATTTACAATGTCTCCTACCTCTTCCCTCGAAGCCATTCATGCCCTTGCATGGGGCTATCTGCGCACCTCATCTCCCATAGACACATGCCTAAGACATGCCTGGGCACACAGTAAGTACTTCTGGGTCACAGGGACTCAGGTCACTCAGCATCAGCTCAAATTCTGGTTCTAACATGAACAAGTCACTATTTCTCTGAGTCTCAGTTTTATTATCTATAAAATGGGGACAACTTAAGTAGAATTGCTTACCTCATAGAGTGGTTATGAAGAAAGCTTTAGAAAGTGGAAAATGACATTTCCGTATGAGTAGTTATGTGGAAAGAGTGTTAGAGGACCACCTGGGCTCAACCCTGGCCCTCCTGCGTGTGATGTAAGCCAGTTACTTATATCACTGGATGTCAGTTTCCTCATGCATAAAATGAAGGCATTGCCTAGATGATCTCCAAATGTATTTGCAATAGCAAAAAGTTGTAAACAAATGATGCGTTGGTGAATGGTGAGTGAGTAGATCATGGTAATTTAGTGGTAATGAAACCTTGTTTCATTCTAAAAAATGACAAATGTCAAAAAGTCAAAGAAATATGGGAAGCCTCGTATGCAATGATGCAGAGTGAAGACAGCCAATCCAAACACACAATATTCCCCCATGAAATGTCTACAAAACAAATGATATACAATGGATGTTGCTGGTCCTTCCTTGTTAAACCTTTAAAAATGGAAGGCTGCGTGCTTTATCAAACAGTAAATTAAAGAAGTGTGGGAGTGCTGGGTCAACAATTACTCGTGTGCTTTTTTTACTTAACTGCTTGGGGGCATATTTTGTGATCCATTTGTAACTTGATATTGGGCTTTGTTAAAACAAAATGTAAAATGTGTAAAAAATGGGAAAGGCCTTGTGCTAGTTTAAAAAGGAGACTAATGATTAGAAGATCTGACACTGTTTCATTAGCATTTCAATTTCTGCTATATATTCATTTTTAGAGAATAATAAAACTACATAATATCTTAAAATAATTTCTAATTCGAACTTTTTTGTTTTGGAACAAGTTTATTCTTATTAGTCTAAACTGATATTCAGAATTTGATCATCTTGAAAAAAAAACTCACCCACATTCCTCATGTTCATGTAGAGCTCCTTGTGATGGAATTTGTTTCTATGAGTGTTTGTGTATTTAGAGTACAGTGGAAAGGATTGTGAACTAGAAATGTGAAGTGTTGGGTCTGAATCCTGCCCTCAATAATTCACTAGCTGTGTGGTCTTAGGTAAGTTATTTTTCCCTTTGTGAGCCTCCATTTCCTAATCTATAAAATGGGCATGCCCCTACCCTCCCTCTGTTCCCTTACCAAGTTAATCTGATTAAAGAAGAAAATGAATATAAGGCCCTATGCATTTGTATGCATTACATCTTTACTATGAGTTCCTCCTTCCATGGGATAGGCCCACCACCACGCGTTTCTGAATAGTGTACTTTTCATGACCAATATTTCAAGTACAAGATATGACCGCTAACATATTCATTCTTAAATCTTGGAGATAGCCAGCTTCCACCAACAGCCGAGCAAATAGAGCACTTATTGCCATTCTAGCCCATTTCATCACTATTTTCTGTGTGCAGCTAAATGGAAGCTCTGAAGAGGCCTTGAGAAGGGATGGAGACTTGCCTCTGGTGTTTGTTTTATCCAAGCCCTGTAGTAAAAGCCATCTGATTCCCTCCTGGCAAGAACTGGTGAGTCACCATCCTTTTGTCCCTCCAGTAGGGCTGGCCCCTTCCCTTGTAGGTCAGTTCTGTGTAGATCTGGCCAAGCCCAGGCACACCTAGGGGAAAAGAAAAATCAGACTCCAGACATGCCAAGAATGCACTGAAAGAATAAAGTCATAGAAATGACATATATGTAGATGTCTGCATACACAAATATACAGGAGTGATCCCATGTCAACACCCATGTGAAAAAATCCTATTGAAAGTGGCCTCAGTTTGACTTAGGTGTGACTAATAAAGTGTGACTGGGATTTAGACACATTAAGATTTAGCACCAAGAGGAAGTAGAAGGTCAGAGAGCAAGTGTTGGGGAAAGGCAATTCTTTCAATTGTGGTATGTGGATCTAATATGAAAGAGGAGGATTTAATGAATGATGGTGTTGACACAGTGTAATTATAAAGGAATGTTAGGGTTTTCTTTAGAGGAAAAGATGCATTCAGAAAGTTTAATAATGCTTTAGAGGATGGATAGCTTCAGGAGCTGACCAGTAATGTGTTAGTACAAGAAAATTATAAGTTAGTTAAGGAAAATTTTGCAGTCATAGGTCAAAGAAGTCTCTGGGCTGGAATTCATGTAGCACTGAGGTGAGCCATTCAATCTATAGCTGAGGGACAGTCTCAGGGTCTCAGAGAGAAAGACCCTTGCTTCTTAAGTAACTCAAAGAGCTGAGAAAAAAAATTGGTCTTGACCTGCATAGTGGTTGGAAGGATGAACTAGGAAGAGGAGTCACAAACCATAAAAGCCTCATCTGCATGTGAAACTGTGCAAACTGAGACAAGTATCTCAAACTTCCCTCATATTATAGTAAAATCATAAGCTAAAACAAAGAGAAAAGAATTATGATCCTAGGGACTCCTTGGAGGGAGACAGTTGGGGATGTCATGTCCAACTCTGGATTCCATTTGGGGTTTTCTTGACAGATACTGGAGTGGTTTGCCATTTTCTTCTCCAGATTATTTTACAGATGAAAAAAGTGAAAGAGGATTGAGTGACTTGCCCAGGGTCACACTGGAAATGTCTGAGGTCAGATCTGAACTCAGGAAGAGAAGTCTTTCTGAATCTAGGTCCAACACTCTATGGCACCATTTAGGTCCTAGGATCTAGACATTTTGATTCAGGACACTAAGAGCCAACAGTCAATCTGCAAAGCCACTTTTTAACCTCCCTGGAAATGCAGAGCGCACCACAGTTCAAGGGCAAGCTCCGATAGCCTTGCCGTATTTATTCCCTTGGACAAGTCAGCTCATGTGTCTAGACCTGTTTGCTCCTTGTAAAATTGAGATAATAATTGCAGTTGTATCGTCTCTCCCAAAGATTTGTTGTGAAGGAAAGCACTTTGTGAATTGTGAAGTATTCTATTTAAGTGTGCTTTTTGTCATAGGCAACCCTCATCCCAGAGCAAAGACTCCTACCATCGCCTAGAGAGGACGGTACCTTGCAGTGGAGGGATGTCTGATAAGACAGGGAACCTGGAGCACAAGAGGACAGGTTGAAGGGGTGTTCCACTGAGCAGAGGCATCGATGCAACAGGGACTTTTCTGGGCTGTGGTCACACTGCAGTACTTGAGTGAAGGCATCCAGGGCCCTGCTAAGGATTCCATGACCTTCAGGGACACTGCCTAGGAGCAATCACCAGCAACGAATCCCTGATGGCAGGCACTTCTATCATCAACTGAAATGAAAGCTGTTACCTGCTCTGAGGACAACGTCATGACAACAACTTGCTATTCTTGAGGCCCAGAAGAGAGGGACAGCTGCCTCAACTCTGTCTGGCTCATTGACACAAACTCTAGCTCTAAGGCCAACTTAAAAATATAATAATGGCTAACACTGGTGCAGGGCTTTAAAGCTGGCAAAATGCTTTACATACATTGCCTCTTGTTCACAATAACCTTGGGAGGTTAAGTGCCTTTACTGGTTCCATTTTACAGACGAGGAAACTGGAGCTGAGAGAGGTTAAGTGATTTGTTCAGAGGCACACAGTAAGTATCTGGGACAGGATTCAAACCCAGATCTTTCTGATTCCAAATCCAACCCTCTATCTATGCAAGTGTTCAATTTATTGACCTACTTAGAGATATTAGAAGTTAGAGAACAGTGGTTTTGGTTGCTTCTTTGGTACATAAAGCCCCACTGAATTCCCCTGTTGCTGAAAATTCCCTTTCCTGACTGCAACCTCAGAGTGTGGCCAGCTCTTCCTTAAGAGACCTACGGAGATTCTAGTGAGAAATATCTCCATTCCAAGGGCAGACTACATTTTCTTCAGTTCCTAAACTCTGACTCATTCCCAGACCTGGCCTCAGATGGAAAGGCAGCCCAGTGCAATGAGAAGGCGGCTGAACTTGGGAGTCAAAGACCCTAGATTTGAATCTACTCCTCACTACCTGTGGCTTCTAGAAAAAGTCACTTGCAAAAACAAAAAAAGAAAAAGTCTCTTACCTTCTCTGGGTGGACCTTTGTGAGGGGTTTGGACTAGAATGACCTCTCAGGCCCTTTTCATCTCCAGATCTATGATCCTATGACCACCTGACCACACCACAGACAGAGCTGCACCAGCAGTTTATGTTCCAAAATGAATCTTAACATTAGAATCCCAGTCTGAAGCTTAATGCTGTTCCCAGCCTGAGACTCAGCTCTGACCCTAGCCCTATATTGAGACTGAACCCCAAATCCATTTCTGAGTTATAACCAACATAAGGCAAAGAGTATTGTCCCAAGTATCAAAGTTGAAAGGAATTAGATTCTTCCTCAGGGTACCTGCAGTAGGGCTCTAGCAGAGGACCACCAGGCATCTGAAGGGGTGGGGACCAGCTTGTGAAAGAAATAGCCTCCCCCTGCCCCGAATATGCCTACTCTCTCTTCACCAGCAGGGTTCCCCAGCAATGACTGCCTTCAACTGGGACTCCACTTGGCCTTGGGACCCCATGCACTTGGGACACTGTGATCTGCCTCCAAATACAGCTCTGACTAATTCTCTATCCCTAGTGTCACAGGGACCTTTAACTCTATCCACTGCCTGACTCCTGTCCCCTGGCTCAGGAGACAATGCCAGTTCCCCACCCCCCACCCCCCATGTGTCCTCTCCCCAACTCTGAATTTTCTCCCAGGGCCTAGACTTTCAAGTTTTGACCTGAACCTTAGAGGACCTTCGGTGTCCTGTCCCAGCTGGGGAGAAGGCTCTGGTCTGGCCCTGAGGAGTCTGGGGCTCCCCAGAACTTAGCAGCAACAACATCCTACCTTGCCTCTGCGCAGCTCCCTTCAGTGTCCTGGTGACCCCTTGCCAACGTCGACTTTAACGCATTTGGTTGCTAGGCAAGTTGTCATGGAGATTTGACCAGCTGGAACGCTCATCCTGGAGGCCCTCTGAGCTTGTGCGAACTTGAAACTTTGACCAGCCGGATGGGGCGGAGCTAGGCAGGCTTCTGCAGAAAGAGCGGTCCGCAAGACGCCCATCCCCGGGAAGAAACAAGAGGGAAAGTAAATAGGAAGCAATAAAGGCGCCTGGTGAAGGTCTCTCAGTCACTCCACAGATGACAGATGGATAACAATTTTAGAGCTGCAAGGGACCCCAGGGGTGACTTTGCCCAAGCCCCTTATTTTACAGATGCCCTAAACAAGTGGGTGTTGCTTAATCGTTCAGACTCTCCCTACACAGTTATCCTGCCGATACTGTCCATGGGTTTCCCTGCAAAGATACTGGAATGATTTGCCATTTCCTTCTCCAGCTCATTTAACAGATGAGGAAATTGGGCAGAGGTTAAGTGACTTGCCCAGGGTCACAGAGCTAGCATCTGAGGCCAAATTTGAACGCAGGTCTTCCTGACTCCAAGCCCAGCACCAATACAGATATCAAGTGGCAAATACAGGATCTGAACCCAGATCCTGTGACACCAAATCATTGCTCTTTCTCCTACTCAATGCTGAGCTCCCATAGATACACCCAAAGCTTCTCTCTCCCTTCTACTTTACTTGAGGACCTAGAGAGATGATTTACCCCATAGTTTTAAAGGGAAAGACTAATTTTACATCCTTCTCCAAGAGTTATCACCTGTATCCCCCACTACTAACTGACCCTTAACCCCATTAGAGACGAAACTCTGAGCCAAGCCCAAGCGTTGGCTTCCTGTTACTATGGATGGCCTGGGTTCTGTTCTTGTCTGTTGCTGAAAAACACAGTAACCAGAGGAGTCATGGTATGTTGGTCTACAAGAGACAGAACTCCTATAAGGAAAATAGGTGTGTCCACTGGGTTAAACACACTAGAGATAAACCTCTTTCTCCCCCACCTTTCCCAAATCAGATTACAGATGGAATACTACACTGAGTTCTAGGACAGTAAGTCAGATTGTGTCAAGAAGAGGATGGTGAACCATCCAGGTTCACCAGGACGGTGAAGGAACTAGAAACCATATAATCTGAAAATCATTTGAAGAGGCCCTGGGGATGTTAAGGCTGGAGAATAGACTTAGGAAGAACACAATTTTTTTTTAAGTATTTGAAAGTCTGTCAAATGAAAATGCCCATATACACCAAATAGTTATAGTAGAACCTTTCATGGTAGTAAAGAACTGGAAATAAAGTAGGTGCTCATCAGTTGGTGAGTGGCTAAAAACACCGTGATGCATGAATGTAATGGAATGTTACTGTGCTGTAAGAAGTGACAAATGTGAATACAGAGAAGCAGGGAAATACTCAAATAAAATAAGCAGAACCAGAAAAACAATACATAACGACAACAATGTAAATGGAAAGAACCACTACAAGACAATCAAAGCTACAAAAAACAAGTTTGGTCTCAAGGAAGAAATTCAATAAGACAATTCCTCTTACTCCTTTGAAGAGGTGGGAGAGCCATAGGTGTGATACAATGCATATAGTCAGATTTGTAAAAATATATTGATCCATTTTGCAGAATATTTTTCTTCCACTTAAAAAAAATTCTTTGTTACAAGGGATGACTCTCAAAGAGAGGAAAGGCTACAGGAGAAATTTAGGTAATGTAAAAACAAATGATCAAAAAATCTATTTTAAAAAATAATCATGTCAAATGGAAAAGGAATTAGACCTATTCTGCCTATCTTGAGAGAGCAGAGCTAGAACCACGGGTAGAAGATAAGAGACAGATTTAGGCCTGATAAAAGGAAAATCTTTCTAACCCTTAAAGTTGTCCCCAAGTGGGCTTGGCTCAGGAGGTTGCGCATTCTAGTTCACTTGAAGGAATGCTGTAGAGAAGGGTCTTAATTCAATTACAAAACCATAAAGAGCCATAGATATGTAGCCTGTATTTAGTGTTGTTATTATTATGGGTTAGAAAGTTGGGACCTATGTAGGAGGGGACAGGTATGGTGCAGTGAAGGTTTGATGAGAGAGGATTTAAGGGCAGGGAAATGACGTGTAAATTGGGAGAGCAGATGAATTGTGGGGAAGACCCACACCATAGAGTTTACAACTAGTCAGTGTTGCATACTCTTATCATACAAGATGACTTTGTTGGTCAGTCACTGAACAAAGAAGGCTTTAGATGGTTATCAAAAAAGAAAAAAACAAAAGCATCAATTAAAAAAATTTATTCAATCGTACAGTTGGAAGGGGGAAAGAATAACTTTGCTTATTACTATGTGAAAAAAAATCACGTCCTGAGAAAACATTTTCTTACATTATAGCGGTTGAAGGCTTGTCATGTGTCCAGTACCGTGAAAACATCTTCAGTAATCCATGAGAAAGAAGGCATAATCTCTGCTTTCAGTTTAAGAAGTTGAGAAAGCAAGACTACCACTTAAGAAATAGTTAGCAAACATAACCAAAGATAACCTAGTTCTAAATCAAGTGGAACAAAATGTCTGTGTTCAGTGGGTTTAGGTGTATGTTAACAAATGTCCTCTGAAGTCTTCCATGAAAACTATGGCTCAGGAGTCCCATGTTCAGTGTGGGTTATGCGGGGGTAATCAATTATGTAAATCATGGTATGAGCCCCCACCAGTAGAATACTCTTTTCACCAAATAATCAAAACATGAATATAATACATTGCAAAGCTTTTGACATAAAACAATGCCAAAAAAAAAAAGGCCCAGAGGGAGAAATAACTGGGCAATAATATGGAATCAATGGTATCACAAACTGAGAAAGAAGCAGGGAGAAGGAATCTGTTATGGGAGACTGTGAGAAGGTTGATTTTAGATCTCTTGTGTTTACAATCATTTCTAATGCAGTAGAATCTTCTAAATTACTCTAACTTTATCCACCAAGTCACCTTTTCCCCCTCAGCTAGTTTTTTGGGTTCTTTTAGGATAGGGGTTTATAAGGTTCATATTTCTTATAGTGATAAGTGATAAGAACTACAGATTTATAAAGCTGTCTACATATAAGAAACAGACACTAAAAAAAATCAAAAGTAGGTTCATTTTGGTTGGTTAGTATAGAATATCCTTAAAATATCTGACAATTTGACTGATCAAACTCCTGAAAACACAAGGTGAGGACAACATCCTGTAGATTCTACCACTGCAATGTCTCCACCATTTGTCCCCTCTGCTTTATTCCCATTGCTTCCACCTAGTATAGGTCCTTGTTACAAATTGCCTGAATTATGACCATGGCTTTTTAACAGTTCTTTTTTTGTTCCTCATTGGTGGAAGAATCTTATGGATACATGTGATCATGTCCATCCTCAGAATCTTCAGTGGCAGGTTCTCTATTGCCTATAGGATAAAAGAAGCCCAAACTCTTTTCTTTACTTGGCATTCAAGACTCTCACTTACACTTGGCTTCCTCAGGAACCACCTCCTACATGAAACCTTTCCTGATCTTCCTAGCTGTTCGGGATCCTCCTCAAATTACCTCATATTTATTTTTCTGTTTAATATGTTATAGTCCCAGTGAAAAAATAATCTCCTTGAGGACAAGGATTGTTTTCCATTTTTGTCTTTGCATGCCCAGCACCTAACACAGTGCTTAGCAAGGCAGAAAGTTCACATTTGCTGAAGTGACCTGAACCTGAGGCCACCCTACCTTCCCAGCTTCATCTCATACTATTTCTTGCTATGAACTTTCTGCTGCAGACTAACTGGGCTACTCTTTGCCCTGGGCCATTGTGGTCATTGGTCCATATTCTTGAGGTATTTCCCCTCTTGGATCTCACAAGATTATTGGGAAATGTACTATTTCATTTGTCAAATTCCTGACCAGGCTCTAAAGCCCAAATTAACTGTCTTCTTCTCTGAGTGTCCTTCTTAGCTTCTCCCTAGTGTGTAACAACCTTTCCTACCCTTGGAATATCACATAGCACTTTGTTTTCACCTCTCTAATGCACTTAGCTTGTATTATTTGTATTATAAGTATGGATATGTATATTCCTCCCCTGGGGGAAGCTTCAGGAAGACAGGTGGGATTAGAAAAACCACATCTCATCCAAACTTAGTATCTCCTTCATTTCCCAAAACTGTGTCCTCACATAGTAGGCCCTCATTAAATGAATTAAAATGTCCTTCTTCCACATTTAAAAAAAAATCTGTGAAATAATAACCCATGGGAAGCTACAAGTGGACAGAGACATATATAAGTTGAGGAATCAGATGCCTGAAAGGCACAAGTACCTACTGCTGCCTTCCTAAAATTCCACAAACCAATATTCAAAGCTCCAACTCATTGGCCCATGGTAGTATTCAAGACACATTTTCAAATATGCTGTACAGAGCTAACCACTACCCAGTGCCAGGTTGGCTCAGAGGTTATGAACACTAGCTCAACTGTCACTCATAGGAACTGAGAGAAGCAAAGGCTGGAAGACCCCTTACCAGGTATCCTATATAGAGTAGGATTCAGAGAAATGATTGCATCTCTAAGGTTGCTTCTGGTGATAGGACTTTAACAACAAAACTATAAAGTTTGGTAAGAGACGTGGTATGATTCTGTAAACACTGTACCCTTAGGGAGCTCCTTCTTTGGACCTTGGCCCTACTTACACAATTTTAAAAATGGGGTCCATCTGGTGACTGGTAGTTGCCACAACAACCTGACCTTTCCCTGGCTTATTATTGCCTTCGACTTCATCTCTGCAAAGAAGGGACTGCAGGTAATTAATGTACTTGATGGCAGCTCGGAGAGTTTCAACTTTACTAAGTCGCTTCTCCAAGTATTCCTCAGGAAGGTGATGACGAAGCTGGGCATAGCCTTCGTTGACACACTTGACTCTCTGCCTTTCCCTTTCATTTCTTTTTCTGATGAACGCCGGACCATAGGAGTATTCACATCTTCCGTAAGAGGGATATGGCATTTGAAAAGGGAAGGAACAAGGATCTCCAAAGTTTTCCACAATCAACTGGTCAGTTGTAAATGGGAGCACTGGCAGGTCTTCAGAATAGGGGGATGGGGTGGGGGCTTCTGGATAGAGGTGGAAAGTGACAACAGGGTCCAGATAGAAGGACCGAGTCAGCTGCATATGGGGAGAGTCACTAAAAGGCGGCAATCTGTCTGTCAGATTACAGTAATTTTTGTTATCCATATTCTCTTTGTAACCTGGAAGTACAAACAAATGTATTAATTCATCCAACAAAATGCCAACATAAATAGCATATGATGATAACCATAACCCACTTAACAGTTAGAGGTCTTCTGAGTAGTCCTGGGTTCTTTCCACTGCACTATGGTGCTTCTGAGGTCACCCAAAAGATTTGTCTTCTTAAGGCATTTCTGTTATGTGGGCTGCTCAGTATTGCTTCATTGAAAACTAGATGGTGTAGGACATCTGTCAGAAAAACAAAGAAGCAGTTAAAAACTCTGTAGAATCTATAAGCATAGTGTGATTGATGTAATTCTGGTAAGTGAAAAATTAGAAATCAAACTGAGAAATTAGGAGACAGATATTTAGTTTACAAAAAATTACCATAGGATTTTTATAAATATTGATTTACAAAAATGCTACTTACATATAACCTGACACACAAGCTGTTGGATAAACTGAAGTATACCTATGTTTAATTCTCTCCTCATTAATAACAAAGGCACAAGTGTCCTGTCTTATAGAAGTGGTTTGGCATGTTACTTCTTTCTGAATGACTCTGTTATCATCAGATTACTGTATATTGCCATGACTCTCTGCCAGTATGCAAAATTTCAGAGTTGGATGAAGCTTTAAAGGCCTTTCTGGTTCAACATGAACTGAATATGTTCTCTACATCCATTCCCTACATCAGGAGCCTCTAGAACCTACCACCTCCTGAAGCAGCCTATTCCACTCATCATTTCAATTACAAGGAAATTTGTCCTTACATCAAGTCTAACTTTGTCCAAAGGTTGGAAACCACTCTTTATTCATTTGGTCTTGACACAGACCTGTGTCAAGACCATATAAAAATAACATCCATGTTATTTTCCATCTGTAATTTAAATTCTTAGAGAGTTGCTAAAGGCACCAAAATGGCAGGAGACTCATTTGTGTTCACACAGCACACATATGTCAAAGGCCAAACTGGAATTGAAAGTTGATGCTCTATACACTATACCCAGCTATTCATGTTCTATATTATTCTAAAAAACCTAGCTCTTTTTTCACATATACTGCTATCCAGCTTCATCTTCCCGACCCAAACTGTTTTGTACAACTCAACAGATGCTGCACCATGACCACTTCTCTGCCAAGAGCTTTCCATGGGAAAATGTTTTTATTTTCTCTATGTCCAAATAAGGCATCAGAAAAGTCTACCATGAGTACATTTGCTGTAAAAGCTCATTAAATATCAAATAAACTATTTAATATTGGTGCAGTGACATACAGGGCTATTAAAATGATAAATATGAGGAATAAAAGACATTTGGAAAAGCTTAGGTGAGGTAATATAAAGCAAAGAAAGCAGAGCCAAAACTAGACTTACCTGAATTATAAGAAATGAGAAAGGTGTATTTTTTTTTTTTACCAGTTCTGCGATTTTAATTTGTGTAGGAAACACGAAATGAAGACTTCTCTACAGACACAGAGGAGCCCTTTTTCTGCAGTAGAATCAGGAACTGGATGTTGAGTGACTTGCTCAGTCACACATTCAGTGTGTGCCAAAGACAGGAACTTGAACCTAGGACTTCTTGACTCTGAGGCCAGTTCTCTATTGACTACACTACGCTGCTTCTTAAAAAGAAAACTAGAGAAATAAGTATGAATATGATTGGACAGAAGGAGAATGAAAATGACTCAAAAGGAATAACTAAGAAGTTATTATGGATGTGTTATACATAAAAACTTCATTTTAAAATGAGAATAGCTTTATACTTGTACAGTTAATAAGGCTTTCTGTTTAAAGTTGGGTACATGACAAATTATTTTTTTTAAAAATCATTAGTTAGCAAAGTTACATACTTTGTTAGAAAAATAGGAATGAAAGATAACATAGATACTTCCTTGTGAATCTATAAAACAAACCTGCTGGAGAAAAGGATCACAGCTTCCAGTCAGTTCTCCAGTTCCTGACAGTCCAGCATCTGAACAGAAGAGCTAGGAGAAGCTTGCGTTCAGCCTTTACATGGGCTGCCCCCTATTCCTGGAATGTACTCCCTCCCCTTCAAGAAGCCCTAGTTATTTTCTAGGCTGAGCTCTAATGGCACCTCCAACAGGAAGCCCACTCCCCCACCACCACCTCCAGAAGGTATTTTGTATTTACCTCATATATATTTTAGATTTTTAAGGTAAGTGTGATATGGTGCACAGAGAGCCAGCCCTGGAATCAGAAAATTTGAGTTCAAGTTCTGACTGGCTGGCTAAGTGTGTGAAAGTGGCTTAGGTTTTCTGTGGCAAGCAGCTGTCTACATCTATAAGCTGCTGAGCAGCTGCAGAGGTGTATTGGTGTAGGGGATTTCCAACCCCATAAAATCACAAATCTAGAACACACACACACACACACACACACACACACACACACACACACACACACACTGCTTGTATTTACTTTTCTGTGTCTATTTTATCTCCCAAAGCTCCTTGAGGGAGGGGACTGTTTCATTTTTATCTTTGTATGCCTAATGCCTACCATGGTATCTGCCATATGGCAGATTAATACATGCTTGATGAATGAATTAATCATTATAATTAAAGTAGGAGAAATTGTGCTCTGATTCCTCTGAAAATACCTAACTTAAGTGTACCTAATTTAGCTTCTTAAATAGGGACAGGTTATAGATAATAAGGAAACTGTCAAAGAAAAAGAAAAGGAAGGACCAGTCAGAAGTGGAGGAGTAATTCAAATCAATACACACTGACTTGCCCACCAGGTATGCTGGAGGCTGAAGATGCAAAGCAAAAATGGAAAAAATCCCTGCCTTCAAAGATCTGACATCTACTGGTGGGACAGGACATTCAGACAGATAAATATGTTATCCTCTGAGGAGTGAGTGAGCAGTGTTGCTAACAACTGGGGAATCAAGGAAGGCTTCCTGCAGAAGGTGGCACCTGAGCTGAGGAGGGAGGATGACCGATGACAGCGGAAGAAATGCCAACTTGGAGGAGCAGCCAGGCTACCAGTTTGGCAGGAACACTGAGTAATGGGTAAAGAAGAAGTAAGGAAAAGTAAGGCTGGAAGGTAAACAGAAACTTGAAAGTATATAAATGCTGGGAAAAGGCTCTTCTTAATCCCAAAGGTGATTTCATCATACACAAGCCCAGGTAAAGCACAACGCAACACTGAAGGTCAAAGAATTTAAGACCACATAACTAGGGATGAACTCTAGTGTGGTTCCTCCCACTCCCCAAAGAAACAACTTTCCTTTTGGAAGACTAGAAAGTAGCCATGGAGAGAAAGAAGGGTGTGGGAGTAGAGGGCGCTCAAGAAAGGAGAGAAAGTTTCTGGATTAAGGGGTCAGAAAACTGCCAAGATGGAAGTTCTGGATAAACAGTTCCCACTTACATGGAGCTTTAGAAAGGTTTACAAAGTGCTTTCCCCACAACCACCAAATGAGTCATGTTGTCCATCTTGCAGATGGAGAAGCTGTCTCAGAGAAGTAAAATAATTTGCCTAGGGTCAAAAAAAAGAGCAATTAGTCACTACCTAAGTATTCTTCACATTAGAGAAGGATTCAGTTATAGATTTAGAGTTCAAAGCTATCTCAGCTCTTCTAATCTAGCCCTGTTCATTTTACAGATGAGGAAACTGAGACTCAGAGAAGTATGAGTGACCTGCCCAAGGTCATCCAGGTCATAAACAACTCCAGCAGGAGCCATTGGATTACAAGTACACTCTAAGCGGTAAAAGAAAAGGCTAGAATTATTCCTGAAAATACTTTGTTGTTGAATTCTGTTTGAGAAAGCAGATAAGCAACCACGAAACTAGTCTAAAAATTCTGACCTGTGTCTCAAACCAAAGCCTGAGGAAGGTTACTGAAGTGAAAATTAAAAAAAAAACAACAAACAACCCTAATATCCTTACTAATTATTAAAGTATTTAATTTGGGAAAACAGTTTTACCCCTATAGAAAACTAATAAAATCCTCTTTAAAATTTGATCCAGATGAAATCTGTGTGATAGGTAATTAAAAATTGGTTGTAATAAGAGAAAACATAATTCTTTGAGAAATAACTCAAGAAGGACGCTGGGAGAAACTGAAAATGTATTAAGGAAAAATAACTCAGTTGTTGCCCACTAAGAAGCTCCTTACAGTCAGATATTTTCAATAGCAATTCATTGTTCAATAACAATTCAATGTAACTGCATTCTCCCAGACAACAATATTCAAAGAAAAACATTACAGAGTAATTGACTGTGGTTGGAGGAGAACTTGTAGCAGGAAATAAGAATTAGAAACAAGTATCAATGGAGAAGTCTAAGCCAAACTCAAGGGTCATGGGGCTGGTGCCCTGGGCTGACAGTCACTTCTGAGTTCCACGGACAAAAACTGGGATCTCTGGTAAGTCTGTCTTAGTCTCTCAGTCTGGAAAAGAGATCAAGAAGAGATAAAACTGGCTACTGATTCCTTTCCTAGGAAAGCTATGAGGATTAATAAGTGATTATAAAAACTCAGGAGATTCCTTGCTGTAACCTAAATACTACACTTTTAATTTAAATACACTTTGTCAGACAATACAAACCAGCAGAGAAACAAATGCTACAACGTTACAGATTACAGTAAACTTGGGAGCTTTCAGTGTTACCAGTTCCAGCTCTATCAAATGGGCAAAATTCAATACTGTAATAATCCCTAAAATTAAAAGTCATCATGTACTAGGACCCAAGACAAAATTCAAGTGACATGTATTTTGCCCAGGAATTCTTTTTGAACCAAGTTCTTACAATACTGATACTGCAGTGATCTTTGAAAAAGAGCTCTTACCTGGGTTTTGCGGCCAAAATGTTCTATGTTCAGTCAAGTGGGACCTGTCAGATTTATAGACTATTGGTGACAATATGCAAAGTAGTTTATGGTTAAACAGACTCATGCAGGTCTTGTTCAGCCTTTTTCCACCCACTATGAAGATATGACAACAAATAGTATGACTAAAAATAAAGATTCACTTGAAAAAACATTGGATTTCCATTTCAAACAATGGCAGTCAAAAACAATCAAGTTACTCTTCAGAATCAAGCATTCTTCATGAGCAGTCCCCATAAACTTTTTATTTTTTTAAATAAAATATTTTTAATCTGGATTAAAAAAAAATATTTTTAGAGTTGTGAAAATCATAAAGCTTCAGACCAGAAGGGTTCCTTAGAGGTTGTCTAATCCAGGGCTAGGAAACCTGCAGCCTCAAGGCCACATGTGGCCTTCTAGATCCTCAAGTGTGGCTCTTTGGCTGAATCCAAACTTCACAGAACAAATCCCCTAAATAAAAGTATTTGTTCTGTAAAATTTGGACTCAGTCAAAAGGCTGTACCCAAGGATCTAGAAGGCCACATGTGGCCTTGAGGCTGCAGGTTCCCCACCCCTGGTCTAAGTCAAACCCCTCATTTTACAGAAAAGGAAAACAGGTCAAATGACTTGATTATATTGATTGGGACTAGAACCTAGTTCTCTGTACTCCTAGTTAAATCCTATACTGGCTCCCTAACCAAAAACTTGGAACTTATTAGACTAGAAATCATTGTAGTGGACAGGCCCAAAAGCACTGAACAGCTCTTCTGTGGGCCTCAGGCTAAAGGGATGACTCAAGAGGTCCATAGGAGAACCAAGGGGCCATTTTCCATTGATGTCACAGAGTAGAGATGAAACAGGACAGGACCTCCAGGGACTGTGCAGAATCAGGTCAGCTGTGGCTGCTGGGAGAACATACATAAGAGCTGGGAAGCCTGAGAGATGGCAGGAGCAGTTGGACGCTGGGTAAAGAGAGTATATGCCAGAGTAATCTCTACAGAAAGCATCGACTTGAGAGAGGTAGGTCAGCTGATCATGGATAGACCTAATCTGATTGGTACACGGGGCAGGGACTTGACTAGTTTGTTCCTTGAATTTTGTGGAAATTGTGATTAAACTTCCAGGATGGTGGTAGAGGGGTCAGGAAAAAGAAGACAATGGCATTCATCAAAAGGTGGTTTATAATTCTTTTGTTAACCAAAGTTGGACACAAAACAGATTTTCTGTTCTTTGCATGCCTTTTAATAAACCTGCTCTTTATTTAAGTACTTATTGCTAGCCTGACGCTTGCCGAGGAACTGAAAGCCCCTGGTGGAGCATATTAAACAAGCCAAATTCAGTTCTTAGCACTTGAGCCAATCCAGAGGAATTCTGAGCCACAGGGTATATTAGGAACATTAAATTCATAAAAGGGATGGTTTACTCTACTGAGTTAGAGCTGTATATTTGGGAGCATTATGGTTTTTTAATGTTATCCATTTTAAACCCCACTTCTTATGACCCATAGTCTAAACTAAAATCATTTTACATCTTGATATTGTTAGACAATACATGATCATACTGACCGTTCCAAAGTGCCCAGTCTGAATCCCCTTTACAACACTCATGACAAAGTCTTCCTGAACTGGTCTGAACCTTCTCACTGAGAGGAAATCTACCCAGAATCAAAGCAGCTGCTTCTACTCTTGGGTAGTTCTTACCATAATAATGTTTTTCTTTATGCTGAGTTGAATTTCCCTTTTTTATATAAAACTTTATAATTAGAAACAGAGAAAGAAAGGAAATTACACGCCAAGGACACTGGTGGGTTTTTCAAAAATTAATTTTTATTGTTACATTCCAAAGAGGCTGTAGAAAGTAAAGAGCCAGTTATCCAATAACTGTTACAGCTCTCCAAGGGTGAAGTCCAGGACCTTAGTTACAGTTCAGAGACACACACAACAAAGCCCCCCAGCCACCTTTCAGGATGACTGGAAATGCTGAAGAAGGTACATAAGCCACCAATTCAGATAGGCTTAACTTTAGAGCCACCAATTCAGATAGGCTTAACTTTAGAGAAGAATTTCTTTTATCACCTGGTTTCTTATCCCTAAGGCCATGAGAAGAGGATAAGGAGCACATACACCAAGCACCATTTGTTCAGTCACTGAGAAAACCAGCAAAGGGCCATTCTATACCAGAATGCTCTGCATTAGACTGGAGGGTTTATCTACATCACAGTACTGAAGTAAATCTGCATTTCTGTCAGTAATATTTCACAGTCAACTTACCAAGGGTTGCCAAGAGCCAATCATCTGCTTAGGACATAGTCAGTGCTAAAAATCAACTGAGCAAATCAGCATTTCCAGCAGAATCTGACTCTGCTGAAAATGAGACCAAGCACAAAAATACAATAGGAAACATCTATTTACAAAAGTCCATGGAATAAAGTGTCTTGTGAAAGCTGGGTTTCCCTCCCCCTAAACACAAAGAGTGTGAAAGTTGTCTTGAAAAACATGTTAGAATTAAGTTAAGGAAGAAGTATAGAAGGAAATGTTTGCCAGAGAGAAAGGATCTCAAGATAATTCATAGGTAGATTTAGCTTCATTAGGAAAAGCCAGAAAGAACTATTTGTGGCTTTTTGGCTTCTGAGACATGTGCTTTAAAATTTTTCCAGTTAACACTTTTTATTTTTTAAATTAAAAATAAAAAAAGCTTTTTTTTTTTTCTGCTTCCAGTTTTAACCCATTGAACAAGTTTGGTGAAATCTCTCAGCAGTGGTTTAAAAAATCGGGAAGATGTGAGCAGTTTTTCCCACAGCCCACCTTTCTTCTTTCCTTCCAGTCACCTTGGCACTGGATTCCTGATTAACTGAGGACCACGTGCCGGTCAAACACAGATTTCCTCTGCTCTTGAACCTGAAGCTTCCAACGCTGCTGGGCATACTCCACCTTGTTGAGCACATTAGCCCGGCTTCGGGATCGGGCCAGCACATCGTGGGCATTTGCGAAGGGCTGGTGATCCTATAAGTCCAGGAATGAAGAAAAGGGAAAAGGAGGAATCAAGCAATGGTGGAAGCACACAAACAAAGGGAACTGCATGCTGTGCACACTCATGGATCAAGGCAGTGCAGGAGATTCTCAATCAACACTGTGCCTGTGCTACAAACAGTTTAACACACACACACACACACACACACACACTCCCCCCTCACAACTAAGAATCCAGGGTCTCCAGACCGTTTTCATACCAGAAGGAGGAAGTTAGTAATGGTAGCAGGGTGGCCCTCAACTGGGGAACAGAAGCTCTGAGAGATCCTATTTCCCAGGAGTAACAACAGAAAGACTTTTCTCTAGAAAAGAGGTCAAGACACTCACGTATTGCGAGGTGAGAGAAAAGCTGTCCATGCTCACATGAACATCACCCTCATTTTACCATTGTGGAAACTAAGGAATAGAGAAATTCAGTGGCTTGTCTGTTATTATACAGCAGTTCTGTGATAAGGGGAGGGCCTTAACCCACATCTCAACCTCTTCAGAGTTGGTCAAGCAGCAGCCAAGACTTGTATTTGCCCAGGGAAATAATTTGGTTACCTTATCTGAGTTTATTTTTTATTCCCAGCACCCTCCCACCCAGGTGAACTAGTTCTATAACAGCAAAAATCTTAAAGCTCTTCCTACTTCAGAAGTTGGTCATTTTTACATGAAAAACCTTCAATTTCAAAAGGAATGCAGGATATAGGGACTCCCTGTAGAACAGACTAAGATATTGCTAAATACCCAGTAGTCTTCATGTTAGCCTGATAATTGAGGGTTGAGGTGCTATACAAGGTTTCTAGGTGGACAAGCTAAAGTAAACCAACACAACAGGGTGTTTATAGTCATTACACTGGAAAGAATTGTGTTAAATGCTCTAAAAATAAAACATAAACACAGCTGCCTAAATAACAAAAGCCTTCACTAGTCATTGATTGCTTTGTGTTTGGCCTTTCCTGGATCCCTTTCTCAACAGCTCAGCCCTGATACAAAATCCAAATCACAAGTCATGCCTCTCCCTAAACCGAACTTAAGCCTTCAGAGAAGACAACTATCCTTCTAAGTCTAACTGAAAAATCTCAACTGCTGTACATATCCTGAGTATGAGCGAAGTGTGCAAAAAACTGTACAATAAAATATATATGATGTTTGATCTTAATTTAATAATAACATGGCATGTTCTTTTAAAATGTCAAAAATATGAGCATTTTCCACTGCTCCTTCCTGATGACCCTCAGGGAACCATAACACTCCTCTTCCTTCACTACATGAACATTTTCATATAATGCTACTTCAATGTAGAAAATGTCATCGTTAATGCACTATAATCAAAACCCAACGTACGAACAGTGAAATAAAGCCCTATGGAGAGGAAGGGACTAGGCTGCACAGCAGAGTGTGTTGGATCTGGAGTCAGGAAGGTCCAGGTTCAAGGCCTGCCTCAGGAAGCTGTGTGACCCTGGACAAATCACCCCGCTCCAATCTGCTTCAGTTTCCTATTAAATGAGGATGACAGCAGCACCTGTTTCACTGGGAGAATAAAATGAGATACTCCACGGAAAGAGCTGTGTCAAGCTTGAAGCACCATGCACGTCAGTGGTGATGACTCTCTTCCTACAGGCTGCACCACCACCCTAACAGCTTGTTTTCACAGAAGCAATTGGATCATACTTTCTCTCTTTAAAGGTCACACTCTCTCCCTGCCCCCGCCCTCCCAGAGAGTGGAAGCTCTCTCAGGGGAGCAGTCTCTCTTTTTTGGCTTTGCGTTCCCAGTACGAAGGACATAGGAACTTAGGAAACACACTGAACTATGATTTAATTCATTCCCTGAGACAGTGCTATATCATGTATAATAAAAAGAACACAAGGCACATTCCTGGCTCTGAGAAGTACCAGGGGTGACCCTGGGCACTGGGGACCTAGCTGACTGTCAGTTTCCTCATCCATAAAAATACATGTGCTCCCTGTTTCAGAGGAGAGTAAGGAAAGGGCCTTATAAAGGCCTGGGTGAACCTGAGTTATCTTCACTGTTAACACAACATGAAGAGCTTTCTGGTAGGTGCTAGGGAATACAACAATAAACAGAACATGGTTCCTCTTCTCTTAAGGTCCCAGAGAGGCGAATTAGCTCCATATTGCAGAGCACATTAACGACCAGACACTAAACTCAGGCCTTCCAGCTTCCCACTAGGGTCATCTCTATGCCAAACACAACAACTGTGTTCATGGATAAAGGGATACTTAAAGGTCACAGCAGTAATATGAAGAATAAACTCTGTATATAAAATACTATTATTTGGACTTGTTGAAATATAAATACAGGCAGGAGGAAAGGGCATACACCTGCTGTCAGAGGCAAAGGACCTCTCAGCTTCTATCCCTAACAACTTATCAAGATAGGGGAAAATTTTCTTAAGGAACAAATTCTACAGAACAAAACAAACTAGGTAATCCTTCCAGTCTTTCCCCAACTATCAGAACAAGACTGAACTGGTTGCTTAAAGCCACAGATGCCTGTAGAACACAAACAGAAATTCACTCTTCTTATAAGCCTGTTCTTTTTATACCTGATAAAATTACAATAAATACAAAACATGCTTTAACGTAATGCTTTGATAATAGTGACGACGTGTCATGGTGATATGATATAGTAAATATAGACTAACTGCCTGCTCAGAGCTTCCCAACCTTCAGTATCAAGACTTATACCTTGGTCTAATATTGCTAACTTAAAAAAAAACATTTAGATGGAAGCCTGAGTTTGGGTCAATTAAATATTTTGAAATTAAGACTTTTAAAAGATGGTACATATATATACATAGAAATGCTGAGTTTTAGAACTAAGGCTGTTTTTAAAAGTCTCATAGCTATATTCTTCACATAAATCCTACTCTTCTGGTTTATCAAGTACAGAAGTAGCTTAGGGTTCTTGGGAGCCATGCCAACAGAAGCAATTCGACTTCTATCAAGCTGGAAAGGCTTCTAGAGCAGGCCTGGGAACACACTCTGTCTGTTGACTACCAGCCTAGTTAGCCACAGAAAGGTTGCTCACTACAAAATTAACCACCAAGTGATTTTTCTTTTTAGAAGGGCAATTAAAAATATAGAATCTTCAGTATTTTTTAACTTCTAGAAGCAGAGATGCTAAGGCAGGAAGTAATTATCAGTATGCAATTCAGATTCCAGCTAAAAGCCTAATACAGTGGAGATAAGACCCCCTCCTGACCCATTCCATCATTAACAATGGCCATTCATGATGACTTTGAAACCAAAAGGCACACTCCAAGAGCTCTCATCTCTAAAGCAACATGGAGTCATGATCCTCTCGAGTCACAAAGGCACTCTTCTTCAGAAAATAACCGCCTCAGGGCACAATAAACAACTTCACAAAAACCTCTTGGTGACTTCTGAAAGAGCAGGTGACACTAAATGAAAGAGTTAGTTAGGGTGGGGGACAGGCAAGGAAGAAGGGGAAAGACAGGCCTCGGGTGTCTGCTTTTTAAAAAACATTTTTATGGTTGGTATTTCCTTCCCAATTATCAAGCATTTCTTTTCATCCCTCCAACACTGCCCCCCCCCCCAACCTGGAAAAAGGAGAATGAAACATAAAACTTTTAATAAATGAGCAGAATCAAGCAAAAAACAATTTCTCGTATTAGTCATGTTCAAAAATGTGTCCCTCACTTATCATTCTGGCCCATCACCTCTCTGCAGATACCTTTTTCAACAGAAATGAGAAGAGATGATAAATACACCCTTGGCTCAGCTGACACTAAGGGAGCAGAGGTCTGGAACTTGTTCATCCATCTTAAAAGCAGCAAGAAGAGATACTCTCAAAGCAGGATACCTCCTTGGATAGAACAACTTTCTCAGGAAAAAACTTATTTAGACACAACGCACAAATGAAGCCCCTAGTCCTTAGCACAGTTCTTGGGCTATATATAAATGTTTAATAAATGCTTGGTGATTATCTTAGTCCTAATATGTTATACCACATTAACTGTATTACATGAACATATTTGTTTACAACTATTTGGCAGCAATCATCAAGTAGAACACGGGTAATTCAGGAAGACTACTAACTTACCCCAACATCGTCATCGCTCTGTATCAGTTGGGAATGTCCAAAGAGACGTCTCTTCAAGACAGGTTCAACCAGTGTGAGGTACACCATGTAGAGAAGAAGCAGGCCCAGAATTGACAGGTAAATTATAATTGTAACCTGAAGGCAAACAGAGAAACCAAAAAACTCAGTTTTATATATCAACCAACTCAGTGAAGATGTGGCTGTGAAGACACTGGGATCTAATCAGCCTTGAGAAGGTCCTTTAATTCAAGGAAATTCTAATATAAGAAACAAAATTCCTCACAAAGAACCAACTGGGGGAAACAAGACAAGAAACCATTTTGTCCTTGGCCAGCAATTGTTTCTCAAGGACCCCAATCATCATACATACACCTGCTGTTAACTCCAGTTGCCACTGAACCCCCACCCCCTTTTTTTACCTGCACACAAACACCACTGATTTCATGTCCCAAAGTTAAGGGCTAACATTATTAGGTCTTACACAAAATGCAACTGTCCCAATTTTAACAGCCTGGAGAAGAGATGATGAAAAGAGCACTGGATGTGGAAATGTACCATCTCAGGGACCCTGGGCCAGCCCCATAGCTTCAAAGGCTCAGGCAAACAATAGATGCAGGACTGCTCTTACAGCTGCTGTGGGGACTGTTTGCATTAATCTATGAAGCACTAGATACATGTGAGTTGTCACTCTCATAATGACATGGAAAAATTCAGATACAAAAGACTCTTGGGAGCCTTGAGCCACGTTGGTTTCTCCAGAGCACAATGCCTTGTTGGGTAAGTTGAGTCCGTGGGACTTCTGCATCCCATCCTATGGGAAAGATTTCCTAAGGCAGCTCTCCATAGAAGACGGCAACCCAGGCCCATATAAGTTGTGTCTTCCTCGGGAGGGACTTGAACCATCCTAGTAGAGTAAGGGGGTGATTCCTGTATTTCACACTTCAAGGATCTGCGATTTCCTCAGAGTGGTTCCTTCTATCAACACAGACAGCCAACCTTCTAGGAGAAGATTGTGAAGAGTCACTGTGGCTAGAAACTTGATCGCTCTTTGGCCAAACTGGTAAGGAAATGACTCTAGGTCACCAAAGAGAAGACCTTGTAGTTTAAAAAAATAAGGAAAATAAAATCTTAAGATCTAGAAAAGGTAGTCAAATTAGAGAGAGCTCTCAGTAAGTCTACTGGCATAAAATGTGTATCTGAACCCAGAGAAAACTAAGTCAAATGTTTCAGTTTTGGTTACACTGTTCAACTTTGAGGGAGGGAAGTACAAAGAAAGAAAGGAAGGGGATTTAATTACAGCTCGTAGAATTCATGGCCATATAAAAGAAATGAAATGATATACATCAGCTTTCTGAAATGTGCTAATTACATACTTTCTCCACAAGAAATTAGTGGCACCTCACACATTCTTCTAACATTAGCTAATTAATCCACAAAGTATCTGCTCAGGTGCACAGGTAGCAGGCTAGTTTCAACTTAGTGAAGGGAATGGTGAGAGCTAAGTGACTAGTCAGATGTCAGGTAAGGAAGTTAGAATTCCCAAGTTTCTGTTTTAGGCAGGAACCAAGAGGCCCTAACATCAGTAACAAAACCTTCTGCTGGTCCCGTATTTTACAATTTTCACCATGGTTTTACTGACATCTCACTTGATTCTTAAAACAGCCTTGTGATGTAGGAAAGGCACAGTTAGCATTCTTCTCTTACAGTGAGGATGCTGAGGGTGCGCAGGAAATGGGATGTGCCCTGGGTCATGAAGCAAAGAAGGAGCAGAGCCAGGACTGGAGGCCAGAGTCTCTGACTTTAACTCCACAACCACGGCTTGTTATCGGACTGCTCTCTAAAAGCCTCTCTGTTGCTTCTCAGAACAGCAGAAATGGAAACTTACTTTGATTGTGACAGAACTTCTTTCTTCATATTTGCACTCACAGCGCAGGCAGTAGGCTTCCACATCAGGTCCCAGGACTGGCATGGGTTCTACAACATGCAGGCAATCACTGAAAAAAAAAATGTAAGAAAATTAAAATGATGTTTAAAATTGATTTG
Source organism: Notamacropus eugenii (assembly GCF_028372415.1). NCBI lineage: Eukaryota > Metazoa > Chordata > Mammalia > Diprotodontia > Macropodidae > Notamacropus > Notamacropus eugenii. The sequence continues at coordinate 36,431,302 of NC_092877.1, read as the reverse complement.
ATTACCTAAATATTCAGAAGCAACACTTTATCTGAAATTTGAAAAAAACCCTAATTAGACAAGTTCTAGGAATATATCATAGGATCCCAGAATCTCGGCAGTCATTAAATCCAATTCCCCCTTCAATGAGCACATCAATAGACAAAAATAATCTCTTCTCCAAAAAGAGTTTGGAGATATCGCTGCAGTAAAATTGAACAATTCGTTATAAAGGAGAGACAGAGTCAAACTAAGTTGTCCTTTCCCAAGGTACTCATGTATCTTACAAGGCTCAAGTGTGAACAGCTAATCACAGAAACTCAGGGCTGGAAGGGACCGAAGAAGTCATTTAGTGCAACTCTTGCCAGCTGTATGAATGAGCACTGACTCTCCACTCATAAACAACCGTGAAGTGGTATAGGTTCTGTTAAATTATTATTGGCACAGTCATATTTGAACTTGCTCATTTGGGCTCAGCTACTCCAAAAAGAGCTTTTAAAAAGCATTTTTTTATGTCTCATTTTGTTTTAGCTTTACATCTCATCCAGTCATTCACCTGGGTAATCTCACCATTTGCCAGCTGCTGCTACTGACCTCATGTCTCCACATGGAACCTGAATGCTGGACCTCAATACCTAGCTCTTCCTGAATCCCAGTCCTAATCCCTGGGTAAATTAGTCCACTCATCTTAGATGCTCCCACCCTAGAAAACTACTCAACTAACTAACCCGCTAATTCTGGCCTAAGTCATTCCTAGACCACGCTGCAGCTTCCTCTCTCATCCAGCCATCTCTGCAGGACAGAACTCCCCTCAGTGTCTCCCCTTCCTCTATGTATGCTATCTTTCCTTTTCAGAACATAAATTTCCTGAGTTTGGCACGGCTACCTGTGACTTAAGAAGCACTTAACTGGTTTTATTCATTCAGTCAGTGAATGACTAAGCTGTAAAGTAATCCATAGGAAATGCTCCAAAGCACTGATTTTGGTCTCTTCTAAAATATGCCTAAATTGTCAAAATCTGCTTCTCAGAACCAAATGCCTTATGCTGTTATTAACCCTACTAAGTGGCTAGAGAATCAACATGGAAAAAAAAATCACCCGTTAAGTGCTTCTCTTAATTAAAAGCCTATCAAAGAATATCTTCCTAGGGAGGAGATAATTTTAGGAAATATTCAAATAATTTCTCTCCTTCAGCTCCAATTTATTAAGTGTCCTGCCCAAGCTGGGCTGGGGGTGGCTGTTTCCGGTACCTCCCACTTATTTCTGGGACTTTCTCTCTTCTGTCCTATGCTGCCCAGAATCTCCCACTCTCCAGCTCTCTCATCAGAGACCCCTGGGTGGTTCACTTCAGGTTCTGGCCCTCAATTTCTTCACCTGGAAAATGGCAGCAGTATTAGTCACACTGCTAGTTGTGATGACAAAAGAACACAAATGCTTAAACACCACAGAAATGGGCTTAATACTCCTAATTGTAACAGTAACACTTGATATCTCTTTAGCACTTTACAGTTGGTATCCATTTTGGCCTCCTCACCATTCAGAAGGAACTATTCCTATGTTAAGGATAAACGACAGAGGTCGCATCCCTTCCCCAAATTCATAAAGCTGACAAATGGTGGTGCAATCCCTCTTAGCTCAATTCAACAAGATTTAAGCTAGTGTCTACTACATGTCTGACTGCACTAGAAGTGGCAGATAAAATGACCAAAAAAGTTACCTTAAGGAGCTTCCAGCTTCCCGGAAAGAGGGAAGGAGAGAGAAGGAAGCCACTAACAGCCAACGCAATTTATCTTTATTTTACATTTCTTTTCAGAGGAAACATGATATAGAAGTGAAAACACTACACTTGGGAGTCTAAAGAGCCTGAATTCAAATCTTGGTTTGGACACTTACTCACTGTCACTTCGGGTGTTTATTTAAATATCAGTTATCCTCTGCAAAACAGGGATAAAGATACTTGCATTACTGACTTCACAGGACTACAGAAATGGTGAATATCACACAGGCTAATTTTCACATTAAAGCACAGTCACCCCAGTGCTAGTATAGCAGGAAGATACTTCTCTCAACCCAAAGGACAGAATCCTTAAGTGGCACTTTGACTAGAGGCAGGCTAGGGAGGAGATGTGTTTGGCAGGCCAAGTACCAAGAAAAAGTACTTTTAAGGGTTACCTTTGCTCTATTTATTTTGAGCAACATTAAAGTTCAAATACAATGTAATAATTTAGACACAATGACAAATGATCTGAACTGTATCACACCAAGTTTGAGAGATGCTCTGTCTTGTAGGAGCTGTTTCTCTAACAAGTGACATGCCAGTAAGTACAGAGGACAAATCTATTCACTAGACCCTGCCAGGAAGAACTGTATTAACTCTTTCTCGCCTCAATCAGGAAAAGCAATGGCTCTCCTATTCAGTGTCTCTTCTTGTGGCCTTAGGAACCAGTCACTCTCCTCAAAGTGTGAGACGAGTGTTCCTCCTGAAAAACAGATGGAGGGCAACAATACAAAGGCACAGAAAGCCCAGCGGAAGGCCAGCAGGGTCAGCGGGGGAGAGTGGTGACTGGCACTGAATTAAGTGCTTGACTTCTTGATAACAAGAGACAGGGTCATGGCTTTAGTGGTGTTTTTTGAGTAGAACCTGGCTTTGCTCTCTCAACTAGGACCAAGGCACTTAAATACATAGACAACCATGCCACCTAGTGTCAGGATGAGGAAGATACTGGCTTCAAGACAAGCAGGCACAAAACAGAATTCACACAACTTTACTGAAACAAGTAAACTATTTCATAAAGAACATAAAGGATAAATAAATCTAACACTGGCAAAACAGGACACCCAGGAAACCACAGGCAAATGTGATCCTCAGGGTAATCTAACTTTGATAGCTTCAGCACAGTCCACAAGAGGCAGGCTGACTGCTGAAGGACTTCTGTTCCAACGTTCTCATCCCACATTGCCCTTTGAAGCCAAATTACATGAACTCCTGGCCACAAGCTAGTGAACAAAGATGTTATACTGCAAAACCCAGCAGGAGGAGGCAGTCTGACGTAGGAAAACAAGCACAGGACTTGGAGGCAGGAGATCAGAGTTCAAATCCTGTCTCAGATACCATGTGAACATCAGCAAATCACTTCAGTCCCTCAAAGTCTTGGTTTCTTCATCTGCAAACAGAATAAGCAACCCTTGCAATATCTACTTGAAAGCATTGTTACAAAGTAAATGCTTGCTTTGCAAACCTTACATGCCATACAAATGTATGTCACGCCTCCGATTTTCTCCTTCACTGCAGCACAGCACACATGCACATGCATATCTTAGGTAGAACTCACAGTCTGGCAATGCTTTAGTTACAAAGAGAGAAGCAGTCTATGTAACAGGAAGAACACCAGCCCGGGAGTCAGAAGTGTGCTGTCCAGGGCTTATGTACTAATACAGCAAAGGCAAGTTCATGTTTAGCTCACTTACTATCTGTCTATCTGTTATATGGAAGCCTATTCGTAAGAGCAGAATTCCCCAAGCATTTCTGTTCCCTAAAATTCTTTCATAGTGACTATAAACAAATAAAATACCACAATTCAAACACCAGCCTAAAAGGAAGATTGTCTGGACTGATATAAAACTCACATTCTCTCCATAAAGAGTCACACAACCAGTTTTAATTTGTTACATGACAGGGCGAGGCTCAAGGTAAGTTTTTACACAATCACCAACACTTATAAATGGATAGCTGATCAAGAAATACTAAGTAGCAGAGAACCTTAAACAAGGCCAAGAAGAGCTGCTTAGCTAACTGGAGGCGGTAAGGGAAGAAGGTTTTACATCTCCGTTGAGAAGTGTACAGAGATAAAGAACTCTAGATTCAGCCAAAAATATCATACCCAACAAAGTTAAGCATACTCTTGAATGAAAAAAGAAAAAAAAAAGGAAATTCAATGAATTGTCAGACTTTCAAGATTTTGTTGCAAAAAAACCCTGAACTTAATAGAAAATTTGACATACAAAATCCAAGAGAAATATAAGGTACACATCAAAGACTAATTACAAGGGACTCAATAAGGACAGAATTATTTTTTATGAGGCAATTTAAAACATATGCCTAAGACTGTTATTAAAAATTGGGTAGTTTGAATCATCTCTTACGTTCTGCTGTGTACATGGCAATGTTTTTTTCCTTATTTTGCATTTAAGTTTGTAATAATTTCTTTTTCTTTTCTTATTGTGTACTTAGGTTTTAGTATTTAAGTTTAAAATAAATTAATTTTTAAAAAAAGAGAAGTATACAGAAGATGATTATGGACATTTTGGAGTCCTTACTCAAGTAGAGCACCTCATCTCCTGGGTAAATTCAATTTGGCTACACTAAAAAGAAAGGAGTGGGGAGAAAAGTAGGAAGGAAGGACAGAAGGAAGGAAAGAACACTACTAGACTGAGAAGCTCTTGATTCTGGCTGCAGTTCCATGAGCTATGTGACCCTGGGCAGGTTACTACCCTCTCAGAGTCTTAGAAATGGTGATAAGATTACTTGTATTGCCTACACCACCAATATGTTGACAGGATTAATTGAGAATATATGTAAAGTATACATAAAGCACACAAGCTTACGTTATTTTGACATTTACTTCCAATAGGCATTGCCAGATCCAATCAGCTCTTTACAGTGACTGTTTTCTAGGAGTGAAAAGATTAGATTATTGCTGAAGAAGAAAAAATTCTACCTACAGTAGGCAGTAATTCTAGGACAGTAAAAATAGCCTTGGAAAGAGATTTCACAGTTAGCTCAACATTTCAGAATACTCACCAATCTTTCTGAGTTATATTCTTGTTATAAATGTATCCAGAATGTTCTTTATAAGGAGGACAAATACACTTACAGCGGACATCTTCAAAATTCTGCAACCAAAACAGAGCATTCTGCATCAAAATGCTGCTATGTAATACATTAACATGCACCATATTTAAGAGGACACACTTTACAAAGTACCTTCTGCTGACTGAACTCTAGAAGTATTCCAAAATTTTAAAACTCCAACAATGAGGTAGTTTTTTAAGCAGAATTCTTTTCTAGTGAGTTTAATTTGAGTTGTCACCTAAAAGTATTACATAAAAGATACTTTTCTCTTTTTACAACAATTAGTATTATAAAACATCTGGCGTTTATAAATCTTTAACCACTTTTTATGGATCACATTATAGCCAATTTACTGGGAATTTCTTGTTTCATCAAGGTCAGCAGAAAGCCTAATAAAACAATGTTGATGAATAAGGATACCATTTACAAGCAGGAAGGGAAGAACACAGATAAAGATTCTATATGTCTGACAGGTAAAAAGTTCTTCCCAGCATATCCATTTGTTGTAAGGACAAGGCTATGGGATGTAGAAACTGGAGGTCAAGGAAACTCTCTTTGGATTAGGGTCAAAGTCTTGGCAAAAGAATGATGACCAAGAAGCAAGCTAGTGTTGATTAGGAGACTGGAAAGGCAATCTTCAAATACCTTCAATGCTGTCATGCGGAAGAGGAATTATTAAGCTTAGCCCAAAAGGGCAGAAGACTATAAGCTTCATGTAAAGAAGGCCTTCACAATTAGAGCTGTCCAACTATAAAATGGGCTGCCTCAGGAAGTACATAATTTGAGGAGGGAGAGATCACTGACAACCAGAAAATGAAAAAAAGGGAGTGTTGTACAACCTGGGATTAACCACATAGTCAAACGCAGAAAGGGAAGGAGAAAACTTTAGGCCAAAAGCACTCAAAAGGTCAGAATGTCTTTAAGGGTTAAGAGCTGGGAAGGGAGGAGGCCCTGAGATTCAGGAAACGGAGTGCTTCCAGGGATCCAAAGAAGTGTAACAGGAGACAGTGTGGTATAGTAGAAAAAACCCTTAAATCAATTTAGATCAACTCCCTCTCCAGCACTCTGCAACCCAGCCAAGGTGATCCTCTCTTTCTCACACAATACACCATCCTGATGCTTTTGTACCTGCCATCCCTGTGGTAGGAATATACTCCCTCCTCACCTCCACCTCACAGAACCCCTCTCTTCCTTTAAGACACAGTTCTATATGAAGCCTTGTCCTGAGCCCTTCAATTGCTAGTTCCTTCCCAAACCACCTTGTATTCATCCTCTTTGTATCTATTCCCTATACACTTACACAGTGTGTCCCCAGCGTTTTAGGGCAATCTTAAGCTACTAAAACTACTAAAATGCAAAGCTGCAATAAGACTTTTGAGGCATTCTGTATATTTACTTGCTGTTTCCTCCATTAGAATGTCAGTTCCTTGGGATGAAAGAATGTTTCATTCTTTGTTTTTGTATCCCCAGTCCACAGACCCTGGCACAGAGTAGGCACTTAATAAATGTTTACTCAGTGACTATAGATTTGCTTTCAAGTCCCTGTTCTAACACACCTTTCCTTGACGTTTGCTCTCCCTTACCCTCATCCCCTGTAGAGTATTCTTTTTCAACTCCTGTAGATTTTACCACCAGACATCTTGCATCTGGCACACAGTCACTACCCTGGTTCTGGCCAAGAGTTCACCCCTCACCTGGGCTAATCTTCATAACTTCCTACTTCCTCCAGGTTTAAATATGAACTCCTCATTATGACCTTTAAAGCCCTGACTTTCCTGTCTTCTCTCAGAAGACCTTCCTTTCATACATTCTACATTCCAGCCACACCAACCTACTAGTACCTGCACACAGGTGTCCCCCACACCAGGAAATACATGGCCTCTTCACTTCTTTTGCTTCCTATAAGGTTCAAATCAAGTGCTACCTGCCATGGAAACCTTACCTGTTTCTCCTGCACTGTCAGTGCCGTAAGCCTCCTTAAATTCTCTTGTGTTAAGCTCCTTCTACATTTGATCTCATTTGATCCTCATAACCACCTGAAAGGGAGGCACTACCATCCCATTTCACAGAGACGGAAACACACTACAAGATTATTCCATGATCACACAGCCAGCAAGTCTGGGAAGCACAAAAATTATGGGCAACTCAACCTTTTTAATCTTCCCTCTGACATTATCTCAAATTTATCCTAGAGAAACTGTGTTTGTACAAAGGTGTTTACGTGTTGTGTCCCTCACTTGACTGTGAGCTCCTTGAGGGCACAGACTATTTTTTTCCTTTCTTTGTATCCCTACAGCTTAGCATAGTGTCAGGCACATAGTAAGTGCTTAATAAATTCTTGCTGATTTGGAAAAAAATTCTCTTGTGTTTACATATTTATATAAACATATATATGTGTATGTTGTATTGTTCTGACCAACCTTAAGCTCCTGTAGGTTTAGAATTTTGGGAATGGAAGGGGTGAGGAGGAGTCTCCTTGTTAGGTTTGGAAATAGGAAGAACGTCCTGCCCAGGATCTGACTTGTTTTGTTTTCCTTCCGGAGGGGGGTCGCAGCTGGTGGCTCCAGGGGCTCCTGGCAGGACCGGCACCTCGGGGAGGCCTCCATCAGGACCCCATTTGGGGTCCAAATTGTGGGGACCAGAGCTCTGAGGAGGAGAGCAGGGGGCGCCTGGCACAGGGTGAGCTGGATAAATACTTGTCGGCTTCCAGGAACGCTAAGCTGTGTGACCCCAAGAGTAACAATAAAACAACAGCGACGATGAACAGCTGGCACCTCTACACTGTGCCAAGGTCCGCAAAGCGTTTTCCAAGTAGCATCACCCTGGACCCTCACGGGGAGGGCCGGCCGTTACTATTATTATCCCTATTTTATAGAGGACGTAAACGAAGGCAGAGAGAGGCTGAGGGACGCGCTCAGGGTGCTGCAGCCTGTAACCACTTACTAAGCGCCCACTATGTGCCAAGGACGGTGCCGCCGCCCTCCAGGAGCTTACACCCGAAAGAGGAGACCAACGAGCAAACACATGTGTACAGGATAAACAGGAGATGACTGGGGGGTGGGCGCTGGAATTAGGGCTTCCTCTGGTGGGAAGTGCGCGGGCAGGATTCGAACTCGGCTCTTCAGCCACGGCGCCGGCACTTCACCCTCCCTGCCTCAGTCTCCTCTGAACGGTGGGGTCAGGCCTGCCCCCAGGGGCCTCGCAGAGGGGTCCGCGGGTCCCGGTCAGGCCCGCCCCCCAGACCCCCGCAGAGGGGTCCGCGGGTCCCGGTCAGGCCCGCCCCCCAGGGCCCCCGCAGAGGGGTCCGCGGGTCCCGGTCAGGCTCGCCCCCCAGGCTCTCCCCAGAGGGGTCCGCGGGTCCCGGTCAGGCCCGCCCCCTCAGGCTCCCCGCAGAGGGGTCCGCGGGTCCCGGTCAGGCCCGCCCCCTCAGGCTCCCCGCAGAGGGGTCCGCGGGTCCCGGTCAGGCCCGCCCCCTCAGGCTCCCCGCAGAGGGGTCCGCGGGTCCCGGTCAGGCCCGCCCCCTCAGGCTCCCCGCAGAGGGGTCCGCGGGTCCCGGTCAGGCCCGCCCCCTCAGGCTCCCCGCAGAGGGGTCCGCGGGTCCCGGTCAGGCCCGCCCCCAGGGCCCCCGCAGAGGGGTCCGCGGGTCCCGGTCAGGCCCGCCCCCCAGGCTCCCCGCAGAGGGGTCCGCGGGTCCCGGTCAGGCCCGCCCCCCAGACCCCCGCAGAAGGGTCCGCGGGTCCCGGTCAGGCCCCCGCCTCCGCCCGGCCCGGCCTCACCTTGGCCGCGTTCGCCAGCTGCACCAGCAGCAGCCCGGTGAGCGCCAGGAAGGACAGGCCGAACACGAAGCAGAGCCGCAGGAAGCCGCTCCACACCGTCGTCCCAGCCGCCACCGCCGCCGCCATCTCGGCCCGGTCCGGCCCGGCCTCGGCGCCGCTCCGCTTCCGTCCCAGCACTTCCGCCTCGGCCGCCCCGCGTCCTCCGGAGAAGGTCTTCCCCCCGGAAACGGCGGCCGCGCGCCTGGGGGCCGGCGAGCAGAGGTTCCGCCCTCCCTTCCCCTCCCCCCCCCCCCGCCCCGTTCCTGGCTCGCTGCCTCTGGGAGTGGCCGCACGCTGCCTCCTCCAGGATGCTGATTGACTATGGCATTGAAATAACAACAGCCGGCGTTCGCTTAGCCATTTGCAGATTCCAAATAACCGCTCATTTTATCTTCACCCCCATCCTGGGAAGCGGCAGTGACTATCGTCCGCATTTTACGGAGAAAACTGAAGCGCACAGAGGTCCATCAAGGGCGCCTGCCTTGGAGCCCAGGTCTAGCCAGCTCTAACCGCTGAACCACCCGGCTGCCTCGCGCCACTTTGATCAGGATTCTTCGGTCTTGCCGAGCTGTTGGCTTTCACAGTGCTGTTATGGTATAAAGCGGTCTGATGTGCTACCTTTGCTTAAGTTTATACAAGTTTACACACGCTAAATCAAATTGCTTGCTTTTTCTTTTTGCCACTTACTAGTATTTTCTTTTTTCCAGTTACATGTAAAGATAGTTTTCAACATGCTCTTTTATAAGATTTTGAGTTCCAGATTTTCTTTTCCTCCCTGCTTTCCCCCTCCCCAAGACGGCACGCAATCTGATACAAAGTATCCATGTACAATCATATGAATCATATTTCCACATCAGTCATGATGTGAAGGAAGAATCAGAACAAAAGGGGAAAACCAAGAGAAAGAAACAACCAAAAAAAAGGGAAAATTGTCTGCTTTCATCTGCATTCAGAGTCCATAGCTCTTTCTCTGGATGTGGATGCATTTTCCATCATGAGTCTTTTGCAGTTGTCTTAGATCTTTGAATTGCTGAGACGAGTTAAGTCTATCAAACTTGGTCATCACGCAATGTTACTGTTACTATTACTGTATACAATGTTCTCTTACTTCTACTCACTTCACCCACCATCATTTCTTTCCAGATTTTTCTAAAGTCCTCCTGCTCATCGTTTCTTATAGCACAATAATATTCCATTGAATTCACTGCATAGATGCCTTTATTCTATCTCTCTTTTAATTAATATTTGTTTTCAGTTCTCTACAATCGCTTCCATAAGTCTTAGATTTTCTCCCATTTCCTCTCCCTTTTCTCCCCCCTCCCTCCCTAAGACAGCGTGCAATCTTATATGGGTTCTACACATACGTTCTTATTAAATACATTTTCACCTTAGTCATGTTATTTAAAGGAATTAAAACGAATGGGAAAAACCATGAGAAAACCAAAACAAAACAAAACATAACACGAGAAAATATTCTGCTTCATTCTGTGATCCAATTCCATAGTTCTTTCCCTGGATGTAGAAGGCATTTTGCCTCAAGAGTTCACTGGGACCGTTTTAGGTCCTTGCATTGCTGTGAAGTAATGTCTACCACAAAAATTCCTTGCACACTGTGGTTGTTGCTGTGTGCAGAGTTTTCCTGGTTCTGCTCCTTTCATTCAGAATCAGTTCATATAAGTCTTTCCAGGCCTCTCTGAAGTCTTCCTGTTCATCATTTCTTATAGTATTCCATTACATTCGTGTACCACAATTTATTCAGCCATTCCCCGGTTTTTGGCCACCACAAAGAGAGCTGTTATAAATATTTTTGTACATGTAGGACCCTTTCCCCATTTTTATGATCTCTTTGGGATATAGACCTAGTAGTGCTATTGCTACATCAAAGGGTATATGCAGTTTTATAGCCCTTGGAGAAAAGTTCCAAATAGCTCTCCAGAATGGTTGGATCAGTTCACAACTCCACCAACAATGTATTAGTGTTCCAATTTTCCCACATGTTCTCCATCATTTATTGTTTTCTTTTTTGTCATATTAGTCAATCTGATAGGTGTGTAGTACCTCAGAGTTATTTTAATTTTCACCTCTAAGCAATAGTGATTTAGAACATTCTTTCATATGATTACAGATAGCTTTAATTTCTTCATCTGAAAACTGCCTATTCATATCCTTTGACCATTTCTCAATTGGGGAATGACTTGTATTCTTATAAATTTGACTCAGTTTTCTATATATTTTTAAAATGAGGCCTTTACCAGGGACATTGGCTGTAAAAATTGTTCCCCAACATTGTTTGCCTTTTCAAGGAGAGTGGGGAAAGGAAGAGAATTTGGAACTCAAAATTTTAAAAAATGAATGCTAAAAATTATTTTTATATATTATTGAAAAAATAAAATATTTTTAAAATTCTTAAAATAAAGTTTATTCAAGTCTTCCCATTTCTTTCATAATTTCTTATGGCACAATAGTGTTCCATTATATTAATATACCATGATTTGTTCTACCATTCTCTGAGTGATGGACACCCTCTTAGTTTCCTATTCTTTGCCACTACAAAAAGAAATTGTGTGTGTGTGTGTGTGTGTGTGTGTGTGTGTGTGTGTGTGTGTGTATGTGTGTGTGTCTTTCTTTGATCTCTGGAATATGTTGGATCAAAGAGTATGCCACAGTCAACAGATAACTTTCTTTTTTACATTTCAATTTCATTTTCAGTTCCAAGTTCTTCCTCTCCAACTACCCCCTCTCCTACACATTGAGAGAACAAGAAAACAAAACCCAGTACAAATGACCCATAACTTTCTTTTGTGGCAATTGGGGTAAAGTGACTTGTCCAAGGTCTTACAGCTAGTGAGTGTCTTAGATCAGATTTGAATTCAGATCCTCCTGATACCCCCCAGCTGCCCTGTCTGTCAGTGATTCCTACTCACCTTTTATCTCTTCTCCTCTCATTTAAGTTAGTACAGAAAAAGATCTCTAAGCCACATTGTACTTGGGTCTTTATACTCCCAGTGCATAGTGAAGTGCCTGACACATAGTAGGCCCTTAATCAATGTTTATTGATTGACTAGACTTGGAGTCAGGACACTTAGGTTCTACTCCTGATTGCCACTGTGTGAAGGGCATCTTCCACTTTTGAGACCTCAGTTTCCCCATTTGTAAAATAAAAACAATTCTCCCTCAACTCCCTTGCCTCAGGATTGTGTGGAAATTACTGTGTAAATCTTTTAGCGATATAGATTTGTGGGATGTGAGTGCTTGTGGACTCTTAAGGGTACTGTGGGACCCACTTGCTTTTCAAATCCAAAAAGATTCACATTTTTTAAAATTTCATGTTTCCCCAATTACATATTAAAACAATTTTTCAACATTTTTTTGAGGTTTGAGCTCCAAATTCTATCCTTCCTTCCTTCTTCTACCCTCTCCTCAAGAGGGGGATAAGCAGCTTTTTTGGCTCCCTGCTTGTGGTGGTGAAGATGCAGCTTCTTTCCGTCATCCAGAATCAGGGTTCAGCCGACACCTACAGCCACCCTGCAGCTTCCAGGCCAAGCCTCCACCTTCACTGCCACCATGCCGCCCAAGTTTGATCTTCATGAAATTAAAGTCGTGTTTTTAAGGTGCACCAGTGGTAAAGCTGGTGCTACATCAGCTTTCACTCCTAAAATTGGTCCCTTGGGTTTGTCTCCCAGAAAGGATGGTGGTGACATTGCCAAGGCAGCTGGTGACCTGAAAGGGCTAAGGATCACAGTGAAACTTACCATTCAGAACAGACAAGCCCAGATTGAGGTTGTGCCTTCTGCCCCAGCCTTGACCATCACAGCCCTAAATGAAACATCAGTTTCCATGAGATTGTCAACATTGCTTGACAGATGAGGCACCGATCCTTGGCAGCCCTCCCTCCCTCAAATCAAAGTCAACTGCAAGTCATGTCGTCATCTTGATGTCATGGTCCTCTTCGACAACAAAGGACAAACACAACAACAATCCTACTCTGGCGATCTCCTGAGGTAGTCTAAGACAGTCTCTGTTGGTTAGGATTGGTCTGAGTCCAACCCCTCAGGGGTCTTTCCTTCCCAGCCTCAGGCCCTGTCTGCCAAGGAGATATTCCTAAGGCACAAGTTCCACCACATTACTCCTCTGTTCAAGAAGCAGGGCTTCCTATTACCTTACAAATGCAAACCCCTTTGGCCTTTAAAGCCCTTCACAAACTGGTTCCAACCTCTTTTTTTCCCAGGCTAATTATACATTACTCTCACAACCGCTCTGCCCTCCAGCCAAACTGACCTCCAAATGGTTCTATTTACCCAGCATCGTATTTATAATAATTTATCCTCTGCCCCCAGGGCCTGTAATGCCTTTTCTCCTTACCTCTGCCCCTCCCAACCTCGACAGTTCCCTTTAAGGCTCCACCTTCTACAAGACATCCCCCTTTCCCAAATTACTAATTACTTTCTATTTATTTTATGTAATTATCTATGTACATACTGTCATTATCCTTTCTGCTCCTTATCCCCACCCTGAAAATTCCTGGGAGACTGTGACCTCTTCATTTTTTACCTTTTGTCCATGGTGCCTAACACAGTGCTTGGCACATAGTAAACACTTAATAAATGCTTATTGAAGTGAATCGCATTGGGGAATATGAGCAAAAGACTGTGGAGAGGATGATGATTCATCAGTCCAAAGTACAGGCCCAGCCGTCCGTTGGTTCCTGTAAGTTCCCCCAAACACCCCTGACTCCCTTGTGATATGAAATCATTCTCTTTAAAAAGTATCGATGAAGCATCTGATATTCGTGCTGCTGAATTTCTCAAACTGAGGAGATTCTGATACCTGATACCAGACCATGTGCTGGACCCTGACCCCAACAAGTGAAGCCAGGGGCCTTCTTAGCCTTAGAGGATCTATATCTTAGCACAGCGACATCTTGGAAGTGTGTCAGGGTTGTTGTTTTAGCCCGTTGCCCTAGGCAGGATGGGTTTCTGTGGGATTAGGACTTCAGTGTCCAAGGAAATGGACTAAGAGAATTCACCTCTGAGTCATCCAAGGCCCATTTCCCAACTATCTTCCTTGGAGCAGGCCTCAGTTCTGAGTTTTAGTGAGATTCTGAACTTCTCAGTCCAAAGGATTTCATTGCTGAAAGTCGATCTGGGTGAACATCTTCATTCAGTTGAACTAACCCCAAGAAAGCCTTGAAACCTCGACCTAAGAGGCCAGGAGCCATGAAAAGTCAAGAGAAACGAACAGAAAGCATAGAGTGAGGTGAGACCAGCCCCAGACTCCCTCTAGGCTTTCCCACAGCCCTTCAGAAAACTACCCTCCACCCCTTGCAGGGACTAGCTTTCTCGTGAGCTCTGGGAAGTAGAAACCTGTGGATGGGACTGTACTTTATTCATATTTGTATAATAATAATAACTAGCATTTACATAGTGCTTGCTATGTGCTGGCCACTGTGCTAAACACTTTACAGATATTATCTTATTTGATCATCACAACAGCTCTGGGAGGTAGGCGCTATTATTATCCCCATTTTACAGATGAGGAAATGGAGGCAGAGAGATTAAGCGACTTTCCCAGAGTTATACAGCTAGGAAGCATCTGAGGTCATATATGAATTCAGCTCATTCTGATTTCATATCCAGCCCTCTACCCACTTTACTGCCCACACAACAGTCAATAAATGTATGTTGGAGGAAAAGTGGATGAAAAATCTGGCCTGCTCCACAAGGAATAGAAAGGGCAGCATGTTCTGTGTCCCAGTGACAGCCAGCCTGGCAACATCCCCCACAAGGGCTAAACTCTGCAACAGGCTAAGTTTCCTTTCTTGAACTCTAGTCAACAGCTGGCTAGGTTAAAATTTTAACCTCTATTTCTTCTTTTTTAAAAAAAATCTTATTTCTAATGGAAAGGATGTAGTGGCATTTTGCCCCCTCCTGTGGCGATCAGGTGGGGCTGGTGTCCCCATATCACCAAGGCCAGGCCCAGGGGCACACCACCCATTGAGGCCATGGTAGGCTGGTGATGCCCCCCTCTGGTTTCCATAGCAACCATTATAAACCCTTGACTTCTGAGTCTTCTCTCCTCTCCCCTCCTCCCTTAATGGGTCATTAGGACTGACAGCTGCAGTATGAGTCATTCCCTCATCCCTTGAAGACTTCTCTTATTCCAAGTTGAGAAAGATTCTTTCTGAGAAAGTCACATGAGAGAAGTGATCTTGTTTTTCTTTGCCCAGAGATGCAGAAAACTGGCCCTGGAGGGGGAGGGGACACTTTTCATATTTCCTAACTCAGCCACAATCTGCCATGGCCTGCTGTGCAGAATCACAGATGACTGTCTCAGCTACAGCAATGCAACTTGCCTTTACTGTGCTTTTATGGAATTTACTCCTGGTCTTTTGTCTACTCTCCTCCCTGACCTCCTCCAGGTATCGTTTTTCTCCATCTGTAAAAGGTGGGCATTAGACTACATAAACAGTAGTCTCATAGTATCCTAGATGTTCTATTGAACATTTAAAGCTCTTCAGAACCCAACTCCCTCCTACCTTTCCAGCCCTGCTCACAGCTCAACACATCTTCTTCAATCTAGTGTCACTGACCTCCTGGCTGTTCCACCAACAAGATACTCCATCTCTCAGCATTTTCTCATGCCTGGAATGCCTTCGTTGCTCCACTTTACTGATCTCCCCAGCTCCCTGTAAGTCCCAGATACAATGACATCTCCTATAGGAAGCTTTCCCTCTTAATTTCAGTGCCTTCCATCATTGTAGTAATGTATCATATGTAAATACAAAATAGTAACTGTTTCTCTTTTACCCAGGAACCCTGAGGATCTTCCCCTCCCAGTTTGATCTTTTTTTTCGATTAAAGGGGCCATCCCTTGAGTAACTACGTAAAGAAATCAATTCATGGAATGGGTATATCTCACTGAAAGTGAGAATCTGAGAAGACCTTAGCCTAAAATGGCCAAGGTCTCCCACTGCATCCTGAGTCATCTCTAGTTGTCCTGATGAATATCAAGCCACTAGACTCAGACGGCTCAGGAGAAGAAAGTGAGGCTGGTGACCTTGCCTAGCCCTCCCTCCCTCAAAACAAAGTCAACTGCAAGTCATGTCATCACCTTGATGTCATGGTCCTCTTCGAGAATGAAGGATAAACACAATTCCAGTGCCTCTCATCATTTAGATATTTCCTTCTTATCCTGGGGACAACTTGTTTATGGTGTTTGCATGTTTTGTTTTGTTTTTTCCCAAACCTGTAAGCTTCTTGAGAGCAGGGACTATTTTTTGACTCTTTTTACATCCCCAGAACTTAGCAGAGGGCCTGGCACATAGTAGGTGCTTAATAAATAATGATTAATTGGTTGCTATTGATCAACCTCGAGGTTGTCTAGCCTGACTCCCTCCTTTTATAGATGAGGATGAGTGGTCAAGGTCACACAGGTAGTAAGTTCGAGAACTGAGATCTCTAATCTTCCTTCTACTGCTAATATTTTTGGGGGATTCTCATGTCGCTCTTGCAGGGGTGTCACGGGCAGATTTAAGGGCTCTCAATGACAACTGTCTCTCAGGACTCCCAGGAAACATCCATGACCATGGAGAACATTTGTCCTCTAAGGTCAGGGAAATTCTCAGACCTACCCAATGGTCTCCTCTTCTGTTGCATAGGAAGTGATTCTCAGCTTGAATAGTGGGAGCTCATTGGGTACCTCTGCTGGTCCAGACACAGTTGCTGGAGTCCACAAGACCGGGCAGAAACTTAGTTAGGGCCAGGGATGTTGCTGCTGCTAGTTGTGGGTGAAAGGAAGGGTTTGGAGAAAAAAACGACAGGAGAAAGAGATCAAATGAAACCACAGTGTGAAAATGTCTAATCCTTTTTGGAAATGGGAGCTGTTAATATCCTCTTTGTTCTTATGGTGGTCACACAGACCCTCTGTTCCAGCAGTGAGTGAGTTCTCCCAGAGCTGATTCTCAGAAATGAGAACAGGCCTCTCTGGAAACTGTAGGAGAATCAGGCCTCCCGGGGAACTGCACTTATATACAGGGGACCTGCATCTATATGTGTTTGTGTGTGTCCAGCCACATGACTGTGCACATGAACACAGACATATATTATTTCTCAGTCTTCAAAGAAACCAGTATAAAACATTCAGGATTTCTCTCAAGTAGAAAATTCACTTAAAACAAAACAAAACAAAAATAACCTTCCCTAAGGAAGGGGCATAGTTTGGACTCTGCAGGCCAATAGGGTTGGCCTTCTTGCTGTGGTCTTCAGAGAGGCTATGGAATTTCTGAGAGTTGCCTTTGGGCTGCTGCAGGGAGGGGGGCTGGAAACATAGTGGAAAGTAGAGAGTTAGGTGTGAACAACCTCCTGGGGTGGGGAGGACAAGATATAGGACTGAGCTCTAAGCAGGTATAAGAACACACCTGGATATGAATTATGAGGGACAACCTCCCAGAGTGTGGAAAGTCTGTCTGGCTACCTTGGGCTGGAAGACCACATATAGAGGAAGAAAATGCAGATTAGTAGATCTGAGAGGGACCTTCACTATGATACACTCCAAGCTCTTTATTGCATCAAGCTGGAATAAAAGCACTGCACAGGGGAAAGGGAAGGGTGTGTGTGTGTGTGTGTGTGTGTGTGTGTGTGTGTGTGTGTGTGTGTGTGTGTGTGTGTGTGTGCGCGCGCGTGTGACATTTTTCCTTGTTGAACCTGTGTTAACAGTTGGCCAGTGTCTCTCATAGCGGCTCTCCCAGATATCTAAGCTTCACTACATTTTAGTGGTGAAATTTGAATTCAGGTCTTCCTGACTCCAGGTACGGAGCTCTATCCACTGCACCAACCTAGCTGCTTGGTCTTTGCTGAATTTTAGGACACTTAGTTTGTTTCTTATGGCATCTAGACTAGAGTTGAAATGTGGCCTCAGGCACTTACTACCTGTGGTAACCTGCTGCAAGTCACTAAACCCTGCTTGCCTCAGTTTCCTCACCTGTAAAATGAGCCAGAGAAGGAAATGGCAAACCACTTCACTATCTTTGTCAAGAAAAACCCAAATGGAGCCACAAAGAGTCAGACACGACTGAACAATAACTAAGTTTGTTTCTTGTTCTTCAATATTCCAAACAACGTCACTAGGAATGTTGTTGTACAGACTGACAAAAAACTGCCATTAACCTCTTTGGGGAATAACACCAGTGATGGAATCACTAGGTAAGAGAGTATGGACACTTGGGTAACTTTTAGCATAAAATTCTATACTACTTTTAAAAAAGACTGAACTCATTAATAGCCTTAGCAGCGCTCTGGATGTGTGTCTGGTTTGATCACAGCTGTGCTAACAGAGACTTGGGTTATCTCTTATTACATGGGCCAGTTTGATGGAGGATCAGGTGATATCACAGAGTTGTTTTGATTTGCAAGAATGTATCTGGTCACTTGAAACTGTAACATTTTCATTCCTTTCAAGAATTGCTTGTTCATATCCTTTGAGCATTTCCCCATTTATCTACATGTAAGAGAATAGTCCTTGTTCTTAGAAATCTGTATCAGTTCCTTATATATTTTGCATGTCAGACATTTATTAGAAATATCTGCTATAAAGATTTTCCCCCTGTTCATTTTTCCTTTACATTTTGGATAAATATCATTTATTTAGTCCCAAGTTTTTCTTGCCATGTCAATAATTTACCTCCTATCTACAGTTGTGAAACATAGAATTAATAAAAATACAGTATCCAGAACAAAATAGGTCTCTAATTTCTTATTATTGATTATATATTTGCATGTGTATATATGTGTGTATATGTCATCTATAAATACATATACTTATGCATACATATATACACATGTCATATGTATATATATAATCATCCATATATACACACATCCATATTATATATACATACATATATGTGTATGTATGTGTGTATATATATATATATATATATTTGGATGATTAATTACAAATTTATTGGGGCGTATGGTATCAGATGCTAGCCTTTTCTGGATCTCTGTTTCTTTCCTGAGTGACATGAAAAATCAGCCTAGATTAAGGGTTTTAGAATTAGGGGTTCTAAGGATTCTTGGGTCTGTGGATAGATTTTGGGGTATTTCTTTTTCTTAGGGTTTTTTTTTCAGGTAAAGTAAAATATAGTATGTTAAAAAACTAGAATATCATCTCAGCTGAATCAAGAGAGAACGGCATTTGTCTACACCTAGGTCAAGGGAGTCCTGAAACAAAGTGTATGGAGGGAGACATCAGGAGGGACTACCTCAGCTCCAGATGGAAAAGAAAAGGCAGCCCCGAGGCTAGGTGCCAGGACGTTCTGGAGGGAAGACCCCAGAGGCTTGTTGTCTTCTTACCTCCTCTCTCCTTCCCAGGCCTTTTCTGTGGAACAGAAAGCTTGCAGCCCCATTCTCCAGACACCAAAGGGATAGGAGGGGGCTGGGCCATTGGTTGTCCTTCAGGCATGTTTGGGTCCCTCTGTCACAGAAAGAGTTGGGGCGTTTTCAGGAACTCAGAATCAGCTAAAGCTTCCATGCAGCTTTCCTTCCTCCCCCAAGCAGATGCCTATGTGTGGCACCCAGCCTCCCCGAGACAGACCACCAAGCTGATTCAGAAAGTGTCCCACAGGCTTGTAGGAGAGAGGAGTCTGAGCTAGCAGTAACCCATCCCCTAGCCTAGGCACTAGGTGGGACAGTAGGTAAGAGCTCTGGACTTGGAGTGCAAGAGAGTTGAGTTCAAATCCTGCCCCACTCATTTACTAGCTATGTGACCCTGGATGAATCATTAACCTCTCTCAGCCTAAGTTTTCACCTCCATAACATCGGAATAACAATAACACTTATCCCTCACAGGGATGTTATGAAAATTAAATGAGATTATATATGGAGCGACAGAAAGAGACCCAGAGAGAGAGTTCAGTATGTATACACACACACACACACACGTATATATATGCATCTATATCTATAAATTGCTAACAAATGCTAGCTATTATTACCACTAGGTAACCCAAGTCCCCCAGCGCTGGAGGTCCTGCCCCTGTGACCCTTTATGGCTTCTAATTATTTTTCTCCCCTTGCCCCTCAACCTCAAATCAATAAGCACGTATTAAGTGCCTCCTAGGTGCCAGGCAACCTTTCTTTTTCCCTGCTTTGTTTTTTCATCCCTCCAACCTTAGATGCCAATAAACTAAGCATCAGAGACGTGACTGGTAAAAGCATAGTTCTTGTCATTTGCTTCTGGTACTTCTGGTACTGTGAAACCATAGTGTTGTCTTTCTCAGTTTCTCCATACATGAAATGGGGGTAGCAATGCCTGGCTCCCTCCCCTAACCCCATCTTTGGATGAAGGAGATGAAAGGGAAGGTGCCTAAAAGGAAACTCCTCAGTCTGGACTGGGGAGATGCTCCCGGGGGTCGGGGTGGGGCTGGGTGAGGAGAGGTCATCAGCTTGGAGAGTCACAAGCTCTTCGGCAGATCATAGATTTTGAGCTAGAAGGGACCTTAGAGACTAGTGAGCCCAGGCAAGGATTCAAGGGTCATCCCTCTAGAACTTCAGAACCCCATCTAGAACCTCAGAACCTCAAGTACTAAAACCTCATCATTTACACATGAGGAGCTGGGACTCAGAAAGCTTGAAAAACAAAGTTATACAGACAGTTGGGGGGAATATGTGGCGTGGGAGGGGCGGGTACAAGAAAATAATAGTTTCCAGAGCCTCGGATCACAGTGCTTAGTGCATCAGTGTTAATCTAGGGTTGGGAGCCAGAACCTGCTGTGGGGAGCAGTGTGTGAGTGTGTGCTGGGCACAGAGGAATGTCCTTTGCTGGGTTTTCAATATCTCTTCCCGGCACATCTCCCTTCCCATTCCCTCCATTGCCACCCCCATCCCCATCTCTCCACGAGACTAAACCATCCTAAACAGGCCTAAGAGAATGTCAAGAGGGGACAAAGGAGCCGTTTCTAAATGCAAGTCAGGCCTTCAGGAGGAGCAAAGGCAAGAGGTGGTAATTTATGCATCTAGGACAAAGTGGGGGAAAGAGCTCGGGAGCCAAAGGCAGGAGATGATACCGCTCCCCCAACCTGACCCTCCCGGTGGAGAAGCTGTCACTGGCAATGACTTGCCAGAGGACCATGGGGAAGGTCTGACCTTAGCCTTCATCCACTAAATGCTGGGGGGGAGAGGGGGGCTGGTCTCTGGTCCAGGGGTTCTTCTCGTTGTCTCACATCCCCTTTTGACTGTCTGCCAAAGCCCAGGAACCCCACGGCAGAATCATGTTTGTTACCTGCATTCATATTTGAAGGACATGATACATTTCAGTTAGAGGTTAGTGAAAATAAAGGTGGGTTCTTTTTTCCCCATTCAGGGCCCCTGTGAAACCTTCAGATCCCTGTGGACTCTAGGTCAAGGACCCCTGCCATAGAGGATAAGTGAACAGGATCATTCTGAGTTTCACCATCCCATACCTCCAGAAAACTCTCACTTTTTCTCTCTCCTTCTGTGTTCTTCTCTTTCTTTTGTTCTCTCTTCCTTCTCTTCTTCTTTTCTCTCTCTGTCTCTGTGTGTCTGTCTCTGTCTATCTCTCTGTCTCTCTCTATCTCTATGTCTCTTTCTCCAAGCAAAGTCACAGAAAGGGAGGCAGCCATGAGTGGTGAAAAGTCATGGACCAGGGAGTCAGGATCCTTGGGTTCTGGGCTTAGCTCCATGACCAGCCTTCAGTGTTACCTTCGACAAATCACTTCCCCTCTCTTGACCTCAGATTTGTCATCTGTACAATCACAGGGTAACAGGTCCAGAACTGGAGGGACCTCAGAGGTATTCTAGTCTAACTTACTTATTTTACAACAGAGGAAACTGATGCCCAGGGAGTTTAAGTGACTTATCTAAGATCACACGGTGTCAGAGACAAGATTTGAAACTTGATTCAGTGATTCCAAAGCTAACACTCTTTCCCCTGTACCACTCTTATTTTTCCAGACCTAAAATTCGATGCTCCATATTATTTGTTCAGCTGAGGGCTTACATATATTTTTATTTTTAATTTCCATGGAAAATTCACAGCCAAACCAATCCATTTCTGACTGGTCTTCCCTTCCTTGGCTCTCCCCCTCCCAACATCCCTGACCCCCCTAGTGAGCATCCAGCCCTGGGGGAAATCCTGCACCCTTGACTCACTTCTTTATTGTTCATTGGCCAATTGATCCCAGCATGGACCATTGTTCTTTGGGCAATAGTTCTTTAAACTCAGAATTACAGAATTTTGGAGGTGCAAGGGACTTTTGAGAATATCTGAGGAATCTTCTCTGCCTCGTGGTGGATAGCCATGATGGTTGGGAAGTTTGTTCTTATGTTGAGTCAAAGAGGCAGTATGACATTGGCCAAAGACCACCAGAATGGTGATGAGCAGATCCAAATTCAATTCTCCCCTCTTCCACAAGTCCTTCAAATACCTAACACCATCCTCTTTTCTAGGATGAACATCCCCTGGTGCCTCAGTGGCTCCTTCAGGGGTATGGTCTCTCTTCCCTAGTTGCCTCTCTAGAATCTCCAAGTTCAAGAGTTTTGAAATCTAGTGCAGTGTAGCAAGGTGAGTAGAATGATGGACTTGGATTCAGAAAGACCTGAGTTCAAATCCTGCCTCTGATACTTACTCTATGACCATCACCATGGAGAAGTCACTAAACCTCTCAGTCTCAGTTTCTTTTTAGTACCTTGCCACATAAAGTAGATACTTAACAAATGCTTATCCCCTTCCCCTAATCATACTCCCACCTCCACACCACAGAGCTCAAGGCCTGCCCCAAGGCCCTCCAACTCAACCCCACCAGCTCCTCCACAGAAGCACTGAGCAGTCTCCTGAGATGAGATTTCATTTTATTGATACATTAGTCTCACAGATAAACCATTCACAGGCAAGAAGAAAGTGCCAGCAGAGGACCCAAAGGCAGAGGCAGGGAAGCATCTCCTCCCATCTCTCCTCGCTCTGAGCCTGGAAAGATATTTCACCTACAGGAGGGCAGGCTGTTGCCATGTGGTCCAAACTGGGGAGACTTAGAGCTAAGGGACTGGGATTATCTATGGGAAGAACTAGTTAAAGGCAGAGAAATAGAAAACATCAGAAAATGTCCATTCCTCAAGTGCACTAGGCATAGAAACACTAAGTTCTAAAAACATATTTTTCATACTTCTTGTCAGAAACCAAATTTCCACTGAACATGGGCTCCACTTACATAAGATGAAACCAGCCATGGCTCTCTTGCCAGGCATGAATCCGATGCCCAGGGTAGGCTGGCTCAACCCCACAGAAAGCCTGTAGTCCCAACCCTCAGAGTACAAGCAACTGCAGAGGAGGTATCTCAGTCAACAAATATGGAGACATTTAAAGAAAGCCAATGAGACCCTAGAATTCCCCCACCCTCATCCCCCAAGGAGCTTCAAACATTCCCAAGATGCCTTTGCCAAGCACAGCTCGCTAAGTGAAGTCTTTAATATTTGGTTCTGAAATTCAATTTAGGCTTGACCAAAAAGCTCATTGGGTGAGGCAGTGATGTCATGGCTTAGATCACCCAGTCATTTCCTCTTGTATACCTAGAAAGCCTTGGGCACCAGAAAACTCTCCAAAGGTCATCTAATCCCTTCCCCTGTTCCTGGAGTCTTACCTCTAAGAAGTCAAGGAACATTCATCTTCCCTGATCTCTGGAGTCATCAGAGAAGAGGACTCCTTAGCTTTTCTTGGTCCCCAGTGCCAGTGTCTTCAAACATGGGGAAGACAGGTTAATATATCAAGGAAACAACTTGCAGGTGGGGTGTATTCAGATTTTGTGAAGGGCCTTTGAGAGACTAAATGGGGTAGCAGGGTATTATAATAAAGGATGGGAGGAGATTCAGCTTACTCCAGGAATCAGGAGCAGCTGTGGTTTGTGCCCAGGTGAGCAGGGATTCATCTGTTTCTGAGAGGCCAGAGAGGAGAAATGGCAGAAAATTTGAAAAGAACCTAGCTGAAGTGGAGAGGCATGGTCCTTGCTATGTAATAGCTTAGATTAGGGTGGGGCAGGAGGGAAATAGTCAAGGTGGGAAAGCCCAGGGCTCCTGACCCCACAGAGCTTGCTGATGTTGCCCAGAATGATTGTTTGGACTATGTCTGTTCCTTCACTGTGTCTGTGCCTGGGTAGAGGCTGGGAGGGAGGTATCTTGTCAATAAACCTGTGAAGCAAGACACTGTAGCCACAGGACTACTCCCACATGTCTCCAGCAGGGAGTATCAAGGAGCTGGGCGGTATCTCGGAGGCTCGGAGTTCTATTGAGAACTAACAAGGTGGATGGACAGGATGGATTTTCCTCCTCTCTATCCCGTCTCATATTTTACCATCTACTGTGAGGCGTGGGGACACTGGCAGTGAGTGAATAGAAGGGTTGTGAAATTCCACAAATCTGTGGAATTTCTTATGGGAATTCCAGTAGGATCACCATTGTCTGACTTCTCTAGCATAAGCACCTTCTATGATGCTCCAATATGAAAAGCTTGAGTAGCAAACTCACCATCTCAGCAGTTCCCTACAGAATGTCAGAGCTGGAAGGGATTCATCTGGTCCAATACCCCTATTTTACAGGTGAGGAAACAGTGGAAGTGACTGTCCAACCAAGATCAGAAAAGTTACTGATGGCAGGTAGACATAAACCCAGGGTCCTTTGGCTGCTGGTCCAGTATTCCTTTGACTCTCTACTCTACAGTGTCCTCCTCTCCCTACCTTCTGTACCCCAGGGTATTCCCATCCCAGCAACCAACATGTATCCACTCATATGCCCAAGTCTTAGGCTATCCCCTTGCCTTTACTTCCCATCCCTTCACCCTCTATGTCCTATGCTGTTCTCCCCAAGGCCTAGCTAGCTGACTGGCTAAGCCCATGTCATAAAAATTGATTACAGGATTAATAGGTGATAATAATTTTCAGAAAACCTATCTGTTATCATTTTAACCAGAAGCCTCCATTCTTTACCCAAAAGGAGTTTCTGATGTTGGCATTCTAGACATATTCTGGAAGCCCCCTCCAGCTCCTTGTGGCAGGTGTACCCATCCTGGTGCCATCACTCCTGCACTTTCTCCCTTTCTCCTTTTTTATTTCTCTTGCTGCCTCACCAGCCCTATCTCTCTCACCTCACAGCTCCTTCCGTAGAAGAGACAGAATGTGGAGTGGAAATTAGGTCACACTAAGAGGCAGGAGACTTGGGTCTCTTCCACTGCCTTGCTATGTGACCTTGAGCAGGTTGCTCAATTCTGATCTCATCTGTAAATGGAATGAGTTGGATGAGATGGTGTCTAAGGCCCTTTCTGGATCTAAATCCTATGTGCTCAGTGAATAAAAACCTGATGAACCTATGGTATGGCTTTCTGTGATTGAGCCCACAAGTCAGTATTTGTTTCCTACTGATTACATGTCTGTTAGGGCCAGCTCCTGGCAGCCCCTAGACATGGTTAAAGAAAGTGAATTTGTAGAAAAGAGTGAGCTGTGGGGGACACACTCTAGCAACTAGATCAGGGCAGTGTCGAAGGTCCATTAAACACATGATCGGACGTATAAAAACCATAGATAAAACCAGACAGGATCTCTAAGCACAGGCTACAGTTGAGAGAGGCCCAGAAGGGAAGGAATTGATGGAGCCTCCCACAGAGGGAAGGATTTGGTCCAGGCAGCAGGGACCTGTTTTGCATCTGGGCCAAGCCTGACAGCTTTCCTGAGCTGTTAGCTTGGGGGTGTATGTGGCTTGTATGTGTATGGGTGTGTGTGAGTGAGTGTTCACTCACACACACATCTCACTCTTTAGTTATGCCTCTGATGTGCTGAAATGGAGAAAGAAAAAAAAAGAAAAGTGACAATAAGCCTAAAAGAAATTAGATTTTTAACAGAGACCTAAAAATTCCTTCTTTTCCCCACTTCTCCCTTCCTGACTTGCTCCCCCCATATCCACTTATCTCCTCATGTGACTTTCCACTAGAAAATGAGGGCCACCTTAGGGGAGGTTTGAGGGTCTCCTAGGAATTTTGAGGGGCTGAGGGAGTTGAGTGAGGGGCTATTGGTCAAGGCTGGGGTACTCAAAGTAGGGAGGGGTCAGGACAGAGAAGGCAGGCTGAAGGGCTTGTCTGGGACCTCTTCAAAGGAGGGAGGCTCTAACTGGCTCTAACTTCCCCAGGTGGATGAAACCCCATTATGGCACTCACTTATCTTCACTCCCAGACACAGTCTCCACAAAGGGGATCTCTTCCTTCTCTACCTTCCCCATGATGAGACGCTGCTTGTCTAGGTTTATGATGCACTGAGAACAAAGCTTAAAATTAGCTCTCCCCACCGCCCAAGGTCCCTCATCCCCAGACTGCCAGGGGACCAAGAGGAAGGAAAGCCAGCCTTACCTTCAAGGACCGAAGAGTTTGGAGCCCAAGAGTGAGAGTTTTGTCATTGTCCTCTGGAAAAGAAGGAAGATTCTGTAGTCAGAATCTGATACCCGCAGGTACAGAAGTGAATTCCTAGAGGTGGTAAGTGGGACAAGGGGTGTAGGGGCAGGTAGCATAGAGGGTGTGTGTGTGTGTGTGTGTGTGTGTGTGTGTGTGTGTGTATAAAAAAAAAAAATCATTCCTTGAACACAGCTGCCTCTCTCCTGAGGATAATGAGACTCCTTCACCTTGACTGCACACTGCTATTTCTAATTAATTCTCATCAGGCCTCCTGAGGTAAATGCTTGGGACTTTATTGAACCCAGACAGGATCATTGACTGACCCCACAAACCTTGGGGCGATAATTCAGCCAGGCAGAGACGCGATGAAACTAACATGAGGTCTGGGGGAGTTTAGCAAGGGGAAGGAAAGCACTGGGGGTGGTCCCCGGCCCTCAAGGCCCACTCACCGACCACAGCCGCTGGGCAGTCCAGGCGGAGGGATCCCAAAGTAAGTGCAAGGTGTTCAATCTGACCCACGACTTTGAGATGCCGGGGCAGGGAGAGCTTCTCCCCATCATGTTTGTGGGACTTAACATGGTCCTTTAGCCTGCACCAGAGAAGAAAACACCCAGATCTGTGGTTGCAGTTTTGATAAGGTCTGTGGCCTGGGCTTTCTGGTGAATGTAACAAGAGGCTCAAGCCCATTTGCACAAGCCTC
The DNA here is from genome assembly GCF_028372415.1 of Notamacropus eugenii. NCBI lineage: Eukaryota > Metazoa > Chordata > Mammalia > Diprotodontia > Macropodidae > Notamacropus > Notamacropus eugenii. The sequence goes on along the minus strand of NC_092877.1, from coordinate 36,404,514 downwards.
TCTTCATTAGGGGAGATGGAATACTCAATGATTGGAGCCTGCACTGCTGTGATGGTGGGTGGGGTTAGAGCCTAGAAGACAAGAGTTCCTGATTGTCTGGCTTCTGTCTCTGAGAGAGAAGAACAGCCCAGCTCCAGATTCTCTTCAGGGAGAGAAAGATTCTGGGAAGAAGAGAGGTGTGATCACAGTGCTCATCCCTAACCTCAGCTCATCACACTAGAGACTTTGGAGAACTTCTCCTTGGGTGAGAATCTGGAACCACATGTCTTCTCTCTGTCTAAGCTAGAAGGCAGAAGACCAAGATCTCCCCAACTTTGCCCATCACACAGTACTGTTGAGTAATCAGTCTCTATTAATGAGGAAAGGCTTATGCAATTGGGTGTGAACTCCTGCTTACACGGGTATTCATTCAGGCTATGTCTGCTCACTGACCCACATCAGAAATTTCATAGGGGATCCCTTAGGAACATTTTATACAGAGATGAGCCAGTTGGTTTACACCAAAGTAGCTCAGGTCATGGCTCTTGACCATGAAGCTTGGGAGGCAGGGTGGTAGCTGTAGCATAGCAGTCACTGCACATAAGTTTGAATCCTGGTACTTGTCACCAATTGCCTGTGCAGTCTTGGGCAAGTCATTTATCTTGACCTTCATTTCCTCACCTGTAAAATGAGGGGGTTGGATTAGATAACCTCCAACATCCTTTCCAGGTAACTAGGTAGCGCCAAAGTTTATAGAGCGCTGAGCCTGGAGTCAGGAAGATTCATCTTCTTGAGGTCAAAACCAGCCTCAGACACTGTGTGACCCTGGACAAGTCACTTAACCCTGTTTGCCTCAGTTTCCTCATCTGTAAAAGTAGCTGGTATCTTTGCAAAGCAAACCAAGAATGGAATCTCTTAAGAGCTGGACATGACTGGAAAATGCCTGACCCAAAAGGTCTCTTCTAGCTCCTATGATTGTGACTTGCTTTATTCTTGCCTAGAATAGATTAGATGGTAGCAGGGAGATCCAGCCACACAAGTACTGAATGGGTAAAGTCTAGCCTGGTTAGACAATGGTTTATATGAAAATAGGTCCCATAGTTTTAATGAACCCTAAACTTAATGGGAGCTATCCATAAAGTGATACAGGTTCCAAAAGAGAGGATGCAGTCTTTTAGGCGACATAAGCAGAATGTTTGGAATGAGGGAGGATGGAGTCCCATCATATTTTGCCCTAACTAGCCCACATCTGGAACATTGTGTTGAGTTCTTGGGGGGTACCATTTTAGGAAGGACCTTGGTGAAATGGACCACATTGAGAAGATTGCAACTTTGGTAATGAGAAGACAGGAAACCATGGCATATAAGAATCATATGAAGGCACTAGAAGGGCCAGGAAGTAAAAGAAAGTTAGACTTGTTCTTCTTGAATAGATTTTCAAGCCATGTGTAGAAAATTGTAGATGGCAGAACATGGTACCACATAAGCAAAGGTTTCCTAATAAGCAGAGCTAAGCAAAAATATAATGGGCTGCCTCTAGAGGTACTGAGTTGCTCATGCCCAAAGGCCTTCTATGAAAAGGTAGGTAGTACAACTATTATTATCCTCATTGTGTGTGTTTGTCCTTCATTGCCAAAGAAGACCATGCCATCAGAGAAATAATGACATGACTTGCACTTGACTTTGTTTTGAGTGAGGCAGGGCTGTGCAGGTCACCAGCCTCACTTCTCCTCCAGAGCCATCTGAATCCAATGACCAGATATTCATCAGGATGACTGGAGATGACCCAGGATGAGGCAATTGGGGTTAAGTGACTTGCCCAAGGTCACACAGCTAGTTTGACATAGCTAGGTTGACAGCTAGTAAGTATCTGAGGTGAGATTTGAACTCAAGTCCTCCTGACTCCTGCACTGGTGCTCTATCCACTGCACCACCTAGCTGCCCTTATCCCCATTGTACAGAAAAGGAAACTGAGGCTCTGAGAAATTGTGGCAAGTCCATAGGTACACTGGGATTTGAATCCAGGTCTTTTGCTCCAAGGCCGGTGCTCTACCCTGTTTCTCAATCATATATTAGGATAAGAAGGTTAATATCTACCTTAGGTAGACAACTGGGCCAAGAATGGATGTATAGGGCCATGGACTAAGTTGTTAACCTGGGAAAGCCTTAGCCAAAGTGCCCACATTAGTGAGAAATTACACAGTTGCCTTTATGAGGAATCCCAGGGTAGACAGTAGTTCTCCCATACCAATGGGAGAGGCCAATTTAATCTGTGTTTTGAGACAATGGGACTCCTCAAACTAAATATGGTGGACACATCTGGCTCCTCCTCCTTCCATTAGTTAGATGCCCCAAGCTTCCTTACTCTGCTGTTACTAACTTCCTTTTTTCTCACCAATTCAATTAGTTCAGTTCAACATACATGCATTATTAATTGTCTACTATATGCAAAGCAGTGTGCTTCCTGCTGGAGATAAATCTACTTCCCAATGTGGGAAATCTTAAAGGTCAAATGGAATTTTTCAATTGTTTGTATATGGGAAGTGATAGTGTGGCATGATTTTAAATTACTTTGAAACTTGACAGTGGATGAGTTGGAAGATGGCGGTAAACTCAACAGAAATAGGGTAGTTTGAAAGTGGGGTGGATTTGGAAGGAAGTCACCTTCCAAAGTCTGGTTTTGTGCATATTCAAATAAAGGTACCAGAGAGACATCCAGGTAGAAAGAGCCTACAGATAGGCAGCTGTTGGTGCAAGACTGGAATTCAGGAGGCAGATTAAGACTGTATACATAAATTTAGGAGTCATCTGCTGAGAGGTGATGATTGAACTCATGGAAGAAGATAAGATCACTAAAAAGTGATAGGAAGAGCAGGTATAGTATAAAATGTTGGGGGATACCCTTGCTTGGGGAGCAGGGGGATAATGAAGCATCACCTGAGACTGAGGAAGTCAGACAAATAGTGGGAAAACCAGGAAAGCAAAGGGCTACAGGGGCCAAGGGAAGAGAAGGGAGCCAGGAGAAGGGGATGGTGAGCAGTGTTGAAAGCTGGAGAAAAGACCATCACCCAGTAAACTCTTAAAGAGTAGGGACTGGTTTTTTACCCTTTTTTTTGTATCCCCAAAGTTTAGCGTGCCTGCTTCATGGCAGACACTTCATAAATGCTATTTGTGACTGGTTATGTTTGACAGTACCAGTATGTCTTGGGTTCTTTAGGGCAAAACCAGGTCAACCTAATTCACACATGCATCACCCAGGAAGGCAAGTGCAAAACACATTTTGGTGCTGATAATGACAACAAATACCACTGGGATTGGATCCTAATCAATGATACTTAGTTGGCAGTGGGAGAAAATGGCAACCAAGACTGCAGGCCGTTATATAAGCTGATGGAACTAACTAGCACCCAAGCTATTATGGGCTTGTGGGAAAATACATAATTACAGACTTTCTGTGCCAACACTTCTGATTTCCCCAGCAGCCTCATGGAGCTGCTTTTTTTTTTTTTTTTTTTGCCAATGTAGCCCATCTAACAAAAAAGTAATTGTGGTGTTTTGAACATGGTTATTAATTTCTTGAGTCTCTAATAGCTCCTTTGGAATTATGGTAGTCTGTGGCCTAGTTATACCCACAGCCCATGATGGCTCAAGACTTCCCAATTAAACAGGGTAAGTTAGAACCCCCTAACTAGTGGTTGGCAATGTCCTTGAACCAAGCTTCAAAGATTCTAGAGCAGAGGTTAACAATAACATATTTCAGGAAAATATCCAACCACATCTAAGAGGCATTTCAATTCTTCATTTGTCTAGGAATAAGAGGAATTGAATATAGCTCAATTTAAACAAGTCAAGGTTAGGGCTTAATGATCTTTAGGGATACCAGGATTTTGACTGTGACAGGTATGTGGTTATTGGGCTTTTAGGAGAGGGGAAAAGATACTGGATTTAGCCCCATCGACATGGGCTAAATCCTACAAGAATTTTAGTCTTAATTTGGACCTTATGGAGAGAGAATAGGGAGAAAAAGGGAAGAGAAGGGGAGGGTTTGAATGGAACATGGCAGGGGTGTTGCTGCACCCAAGTTGGAGAGCAGAATAAAGCTGTCAAAAGCCTTCTAGAATTGGGATGCACGGAAAAAAGGAAAATGAAATGAGCAGTCAGAGTTGGCAACCAAGGATAATGAGGTATTTATCTGTCTGCCTAATAATAGTAAAAGAGAGGTCTGTCGTTTTCCTGGGGTATGTACTAAAGACATAAAGACGCTCCCAAGACTTGTTAAAGCTGATGACTTCCAACTACCCCTGGTGATCCATGTGGATGAAAATAATGCTGTCAGAAGGAATCCAGAAATGAATGCTAAGGATTATGAAGTACTCAGTAAGAAAATAAATGCTTTTGGGGTATAGACACCATTCTCATCCCTGGCGCAGATTTGGGAAATGAACAACCTAAAAGGTAAATAGCTAAAAAGATGATGCCTGGGAAGAGAACTGGGAATTCTGGACAATAACCATCAGACTTCCCTTTGATCCCTGGCAAAATTCTAGCATGAATTATTAAAGGAAAGTTTGACAACAGCTAGAAAAGGAAGCAATGGTCATAATGGGCTAGCAAGGCTTTATCCAGCACGTCATGCCTTTTTGCTCTTTTTTTTTTTTTTACCAGGTTATTAGACTTGTAGATTAGGGGAACACTGCAGACATTCAACTGGATTTTAGCTCTTAAGGATTAGTCTATCTAAAAAGCATTTCAGAGGCTACCTCGAGAGAGAACTGATGAAATCTGAATGTAGATTAAAACATATTTTTCACTTAAAAAAAAAAGATGGAGACCACATGGCTTAGAATGGCAAAGGATTCAAAGTCATGAATGAGTTCCCAACAGCTCTGGGGAGAAAGCGCCCACATCAAGATCAGAGATTCACTGAAGTATCTATCAAAGGAAGAGTGTATGATCCTAAGGTGAACTAGCCTCTTTTTTTTAACATCACATACCAAAACAACAATATAGTCCATCTGGAGTCTGTCTGCAACAAAGGGTGTCAGGGCTATAAATATGTGAGCAACCTCTCTCAGGTATTTAACAAATGGAACCATTCAAACCAGCAGAGGCAACATAACCTAGAGGATGAAGGACTATCCTTGGAGTCAGGAAGAGGGAGGGCCAAATCCTGACTCTGACCTACACTGACCATATGATCCTGGGCAAATCCTGATCTCTCAGTGATCAGGAAATGTTCTGAGACTTTAAGTTATAGGTGAATGGCTGATCTGTATCAGGGACAGGCGTTTCCTTCCAACAAAAATAACAGGTCAGAGCCAAAACAAAATAAAACCAAATGATATTCAATTGACTGGATCCACACCCATATTCAATATCAGGGTATGCAGGGCTCCTATATTGATCCAAGGCAACCCACTGAGTCCTTCCCTGCTATATCTCTTATTAAAATGTAAATGCCTTTGGAGAGAAGGTAGGGTTGTCTTCCTTTGTATCCCCAGGACCTGGCACAAAGTAAGTATTTAATAATGCTTGTTGACTGACTGACTTTTACTCCTGTTGATTCCTGTAGCCTGGCATCTTGTCATGCCCATATCATGTGCTTAATAAATATTTGTTGAACTTAAAAAAAGGATCTGAGGGACGTAGAAGACTACAAATACAACAATGTGATAAGGCAGCCCAAAAGATGAATGTGTTCTTAGCCTCCATCCAGAAAGGGCCAGTGTCAAGAACAAGGATGACACCCATACTCTACTTTGGTCAGACCACATGTAGAATGTTATGTTTGGTTCTAGGCACCTCATTTTAGGAAAAACTTGGATACGCTGAAGAATGTCCAAAGGAGGACAGAAAACCGAATGCTGAAGGGCTCTTAAGACCCTGTGTGAAGATTGGTTGAAGAAACTTGACATAGCTAACTGGAAAGGAGAAAATTTAGGAGGGACATCATAGCTATCTTCAAGTATTAAATTCTGTCATATATAAGGCAGTTAGGTGGCACAGTGGATAGAGTGTCAGACTTGAAGTCAGGAGGACCTGAGTTCAAATCCCACCTCAGATACACACTTACTAGGTATGGGAGCCTGGGCAAATCACTTAATAACCTTGTTTGCCTCAGTTTCTTTATCCGTAAAATGAGCTGGAGAAGGAAAGGACAAGCAACTCTAGTATCTTTGCCAAGAAAACCCTGATGTCTTAGAAAGTCAGGCATGACTGAAACAACCCAATAACAACATCTGTAAGAGGCATAGACATAGGGGTATGCTGGGGTCACTTCAAACTGGCTCACAAGAGCCAATTGTTAAATTTTCAGCAGGGGCATTTATACCTCTGAAATTTGCAAACACTACAAATCAGGATTTGATTTGTTATTTTGTTGGTTGTCTAGACTTAAGAAAGTAATGGAGAAAATGTTAATAATGCACATTAAACTTAAAAGTGTATTGTGAATAATTTTTTTCTCCAGAGAGTCAGTTGTTAAACATTTACTGTCACATCCCTTGACAAACGTAATTTTTTTAAAAATTTCTTTAGCTCCAGAGAGTAAAGGTAGGTAGAAATTACAAAGAGATTAATTAAGACTTGACATATAGAGCTAGCCCAAAGTGGAAGAGCTTCTTTGGGGAGTAGAGAGCTTCTAAGTAAAAACTTGATGCCCATTTGTCAAAGATGCTGCAGAAGGAATTCTCATTTAGATCCGATGGGACTTGATGTCATTCCTTCAGAGTACCCTTCCAGTTCTGTGGTTTTGTGGTTTTCTAACAAAATCAGAAGACCTGGATCCAAATCTCAGTGCTACCACTTAGCTCTGCAACCTTGGGACAAGTGTCTGGACCTGTCTGAGCCTAAAAGGTCTGAGGTCCCTTAGAACCAACCTCTTGTAATACCATGACAATAACTGACATTGGCACAGTACTTTGATGTTCACAAAATGCTTCATATACATTATCTCATTTGATTGTTATGAGATCGTGAGAAGGTCCATGCTGGTTGGAATTCTCCAAAGGCCCAGAAATGACCTACAGTAGAGTGGCATGTCTAACTTCATTCCATCACAAATTGACTTACCCTAGTCTGTCCACACAGGCAGAGGAGATGAGATTATGTTGACAGCCAGTGTCAACCAAGGCTTTCAAATCCTTTCCAGCACACTGTGGAAAGAAAAACACGAAGCTTGACAGGACCAGTTACTACAGATACAAAGAGGAGAGGGACCAAGAAAGGAAGATTCAAGACTAAGAGAGAATTAGAGAGTGAGACACAGGCAGAGTACATACAGCCTTGATGACTCAGTGGTACCGCGGACAGAGCTGGGCTTGGAGTCATGAAGACCTGAGTTCAAATTCAGTCTCACGTATTTACTTACTGGCTGTGTGTCCCTGGGGAAATCACTTAACCTCTTTGCCTCAGTTTCCTCAACTGTAAAATAGGGATCGGATCGTCTTATCTTCCAGTGTAGTTGTGAGGACCAATTCGTAAAGTGCTTAGCAAAGTGCCTGGTATACAGTAGGTGCTTGATAAATGCTTGTTTTCTTCCCTCTCTCCTTCCTTGATGGTTCACAAGGTAGGTGATAGCGTGTTCCTATCAGATCTAGTTGCCTGTTACAGCTTGAGAAACATTCCTATCCCCAGGCTTGATCTGAGAGTATTTGAGCTGTACTGGTTCCCCAAGGAGGGACACCCTACTGAGGGATTGAGAATTGAGAGTTGCAAGTAGCCTTAGTAACCATGTCTGCCAACTCCTTCATTTTCTAGATGAAAATACTGAGGTCAAGAGAGGTTAAATGATTTCCCTGAAGGTACAGAGGGGGTAAGTGGTGCCAGTTGCCTGGAGTTCTAAGGACACTTGTATATTCTGACTACGCTCCTCACTGTTCCCCTTGGCCCAGCCTCAACCTAACTCAGCCCCACTATCTGGATCACATATCTTGTCTGGGGCCTCCAGTTGGCTGGACATCTTGATTCTTGGTTTCACTCAAGGACTAAAATCCAGGATGTTAGGCTGGTTGCTGGGTCTTCCCTAGGTCAAAACTGTCTGCAGCTTGGTGCCGATGGTGTTCCCAGAGGCTCCTTCTGTCTCTGCTGAGTGGGGCCAGGGAAGATCCTCCGGTCAGAGAAGTCCCTCTACTCCTCAGACAGAAGTGCAGTCTCCCTCCCCACCCCCACAAACCCTTTGGGCAGCATGTTACCTGGCAAGGCACCAGGATCATGTCCCCTTCTTCAGTCTTCTTCATCCCCTCAAACTTGGCCTGATTGAGTCTGTTGGTCTTCGGAGCCCAAGGGACCCGGCTGCTGCGGAGCTTGGAGAGGTTGGTCTCCATGAGGCGCCTCTGCAGGATGTTGTGGGGTTGCTTGAGGAAGACAAAAGAGAAGCACCTTAGAAAGATGGCAAGCCATGACCCACCAGGCCATCCCTCCCTCCAGCCTACTGCCCACCCTCCCCCATTTGCCTTCAACCCCCTTGTATTCAGGTATTAAAGCCAATGGCACAAGTTCAGGAGCTCAATGAAACATGCCAGTCCCTAAAAATAACTTGAGACTCTCACTCCTTTAAGAAAAAGATTTTTATTGATATTATGGGAATCTTTTATTTCCGTTTATTAACATTTATTATGGGGGTGGTCAGGACCGTTTTTCCTAGTTAAGTTTCGAACTGGCTGAAATCTGTTTCATAGGATGGGAAAAATTTACTTAAGACTTCAAACATTCCTCAGATAAGAAGCCAAGAAGGCAGTCAAGGCTTCCAAAAGTAATTTAACTTATCTTATTTGAGGAAGGATCCCTGACTTGGACTCTGTGGGCATGTAAATCTCGCCTCTCAATCAGCCCATTGTGAAGTCTCTAGATGCTGTTTAATCTGTAACCTGACTTAGTTTACCTATAGAGTCTGTTTTAACTAGGTTTGTTCCCTTAGGGAATGTATGAGATTATGATTTGGTTTAAGGTTGTTCAATTTTTAGGTCCTAAGATATATATATATATATATACACACACATATATATATGTATGTATGTATATAATATATACCCTCTTTAGAATTCTAATCTTGGTTCAGGTTGTATTTTTTTTAATCTGGAACCTGAGCATAAACATAAATCCTGGGTTTTCACCTTCATAATTTCTGCATGTGTAATAGATTTATTTCGACCACGGTGATCTACCACATGAACCCAAAGAACAGATATTTTGCCCATAACATTATTATCTTTTGATTTTTATATTACTTAGGTTTCCCCCTCTATCCTTCCCAGCCTCAGAGAGACATTCCTTATAACAAATTTGTTCAAGAAAAGAAAAAATTTCAGCAAAATTGATTAAGCCATTGAAAAAGTCGATGCTTTGTGCAATGGTCCTCACACGGACTTCTTCATCCCGCTTTGCCTCTCATTTCCACTCCCTATGTATGGGTTTACCTGAAATTCTGTGCCTGAGGAACGTGTGCACATGTTTACCGCAGGGGAATTCTGGGTCAAGGTCATAGTCACTGAGGAGTATTTGAGGTCATTGGCCCCACCCCAGCTGGAAGCATCTGCCCCCCCCCCCAAGATAATTACATTTGCAACAATACACATTTATATGGGGTACCCCAAAAGGCTTAGTTCAGTTTTAAGCAAATAGTTTAAATTAATAACTAGCTTGTTCAAGCTTTAATGGTTTTAAGACTATTGTATGTACTTTCGGGACATCCTGTATCAGCACTTGGAGGCTTTCAAAGTGCTGTCTTAAAAACAACCCAATTGTGGGGAGGGAGGGAGGCAAGCATTATTATCCTCATTTTACAAGTGAGGAAACTGAGGATCAGCAACTTGCCTGTGGCACAGGAAGCGTAGGAGTCAAGATTTAGATCCATGTCTTTTGACTGGAGGAAGGGCAGAATGAACAACCCTGAGATCTTGAGACTCCAAACCCATCCCTATTCTCCTAACAACTGTACCATGCTGTTCATATACCTGATGGCTATTTGTGGAGTTCCACTGGAGTAGAATTTCCCCAAAAGACTCTGATTGATGAGGTGGAGGGGGTCTGTATGAAACAGGATCATTAGAAGACTTAATGCACATTTCACCATCAAAGAGATGGGGGGTGGTGGTGGTGCTTGTGGGCCTTGAAAATGGTTTGGAGTCAGGCCCTTCCTCACCCCCAGATGTTTGCTGTACCCACCCCAAGCATCCCCAGTGGAAAAGAGCTTTCAGTCTACCAGTAGTGACTTTCTGCTTCAGGATCCTACTCTAATCCAGGCAACTGGAAAACTAGTATCCTAAAGAGAGAGTTAAGGCATCTATCTAGTCAGCATCTTCTGTAAGACACCTTTCCTGGTGTCCCCTAAATTCTCACTCCCAGTGTCTGCCCACTGAAATTACCTTCCACTTATAATGTGTATGCACATGTACGTAACCATATTTACATATAAAGATAATGTAGACACATATATTATATAAAATATAGTAAATCTAGAATATAATAAATTAGATAAGATGTAATGAATAATAAATTAATTATAAATAATAATAAATGCTATGATAAATATAATATTTATATATAAAAGATGTATGTGGTTATGTACATATGCACACATATAATGTCTTTCATATATAAATGTGTGTGTATTGTATATACCTAGTTGTTTGTATGTTGTTTCTTCCATTCAAATGTGTTTCTCCTTTGTGGCCAAAGGAGACCACGCCATCAGAGAAATGATGCCATGACTTGCACTTGACTTTGATTTGAGTGAGGGAGGGCTGTGCAGGTCACCAGCCTCACTTCTCTTCCACAGCCATCTGGATCCAGTGACCAGATATTCATCAGGATGACTGGAGATGACCCAGGATGAGGCAATTGGGGTTAAGTGACTCGCCCAAGATCACACAGCTAGTGAGTGTCAAGGGTTGCCTCTCCTTGTATGTCCAGATCTTAATGTAAGGCCTGGCACAGAGCAAGAGCTTAATAAATGCTTGTCAAAGAACTTTTTCCTGTCTTACTTGGGGACCAATCCCGGTTAGGCCAAGTCAATTCCTCGTGGCTTCCTGCACAGAACGTAAGTCAGGGCTGATCAGGAGGAGACTCCTCTCTCCTTCTTTATTATTGTTCTCAGGATAGAGATTATAAAGTACCTGCTAAATAGTCTGGAAATCAGCTTCCGTGCTATCCTGTGGACCCCTGCCCTTAACCTGAGACCTCCCCTGTTCTGTTCATCATCTGCCCTCACATTCAGCAGGGCTAGAACCAAAGAGACAACTTAGAAGGGATCCCAGAAATCAAGATGTATGTATGCATGTATGCATGTATATGTACATGCATGCACATATGTGTATGTGTGTACGTAAAGCAATCATAGCTCTAAAATAAGAGGGTACCTCAGGGGTCCCCTAATCCAACCTCTTCATTTCATAGCAGATGTAATTGAAGCCCAGAGAAATCCATCTAGGCCTGGTGGGGGTCGGGGGATATGACAGACCCCAAGAGAAAAGCCTCCCTCCTACACAGTAGATTACTGAGATAGGGGCCCCTCTAGAATCAGAATGACTCATTGACTTATTGTAACCCTGACAGGAGATGCTGCTTCCCAAAATACTCTGGTTGTTGGCAAAGCAGGTTTTAAATTAGTATCATGGGGGGAGGAGGGGAGGAGGTTAGTTGGAGGTGGGGGAAGGGTCTGCCCTTACATAAAAAGCAAGAGCTTAATTTGATAGAGGTAGGTAGGTAGAGGCAGGGTCTACTTCTGGTCATTCTCCCCAGAATTCTGTTGTGACAATAAGGGGCAGGAAGCTGCTTGTCCCAGAGTCACTCAGAATTTAGCCAGATCACAGAGGGGCCTGGATTAACGTAAATGGCACTAGATCCTATCCAAGCTGGAAAACTGTCTTCTATTCAGAGAGTCTGATGCCAACAACGGAAGCCCATTCATCTCTCAGAGGAAATGCTATTTGGTTAAATTGCTTTGCAGGTTTAAAAGAAAAATGTTGAATTGCAAAGATTATGTTTCTGTACATTTTCACTGAGAGACAAGCAGTAAAGGCAGGAAGCTGAGCCAGGGAGATTTGCAAGCAGGAGGCAAGCTAAGGACTGTTTTTCTCCCTCTCCTGGTCCTTCCATAAGTTCATTTTTCTCTTGGCCTTTTGAACTATTCAAAGATACCTCCTTTCGTTCTACTACTGGGGATCAGAACAGGATGCTTTGAGTCTCAAGGGAAAGGGATGGAGTAGTAGAAATAGTAGAAAGGCTGGGAAAATGGATGAGGAGGGATAAGAATGATGCCTTCTGGAAGAGGAAAAGGGAGGCAGGATGGAGGTGGAGAAGAGGACTGAGATGCATTGTCCTTGTATAAAATGGGAAATCATTCTCTCCCTTAGGTTGATTCCTTTGACACCCCCCCAGCATCTTTCATCAAGGGAAATCAAAATGAGGGTGACGATGAGATGGATAGTTGTAAGGAAAAGTGTGGCACAATGGAAAGATCACTAGCTTTGATATTAAAGGATGGCTTCAAATCCCACCTTTGACTCTACCTGGGGGACCTTGGGCAAATCACCTAACTTTTCTGGCTTCAGTTTCCTCCTCTGTAAAATGAGGGAATTGGACTAAATGACTTCTAAAATCACTTCCAGCTCTAGAACCATGATCTCCTGACCAGGGCTCCAAGTTACCTTACCTTTCTACCTATCACTCCATGGGACTAAGTGGACTGTTTATTCAAGGCCCTACGGACAGTACTGTAAACCATTGGTATTAAAAGCTCTCTAGTGACTTGACCTCTGAGTAGTTTATAGGTTTTTAAAAAGTCAGGAATTTGGATAGTAAAAGTTTTGCTATGGATTGGCCCCATTGTTGTGACTGATTGGGTTTCAGACTGAGCCCTCCATCTAAAATGTGATTAACTTCTCAGATGGTAACCATAGCCCCTTACACTTCACAGAGCTCTGGCACCAGGACTCCATGTAGAAGACTCCCAAATCTTTCCCCTTGGCCTCTCAACACTAGGCTACCTCCCATTTCCAGCAATCTTCATTTGACTGAAACTTGCCATGTTAAAAACAACCTATCACATCCCCTCCCACAACTTTATCTCATCTCCACCACCACTTTCCTGCTCCCTGCTTCCACCAGCTCCCAAAATGGCATTTATCTCTGGTGCCTTTTCCTTAGTTTCTCTAGCTACATCGCTGTTAACATCAGTCCTTGACTCTGTGTTCTAGCAAAATACTAGCTAACATTTTATAAGGCACATTAAGCTTTGCAAAACTCTTCACAAATATTTTATTTTGTCCTTACACTCACCCTGAAAGGTGAGTATTATTCTCATCTCCATTTTACAGTTGAGGAAACTGAGGCAGACAGAAGCTAAGTGGCTTACCCAAGGTTATCCAGCTAGTAAGCATCTGAGGCTGGATTTCAATTCAGGTCTTCCCAACTCTAGGTCCAGTGCTGTATTCACCAAACCACCTAGCTGCTGAAGTTTAAATAACCTTAAAATTGCACTAAGATTTTTGGAACACCCTGAAAAAATCCTTCACTACTCACTCCTACCTCCCCACCTCTGGAACAGACCTTCAAATATCTGAAGACAGTTATGTGCCTTAAGTCTTCTTTTCTCCCCTTGTTCTTTCAGTGGGTCCTCAGGTTGAATGGGTTTCAAATACCCTCACCATCGTCATTGCTCTTCTCTGAATATACTTCCATTTGTCAATGTGCTACCTTTCTAAAATGTGGTATCCACAGCTGGAAACTACTGCAGATGTGGTCTGATCATAACAGGGTTACAGCAAGGTTCTGGCCTCCCTCAGTCTAGACATTCACTCTACTGTTGCTATAACCTAACCACCATGTTAGGTTTTTTGACTGTGAGATCCCCAAGGGTTATGAATTTTTTTCTTCTCCCCTTATGGTACCCAGGGTAGTGCTTCAATTTCCTCCTAAAAGCTGACTGTAGCTTGCCTGAGCTTGTGTTCCAGGTATCCTGTGGTGTTCTGGAATAACTAGAAAGAGTCTACTGGGAATCGAAACCCCTACCTTAGTTCTAAAGTAGCTGCAATAAACGCAGATGTTGGACTCTTCCTGCTGCTTCTGCTAAGACCTGGCTGCTGATCTGGGGCTGAGAAAGCTCCCAAGCCCCAACCAAGGGAGCTGCATGAGGCCCATTGAGTCACATGTTGCCTGTTTCACCATCAGGCATTTCCACAGTAATTGGGTACAGTGGGAGCCTGTTTTTCAGCTGAGGGTGGCAAAGGAGCCCCAATCTGGCTCTTGATCTGCTCGTCATCTTCTTCCCCAGGCTGTACAGGGGAAAGGAGGGTGTAGAAAAAAAGCAAAGATGATTCTGGGACTGGCTGACTGGGACCCATAAAAAAGATTGTATCCATCCTCAGGAATCTATATCCTGGCCAAAAAGACGGCGGCCTAGCTGGATTCTTGCATCTGAAGTGCAATTCTTGGTACAAGAAATGGGCCGGCTCATCATTGGCAAGAAGGACACAGATTCAGAGTTGTTTTTTCCAATAAGGGGTAATAGATTGTAAAAATCCATCTATATCTATGATGGATAAAGTGAGGCTAATAGCAGTACATACTTCCAAAGTTGTGTGAGGATGTAATTGATTATGTCTACATATCTATATCTATCAATCGATTGATCGATCTATCTGTCTATCCATATATTTCTAAAGTGCTTTGTAAACCTTAGGGTAGCTAGGTGGTGCAGTGGATAGAGAGTTGGGCCCAGAGTCAGGAAGATTCTTCTTCCTGAGTTCAAATCTAGCCTCGAACATTATTAACTGTGTGATCCTGGGCAAGTCATTTAACCCTGTCTACCTCAGTTTCCACATCTGTAAAATGTGCTGGAGAAGGAAATGGCAAACCACTCCAGTATCTTTGCCAAGAAAACCCCAAATGGGATCATAAAGAGTCAGATGTGACTTACTAATTGTGAACCTTAACAAGCAACATAAATGTTAACTATTATTAATAACTGATCCCTTTTGTAACTAGGGACCACATGTCAGCCTCACAACTCAGGGTCAGAGTGCTGGGCCTGGAGACAAGAAGACCTAAGTTCAAATCCAACCTCAGATACTTGTTAGGTGTGTGACCCTAGGCAAGTCACTCAACCTCTGTCTGCCTCAGTTTCCTCACTGGTAAAATGAGGATCATAATCTACCTTGCAGGGTTGTTGTGAAGATCAAATGAGATAATTTTTGTAAAGCA
This sequence comes from Notamacropus eugenii, assembly GCF_028372415.1. Taxonomy (NCBI): domain Eukaryota; kingdom Metazoa; phylum Chordata; class Mammalia; order Diprotodontia; family Macropodidae; genus Notamacropus; species Notamacropus eugenii. Next base: position 36,389,334 of record NC_092877.1, on the reverse strand, counting down.
CTTAGTACAGTACCTGGCACTTCATAAGCATTTATTCCCTTCCTTTTCCTTCCCTTCCCCTTGTGGTTGAACTGCTAACTTGGTTTTATTAGTAATCCACTCTAACCCCTGAGTTACCTATCTGCAACACAGAAAAGCAATTCTCTTACCAACCTTCACCACAGGTCGAGGATCTCAGACCTGTCCATCAGAAATAGGAAGAGGTGTGCAGGACTCCCCCCACCTTGCCACGCTCCTCTCTCAGCCTGTCTGTACAGATGAAAGGTTACATTCTCACTAGCAACTGAACTAGAGGTAACTGAGAATAAGGAAGAGAGTTCTATCCTTAGGGTCCTTCCTTGGGCAGAGGCTGGGAACCCTTGTATAGAGGGTGGGTCATAGGTGTAGGAAGATGCCACGAAAGTATGACAAGGCTCAGTGGTTATCAAGGGATAACCTTAAAAAAAAAGTCCCTGAAAAACACCAGCCCTTTGGCTCACAGGAGGGCTTTTAATAGGAAAAATGGTGTTAACCTTATGGCTGTCAGCTACAGACTATTTGTACCCATAAAATCACATGTCTTTAGAACTGGAAGGAATATTAGAAGTTATATAATTTTATGGATGAAAAAATGGAGGAACAAGGAGAGGAAGGGATTTTGTCTAACCATGCAATAACAAATAGAGGCTGGATGGGGATGGAAGCCAGGTCTCCTGATTCATTCTCTGCTTTTCCTAGGATATCAGGGTATCCTGAGTCACTAATGGGTCCTACTGATTGGCAGGTGGTACCCTTAGAAGAGTATCCCCAATCTGTAAAGTAACCTCTGATCAATGGGGTTCTATCGATGAATGGCTCTGGTAGAGTACAGGCACACAAAGGAAGAGGCTGCTGGAACACGTGACCCCAGCCAGGGTGGGCAGAAGAAATACTGACTCCCCGAGGCCTTACTTCCAAACTTGCTGCAGAGCTGTGAGCATTTGGTAAGCAACAGAATCAGACAACTGACTGCACATAAGCAATCAGAAAGATGCAAGGGAGAGGGGGGAGCTCCCTTTGAGCAAGGCTGTCACAAGGCAAAGAGGCGAAGAGTCACAGAGGGCCTGGAGCAGAGTCACAGACAGCCCTAGGCAGGCTCACAGATGCTTCTGGGCAGCCTCAGTCACAAGGACGCTCTGCCCATGGAGAGGGGTGGTAAAAAGGTGTGTGGGTCATATTAATCCCTTCAGGAACACTGCAGTGGTCCAGTACTGCTAGTGAAATCCTTTTAGGGACCCAAGGTCTGGAACATTGACAGGACTTGACATGAGAGTAAAAGGATGTGGAGACTTTCAGATCTCGCAGAAAAGAGATCTGGAATGGTGTCAGCTTCAAATCCTGTACACGTGTGTATGTGCATGTGAGCACACATATACACACTCAGAGGAATTATGATGGAGAAGTTCCTTTCTAGCTCAAAATCCTATCATTCTGGGTGTGAACTTGCTCAGCCAATCTCGGGGAAAATTCCATTTCCTGCCTTCTCACTTTTCAGGATCCTTCCTTGAACAGAATCTCAGATTTGAAGGGGACCTGAAAAGTTGTCTGGTCTTGGAGCACTTAAAATATTCATTTCTCATACTATATTGCATTGTTAGTTTCCTTTTAATAGGGAAGCTAGGTAGTACAGCAGATAGAGCACCAGAGTCTGGAAGACATGAAATTCAAATCTGACCTCACACTTACTAGCTGTATAACCGTGGGTTATTAAGCTCTGTTTCCCTCAGCCTCCTCATCTGTAAAATGGGCATAACACCCGACCTCCCAAGGCTTTTGGGAGGATCAAATGAGATATTTTTTAAAAGTGTATAGCACAGTGCCTAGCACGTTGTCAGTGTTATATAAATGTTCTTCTTCTTCTTATGTCTTATCTCTCCAATCAAATTGTAAACTCTCTAAAGGCAAAGACTATATCTTAAATCTATCTTTGTATTCTTTACAGGGTAAAGACTGTGTCTTAAATATACCTCTGCATTCTTAACAACTAGGACAGCACATACACAGACAGTAAGCACTCAATAAGTGTTTGCTGATAATAATAAAATTTCTGTTATGCAGGAATACATGACATCTGTCCTAAAGTTTGATATATGACAGCAGCCTACTCTGTCTACTTCCTGATGGAAAGTGTCAAGAGAGATCGGCCTCAATCCCTCACCACTGCTGGCAGACCAGTTCAACAGACATTTAAGCAAATGTTGCTGCTCAAAGAGAGTTGTGCTGTGCGGGGGATACAAAGACCAGACTCAAAGAGCTTACATCCTACCACCAAAAGCCTGTGATGGGGGGGTGGGGGGGGCTGGAAGCAAGAGAGCTGGGTTCTTAGTCTAGCGTCTTGATGTTTGTGCAATTTATTTAACCTTTCTGTTCTCATCAAAGGAAAAGGGAAATTAGACTAGATAGATACTCTCCAAGGTTTCTTCTCGGTCTAAAATGGCTATTTTTATGATGAATCAGACTGATCATTTTCCTGTACAAAGGCAGTGTGTTGTCAGTGGATGAAGTTTTTTTGTGTGAAAAGAGCCATTAACACAATTACATATATGAACCGATTCTCTAAAAGAAACAAGAGCCAATTAAAATCCAAGAAAGGGGGATTCTTTTTTGTTGGTTTGTTTTTGATTTTTTTTGTTGTGCAACATCTCAATTATGGAATGAAAATGTTATACTAATAGTATGAACGTAGTTTAATCTTAATCTTACTGGGTACTTCTCATTGGGTAGGCAGACCCAAGAGAAATGGAGCAAACTCTAGATGGAAGAAAGAGCTGAACATGAGAAACAGAAATGGGAAATAAAATGAATCCTCCATCAGGTTTTATAAAGATGTTAGTGAATCATGGAGAAATCAGCAGCGAACACGGATGCAAATAAGATGTGATTGTGTTAAAGCCAAAAGAATGTGTGTGTGTGTGTGTGTGTGTGTGTGTGTGTGTGTGAGAGAGAGAGAGAGAGAGAGACAGAGACAGAGACAGAGAGACAGAGACAAAGAAAAACAGAGAGAGACAGAGAGAAAGAGAGAAATGAATCCTCCATCAGGTTTTATAAAGATGTTAGTGAATCATGGAGAAACCAGCAGTGAACAAGGATGCAAATAAGATGTGATTGTGTTAAAGCCAAGAGGATGTGTGCGTGTGTGTGTGTGTGTATGTGTGTGTGAGAGAGAGAGAGAGAGACAGAGACAGAGACAGAGAGAAACAGAGAGACAGACAGAGAAAGAGACAGAGAGAGACAGAGACAGAGACAGAGAGAGACAGACAGAGACAGAGACAGAGAGAGACAAAGAAAAACAGAGAAAGAGAGACAGAGAGAAAGAGAGAAATGAATTCTTTAGGTAGTATCTGGTGAAGCCTATGGATTCCTCCTCAGAATAATGTTCTTAAATGCACAAAACAAAATACATAGAATGGCAAAGGGAACTACTTATTGCAAAACAATTACCAATATATAATTAATTCTGGGTAAGGGACCTCTGTGTTAAAGTTTAAATATATCTTTATTTTGGCAAACTAAATAATTTGGCATTTATGGTTTTACATATAATTTTTTGTTTTATCTGATCATTTTTATTGATGGTTTATTGTGAAACATTTACATTAAGTAAAATAATAACCAAAGCAAAGGCCCTAAAAATTACAGCAACTGAGTCCATCGAAGCGGAACACAGGCTAAAGATCGCTGTTGTTTGCCCAGGGATGCAGTTACAATGGCAGCTGTCAAAATGTGGCCTGTGCACCTTAGGCGTTCCCAAGACTGTTTCAGGAGCTCTGTGAAGTCAAGGCCTTTCATAATAATATTAAGATGTTATCTATTAAAATATTTCTCCCCTTCCCAACTCTCTGTGTGAGACTTGATTTTCTTCTTATACTTCAACCAAAACAACAGATTGAAGGCAGAAGCAGAGATGAGAATCCAGCTGTCCTCTATTAAGCCAGACGTTAAAGAGATTTGCAAAAATATGTAAAACAATACCACTTTTCTCATTAAGTTTTTTAAAAGTCATTACTTTTAATAAAAATATATTATTTATATTAATAGATAGTATTTTTAAATAAAATAATATTTTAAATGTATATCAGGTTTAATATCTAATATAGTAAATATTGATAGATATGACTCCATCTAAACAAAAGTTCTTTGGAATGTAAAGGGGTTCTGAGACCAAAAAGTTGGGGGACCGCTGCCCTGGAGAGGACACTGAGGGATGAAAGGATGTGGAGTAGCATCAAACCAGAGATCCCTGAAGAAGCAGAATGGTTGGAGACATGACAACTGCAAACACCTGTCCTGGCGATCTCAATGATTGCTATTGACAGGTTAAAATATATCCAAGAAACTAATACAGACCACTCACTTTACATTACTTTGTTCTTTCTATGTCTTTCATTCCCTTCTTCCCTTCCTTCCTTCCTCCTGCCCTTTCTTTTATTTTCCTTCCTTCCTTCCTCTCTCCTTCCCTCCCTCCCTCCCTCCCTCTCTCTCTCTCTCTCTCTCTCTCTCTCTCTCTCTCTCTCTCTCTCAGAGAAGAATAGACCACCTTATTCCTTACCACAATTAGCCTTAGGCAAAAACTATTTAACTTTCTTCTACCTTTCCTAAGTCTTAATGTTAGCCTGAGGGATTGGAGCCTATGTTATTTTTCACCTCCATTGTGACAGATGTAAGGTAAAATTCATCTCTCTAGACTGGAGTACATTTACAAGGTCATTTCTGAGACTTGTGGGAAGCCCTTGTAAAGAGACAGCACTGCCCACTTTTCAAGCTTCCCTGCCCAGATTTACACAGATCCCAACCTCACCTATGTTCATTTTACAGCTCTGACCCAACAAATCAAATCAAACGTACAGTGGAGCTCCTTGGGGGTGTTGAAGGAATGAACAAAGGGAATCAGTGCCACAAGGAAAGAGCAAACGGGAGATGGGCACTGGTCTTGTCTTCCTCTTCCCCTGCTGGGTACCACAACTGTTTGCTGTTTGACATCACATTGCTTCTTATGGATGTTCCCTCCCTTCATCTTGCTCTCTGAGACCTCAACAGGGATGGGGGGTGGGAGTGGAAGAGGAGAGAGGGAGGGAGAGGAGAGGGGGGAGAGAGTAAGAGAGAGAGAAGGAGGGAGGGAGGGAGGGAGAGAGAAAGCTCGAAGGATGCCAGCCAGGCAGAGAGCTAGAAAGCAGAGGTACCCTTCCCCACACAGGGCACAGTAGCTTGGAAGGGAAATGAGAGAACCAAGAATCCATGACAACTAAAGTTCCCTTCACAACCCGGTGCAGTGAAGAGGGAAAAGGGAAAACAAAGGACTTCATGATCACTCTATGGCACTTTCTCCTTGTTTAGTTCCTGAAGCTTCCAGGATTTATGCTATTTAAGCTGAGGTCTAATTTTGCACACACACACACACAAATCTACATCTTAAATGTATAAGAAAAGAAGAGGAGAACTTTCTTATCTCTGCTCAGAATGAATGTATCTGGTTTACAGATAACAATTTAGGATCAGAGTATTCAGAGTTCAAGCAGCTCTGCTAGTCACTCTTCATTTTACACATGAAGAAACTGAGGCCAAAAATGGGCTGCAGAGTCTAGATCCAAAGCCAAGTCACCTGACTCTAAAATCCAGCACTCTTGAATGATTATGGCCCAGCTGTTTCCTAACTGTGAAGATCCTGAAAACCATGAGCTAGTTTTGGCTGAGGACAGGGAGTTCCCTTCCTCCCTCGTCAGCAGTAGCAGGAAGGATCAGACAACATCCCAAACTGACCTGGCAGGCTGACAACTTCAGCCCCTTACAGTGGGTTTAATATGAATTCAATTATCTACTGGTGCCAGAGAAGGGGGTTTTCTCAAGATGGGTACCAACAGGAGCAGCTTTGGAGCTAGCTGGCTAGTCCTCCCTGATCCTGGGAAAGAAGAGTGGGTGCCAAGGGCAGATGCCTTCTGTACTTTAATTCACTGAAAATGTACTCCATGTAAATCTCTGTGTCACAAGGGCAAGCCATTAATGCTGGCTCCTGTGAAAAACCGGGTGTTAATAACGAGAACAGTGTAGGGACCACACTCTAATCACCCGTTCAATGATTGGATTCAGAGGATGAGTCAGTTTCAATAAATCGAGTCTGATAAAAGTCCCCAAATTAAGTATTCAGCAAATCCAAAGTACAAGAAAAGGAAGATGATCGGTGAGTGACATTTGTGACAAATGCCACAGTTAAGTGACGTTTCATGTGCCGGACTTGGAATCAGACAGACCTGATTTCAAATCCTCCTTCACACCTGGCTGTGTAACCCTGGGCAGGGTGCTTCTCTATTCCTCAGTTTCTCCATATGTAAAATAGGAGGGTTGAACTCGATGGCCTCTGATTTTCTTTTCTTCTCTAAAATCTGTGATCCTACAATGAATACATAGCTTTCCTAGTAGTATGCATGCTATAGGCACTTAATAAATGCTTATTGAATGAATGGATGATGAAATCTCCAGACTCAAAGAGAAGTTTACGAAAAGGGACAATCAAGTTAGTGAAAATAAGTAAACCACAAGAAAAACAAAACAAAAACTTCCCCGGGGTAGCAGCCCCTGAGTCTAAGAAACCCAGTCCAGGATCAGCATCAGCTAAGGGTGGGTTTATGTCCTGAGAGTCAAGGCTCCACCCCAAGAGGGTCTGGAATGTTTCCTGTCTAAGATCCCTTCTATTTCATTCAAGTCTTCGGACCGGCAGTGTCCTTGGGAGCTATGCAGCCGATGTCCTTCCATATGACTTGACTTTCCATATTCTATTCTTTCATCAGGGGTAAGTGGGTCACAGGTGCCAAGACCACAGGGTCAGCCCTTGAGAATCAGGGACTTGATCTGGCTAAAGAACCCTGCTTCTTCTGGCAAAAGAGATCCCCTAGCATGGTCTCCTGGAGCCATTTACTGATGAGATGGCCTGATGTCCTAGCTTCTCTTGACTTTGACTAAGGAGACCACTAAGTGGAAACCTGAAGTAAAATCTGAAGCAGACATCCCCGGCCCCACTTGACTCCTTATTACTAATGGTTTAAAGTAAATGGAAAGGTCATGGGCTCTTCTCCAGTAACAGATAGAAATGACCGATGTAAAACTGAGCACAGGAGCTTTTGGGGGAACCACCACACCTAAGAGTTTTGGTTTAAAACCCATAATGTAGGGGAAGGGATACATTAGAAGCCATCTGGAGTTGTGTGGTCTCTTAAGCCAGCTTCCTCCCTTCCCATCACAGCAGCTCACACCTATGAAAAAAACAAGTCACCACGGCCTGAGTCATCAGACCAGCCCAGTCTCAGCCCAGCTGGGCCAGGCTGAGGGTTCAGTGTTCTCCTAATTGTTATGTTAATCTGCCTGACTGTGATGAGAATAAGTGGAAGGGGAAAAGACCTAGAGGTACAGGAGGGGGATGGGGAAGAAGAGGGGGGGCGGAGGGGGAGGGTCGGGGCGCTCAGGGAGGCCAGATTTGCTTTCTCTCAGAAAAGAAAATAGAGGTTCAAAGGGAGGAGGGCTTAGAGCAAGGCAAAGAGAAATAACTGGAAAAGCATAGGTACATGAGGGAGCGGGAGGCAGGAGGCAGAGGGACAGAAGCTGGAGGACCAAGCGGAAGCCACGGGTGACAAGGTGACATCGGTAGATAGCGATAGAAAGAGTGAGTGTGAAAGGCAGAGGAAGCAAACAGTGGCACAGGCGGCAACATCATCGCCAGCCTGAGAAGGAGTGAAAAGACAGAGAGCAGAGGAGCCAAGGAGGTGATGACAGAGAGAAGGAAGCATATGGGGACAGAAGCAGGGTGACGGTGACCCACAGAGAGACTGGCAGATGCAGGCTGGCGCTGACCGACGGTGCCGGGAACAATGGATGTCAGGAACTGGCATAAAGACAGAGACAGTGTCCAAGAGCATCAAGGCCGTGGTGCCAGAGAGAGAGGTAAGGGTGACAAGGAGAGATGGGGACAGAGAGAGCGACAGGGGCAAGGACAGGAGGGACAGGGACAGCAGGGGCAGGGACAGGGACAGCAGGGGCAGGGACAGGAGGGGCAGGGGCAGCAGGGACAGCAGGACAGGGACAGCAGGGGCAGGGACAGGAGGGGCAGGGACAGCAGGGGCAGGGACAGCAGGGACAGGAGGGGCAGGGACAGGGACAGCAGGGGCAGCAGGGCAGGGACAGGGACAGCAGGGGCAGGGACAGGAGGGGCAGGGACAGGGACAGCAGGGGCAGGGACAGGAGGGGCAGGGACAGACTGAGGGGGCCAAACACAGTAGGACGATGCCAGGAGGTTGAAGAGGCGAAGGGGCAGCGGGGCTGGACTCACCGTGTCCTTGGAGGAGCCCAGCTTCTTGAGCCCGTCCAGGGGCAGCAGGTCAGCCGAGTCCTTGTGGATGAACTGCACAGCCTGCTTCATCCGGCGCTGTTGCCGCAGAGAAGCCGCCTCACGCATCTCAGCCTCCTTGCGGCCCCCCTCGGTCAGGAGCCCTGAGTAAAACATGGCCGGGTTCAGGACGCCGCCAGCCCTCCTGGTCCAGCCTCAGCACCTGCCTCTCGCCGGCTCCAGCTCCGCTCCTCACTTTATAGCCGCGGCTCGTGACGTAAGTGGGGAAGCGGGAGGCGAGGGGGGGGGGGGGGGGGCAATGGAAGGGACAGAAAGAGGGAGGGAGAAAGGAAGAAAGGAAGATCAAGGAGGGGCCGGGACTAGGGAGAAAGGGAGAGAATGTAAAGGAGGGGAGAGGAGAGAAGGGGAGGAGAGAGGAGAAGAGAGAATGGAGAGGAAGCGGAGGGGAGGGGAGGGAAGGAAAAGAGAGAGAGAGGACAGGATGCAGAGGAAGGGAGGAGGCAGAAAGGAGAGGGGAGAAGATAGAAAGGAGAGAGGAAAGAGAGGGAGGGGAAGGAGAAAGTTGTTGAGTGGAGGAGAGAATTGAAATGTTCCAGCCACCAGTGCCTTTGGCGGGGATTGCCTTGAGTCCTGGCCCAGGACCCTGCCATGTACCTGGGTCTGCAATAGAAGAAGGTGGGTGTACCGGGATCCTCTAATCAAAGGGGGAACAAAGGTGCCTTCGGCCCAAATGCTTGTCTGCCCACTCCCCACCCCCACCCACGAGCCCTGTTCTTACCTTTCCAAGCAGTCGCAGACCCTGGGATTACAGAGACCTTGTCTACTCCTTGGACCTCAGTGCCCACACAGCTTCCATCCTCTACACACATCCATGGCATAGCGCCCTCCGCCCCCAACCCACACGCAGAGGCTCACACACCACAGAGAGCCCCAGTTTACGATGGTGACACCCACTGAAGTTTAAAGACAAGATCTTCTCCAATTTGAGGTCTATCCCCACCCACTACACCATGTGACTGAATGAGGATTGGGAGGAGGGGGCAGGAAATGTCCTTAAGGGTCACTCTGCCTCTTTGGACGCTGTCTCCTTCCCCAAAAAACTGCTCCCCCAGCCCCCATCCCCCTACTTTGAGGCCAGGGGCATATGGACAGATCCTGTAGCAGTCAGACACACAGGTGATTATACTTAGTTTCTCCAGAGACTTGGAACCAGTGTCCCAGGCTCTGGGGAGGAGGGAGGGGCAGGTAGAGACAAAAGCAGGTTACAATGGAGAGGAGTAGAGTCCAGACAAAGCCAGACACTGCTAGCCATAGAAGAGAAGCACAGGAATTGGCTCATCCATCAGAAATGGATCACTAAATTACCCAAGCAGGACTTGAGGGAAGGGGCGGCTGTCCTGTCCCATGACCGCCCCAGCAGTCCCCAGAGATCTGCAAGAATTCATTACAGAGAACTAGAATCGAGCTATTGAGGTTATCAGCCACGCCTGAAATAAGGATAGTATTTCTATAGGGTTATATAGCTCTCTAAGGTTTAACAAAGCACTTTGCCTATGTTATGTCATTTGGCATATCTCAGTGGGGCAGAATATGTTTTATGTGCTGAGCACAAGGAACAAATCCTCCTAAGCAAAGGGGAGATTGAAGCTTGACAAGCATATGTGTGCAGGAAGAACTCAGGGGCGTTCATACACACATGTTCACACATTCAAAGATGCCCAAGACAGACTTCAGAATCTCCAAGGAAAGAAAATCTTGGTTCTCTCTCCTGATCACTCATACCCCAAAGTCACAAATCTTCTCCCCCCACCCTTTAGGCCTCATTTCCTTACCTCTACGGTATGAGAAGTAACCCAGCCCCACAGCCTGGGGTACCTGTCCAAACATTATCACCTACAGCTCCCCCAAACCCCAACGTGCTCTGCCCTCTAGTCCACCTGAACTACTTACTCTGGTCTTTCTCCTCTGCCCCTCTTCCAACAAGTTCTGTGTTCTCTTGCTTCCAAATGTTCCTTTCCAGTTTCCTCGAATGTCTTCAAGTCCCCTCTTTCTACCCATATTTTAATGCTCAACTCAGGAGTCTCCTCTCCATTGGAGGCTTTCTTGGCATCTACAAGCATAATACTTTGTTTTGTAACTTTCTAATGCCCTTACTATGTATCAGAGTGCATTCTAGCTATGTCCTTTCTAATGCACTTGCTATGTATTAGTGTATATTCTAGCTATCCATGTTTTATTTAGACATATGCACACAACAGACAAATAAGATATATTTGAATCTCATATTCACAGTACACCTAGCTCCTGGCATCCAGAGCAAACCCAAATTCCTAGGGCAGTTTCAGAGTCTAAACACATCATCATCATCATCATCCATAAGTTTACTCACCTTTCTCTTGAGTAAGCTCCTGGACTGAATTCAGAATTTTGCCAAGCCTGGAAGATGACACTTTCTTCACTTTTAGCCATGAAAAAGTGATCATAGGCAATCCTAAACACAAGAGGCCGTAGGCCAGATGAGAGAGAAGCCAAATTGTTCACTTCCCTTGGGGTCCTCTTGGCAGTTATCTTGGCTCTGTGGACAATGGTGGCTCCCTCAAACCTGGCTATCAGAAACCATCCCTTCCGCCTGGTCACCTGGACCCCTGCCTGGTAGGTCCCTCCTGCTCCATCACCAAGGGAACCAGGCAAGAGACAGCCCTTTCTTTGTCACATAGAGGACCTGTTCTTTTGTACTAAGCAAACTAACTGGGTTAGCCCAACAGTGAGGGCTGTGTAATTTAACTTTTGGGGAGGAATATTCCCCCTCCCCCCATGTTCCAATAGAAGCAATATTCCTTGAGCAGTGAGGTATAAGAACACAGACAGAATATAGCTACCCCCTCCCATCTACTCCCTCTCACAAACTTAATCTGTGCAAATCCCACTGATAAACATCCCCAAAGAACAAAAGCACCTCTTTGATAGCTCAGATCCCATAAAATGAAAAAGTTCCACTGTTCAGACCGAAATTTAGTTATGTTGAATGCTGCTTAAAAAGAGTGAACCCTCAACTCTTGTTTTAGAATTTTGCTGAAATTAATTAAAAAAAAAAAGAGTATGGTACCATAAAAAGAAGACCTAGCGACTTTGAGCAAATTACTTAGTTTCTTTATCTATAGAATAGAGGGGGGAACGGTAGCTACTCTAGATGGTTTCTGAAGTCTCTTCAAAATCTATGATAGATACCTCAAAAGCAAGTTAGACCTTCTGCCCTGATATTTTCAATTTGCAAGTTATAAATCTTACACATCTCTTGGGAGAGTAGAGAACAGATTTTGTTCATAGATCCTAGGTATTAACAGTCAATATGGTAGCTAGTGGTGCAGGCTGGAAATCAGGAAGACCTGAGTTCAAATCCAGCCTCAGATACTTACTAGCTGTACGATCCTGAGCAAGTCACTTAACTTTTGTCTGCCTCAATTTCCTCAACTGCAAAATGGGTTGAAATAATAGCACCTCCTGCCCAGGGTTGTGTGTGAGGATCAAATGAGATAATATGTGTGAAGTACTTAGCACAATGTCTGACACATAGTAGGCACTTATTAAATACAGGTGTCCAGGAGTAGCACCTGGTATTTTACATTGTGTTAATGATTCCAGTTCCCTTGATTACTCTCCCAATACAGAATGTATAGGCTAGTTTTTGAAGGGAAGGGTCATTTCTAAACACTCTGACATAATTAGTCATCCCATTTTCCCATTATCCATTTCCATTGGCCCATTGCTCTGTTTCACAACCCTACCTGGGATAGAGGGCAGCTAAGTGGTGCAGTGGCTAGAGCACTGAACTTGGAATCAGTAACTCTCATCTTCATAAATTCAAATCTGGCTTCAGATACTTGCAAGACATGTGATTCTGTAAAAGTCACTTAACCCTGTTGACCTCAGTTTCCTCATCCATAAAACGATCTAGAGAAGGAAATGACCAACCATTTCAGTGTCTTTGCTAAGAAAACCCCAAACAGGGTCACAAAAAGTCAGACATGACTGAAACAACCAAACAACAGCAACTGTAAATCTATATGTCAAGGAAATTGCTTGAAGGTGGCAGATACTCTGGTCAGGGGAACCAGGAAAATCTCAAGCCAACCTGATCTCTAATTTAAAAGAAAGAAGACCTGCATCTAGGAAGATCCCAGGCCTGGACTGTCAGAGTCATAGTAGAGGACCATGCCAACTGCTAGTAAGTCCTTGCATAAGAAGGCTGAGATGGGCAGAGGCAACTGAAAAGTATGTATGCTTTGGGGTAGCTATGATTCTGATATCCTTTCCAGACACAGCAGGGGACAATAGGCAGGAGGTGTCCAGGCCTCTAGCACCAGGGATCCCACTAAAATGCAGATTAGTGATACTAGTGACCATACCAGGAGTTCCAAGAACTAAAGATTAAAAAGAGGCACCAGAGACCCTCTAGGAGGCCTCAAACCAGGGTGACTGCTAATATCTCAGTCAGGGTATCTCAGGACCAATGCAGATTACAAGCTAACTCACAAATGGAGGCAGAGGTAAGGCAGAGATGGACTCTGCTTAGGTGACCAGAACTGGGAGGGCAACCAGGAACCAGGCGCTCTGCTCAAAACTGAGGCAAGTCTATAATGCAAAAGGTACAGGATCTGAACCAATTCACCTCATCCTAAAGAGCAAAAGGGGACAGAAGTAGTTCCTGGCACAAAGTCTCATTTAAAAACTGTCTAGAGGCAGGAAGAAAGAAGAAAAAAAAACTTCTTACATAATAAAGAAATACTCTGAGTTAAGAAAAACCCAAGATGTAAGCCCAGAACATTGGAGTAACTCCACAAGAAGAACAGTTAGAAAAAAGAATGTTTTGGCTGCAAGTACTCCAAGGATATTAGAAAATAAGAAGCAAGAGATAAAAAGTAAAACTGGAACTCCTAAGGAACTAACTGGAAGGAGAAAAATGAGCTTGTAAGAGAAAACCAAAACTAGGATACACATAGTAGACTCCCGGGGAAAACAGAACTGAGCAAACAGAGCTCAGTGATTCAATAAAAACACCAAGAAAATTAAAACAAAGCTAAAAAAGGGAAAACTTGAGACGTGTTGTCTACTATCAAAAAACAACTGAACTAAAGAACAAGTCAATTACCAACTCATCAGACTTCCTGAAAACCATGATCAAACAAAAATTCAAGATGGATTTCAAGAAATCATAAAATAAAAGTGATCATATAGATTACAACTAGTGGGCAGGGTAAGGAAAGAAAGAATTAACTGGTCACCTCCTAAAACAAACATCAGACTGAGAGTTTCTAGGTCAAAGAAAAAAATGCTGCAAGCAAACAGAAATAGCTCAGAGAGCAAAATACTCCTCTCAGGATTATAGAAGACTAGTCTACAACTACAGGAAAGGAAAGAATATCATGGAATGCAATACAGACAGCTATCACATAATTTACATTATGCAATTTTCTACGCATGGGCAGGTGGCAGTACCTGTGCCAGTCCAGGCTCTGAATCTAGCTCTGGTTTCTAGCAGGCATTGGAAGGTACCAGGGGTCTTCCTCTCTGAGCACTGAAGCTGCTTCATCCATGGGGCTCAGGTACTGAAGCCACTCTGGCTGCAGGGACCCAAGAGCCACAAATGGGGAAGAGCTTCAGAATTATTTACTTACATTAAGTGAGAGCTGGCTGTGTACCAAAAAACAAAAGAAAAAAGCTTACACTCAAGGAAAAAAACCACTATTCTATAAAATACATAAAATCTTACATTGGGGAAAGTGGATCTTTTATAGGACAAAACACCTTTAAGAATTCTTGATGAAAAGGCTGGAGCTGGAACGAATCTCTGAAAAACAGAAGACAAGAAAAACCTGTAAAAGTATATTGAATGAAAAAGCATTCACTAAACATTAATTATTTTTTCTTATTATTTATTTGAGTGAATGGAAGAAGCTAAATGAGGATCAGATAAATTCTAATAGGGAAAGAAGAGAGAGGTGACTATATTTGTGATTCCAACAGTTTAGAATAGTTTCTTCAGAGATTTATTTCTCAGAGTATATTACCCTCCAGAAAGGGGAAGAAGTCTAAGGAAGGACAATGACCTAGGTGCCTGGACTGAAAAGGAGACTAAAAAAGAGACAGGACAATGCAGAAGACACCAAGGAGACTGGTGAGTGGGCTTGGATATCAAGGGATAAGTACACGGTGGTGAGTAACAAGGGGACAAACATAGTGGATGACAAGGGGACAAAACATGGACAGCAAAGGGACAATAGACTGACAGTAACATCAAGTGGACTGGATACCCTAGGGCTGACAGGAAAAGACTTGTACACAGGGTAAGGAGGTAGAAAGCTGGAGCACCACATCGAGGAGGCTGGGCATTTCTGCCTGGATACTGAAGGTTAGATATCAAGGTGACTAGAGATTGGAAATAGATGTTTTAGAGGGGTAGAAGGGCAGTATTAGATATCAAGAACTGAACATAGGCTGTGGATATGTGACCTGGAAACATGTGGTGAGAAAGCAGCTAGAGAACAGCTAAGGAGATAGAATCAGACCTAGAGTGAGGAGAGGCAGAGTTCAAATCAGTCCTCAGACACTCACTAGCTATGTGACTCTTGGCAAGGAAGTCACTTAAGTTCTGTCTATCTGAATTTCCTCATCTGTAAAATGTGGATAATCATAATAACCCCTACCTTCCAGGGATGTGAGGATAAAATGAAATGCAAATCTTAAGTCATCATATAAATGCTAGTTTGTTGTTCTAATTATTAAGATGAATGGGACATCACTATTTTGCCAAAATTTTTAAACAAAAGATAATGGTACAAATACTGAGGGACAACCTCAAAGGGACTGGACATTGAAGAATGGATAACAAGAGGTAGACTTCAAGGGTTTGTTATACAAGTAAAGGACAGCAAGGAAGCAAGATACTAGAGAAGAAATACTGAGAGTGATAGTCACCAAAGAGGCTGGACACTAGGATTGGCCATTGGAGAGGGGAGAGTAGATATTGAAAAACCTGATTGGAAATATCTGAGTATGAGAAATGGAGACCCCAAGGTATCAACAGCAAAGAAGAAGAGAACACCAGTGGTTTTATGGAGTTATTAAATGGAAGGAAATGAAGTCAAGTGGAATGGCAATGGAGTATTAACTGGGAGCCTGTTCTGGAACTATATTCCTTTCTGGATTTTATTATGTCAAGTTTCCCCAAGATTGGTAATGAGACACTCTCGGACACATCTTCTTGGATGGCTAGTACATCACTGAAAACGAGGAACTGGGTGACTCAGAGACCTGGCTCAGACTGACATGGAAATATGAACTCAAGGTCACTAAGAGACCAAGTCTGTGACGCCCAACCTGGGGTTTGACAGGAGACAGAAACAGGCTCTAAGGATCATTGCTCATTTATGTTCATTCTGGGTACAAAGAGAGTCCAGCAGGCTCACAATTGGTCAGAACTTCTGTTTATTGAATGCCTGCATGGCATCAGTTACAGTTGTGTGGGCCCAGAAGGCTCTTGACTCCAGGAGGCTCTCACAACATACATGGAGAGGGCAACAAAAGGGAGAAGTCAGCTTAGTATTTGGGGTCCAGGCCTTTTGGTCTGTAGCGATTGGGATCTTTGCCACTTCGGCCCCATCTGTTGGCTTCCTGGTCTGCCATGGAATCTTCCACACCCCGGCCAGAGCTGCCCCCCTGGAAGAACTCCCGGGCATCACTGAAAAATAAGAAGTTTAAACAAACCAGTCATTCACTTCCAGAACAATCTATCTGGGCTCCATCTCCCTCATCTGTGATGAGAAAGAGGGCAGTGTGTTAAGAGAATGTAGAAGCCTGTGGGATGGTGGGGGGTTGCTACTACTGCTGCTGTTGCTACTACTAATCAATCATGCTCCCAAGCAGTGGGGGCTCAAAGCTCAGCTCTGTGCTGGGTGTAGCTCAGCTCCTGCCAGAATGGGCCCAGTGGGAGTAAGTGACTTAGACATCCTCCCTCACATGGCTAATGAGGGAATTGGTTTTGTGTACTTATACACATTTATGGTAGGTTTTGTTTCTCTTGCCTTCTGAGTGAGTAGAGGAAGACAAGGTGAGAGGAAAAGAATTCAGAAATGAAAATAAAATTAAATTGGTGTTTTTTAAAGAAATCATCCTTCAACTAATCTGTGCTAACACAATGATGAGGTGATCTAAGTTAACTGATTTACTCAATGCCATGCCAAACTACAAAAAAATTTCCAGAATTAGAAAAAATAATGACAAAATTCACGTAGAGGAACCAAAGATCAAGATTCTCAGGGGAACTAATGAATAACAATGGGAAGGAAGGAGGCCTGTAAGTACTTGCTCTGCAACTATGGTCCAAAGGAGTAATCATTAAAACTCTTTCATACTGCTTAAAAAAAAGGGTTGATCAGTGGAACAGATTAAGTTCACAAAATATAAATTAGTACCTTAGTGTTTGAGAAATCCAGTTGGATCTCACTATTTAACAAAAACTATTGGAAAAACTGGAAAGCAGTTGGGCAGACACTGGATCTAGATGAACACCACATACCACAGCAAGTTCCAAATGGATATAGAAGTTCAAATCATCAAGAAATTAGAGGAAGAAGGAAGGGGATACCTTTTATAATGAAGAGGAAAAGACTTCTTGCACAAATCAGTAGAGACAATCACGAGAGGTAAAAATAGGCTATTTCAATTATAAAGAATTGAACAGCTTTGCACAAACAGAAGGGATGAAGTTAAATTAAAAGAGAAACAGTGAACTGAAAAAAAATCTTCTTGGCAAGTTCCTTCATAAAAGTCATTGATGTCCAATATAACTGCAGAAATGATTCAAAGACGTAGGAACAAAAAGCCTTGTACAATAGATAAAGAGTCAAATGGCATGAATGGGAAATTCTCAGAAGAAGAAAGATAAGATAATTGTAGTCATATAAAAATGTTCCAAATCACTAATAGTAAGAGAAAGATAAATGAAAACAATTTTAAAGTGCCACCTCATCTACATCAGACTGGAAAAGATAACCAAAAAAGAAAATGAACATCCTGGGCTGGGCCATAAGAGGACACACAGACTAGTTCACTGTAGATGGAGCTGTGAATTGGTACAGCCATTCTGGAAAGCAACATGGAACTCTACCTGGTGAATAATGTACAAAGTGAATAAACCAGGAAACCATTTATTCAGTGGATGTCACATCATAAAGAGAAACAACTTTGAAAACCTAGGGACTCATCTCAACTCAATGAACACAAAACTTCAGAAGATCAGTGAGGAAATGTGCTTCTCTCATCTTGATGGGAAGCTAATGAACTGGAGGGGAAAGGTGAGGTATACACTCTCAGCAAGTCAAATGTGTGCACCAACTTAGCTTGACATTACTAATTTCCTATGAAGGAAAGTTTTCATTAAAATATTGTCAGGGAAGAGACTCTGAAAGAAGAAGACCTGAAATGAATGAAAAGAAAAGAAAAAGAAAACACAGTATCAATGAAGCCTTTCAGAGAGCCCAGGAGGGACCAGAAGGAAGTGTATGGGAAGGCGCTGACAACCAGGACAGCTTTGGGACTAATGTATTGAATGAATAATATGCTTTTAAAACGTGGTGACAACAGAGATTCACAGCGACATATAAAGTTTTCTATTTTGTTATTTTTTATATATGGAAGTGTTCCTGTTTGATGGTGTCACACAAGTTCAGAATAACTCCCAATAAAAAAAATGATTTAAAGAAAGTCAAATCCTCTCTGAAGTCTGTCTTTCATCTGATACAGGGTCAATACTGACAACACATCAGGCCCTGCTGCTTCCTCTGTGGGACAGACCAGACTGATGGCTACTGCTCAGGACCCTGCTCTGGACACTATGGGAAACAGAGAAGGAGGAGCACCTGCAGGGTCTGCAGTGAGTTCATCCATGGGCCTTCCTAGGCCTCTGAGAGTCCCCAGATAGGCCAGATTTGCTCCACTTTCAGGATCATTCCAATATTCATACCTGAGCACTTCAGCTGCCCAGACCCCACCAGGTCCTCTCCGGGCAGCATCAAAGTTCCCATGAGCATGGAAGTATTTGTCTGAATTTTTAAAATTGGCTTCACGCATGTCCCTGTAGGCCCTCCACATGTCCCCAGCACCTAGAAAGGGAAGAGGCAAGAGGCACAAGGAGCAACATGGATCTGGCTCTAGTGAAGACAGAAACATCACCCCCAGGTTCAAGATTTCTTAAATGGATGGCATGGGAAAGCATCTCCTCAGCCACTGGTCCCCAACGGAAATGAGATGCGCCTTATAAAATAAGTGTCCCTTCACTACATTAACAATGCTTAAAATATAAAACAATGGGTTCTAAAACAGAATTTTCCACTGAAAACATATTTTAGCTCCTCCTTTATTACTGCTCCATTTCTTTCAGATAAGATTCAGAATAGCAACTTTCATCCTGAACTGAGCCAAAGATTCTTTCCTGTTCCATAGCCATGGGGGGCTCACCAATGCAGCTAAAGCATCTCTCTTTCCACTGGAGGGAAAGGTCCACACCCACTAGCCCTGCCTTTGCCACTGCTCAGGTACCAGATTCTATTTCTGGCTGCATCTGCTACCACCTGCCCTTCTACCTTCCAGGTATCTGCCTTCTGTGAATAAAACAATCTTCCTCCTCTTATCATTCACTGCTTCGTGCAAAGCAACTCGAACAAAGGAGATATGCTCTTGAAGAGGCCTTACCTAGACGAGCCTGATTAAGGAAGTCCACAGTGTCTCGAAACCAACCCTGACTGTTGACACACAGGACCAAGGACAAGAGAAAGAGGCCTGTGAGGAGCTTCATTGCTGCTGGAAGGCTGCAAGTAGAAAGAAGATGGATGCTCAGAGACCTGCCAATGCTCATGAATCCCTGTTGGTTTTCCTTTTTTATATTCATTTTTCTGTCTCCACATTTACCTTTGCTTTCATGAAGTCTTTCCTTTTTGGAAGGACACGTTTGAAATATCCAAAGGTACTTGGATTGAGAATAACCCTTCCATTCTAACTGGGTTCCCATCAGCTCCATCTAAAACCCTACCGGGTTCCCTTAGCATGGAGAGAGTACCACTCAGATTTTGGGAGCTTTGTTCCCAATTTTGTCATTCCCCTCTAAAGGTCAGGGAGTCAGCAAGCAGTGACTAAGCTCTCAGGAGGTATTCTATTAAACAATTCAATTAAATCCAAAAAACATTTCACAGTGTGTTTATTAGATGCCAGGTTTTCCACTATTCCTTGGAGATTAAAAAAAAACCAAAAGGAAGCACATTTAGGGTCAGGGAGCTCACATTCCACAGATACATTAACAGGTTTTGTTTAGACCTAAAGCCACACAAAGCAAACAGAAGGCAAAGAGCCTGCCCACAGCAATGCTATCACCTATGCCGTGACATATGTCATGTATGCATCGTGGCAGAGGATCTCAGGAGGAGGAAGAAAGGCCAAGTCTTAAAGAAACATAAACTCACCTGAGGTTCCTTGTCCTTTCTCAGGTCAATGGAGAGACTCAGCTCTGAGGCCTGTTGGGTATTAGAGGGGAGGCTGATATTTATACAAAGTTTTCTGGATTGAGTCTTTTAGCCACTTGGGTTCAAGGTGAGTTGGGGAATTCCCCCTTGAAAATTTTTCCTGACAAATAATAGAAATAGGTGCCCAGAAACACAAATCTGTCATTTTCCCAGATTGCGAAATGTTCAACATGGGTATTCTTGGGAGGTTTTCCTTTTTTTACAGATTTCTTCTATGCTCAGCAACTGGTCACCTTAACACATCAAACCAGACAAGCACCCACACTGAATGTCATGGATGCATTGCAGTCTCTGTAACCCATTATTTCCAATCTATAGAGGGCTGGGGGAATAATTTCATTTTTTAAAAAACTGTCATTTTTGTAGCTTTTTAAAAAGCACTTTACATACCCCTCTTATTTGAACTTCACAAAAACCTCATGAGGTACATTTAATTTCCATTTTATAGATGGAGAAACTGAGGCCTGGAGATATAAGTGATTGGCCCATAGTGAAACCCACAGATACTTACAAGGTTTAGGCAAAGCTTACTGAATTAAACTTTTATTTGTTTTCTAGTTTTCATTTGTGTCTGAGCCTCAGCTCATGCCATTCCTCCTTTATGGGAAGCTCCCTCCCTCTACCAGTGTCAAACATGACCTCCAGGATGCACCAGTTCTGCCACTTCCTCCATGAGGTCTTCTCTGATTACTCCAGCTCTCCCCTTTCCTAGTCTTTCTAACTTGCCCTGAGCTCACCCAACATGGCTGGATCTGTGTGTCAGAGATACTGTCAAGGGCTTCCTCCACATGTAGTTGAAGAAAGAAACGTATGTTTCAGCCATTTGGCATTTAAACCACCTCAGTGCTAACATGCACTGGACAGTTTAGCCAGTTCTGTGTGTTTCACTCCCAGTGTGTGGGAGAGGGGAAAGAGCTGGTTCGTGGAGATCCAAGAAGTTCATCTGTGGTGGCCTAGCCTTGTCTCTCTCATGTTTCTTAGTGCTGTGTGGGGTTCAGGCTTCAATACAGTGCGTGAATGATATGCTTCCTACAGTATGTCTCTTTCCTTCCATCTTTCAAGGTTCTCGTTCAGCTCCTGGACTGCAGAAGAGCTAACACAAGCAGTACATGTGAGAGATGATCTGAGGAATGAGGCCTGATTCTAAGGACTCAGTCAGAGAGCTGCATAAATCCCCCTGCACAACACAGCAGAATCTCCCATTGCCAGGGAAGACAGTTCAGCAGTGAACATTCATGGCAACCATTCATTCTTTGATAATGATCTACTTCTTCTCCCAATGAGATTGTCAACTCTGTGAGGGTGAGAGAAGTGTCTTATACCTCTACATTATTCCACAATACCTATCACAGACTTAAGGAATGAAATAGAAAAAAAGATCAGAGTTGGGGGAAACCTTAAAGTCCACGGAGCCTAGTCCATATAGCTTAAAATGTATGTGAAGTCCCTCTCATAAGCTTTCAGGGATGAATGAGAAAGCTTCCCGGGCAGAGGGACTTGCAAATCACAACTATGCCAGCTTTGGGCTTAGAAAGATCTCAGATTGTTACATCAGACCAGACGTCCACTACGGGTAGACAGCACACCAACAAAAGGGTTGGACCTGTTCTCATTGAGTGCAAAAGGGATTCATTGAGGTTGTCTTCTCTCATTTATTCCTCCCTTCCTTTTATCCATCTTTAGGGGCATTTTCCCTTAGAATTCTGTTCCTTTTATAGCATAATATGGTTGAACAAGTTGATAATGATGGAATGTTACCCAAGAAATGAGCAGGTCAGTGATCTTAGAAAAACGTGGAAAGACTTGCATGCAGTAATGAAGAAGGAAATGATCTGAACCAAGAGAACACTGTATACAGTCACAGCAATACTGTTTCAAGAACGACTCTGAGTGGACGTTTCTGCCCCCTGCTTCTTCTGCTCAATGGTCATCAGTCATCCCTTTAATAATACATTCTAAAGTTTTGTTAGGGATTGAAGACCCACATGGTCTAAAGAACGCCCTCTCTTCCTTTTGATGAACATATGGACAGTGTTTGCCCCGGTCCAATACTCTTCTCTTATTTGAACTTTCAAAACCATCCCAACTCTCTGTTCTTTCAGTATTCCAGGATATAGTTCCAGAAAGCCATGTGATTTAAATACATCAAGAGCCCCTAGCCACTCTCTCAGTATCTCCTTATGTATCAATTGGGCTGATGTTCCCACCATTAATGATTATTATATTACAGTGTTATTATTATTGATTATGCTCATGTATCTTGTGCCCTTGCCAGTCCACAGATCATAGTTCTCAGCAGAAAACACAACAAAAAAGTATTTAAACATCTCTCTTTTCTCTGTGCTGTCAGTTCTCATTTTGCTTTTTCATATCCACCCTAAGACATGGTCACATCCTTTCTTTGATTCTCTCCCTTTTGTTTTTCTGAAAAGAAAGACTTCTTTCTGGATTGATTACATAATGATGTGGAAACACCATAATGGAGAAGGCACTTGTGCTGTTCCAGAATGTCACAACAGCCCTAACTGGCCTGTGTGTCTCTTCAATCCCTTGGTGGTTATTCCAGGTTGACCAGACAACTCATTCCAATAATTCTCTTGTTACCTATCTTGGTGTACATCTTATATTAGAATAAAACATCACCATGACCCCTTACTTAACATTTTTAACTTAACTCATGGGGTTGAAATTTTATTTTATTTCTTCTTTTCATTCTCACACAAGTTCCAACTGAACAAGTAGAGTTTTCAGTTGGAAAAAAATACCCTCCACATCTCTGAGAGCACCTGAGTGTGCTAGGATCAATCATTCACTTCTATAAAGTTCTGTCTGAGGATCCTGGCTGCCCTTGGGCCCTGCTTGCAAAAGGTAAATAGGCAAATAGTTTATTTCTTCCTGTAAAACATGAAACTCCAGGTTTACTGTGGCACTTTTCCAGTTTGGGGCAGGCACTGTTTTCTGGCCCAGGCTTGAGTTAACGGTAAATCCAAAGAATCCCATTTCGGGAAAGAGACCAAGTCAAAGAAAGGTCAGTGGGTCTCCATTTTGGGGAATATAAGACTGAAATCTGGGGATGTCATCTCTTGTCATATCATCATCAGACAGAAAATGTAAATGATATTATTGATCATAAGAATGTTGATGCATCATATTGATTATCTGTCAAACAGAACTAACAACCTATCCAAAAATAATCTTCTAAGACCAAATACTGTTTGTACTCATAAAACAATGTCAATTGAATATTTTATGGAAAAGTAATACAAATTATACTAACTAGAAACATCTTTAAAAGATTATTTTCTTTCTGTTTGCTTCCATTGACCTGAAATACAGCTATTAATTCCCTGAGTCTAGTGAACCAGACCTGTGAAGCAAATCTTTACAACAGGAACTTAGGCTCGCTCAAGTACTGAAGTTTACGAGTTATCTGCATGAAGGCGATGAGCCGGAGAAGTGAAAATGTACCTGGTATTGGCAACGATAAATACAGAAGCAAAAGTCTTTTCATTAAAACACAGTATTGGTTTATGAGTTTTAGAAAATAACATTATAAAGGAGTGTAAAGAGAGTTAGCTAATCTGGTCAAACTGAAGTATTAAAAACTGATGGTTCATTTTTTAACTGTGAGGGTAGGATGTGACTGAAAGTCAGTCTCAGAGGAAGAAACCAGTGAATTAGATGCTGAAGTCATGTAGAAAGGAGGCAGAGCGATATGAATATATATTAATGGAACAAGACTGTAATGAGATGGTAAAGGTAGTTGTCAGAACATAGACTTGGAAGTAGCAAGGGGAACCAAAGAACATGCGGGGCATCTTGAAACCTTTAAGTGGGAGAAAGGAAGGGCCAGTATTAGGGAAGGAGGCCATTGTGAAGAGGTGTGTCCAAGCCTAGGACCAGGGGAGAGTTTCCCACCAGAAGTTCCCCACTGAGAAGGCCTAGACTGGACAATCCAAGTCAGAACTTTGGCTCTTCAGGAGCTATTGGTGGCATCAACATTCAAGGTCATCGTCACATGGTGTGGTACTCTCCCACCCAGCTTGAGGAAGTGGGCCAGCAGGATGGGCTATTGTTCTATACAAACACAGGCCTCTTCTCTGAAAAAGACAAAGGTCTTTTTGAGGGGAGGAGGGAATTGAGAGCAGACAGAAGTAGATGCAGAGTCTTGCACCTGAGCAATGCCAGCGGTAGAGTTTGGACGTGGGGGGTCAACCCTACATGGAAAGAGTGTATAGTTACATATAGAGCCATAGAGGGTGTGATAAGGGGAGAGACCAAAGCCTCAGATGGATATTAATCAATATTTAGAAAGGGGCAGAAATTCTGAATTGTGTTTTCAGATTCAGCGTCAGAAATGGTAGGTGTTTTTTAGTACAGTAGGGAACATGCTATTTCAACATGCTATTTCCATGGGTACCAGAGAATGGGGGAGAAGCAGTCACTCTGCCTAGGAAGATCAATCTTTAAGATGGCAGAGGAATGCTATCTGCCATCTGGATTTCTATCACTAGGTACATCTCTCCTTTTGACTCAAGATATTTGCTGGCAATAAGTTGAGGGTCTACTTGAACATGTGTAAAACCAATTATAAAAATTCAGAAAAATACTTTCATGCTTGTGGAAATTATGATGCTGCCCAGAGTGGACCTGGGGGGACCTGGGCAGCCAAAATGATCAGGTAAACCCCTGACAGTGAAGCCCGTCTCTGCCCTCTTTGAACATGCAGGAGATGAAAGCATGGAAAAACCTACTCTAGGGATTACATTTCCTTCTCCTTCTCTATGAATCCCTCAGCTCAAGGTCCTACAAAGCAATCCCTCCAACTGCCTGACTGACACACACAGCAGCAGAGACTAGAATGTTGTTTCCAGCACAGCAGGAATGAGCACTTCTGACACTCTGATACCACAAAGACAGGTTGTGAATCTTTCAGCTCCAACTCTGAGAGTATGATGGAGGAGTATCTGTCCACAGGCCTCTCTCCACTCATTCATAACTACTCATGTTTCTGGGGTCTCTAAGATTTATAAAGAACGTAGTATTCATAATTTCCTTTGGAGGAATGTGATGAAATCTTTTTTTTTTAATTTATTTATTTGACATTCATTTTAACAAAATTTTGGGTTCCAAATTTTCTCCTCATCTGTCCCCTCCGCCCACCCCAAAACACCGAGCATTCTAATTGCCCCTATCACCAATCTGCCCTCTCTTCTGTCATCCCTCCCTTCCCTTGTCCCCATCTTCTCTTTTGTCCTGTAGGGCCAGATAACTTTCTATACCCCATTACCTGTATTTCTTATTTCCTAGTGTCAAGAACAGTACTCGACAGTTGTTCCTAACACTTTGAGTTCCAACTTCTTTACCTCCCTCCCTCCCCACCCCTTCCCTTTGGAAGGCAAGCAATTCAATATAGGCCAAATCTGTGTAGTTTTGCAAATGACTTCCATAATAGTTGTGTTGCATAAGACTGACTATATTTCCCTCCATCCTATCCTGTCCCCCATTACTTCTATTCTCTTTTGATCCTGTCCCTCCCCATAAGTGTCGACCTCAAATTGCTCCCTCCTCCCCATGCCCTCCCTTCCATCATCCCCCCTACCCTGCTTATCCCCTTATCCCCCACTTTCCTGTATTGTAAGATAGGTTTTCATACTAAAATGAGCGTGCATTTTATTCCTTCCTTCAGTGGGATGTGATGAGAGTAAACTTCATGTTTTTCTCCCACCTCCCCTCTTTATCCCTCCACTAATAAGTCTTTTGCTTGCCTCTTTTATGAGAGATAATTTGCCCCATTCCATTTCTCCCTTTCTCCTCCCAATATATTTCTCTCTCACTGCTTGATTTCATTTTTTTAAGATATGATCCCATCCTCTTCAATTCACTCTGTGCACTCTGTCTCTATGTGTGTGTGTGTGTGCATGTGTGTGTGTGTAATCCCACCCAGTACCCAGATACTGAAAAGTTTCAAGAGTTACAAATATTGTCTTTCCATGCAGGAATGTAAACAGTTCAACTTTAGTAAGTCCTTTATGACTTCTCTTTGCTGTTCACCTTTTCATGCTTCTCTTCATTCTTGTGTTTGAAAGTCAAATTTTCTTTTCAGCTCTGGTCTTTTCATCAAGAATGCTTGAAAGTCCTCAATTTTATTGAAAGACCATTTTTTCCCCTGAAATACTATACTCAGTTTTGCTGGGTAGGTGATTCTTGGTTTTAGTCCTAGTTCCTTTGACTTCTGGAATATCCTATTCCATGCCCTTCGATCCCTTAATGTAGAAGCTGCTAGATCTTGTGTTATCCTGATTGTATTTCCATAATACTTGAATTGTTTCTTTCTAGCTGCTTGCAATATTTTCTCCTTGACCTGGGAACTCTGGCATTTGGCCACAATGTTCCTAGGAGTTTCTCTTTTTGGATCTCTTTCAGGCGGTGTTCTGTGGATTCCTTGAATATTTATTTTGCCCTCTGGTTCTAGAATCTCAGGGCAGTTGTCCTTGATAATTTCATGAAAGATGATGTCTAGGCTCTTTTTTTGATCATGGTTTTCAGGTAGTCCCATAATTTTTAAATTGTCTCTCCTGGATCTATTTTCCAGGTCAGTTGTTTTTCCAATGAGATATTTCACATTATCTTCCATTTTTTCATTCTTTTGGTTTTGTTTTGTGATTTCTTGGTTTCTCATAAAGTCATTGGCCTCCATCTGTTCCATTCTAATTTTGAAAGAACTATTTTTCTTCAGTGAGCTTTTGATCTCCTTTGCCATTTGGCTAATTCTGCTTTTGAAAGCATTCTTCTCCTCATTGGCTTTTTGAACCTCTTTTGCCAATTGAGTTAGCCTATTTTTCAAGGTGTTATTTTCTTCAGCATTTTTTTGGGTCTCCTTTAGCAGGGTGCTGACCTGCTGTTCATGCTTTGACTGCATATCTCTCATTTCTCTTCCCAGCTTTTCCTCCACCTCTCTAAGTTGATTTTCAAAATCCTTTTTGAGCTCTTCCATGGCCTGAGCCCACAGAATATTTAGTCTGGATGTTTGGGATACAAAGGCCTTGACTTCTATGTCTTTGCCTGATGGTAAGCATTGCTCCTCCTCATCAGAAGGGAAGGGAGGAGATGCCTGTTCACCAAGAAAGTAACCTTCTATAGTCTTATTTCTTTTCCCTTTTCTGGGCATTTTCCCAGCCAGTGACTTGACCTCTGAATATTCTCCTCTCACCCACCTCGCCTCCTGATAATCCCAGCCAGAGCTTGGGGGTCTGAGATTCAAATGCTGCTTCCTAGCCTCATGGCTTCCGCAGGGGCGGGGCTGCTATTCAGTGTGAGATTAAGTTCAGGTACTCAGGTCAGGGCAGGGCTGCCTGTCAGGCTCAGTTCCTTCAGGGGGTTTATGCAGAGACCTTCAACAATGGATCCAGGCTCCTGCCTACTTGGGGAGCCCTCGTCTGCCACTGTGTCAGCTACTGCCTCCTGAGGGGGCCTGAGTTATGGGGGTACCCCACTCCCCTCTCGACCTGCCAAGAAGACCCTCTCACTGACCCCCATCACCTGTGGGTGGAGGGACCCGCATGGCCACTGGAGATCCCGTCCCTGAAGCCCACTCAGATCTGCTCCTCTCCTTGCCATGGCCGCGGCGGGGCTGGGCTGGGCTCCATGTCCGCAGCGCGACGGACCTTTTGCGAGAGGTTTGCAGGTCCCTCTGGAACAGAAATCTCCTTTGCTCCACTGTGCTATGGCCTCTACTACTCCAAAATTCACCGTGAGTTCCTTTTTACTGATGTTCTATGGGTTCTGGGTTCGGAGCTACGTGTGTATGCGTCTTTCTACTCCGCCATCTTGGCTCCGCCCCCGATGAAATCTTTTTATATCCATTTTACAGATGAGCTCACTGAGGCCCACAAAGCTTAAATGACTTGGTAAGTAGCAAATACCCGCCCCAGGTCCTCATCACTCCAAATCCAGTTCTGTCCCTTTGATGCCACACAGATGCTTTGTATAGAAATATGCTTCTCATAGCTGTTCATGGCCCAGCCTCCAGAAAGGCATGGGAGAAGAGTCCCAAGAGAGTTATTCAGGGTAAGGTTTTACAGTTTGGTCCCTTGACTCATCTCTTTTCTGCCTTCCTGTTTTCCAGTGATGGTGGAGAATTCTTCCAGCAGCATCAGGGCAGTGGAAGATTCTAGGGCAGACCAGTTTGTGAATGAATGGGGCAGAAGTGGCAAAGACCCCAATCACTTCAGTCCAACTGATCTGAAGGGCAAATACTGAGCCAACTTGTTCTCCCTTCCTTCCCTCTCCCCACTCCGCACCCTCTGTGCTGCCTGGATGGAGCACGGGCACTGCCTGTATGGACTAATATGTGTGTGTTCAATAAACATCCAAGTGAAGAAGGAATCTGCTTCATTCTACTTGTGACAAACCTGGCTAGTGTGGAAAGCAAGGAGAATATGTAGGAGTCCTGGAAGAACTGTAGGAGTTCAAAGCACCAAAGGTTGCTAGAAGTGTAATGAATGAGTCTCTGAGGTGACTTTTTGGTGAACAGCTGAAGGAGAATGTTGGTGGAAACCACAGAACTCGAGGAATAAAGAATTCCTTAGAGATAGGGAGGTGAGGGATTAGCAAGGAGTTGGGCTCTTCAGAATCCCAATAAAAAAGGGCAGCTGCATTACAGATTTTAGACAGAAATATTAGAAGGACATACAATATTTCCAACTCCCCTTTACCCCCTCAAAAATAAGGAATTTAACAGAGATCTATTTTTAAACTCTTGGCTTCCTGTTCTGTTAATTTGGGTACCTTACATTTTTGTAAATATTCTTCCATATTGTTTAGATCACCAGTCTTGTTTATAGGAAATATAGGAAGAAATAGCTCCTGATAATTGCTTTTATCTCTTCCTCATTGATTCAGAATCCACCTTTTTTCATTTTTAACACTGTCGATCATCCTTTCCTTGGTACTCACTTCTCTCTAGGTTTCCAGAACACCATCTTATCCTGGTCCTCTTCGTACCCATCAGAACTTCCTTCTCAGTCTCCTTTGCTGGATCCTCTTTCTATAAGTGTCCCTCAGGTTTCACACCTGTTCTGTGTCCTCTTGTCTTCTCCCTCTATACTACTTCACTTAGCAATCCCATCAGCTCCCATAGATTTAATTACCAGCTCTATGCTCATGATGCTCAAATGTATCTTTCTTGCCCCAATCTCTCTGCCCATCTCCAGTCTCCTGTCTCCAACTGCTTTTCAGACATCTAAAACTAGATGTGCAACAGATATCATAAATGATATATTGAACTCATTCTCTTTCCCTTCAAACCCTACATCCTTTCACAATTTCCTGTTACTGTCAAGGACACCACCATCCTTGCAATCCCCCAGGCTCACAACTAAGGTGTTCACCTTGACATTTCACTGTCTCTCACACCCCATATACAATCTGTTACAAAGGCCTATTGACTTCCCCTTAGCAACACCTCTCAATGCATCTTCTTCTCTCCTCTGACACTGCTGCCACTCTGGGGCCAGCCTTTATCATTTCACCTTTGGCCAGCTGCCATAACCTGACAGTCAGTCTGTTTGCCACAAGTCTGTCTCTCCTCCAGCCCATCTTCCATTCTGCTGCTCAAGTGATTTTTCTAAAGCACAGGTGCAAATGCTTCACCTCCCTTCTCCACACCCTCCAGTGTTTGCCTCCAAGATCAAAAACAGCATCCTCTCTTTGGCATTCGAAGCCTTCCTTACCCTCACCCCATCCTACCTTTGCAGTCTTCTTACATCTCATTCATCTCCACATTCTTTTTAATCCAGTGTCATTGACCCCCTGCTCTTCTTCAAACAAGCAATTCTACCCCTTGGCTCTGCACATTTTCTTTGTCTGTCTTCAATGCCTGGAATGCTTTCCCTCCTCATCTCATCCTGGCTTCCTTCAGATCACAACTAAAATCCTATTTTCTATAGGCAGCCATTCCCAACCCCCTTAATTCTCTCTTGATAATTTCCAACTTATCCTGTCTACAGCTTGTTGGAACATATTTCCTTGCTTGTCCTCTCCTCCATTAGATTTTGGGCTCCATTTTTTCCTTCCTCTTCTCTTAATGGCTTCCCTTCCTATTTGTTATTGGGTAAGATGTGTTTCTGGACCCAGCTGTGTTTTATATGTATTCTTTCTTCATTTAGCCAGTTTAGATGAGATTGAATTCAAGTGTTGTGCAATCTCCCCCACTGTTGCATCCTTAGTGTATAAACTCTTCTTTGTGTGTCCCATTTAAGTGAGATAATGGTCCTCATTCTTTCTTTCCCTTCCCCCTTTTCCCAATGCCTCACTCTCCCAGTCATTCCATTTTCTCTTTCAATATCATCCAAACACAACAGAATCATACTCAGGCCCTCTGCCTAATTAAACTCCTTCTTTCACCCCTCACCATGATAAAGTTCTGAGGGACTATGTGTGTGTGTGTGTGTATACATATATATACACACACATACACATATGCATCAGATTATATATATAACTATATATTGTATATATAGGTATACTATATATGTATATTAGTATATATAATCTACCAATAGAAGAATATGAAATGTTTTTAGTTCCTTATAATATTACTCATGTTTCCTTCTACTTCTCTTGACTTCTGTATTTCTATGTCAAATTTTTTACTCAGCACTGCTTTTTTCATTAGGAATGCTTGGAAGTCTTCTAATTCATTGATGATTCATTTTTCCCTCTTAGGATTACATTCAGTTTTTCTACCTAGGTTATTTTTGGTTGTACTCCTAGATCCATTACCTTCTGGAATACTCCAATCCAAGCACTCTGCTTCTTGATACTGCTGGCTACTCAAATTGTGTGATTCAGTTTGTAAGTCCTCGGTACTTGAATTTTTTCTTTCTAGCTGCCTCCACTATTCTTTTCATTGACCTATAAGTTGTAGATTTTTGCTACAGTGTTCCTAGGAGTTTTCATTTGAGGATTTTTTTTTCTGGAAGTAACTGGTAAATTCTTTCAATTTCTATTTTGCATTCTGGTTCTAAGATATCTGGTCAGGGTGATTTTATGATTTCTTGAAATATGATTTTCAGGCTCTTTCTGTTTAGGTTCATGGCTTTCATGTAGTCCAAAATGATTCTTAAATTTTCTCTCCTAGATCTGTTTTCCACATCAGTTGTTTTTCCTATAAATATCCCACACTTTGTTTTATTTTTTTCAGTCTGACTTCCCTGATCAGAATTCAGTCTGGTGCATTTTCTAGATCTTTCTTGGGCTAGATAGATTCTAATGCTTCCTCTCAGTCTGCCATTTTGAATCCATGTCCTGGAGATCTAATTTTGAAAAAAAAATCAAGGGAAACAAAAGCTAAAGCTCCAGAAGAGTTCACAGTGATTAAAAACCCTAAATCATTCCAGAGATGCCCACCTGTTGATGAATCCTTTCAAAAGTAACTCAGAATTATAGAGAACATAGGAAAAAATTTTCAACTCAATTTTATAGAACTACCAAAATGTGAGCACTTTAAAAACAGAAAGTTTCCACAGTATCTCAGCAAGGGATAATTTCAGTCTCTAATCTACAAGTAATGTATAAGTAGGCAATAGACTAGATGTGATTTCAAGGATGTAGGGAAATCCCAGTGGAGCAAATTCTTTCACAATGCTGGTTGTCCCCTTCTGGGCAACTACCTGTCTTAGGGGACGTCCTAGAATGCTGCCAGATCACACAACAGTGGCCGCAGTGGAGCCTGCATCTTCTGGGCTTCAGGACCAGCTGTCTGTGTACTGGGCTATTGTGTTTCTACACTTATAAATACTCACAAAATATACACAAAATGGTTTTCGGGGGAGGCTGCACACCTGTGCCATTTGTTAACAGTAGAGTAAGAACTTTTCTTGTTCAGTTGTTTCAGTTGTGTCTCACTCTTTCCCATTCTGGTCGGGGCTTTCTTGGCAAAGATACTGGAGTGATTTGCCATTTCCTCCTCTAGCTCATTTTACAGATGAAGAAACTGAGGCAAACAAGGCTAAGTGACTTACCCAGGATCATGCAACCAGTATTCGAGGCCAGATTTGAACTCAGGAAGATAAGTCTTCTTGATATCAAGTCCAGTGCTCAACTCGCAGTACGACCTTCGTGCCCCTGAATAAGGGTTAAATAGGGCGTAAAGAAAGGATGGGGACTCCCTCACAGCCCAGTCAGCCCCAGCCCAGCCCAGCCCAGCCCAGCCCGTGGTTCTCTGTGTCAGGGAGTCTGGTCGGCGCGCGCCTGTCAGTCAGTCAGTCAGTCAGTCGGCCCTCTCACACTCTCGCTCCCCTCCCTGCTCCGTCCCGCCCACAAGTCGGGCCGTCTGTCTCCGTCCATCGGTCCGTCCCCTCGGGCGCCTGGCTGCGGTGGCGCTGAGCGAGCCCGTCCTGCCGCCCCTCGCCACGTTGGCCAGTCCGGTGCCGGGAGCGCGGCTGCCAGGAGCGTGGCCCCGCACCGAGCCCCAGCCCAAGCCCGGGGCGCCGACGAGCACCTTCGCAGCGGGCTGGACTTCATCCGCTCCGTGGGGCTGGACGGGCTGGGCCCCGAGCCCTCGGCCGCCCTCTCCCCGCCGCGCTCCCCGCAGCACCACCGCAGCAGCAGTAGCCGCCCCCTCGGGCTGGCCCCGCCCCGCTGCAGGGCCGCCTGCGGCTGGCCCCGTCTGTCTTCGGGGCCTTCGCCGAGGGCATCAAGGCTGAGCCCGAGCTGGACAGCGCCTTCGCGGCCGCCCTGGGCCGGCCCCCGCTTTGCGTGAAGCGGGAGGGTGGCGGGACCTGCATGCTGGGCCCCACTCAGCCCCGACGGCCGCAGCCCGCGGCAGGACGCCCAGCAGCGTGCCTCCGGGCGCCTTCGGCCCTGCCGCACCCGCAGCCTTGCCGGGGCCGCCCCAGCTGCACTGCCCCGCAGGCCCCTTCGGGCTCTTCCGCTAGGGCAGGGGTCTGGCGGACGCCGCCGCAGGGCCCCCAGCCCGAGGGCTGCTCACACCCCCGTCGTCGCCCTTGGAGCTGCTGGAGCCCGAGCCCAAGCGCGGCCGGCCACGCACACGTGCAGCTGCGCGGGCTGCGGGAAAACGCACACCAAGAGCTCGCACCTTCCAGGCTCACCTGCGCACGCACACAGGTGGAAACCCCATCACTGTAACTGGCGCGGCTGCGGTCGGAAATTTGCGCGATCAGATGAGCTAACCACGGGCCACCCGGTGTCCCCTCTGCGACAGAGCCTTGGCCGGGACTGACCACCTGGCGCTGCCAGTGAAGTGACATCTGTAACTGGGCTCCACCCCAGGCAAGCCTGGAGCTGGCACTACAGGCTGAGCCTTGAGCCAGAGACCTCTCTGAACTCCTTTCTCCCAGAATGGGACTGGTATTTACGGGGCTTTTGTGAAAGGCTAGCGTCCAGTGGGACTGTATTTGTACATAGGGAATTCCCCCTAATTGGACCCTGACCACAGACGTAAAAAGAGGTTTGCGCATTAGAACCCCTGACGCTGACCCCAGTGGGACTGCCTGTTGAATCAGACAGTTTTGTGGGATTCTCAAATCTCACCTAAAAGGCATGGTTTGAGAAGATTCCCTACTTCTTGACGAATTTTGTATTCAAAATGGTGCAATAGTGTTCTTACACTCTCAGCCATGGTCTACACTAGTGCAGGGCTTGATGCCTTGTAAGAAACATAGCCTTAGCTTTACTGCCTAAAATGCTGGATGAGGTAAATATTTGCCAAATATTGTAATAATGTAAATATATAAGAACAAATGGGCATTTTTGCCTGTTTCTGTTTTATGTGAAAATGATTTCTCAATTTAAAAAAAAAATAATAACAAATGTTTTGCATCTTAAATAAAAAGGATAGGAAAAAATAGGGTATGGACAAAAGAGAGATACAGCCCACGTGGTTGGGAGTGAGAGATTGGGGAGATCCAGGGGTTCAAAGATTCTGATTGGAGCCTGGGCCAACACAGCAGACTGGGAAATGTCAATTTGATTGTCAATGCCTGAAAAAGAGAGTAAGAAAACAGTATCCTCTGAGAAAACAAGTGTACACATGTATGGTGGCAGGGTATATATCTAGTATATGATCTTTTGGTCATGGCAAGGTTTGGTAGAGTCCAGGGGCCAGGCTGGTTTCAGATAGGTGAGGCATTTTGGAGGTCCTCACTCACAAGGAGGTCAGCACAACTCTTCACCAGGACTCATTCCATTTCAAAGGAGTTAATCTATGTACAGTGTGTTGCAAACCTTAAATCATTACATAATGGCTAGCTATGAGTATTACTAAGTAAATCCTTTCACAGAGTGAGCAGTGGGGAGAACGAAGGGTGTCTTGAATCACATGAAGAGGGAGGAATATTAGAGGAGACATTCAGGACATCTGGTGGTCAAGGTACATGTAGTGGAGGGCTGGGACCATGGTGGTTACATGGCAGTGGAGCATGTTTGAGGTATTCATTCTCTTCCAGCTTGCCTCCTTTCTGCACCAAACATGGCACAAACGTCATTGGAACTGAGGGAGTTAGGGAGCTGAGAAGTCCCGTTGTTCAGAGGGTTTATCCAGATGAATACTGAAAACCCTAAGAATGACTGCTGGGAATGAGGTAGAGAGGGAAATAGTATTTTAGGTAGTAATGTTACTGAAAAGTGGAGAGAGTAAGCAGATTGTGGGCAGATGACAGAAAAGATAGGGAAATGACAACACGGAGACATTTCCTGAACCCCAAGTCCAGAGGTTCTCAAGAAATGGTAGAGAAATGTTCGAGAAGTGGTAGAGAGGAACAAAGAATATGCACACCATGTTGCTAGGGAAGTTTCATCCTTAGAGAAGTGGAAGGCTTCATTCAGGTAACGTCGATGGAAATGACTGTTCACTTGGCTGAAGTTTTGTTTATCCTTTGTGCTCCAAGAGGGACAAAATGACCTCATGATGTGGGAGGTTGCGGGGGGATCAATGTACAATGTGTCCAGCTGTGGCTGATCAGACCAATACAAACTTGGAAGACTGCCACAAGTCAGGCACAAAGAGTCTGACCATTTGGGAGGGAACTGTCTCTACATTTGTACATCTCACATTTCTCTTGAGCTACCAGAATTCTTATTTGCTCACAGAGTACATCTGGACAGTTTATGACAAACATGGTGGATGACAAGGGGACAAAACAAGGACAACATAGGGACAATACACTGATAGTAACATCAAGTGGACTGGATATCCTAGAGCTGACAGGAAAAGTCTTGTACCCTGAGGAAGGAGGTAGAAAGCTGGGGCACCACATCAAGGAGGCTGGGCATTTGTGCCTGGATACTGAAGGGTAGATACCAAGGTAACTAGAGATTGGAAATAGAGACTTTGGAGGGGTAGAAGGGCAGTACTGGATATCACGAATTGAGCGTAAGGCTGTGGGTATGTGACATGGAAACACATGTGATGAGAAAGCAGCTAGATAGCAGCTAAGGAGATAGAATCAGACCTAGAGTCAGGAGGACCAGAGTTCCAATCACTCACTAGCTATGTGACTCTGGGCAAGGAAGTCACTTAACCTCTGTCTACCTGAATTTCCTCATCTGTAAAATGTGCATAGTCATAATAACCCCTACCTTCCAGGGATGTGAGGATAACATGAAATATTGGTCTTAAAGTGCCTTGCAAATCTCAAGTCATCATATAAATGCTAGTTTGTTGTTCTAATTATTAAGATGAATGGGACATCGGTATTTTGCCAATATGTTTAAACAAAAGATAATGGTACAAATACTGAGGGACAAGCCCAAAGAGACTGGACATTGGAGAATGGATAACAAGAGGTAGACTTCAAGAGTTCATTATACAAGTAAAGGACAGCAAGGAAGCAAGATAGTAGAGAAGAAATACTGAAGGTAATGGTCACCAAAGAGGTTGGAAACTAGGATTGGCCACTGGAGAGGGGAGGGTAGATATTGAAAAACCTGATTGGAAATATCTGAGTGTGAGAAATGGAGACCCCAAGCTATCAAAAGCAAACAGGAAGAGAACACCAGTGGTTTTATGGAGTTATTAAATGGAAGGAAATGAAGTCAAGTGGAATGACAATGGGGTATTAACTGGGAGTCTGTTCTAGAAACATATTCCTCTCTGAATTTTATGATGTCAAGCTTCCTCAAGATTTGTCATGAGACACTCTCAGACACATCTTCTTGGATGGCTAGTACATCACTGAAAATCAGGAACTGGGTGACTCAGAGACCCGGCTCACACTGACATGGAAATATGGACCCAAGGTCACTAAGAGACCAAGTCTATGACGCCCAACCTGGGGTTTGACAGGAGACAGAAACAGGCTCTAAGGGTCATTGCTCATTTATGTTCATTCTGGGTACAAAGAGAGTCCAGCAGGCTCACAATTGGTCAGAACTTCTGTTTATTGAATGTCTGCATGGCATCAGTTACAGTTGTGTGGGCCCAGAAGGCTCTTGACTCCAGGAGGATCTCACAACATACATGGAGAGGGCAACAAAAGGGAGAAGTCAGCTTAGTATTTGGGGTCCAAGCCTTTTGGTCTGTAGCGATTGGGATCTTTGCCACTTCGGCCCCATCTGTTGGCTTCCTGGTCTGCCATGGAATCTTCCACACCCCGGCCAGAGCTGCCCCCCTGGAGGAACTCCCGGGCATCACTGAAAAATAAGAAGTTTAAACAAACCAGTCATTCACTTCCAGAACAATCTATCTGGGCTCCATCTCCCTCATCTGTGATGAGAAAGAGGGCAGTGTGTTAAGAGAATGTAGAAGCCTGTGGGATGGTGGGGGGATAGAGGTGGGGTCGCTGCTGCTGTTGCTACTACTAATCAATCATGCTCCCAAGCAGTGGGGGCTCAAAGCTCAGCTCTGTGCTGGGTGTAGCTCAGCTCCTGCCAGAATGGGCCCAGTGGGAGTAAGTGACTTAGACATCCTCCCTCACATGGCTAATGAGGGAATTGGTTTTGTGTACTTATACACATTTATGGTAGGTTTTGTTTCTCTTGCCTTCTGAGTGAGTAGAGGAAGACAAGGTGACAGGGAGAGAATTCAGAAATGAAAATAAAATTAAATTGGTGTTTTTTAAAGAAATTATCCTTCAATTAATCTGTGCTAATACAATGATGAGGTGATCTAAGTTAACTGATTTACTCAATGCCATGCCAAACTACAAAAAAATTTCCAGAATTAGAAAAAATAATGACAAAATTCATGTAGAGGAACCAAAGATCAAGATTCTCAAGGGAACTAATGAATAACAATGGGAAGGAAGGAGGTCTATAAGGACTTGCTCTGCTACTGTGGTCCAAAGGAATAATCATTAAAACTCTTTCATACTGCTTAAAAAAAGGGTTGATCAGTGGAACAGATTAAGTTCACAAAATATACCTAAGTATAGTACCTTTGTGTTTGAGAAATCCAGTTGGATCTCACTATTTAACAAAAACTATTGGAAAAACTGGAAAGCAGTTGGGCAGACATTGGATCTAGATGAACACCACATACCACAGCAAGTTCCAAATGGATATAGAAGTTCAAATCATCAAGAAATTAGAGGAAGAAGGAAGGGGATGCCTTTTATAATGAAGAGGAAAAGACTTCTTGCACAAATCAGTAGAGACAATCACGAGAGGTAAAAATAGACTATTTCAATTGTAAAGAATTGAACAGCTTTGCACAAACAGAAGGGATGAAGTTAAATTAAAAGAGAAACAGTGAACTGAAAAAAAGTCTTCTTGGCAAGTTCCTTCATAAAAGTCATTGATGGCCAATATAACTGCAGAAATGATTCAAAGACGTAAGAACAAAAGGCCTTGTTCAAATGGCATGAATGGGAAATTGTCAGAAGAAGAAAGGTAAGATAACAGTAGTCATATAAAAATGTTCCAAATCACTAATAGTAAGAGAAAGATAAATGAAAACAATTTTAAAGTGCCACCTCATCTACATCAGACTGGAAAAGATAACCAAAAAAGAAAATGAACATCCTGGGCTGGGCCATAAGAGGATAGACAGACTAGTTCACTGCAGATGGAGCTGTGAATTGGTACAGCCATTCTGGAAAGCAACGTGGAACTCTACCTGGTGAATAATGTACAAAGTGAATAAACCAGGAAACCATTTATTCAGTGGATATCACATCATAAAGAGAAACAACTTTGAAAACCTAGGGACTCATCTCAACTCAATGAACACAAAACTTCAGAAGATCAGTGAGGAAATGTGCTTCTCTCATCTTGATGGGAAGCTAATGAACTGGAGGGGAAAGGTGAGGTATACACTCTCAGCAGGTCAAATGTGTGCACCAACTTAGCTTGACATTACTAATTTCCTATGAAGGAAAGTTTTCATTAAAATATTGTCAGGGAAGAGACTTTGAAAGAAGAAGACCTGAAATGAATGAAAAGAAAAGAAAAAGAAAAAACAGTATCAATGAAGCCTTTCAGAGAGCCCAGGAGGGACCAGAAGGAAGTGTATGGGAAGGCGCTGACAACCAGGACAGCTTTGGGACTAATGTAATGAATGAATAATATGCTTTTAAAACGTGGTGACAACAGAGATTCACAGTGACATATAAAGTTTTCTATTTTGTTATTTTTTATATATGGAAATATTCCTGTTTGATGGTGTCACACAAGTTCAGAATAACTCCCAATAAAAAAATGCTTAAAAAAAAGTCAAATCCTCTCTGAAGTCTGTCTTTCATCTGATACAGGGTCAATACTGACAACACATCAGGCCCTGCTGCTTCCTCTGTGGGACAGACCAGACTGATGGCTACTGCTCAGGACCCTGCTCTGGACACTATGGGAAACAGAGAAGGAGGAGCACCTGCAGGGTCTGCAGTGAGTTCATCCATGGGCCTTCCTAGGCCTCTGAGAGTCCCCAGACAGGCCAGATCTGCTCCACTTTCAGGATCATTCCAACATTCTTACCTGAGCACTTCAGCTGCCCAGACGCCCCCAGGTCCTCTCTTAGCAGCATCATAGTTCCCACGAGCATGGAAGTATTTGTCTGAATTTTTAAAATTGGCTTCACGCATGTCCCTGTAGGCCCTCCACATGTCCCCAGCACCTAGAAAGGGAAGAGGCAAGAGGCAAGAGGCATAAGGAGCAACATGGATCTGGCTCTAGGGAGGACAGAAACATCATCCCCAGGTTCAAGATTTCTTAAATGGATGGCATGGGAAAGCATCTCCTCAGCCACTGGTCCCCAATGGAAATGACAGACCAAGATGTGTCTTATAAAATAAGTGTCCCTTCACTACATTAACAATGCTTAAAATATGAAACAATGGACTGTAAAACAGAATTTTCCCCTGAAAACATATTTTAGCTCCTCCTTAACTACTGCTCCATTTCTTTCAGATAAGATTCAGAATAGCAACTTTCATCCTGAGCTGAGCCAAAGATTCTTTCCTGTTCCATAGCCATGGGGGGCTCACCAATGCAGCTAAAGCATCTCTCTTTCCACTGGAGGGAAAGGTCCACACCCACCAGCCCTGCCTTTGCCACTGCTCAGGTACCAGATTCTATTTCTGGCTGCATCTGCTACCACCTGCCCTTCTACCTTCCAGGTATCTGCCTTCTGTGAATAAAACAATCTTCCTCCTCTTATCATTCACTGCTTCGTGCAAA
Organism: Notamacropus eugenii; assembly: GCF_028372415.1. NCBI lineage: Eukaryota > Metazoa > Chordata > Mammalia > Diprotodontia > Macropodidae > Notamacropus > Notamacropus eugenii. The sequence goes on along the minus strand of NC_092877.1, from coordinate 36,349,776 downwards.
GCAACTCGAACAAAGGAGATATGCTCTTGAAGAGGCCTTACCTAGACGAGCCTGATTAAGGAAGTCCAGAGAGTCTCGAAGCCAACCCTGACTGTTGACACACAGGACCAAGGATAAGAGAAAGAGGCTTGTAAGGAGCTTCATTGCTGCTGGAAGGCTGCAAGTAGGAAGAAGATGGATGCTCAGAGACCTGCCAATGCTCATGAATCCCTGTTGGTTTTCCTTTTTTATTTTCATGTGTCTGTCTCCACATATACCTTTGCTTTCATGAAGTCTTTCCTTTCTGGAAGGACACGTTTGAAATATCCAAAGGTACTTGGATTGAGAATAACCCTTCCATTCTAACTGGGTTCCATCAGCTCCATGGAAAACCCTACTGGGTTCCCTTAGCATGGAGAGGGTACCACTCAGGTTTTGGGAGCTTTGCTCCCAATTTTGTCATTCCCCTCTAAAGGTCAGGGAGTCAGCAAGCAGTGACTAAGCTCTCAGGAGGTGTTCTATTAAGCAATTCAGTTAAATTCCAAAAACATTTCACAGTGTGTTTATTAGATGCCAGGTTTCCCACTATTCCTTGGAGGTTAAAAAAAATACCAAAAGGAAGCATATTTAGGGTCAGGGAGCTCACATTCCACAGATACATTAACAGGTTTTGTTTAGACCTAAAGCCACACAAGGCAAACAGAAGACAAAGAGCCTGCCCACAACAATGCTATCACCTATGCCGTGACATATGTCACCTATGCATCGTGACAGAGGATCTCAGGAGAAGGAAGAAAGGCCAAGTCTTAAAGAAACATAAACTCACCTGAGGTTCCTTGTCCTTTCTCAGGTCAATGGAGAGACTCAGCTCTGAGGCCTGCTGGGTACTAGATGGGAGGCTGATATTTATACAGACCTTTCTGGATTGAGTCTGTTAGCCACTTGGGTTCAAGGTGAGTTGGGGAATTCCCCCTTGAAAATTTTTCCTGACAAATAATAGAAATAGGTGCCCAGAAACACAAATCTGTCATTTTCCCAGATTGCGAAATGTTCAACGTGGGTATTCTTGGAAGGTTTTCCATTTTTACACATTTCTTCTATGCTCAGCAACTGGTCAACTTAACACATCAAACCAGACAAGCACCCACACTGAATGTCATGGATGCATTGTAGTTTGTATAATCCATTATTTCCAACAAATAGAGGGCTGAGTGAATAATTTCATTTTTTAAAACCTGTCATTTTTGTAGCTTTTTAAAAAGCACTTTACACACCGCTCTTATTTGAACTTCACAACAACCTCATGAGGTACATTTAATTTCCATTTTATAGATGGAAAAACTGAGGCCTGGAGATATAAGTGATTGGTCCATAGTGAAACCCACAGATACTTACAAGGTTTAGGCAAAGCTTACTGAATTAAACTTTTATTTGTTTTCTAGTTTTCATTTGTGTCTGAGCCTCAGCTCATGCCATTCCTCCTTTATGGGAAGCTCCCTCCCTCTACCAGTGTCAAACATGACCTCCAGGATGCACCAGTTCTGCCACTTCCTCCATGAGGTCTTCTCTGATTACTCCAGCTCTCCCCTTTCCTAGTCTTTCTAACTTGCCCTGACCTTACCCAACATGGTTGGATCTGTGTGTTGGAGATGACTGTCAGAGACTCTCTCCATATGTAGCTGAAGAAAGAAATATGTTTCAGTCATTTGGCATTTAAACCACCTCAGTGCTGACATGCACTGGCCAGTTAAACCAGTTCTGTGTGTTTCACTCCCAGTGTGTGGGAGAGGGGAAAGAGCTGGTTCTTAGAGATCCAAGAAGTTCATCTGTGGTGGCCTAGCCTTGTCTCTCTCATGTTTCTTGGGCTGTGTGGGTCTCAGGCTTCAATACTGTGGGTGAATAATATGCTTCCTACAGTATGTCTCTTTCCTTCCATCTTTCAAGGTTCTCGTTCAGCTCCTGGATTGCAGAAGAGCTAACACAAACAGTACATGTGAGAGAGGATCTGAGGAATGAGGCCTGATTCTAAGGACTCAGTCAGAGAGCTGCATAAATCCCCCTGCACAACACAGCAGAATCTCCCATTGCCAGGGAAGACAGTTCAGCAGCAAACATTCATGACAGCCATTCATTCTTTGATAATGATCTACTTCTCCCAAGAAGATTGTCAACTCTGTGAGGGTGAGAGAAGTGTCTTATACTTCTACATTATTCTACAATACCTATCACAGTCTTAAGGAATGAAATAGAAAAAAAAGATCAGAGTTGGAGGGAACCTTAAAGGCCACTGAGCCTAGTCCATATAGAAGTCCCTCCCACAAGCTTTCAGGGATGAATGAGAAAGCTTCCCGGGCAGAGGGACTTGCAAATCACAACTATGCCAGCTTTGGGCTTAGAGAGATCTCAGATTGTTACATGAGACCAGACGTCCACTATGGGTAGACAGCACACCAACAAAAGGGTTGGACCTGTTCTCATTGAGTGCAAAAGGGATTCATTGAGGTTGTCTTCTCTCATTTATTCCTCCCTTCCTTTTATCCATCTTTAGGGGCATTTTTCCCTTAGAATTCTGTTCCTTTTATAGCATAATATGGTTGAACAAATTGATAATGATGGAATGTTACCCAAGAAATGAGCAGGTCAGTGATCTTAGAAAAACATGGAAAGACTTGCATGCAGTAATGAAGAAGGAAATGATCTGAACCAAGAGAACACTGTATACAGTCACAGCAATACTGTTTCAAGAACGACTCTGAGTGGACGTTTCTGCCCCCTGCTTCTTCTGCTCAAGGGTCATCAGTCATCCCTTTAATAATACATTCTAAAGTTTTGTTAGGGATTGAAGACCCACATGGTCTAAAGAACGCCCTCTCTTCCTTTTGATGAACATATGCACAGTGTTCGCCCTGGTCCAATACTCCTCTTATTTGAACTTTCAAAACCATCCCAACTCTGTTCTTGCAGTATTCCACGATATAGTTCAAGAAAGCCTAGAGCCCCTAGACACTCTCTCTCTTTATATATTAATTGGGTGATGTTCCCATTATTAATGATTATTATATTATATTGTTATTGTAACTGATTATAATCATGTATCTTCTGCCCTTGCCAGTCCACAGACCATACTTGTCAGCAGAAAACACAACAAAAAAGTATTTAAACATCTCTCTTTTCTCTCTGCCATCAGTTCTCATTTTGCTTTTTCATATCCACCCTAAGACATGGTCATATTCTTTCTTTGATTCTCAACCTCCTGTTTTTCTCAAAAGAAAGACTTCTTTCTGGTTTGATTAGATAATGATGTGGAAACACCATAATGGAGGAGGCACTTGTGCTGTTTTAGAATGTCACAAGACCCCTGATTGGCCTGTGTGTCTCTTCAATCCCTTAGTGGTTATTCCAGGTTGATCAGACAACTCATTCCAATAATTCTCTTGTTACCTATCTTGGTATATTAGAATAAAATATCACCATGACCCTTACTTAACATTTTTAACTTAACTCATGGGGTTAAAATTTTATTTTATTTCTTCTTTTCCTTCTTAAACAAGTTCCAATCGAATAAGTAGAGTACTCAGGTATGGCTGAAACATATGTTTCTTTTTTCAAGTACATATGGAGAGAGTCCTTGACAGTAATCTCTGACACACAGATCCAGCCATGCTGGGTCAACTCAGTGCAAGTTAGAAAGACTAGAAAAGGGGAGGGCTCCTGTAGTCTGGAGTAATTAGAGAAGATGTCATGGAGGAAGTGGCAGATCTGGTGCATCCTGGAGGTCATGTTTGACACTGGTAGAGGGAGGGAGCTTCCCATAAAGGAGGAATGGCATGAGCTGAGGCTCAGACACAAATGAAAACTAGAAAACAAATAAAAGTTTAATTCAGTAAGCTTTGCCTAAACCTTGTAAGTATCTGTGGGTTTCACTATGGGCCAATCACTTATATCTCCAGGCCTCAGTTTCTCCATCTATAAAATGGAAATTAAATGTACCTCATGAGGTTTTTGTGAAGTTCAAATAAGAGGGATGTGTAAAGTGCTTTTTAAAAAGCTACAAAAATGACAGTTTTTTAAAAAATGAAATTATTCCCCCAGCCCTCTATAGATTGGAAATAATGGGTTACAGAGACTGCAATGCATCCATGACATTCAGTGTGGGTGCTTGTCTGGTTTGATGTGTTAAGGTGACCAGTTGCTGAGCATAGAAGAAATCTGTAAAAAAAGGAAAACCTCCCAAGAATACCCATGTTGAACATTTCGCAATCTGGGAAAATGACAGATTTGTGTTTCTGGGCACCTATTTCTATTATTTGTCAGGAAAAATTTTCAAGGGGGAATTCCCCAACTCACCTTGAACCCAAGTGGCTAAAATACTCAATCCAGAAAACTTTGTATAAATATCAGCCTCCTCTCTAATACCCCACAGGCCTCAGAGCTGAGTCTCTCCATTGACCTGAGAAAGGACAAGGAACCTCAGGTGAGTTCATGTTTCTTTAAGACTTGGCCTTTCTTCCTCCTCCTGAGATCCTCTGCCACGATGCATACATGACATATGTCACGGCATAGGTGATAGCATTGCTGTGGGCAGGCTCTTTGCCTTCTGTTTGCTTTGTGTGGCTTTAGGTCTAAACAAAACCTGTTAATGTATCTGTGGAATGTGAGCTCCCTGACCCTAAATGTGCTTCCTTTTGGTTTTTTTTTAATCACCAAGGAATAGTGGAAAACCTGGCATCTAATAAACACACTGTGAAATGTTTTTTGAATTTAATTGAATTGTTTAATAGAATACCTCCTGAGAGCTTAGTCACTGCTTGCTGACTCCCTGACCTTTAGAGGGGAATGACAAAATTGGGAGCAGCTCCCAAAAGCTGAGTGGTACCCTCTCCATGCTAAGGGAACCCAGTAGGGTTTTCCATGGAGCTGATGGAACCCAGTTAGAATGGAAGGGTTATTCTCAATCCAAGTACCTTTGGATATTTCAAACGTGTCCTTCCAAAAAGGAAAGACTTCATGAAAGCAAAGGTAAATGTGGAGACAGAAAAATGAATATAAAAAAGGAAAACCAACAGGGATTCATGAGCATTGGCAGGTCTCTGAGCATCCATCTTCTTTCTACTTGCAGCCTTCCAGCAGCAATGAAGCTCCTCACAGGCCTCTTTCTCTTGTCCTTGGTCCTGTGTGTCAACAGTCAGGGTTGGTTTCGAGAAACTGCGGACTTCCTTAATCAGGCTCGTCTAGGTAAGGCCTCTTCAAGAGCATATCTCCTTTGTTCGAGTTGCTTTGCACGAAGCAGTGAATGATAAGAGGAGGAAGATTGTTTTATTCACAGAAGGCAGATACCTGGAAGGTAGAAGGGCAGGTGGTAGCAGATGCAGCCAGAAATAGAATCTGGTACCTGAGCAGTGGCAAAGGCAGGGCTGGTGGGTGTGGACCTTTCCCTCCAATGGAAAGAGAGATGCTTTAGCTGCATTGGTGAGCCCCCCATGGCTATGGAACAGGAAAGAATCTTTGGCTCAGTTCAGGATGAAAGTTGCTATTCTGAATCTTATCTGAAAGAAATGGAGCAGTAATAAAGGAGGAGCTAAAATATGTTTTCAGTGGAAAATTCTGTTTTAGAACCCATTGTTTTATATTTTAAGCATTGATAATGTAGTGAAGGGACACTTATTTTATAAGGCGCATCTCATTTCCATTGGGGACCAGTGGCTGAGGAGATGCTTTCCCATGGCATCCATTTAAGAAATCTTGAACCTGGGGATGATGTTTCTGTCTTCACTAGAGCCAGATCCATGTTGCTCCTTATGCCTCTTGCCTCTTCCCTTTCTAGGTGCTGGGGACATGTGGAGGGCCTACAGGGACATGCGTGAAGCCAATTTTAAAAATTCAGACAAATACTTCCATGCTCGTGGGAACTATGATGCTGCTAAGAGAGGACCTGGGGGCGTCTGGGCAGCTGAAGTGCTCAGGTAAGAATGTTGGAATGATCCTGAAAGTGGAGCAGATCTGGCCTGTCTGGGGACTCTCAGAGGCCTAGGAAGGCCCATGGATGAACTCACTGCAGACCCTGCAGGTGCTCCTCCTTCTCTGTTTCCCATAGTGTCCAGAGCAGGGTCCTGAGCAGTAGCCATCAGTCTGGTCTGTCCCACAGAGGAAGCAGCAGGGCCTGATGTGTTGTCAGTATTGACCCTGTATCAGATGAAAGACAGACTTCAGAGAGGATTTGACTTTTTTTTAAGCATTTTTTTATTGGGAGTTATTCTGAACTTGTGTGACACCATCAAACAGGAATATTTCCATATATAAAAAATAACAAAATAGAAAACTTTATATGTCACTGTGAATCTCTGTTGTCACCACGTTTTAAAAGCATATTATTCATTCATTACATTAGTCCCAAAGCTGTCCTGGTTGTCAGCGCCTTCCCATACACTTCCTTCTGGTCCCTCCTGGGCTCTCTGAAAGGCTTCATTGATACTGTTTTTTCTTTTTCTTTTCTTTTCATTCATTTCAGGTCTTCTTCTTTCAAAGTCTCTTCCCTGACAATATTTTAATGAAAACTTTCCTTCATAGGAAATTAGTAATGTCAAGCTAAGTTGGTGCACACATTTGACCTGCTGAGAGTGTATACCTCACCTTTCCCCTCCAGTTCATTAGCTTCCCATCAAGATGAGAGAAGCACATTTCCTCACTGATCTTCTGAAGTTTTGTGTTCATTGAGTTGAGATGAGTCCCTAGGTTTTCAAAGTTGTTTCTCTTTATGATGTGATATCCACTGAATAAATGGTTTCCTGGTTTATTCACTTTGTACATTATTCACCAGGTAGAGTTCCACGTTGCTTTCCAGAATGGCTGTACCAATTCACAGCTCCATCTGCAGTGAACTAGTCTGTCTATCCTCTTATGGCCCAGCCCAGGATGTTCATTTTCTTTTTTGGTTATCTTTTCCAGTCTGATGTAGATGAGGTGGCACTTTAAAATTGTTTTCATTTATCTTTCTCTTACTATTAGTGATTTGGAACATTTTTATATGACTACTGTTATCTTACCTTTCTTCTTCTGACAATTTCCCATTCATGCCATTTGAACAAGGCCTTTTGTTCTTACGTCTTTGAATCATTTCTGCAGTTATATTGGCCATCAATGACTTTTATGAAGGAACTTGCCAAGAAGACTTTTTTTCAGTTCACTGTTTCTCTTTTAATTTAACTTCATCCCTTCTGTTTGTGCAAAGCTGTTCAATTCTTTACAATTGAAATAGTCTATTTTTACCTCTCGTGATTGTCTCTACTGATTTGTGCAAGAAGTCTTTTCCTCTTCATTATAAAAGGCATCCCCTTCCTTCTTCCTCTAATTTCTTGATGATTTGAACTTCTATATCCATTTGGAACTTGCTGTGGTATGTGGTGTTCATCTAGATCCAATGTCTGCCCAACTGCTTTCCAGTTTTTCCAATAGTTTTTGTTAAATAGTGAGATCCAACTGGATTTCTCAAACACAAAGGTACTATACTTAGGTATATTTTGTGAACTTAATCTGTTCCACTGATCAACCCTTTTTTTAAGCAGTATGAAAGAGTTTTAATGATTATTCCTTTGGACCACAGTAGCAGAGCAAGTCCTTATAGACCTCCTTCCTTCCCATTGTTATTCATTAGTTCCCTTGAGAATCTTGATCTTTGGTTCCTCTACATGAATTTTGTCATTATTTTTTCTAATTCTGGAAATTTTTTTGTAGTTTGGCATGGCATTGAGTAAATCAGTTAACTTAGATCACCTCATCATTGTGTTAGCACAGATTAGTTGAAGGATGATTTCTTTAAAAAACACCAATTTAATTTTATTTTCATTTCTGAATTCTTTTCCTCTCACCTTGTCTTCCTCTACTCACTCAGAAGGCAAGAGAAACAAAACCTACCATAAATGTGTATAAGTACACAAAACCAATTCCCTCATTAGCCATGTGAGGGAGGATGTCTAAGTCACTTACTCCCACTGGGCCCATTCTGGCAGGAGCTGAGCTACACCCAGCACAGAGCTGAGCTTTGAGCCCCCACTGCTTGGGAGCATGATTGATTAGTAGTAGCAACAGCAGCAGTAGTAGCAACCCCCCACCATCCCACAGGCTTCTACATTCTCTTAACACACTGCCCTCTTTCTCATCACAGATGAGGGAGATGGAGCCCAGATAGATTGTTCTGGAAGTGAATGACTGGTTTGTTTAAACTTCTTATTTTTCAGTGATGCCCGGGAGTTCCTCCAGGGGGGCAGCTCTGGCCGGGGTGTGGAAGATTCCATGGCAGACCAGGAAGCCAACAGATGGGGCCGAAGTGGCAAAGATCCCAATCGCTACAGACCAAAAGGCTTGGACCCCAAATACTAAGCTGACTTCTCCCTTTTGTTGCCCTCTCCATGTATGTTGTGAGATCCTCCTGGAGTCAAGAGCCTTCTGGGCCCACACAACTGTAACTGATGCCATGCAGACATTCAATAAACAGAAGTTCTGACCAATTGTGAGCCTGCTGGACTCTCTTTGTACCCAGAATGAACATAAATGAGCAATGACCCTTAGAGCCTGTTTCTGTCTCCTGTCAAACCCCAGGTTGGGCGTCATAGACTTGGTCTCTTAGTGACCTTGGGTCCATATTTCCATGTCAGTGTGAGCCGGGTCTCTGAGTCACCCAGTTCCTGATTTTCAGTGATGTACTAGCCATCCAAGAAGATGTGTCTGAGAGTGTCTCATGACCAGTCTTGGGGAAGCTTGACATTATAAAATTCAGAAAGGAATATCGTTCTAGAACAGACTCCCAGTTAATACCCCATTGCCATTCCACTTAACTTCATTTTCTTCCACTCAATAAATCCATAAAACCACTGGTGTTCTCTTCCTGTTTGCTTTTGATAGCTTGGGGTCTCCATTTCTCATACTCAGATATTTCCAATCAGGTTTTTCAATATCTACTCTCCGCTCTCCAATGGCCAATCCTGGTGTACATCCTCTTTGGTGACCATTACCCTCAGTATTTCTTCTGTAATATTTTGCTTCCTTGGTGTCCTTTACTTGTATAATGAACCCTTGAAGTCTACCTCTTGTTGTCCATTCTCCAATATCCAGTCTCTTTGGGATTGTCCCTCAGTATTTGTACCATTATCTTTTGTTTAAAAATATTGGCAAAATACCGATGTCCCATTCATCTTAATAATTAGAACAACAAACTAGCATTTATATGATGACTTGAGATTTGCAAGGCACTTTAAGACCAATATTTCATGTTATCCTCACATCCCTGGAAGGTAGGGGTTATTATGACTATGCACATTTTACAGATGAGGAAATTCAGGTAGACAGAGGTTAAGTGACTTCCTTGCCCAGAGTCACATAGCTAGTGAGTGTCTGATGACAGATTGGAACTCTGCTCCTCCTGACTCTAGGTCTGATTCTATCTCCTTAGCTGCTATCTAGCTGCTTTCTCACCCCTGTGTTTCCACGTCACATATCCACCATCTTATGTTCAGTTTGTGATATCCAATACTGCCCTTCTACCCCTCCAAAGTGTCTATTTCCAGTCTCTAGTCACATTGGTATCTACCCTTCAGTATCCAGGCACAAATGCCCAGCCTCCTTGATGTGGTGCCACAGCTTTCTACCTCCTTCCCCAGGGTACAAGCCTTTTCTTGTCAGCCCTAGGATATCTAGTCCATTCGATGTTACTGTCAGTGTATTGTCTCTATGTTGTCCATGTTTTGTCCCCCTGTCATCCACTATGTTTGTCCCCTTGTTACTCACCACTGTGTCCTGATCCCTTGATATCCAAGACCACTCACCAGTCTCCTTGGTGTCTTCTGCATTGTCCTGTCTCGTTTCTTAATCTTTTCAGTCCAGTCACCTAGGGCAGTGGCCTTGCTTAGACTTCTTTCCCCAACTGGAGGATAATAAACGCTCAGAAATAAATCTCTGAAGAAACTATTCTAAACTTTTAGTGAACAGACTTACTAATATAGTCACCTCACCCTTCTTTTCTTATTAGAATTTATCTGGTCCTCATTTAGCTTTTTCCATTTACTCAAATAAATAATAACAAAAAATAATTAGTGCTTAGTAAGTGCTTTTTCATTCATTCATGCTTTTATAGGTTTCTCTTATCTCCTATTTTTCACAGATTTTTTTCCAGCTCCAACCTTTTCATCAAGAATTCTTAATGGTCTTTTGTCCTATAACAGATCCATTTTCCCTGATGTAAGATTTTATTTATTTTTACAGAATAGTTGGTTTTTTCCTTGAATGTAAGTTTTTTCTTTTGTCTTCTGATATTACAGCCAGTTCTCACTTAATATAAGTGAATAATTCTGTAGATCTTCTCCTTCCCTCATGGGGCTCTGAGCGGCTCTTCCCCATCCTTGGCTTTTGGATCCCTGCAGTCAGAGTGACTTCAGTACCTGAGCCCTTAGGGATGGAGCAGTTTCCGTGCTCAGAGAGGAGGACCCCTGGTACCTTCCAATGCCTGCCAGAAACCGGAGCTGAATCCAGAGCCTGGACTGGCACAGGTACTGCCGCCTGCCCATGGGTAGAAAATTGCATAATGTAAATTATGTGAGAGCTCTTTGCATTGCATTCCATGATATTCTTTCCTTTCCTGTAGTTGCAGACTTTTGATAAAATTGCAGCAAATTTTATCAAATAGGGTGTTCTTTTCTAAAGAACTTATTGCTTCTTATATACTGAAGGCTTAGTTAATAATTCTCTTATTTCTGACTCCTCTTTCATCTCTTCCATTGGCCTATTTTAATTTTTAACTGATACCAATGGTTTTGATGATTATTGCCTTATGATATAGTTTGACGTCTAGGAGTGTCATTCTCCTTTGTCCCTACATTTTTCATTTTGTTCCATATCTTTCATTTCTTCAAATGGATTTTGTTGTTGTGTTGTTGAGTTCCATGAAGAAAGCTTTAATAACTTCAGCAATATTATCTCCCTAAAATTAACTTTGGTAGCATTATAACATTTATTATATTGGCAGTGTTCAGCCACAAGCACTATCTTTCCTCTATTTAAATCTTGTTTTCTTATATCTTTAAGGAGCACTTTGAAACTGAATCTGGACAAGTGTTTTGTGTGCTTTGCTAAGCTGGGCCACAATTACATCATAGATTTGGAAGGTATTTGAACCGATTTCCTTTTCTATCACCAGATTTTGTTATTATCATATGGACAGGCCATTGTTTTTTGGGTTTATTTTGTAGCCTGCAGGTTTGGTGAAACTGTTCATTTTCTCAGTTTATTTTCTGATTCTCTAGAATTTTCTAATAAACCATCAGTAAACAGGGGAGAATTTTAGGGCCTTTTTACCAGTCTTAATGCTTTCCATTTATTTTTCTGTCTCACTGCTATGGCTGGTATTTGCACTTCGTTGCTTTCCTCCTGCATTTAGTGGGAAAGCTTCTACAGGTCTCCACTGCGTTTGTAGTTACCTTTTAAAAAGTATGTCCCGTGCCTGTGCTGTGTAGGGTGATTCACACCTATATTTCATATATTCATAAGTGAGTGTTGTACTTTGTGAGACTTTTTCTGCATCTGTTGAGTCATGTGCTTTTACATGTTTTTATTTTTAATATGATTATGCTGATTATTTCCCAGATGCTGAAGTAGCCTTGCAGTAATGCTATAAATCTACCTTAGTTATAATGAATGATGTTTCTGGATGAATGATTTGTTTAACAGAATGTTATATAAAATATTTGACTTGATATTCATGAATGATATTTGGCTATAGATCTCCCTCTGGGATTATTCTTTTCTGGTTTAGGTATTAATAAGGGGGAGTGCGTTAGAATGTACTCAGTGTGATGGATGCCATGTAACACCATTGATTTATACTCAACCTGCCAACTCTCTTTTCCCTGAAACCCCATAGCACAATGGAAGGCCAGAAGGCCATCTGAGCTGAGGTTTTATGTATAGAATTGAAAGCACCAGACTTCCAAATTCCATCATCACACCAATATTCTTTCTACCATACTCACTCTCCATTTAGGATCATTACAACTTAAAACCTTATTTGGTATCTGCATGCTGTCACTCTTAACACCTCTAATCCTCTTCAGGTACACTTGACACCAACGTGTCCATATCCTACTTTCTTTCCTAAACCCTCTGTCATCCTTGATTGCCTCTCAAGAAATTCCCTACATCTCTGATCTTTTCAATCAGTGTTACTTCAGCAAATCTGTTGTTAGCAGATGTAATGTTGGTTGCATTCAAACTCTACTAAAGACAGTACAACTCTGATGGACTAGACCTGCTGTTCAAATGCCAAACACGTTTGCTAAAAGACTATTTTATGGAGAACTCACACAAGGCAGGGGCTCACATGGAGGTCCGAAGAAGCAATACAAGAACATTCTCAAACGCTCTCTGAAGAACTTGGATATCAATTGTGAGACATGGGAGACATTGGCACGGGACTGTCCAGCTGTGCTCTATGAGCAAATAAGAATTCTGGTAGCTCAAAAGAAATGTGAGATGTACAAATGTCGAGACAGTTCCCTCCCAAATGGTCAGACTATTTGTGCCTGACTTGTGGCAGTCTTCCAAGTTTGTATTGGTCTCATCAGCCACAGCTAGACACATTGTACATTGAAGCCCCCCCCCAACCCCCCACATCATTTTGTCCCTCTTGGAGCACAAAGGATAAACAGAACTTCAGCCAAGTGAACAGCAATTTCCATCGACGTTACCTGAATGAAGCCTTCCACTTCTCTAAGGATGAAACTTCCCTGGCAACATGGTGTGCGTATTCCTTGCTCCACATTGCCACTTCCCGAACATTTCTCTACCATTTCTTGAGGACTTCTGGACTTGGAGTTCAGGAAATGTCTCTTTGTCATCATTTCCCTATCCTTTCTGTCATCTGCCTATAATCTGCTTACTCTCTCCATTTTTTCAGTAACATTACTACCTGAAATACTATTTACCTCTCTACCTCATTCCCAGCTGTCATTCTTAGGGTCTTCAGTATTCATCTGGATAAACCTTCTAACAACGTGACTTCTCAGTTCCTCAACTCCCTCAGTTCCAATGACATTGTGCCATGTTTGGTGCAGAGGGGAGGCAAGCTGGAAGAGAATGAATACCTCAAACATGCTTCACTGCCATGTAACCACCATGGTCCCAGCCCTCCACTACATGTACCTTGACCACCAGATGTCCTGAATGTTTCCTCTAATATTCCTCCCTCTTCATGTGATTCAAGACACCCCTTGTCCCTTCGTTCTCCCCACTGCTCACTCTGTGAAAGAATTTACTTTATAATACTAATATATAGCCATGATGTAATGATTTAAGGTTTGCAACACACTGTACATAGATTAACTCCTTTGAAATGGAAAGAGTCCTGGTGCAGAGTTGTGCTGACCTCCTTGTGAGTGAGTACTTCCAACATGCCTCACCTATCTAAAACCAGCCTGGCCCCTGGACTCTACCAAACCTTGCCATGACCACAAGATCATATACTAGATATATACCCTGCCACCATACATGTGTACACTTGTTTTCTCAGAGGATACTGTTTTCTTACTCTCTTTTTCAGGTGTTGATAATCAAATTTCCATTTTCCAGTCTGCTGTATTGGTCCTAGTTCCACTCAGTATCTTTGGACCTCTAGATCTCCCCAATCTCTCACTCCCATCCATGGGCTCTCCTTTGTCCATGCCCTATTTTTTCCTATCCTTTCTTTACACCCTATTTAGCCCTTATTCTGGGGCAGATAGGTGGTACAATGAATAGAGCACTGGACTTGATATCAAGAAGACATCTTCCTGAGTTCAAATCTGGCCTCTAATACTAGTTTTATGTTCCTGGGTGAGTCACTTAGCCTTGTTTGCCTCAGTTTCTTCATCTGCAAAATGAGCTAGAGGAGGAAATGGCAAATCACTCCAGTATCTTTGCCAAGAAAGCCCCAAATGGAATGAGAAAGAGTGAGACACAACTGAAACAACTGAACAACAAAAGTTCTTACTCTACTGTTAACAAATGGCATAGGTGTGCACTCTGCCCCGAAAACCATTTTGTGTATATTTTGTGAGTATTTATAAGTGTAGAACCACAATAGCCCAGTACACAGACAGCTGGTCCTGAAGCCCAGAAGATGCAGGCTCCACTGTGGCCACTGTTGTGCGATCTGGCAGCATTCTAGGACGTCTCCTAAGACAGGTAGTTGCCCAGAAGGGGACAACCAGCATTGTGAAAGAATTTGCTCCACTGGGATTTCTCTACATCCTTGAAATCACATCTAGTCTATTGCCTACACACATGAATTGTAGATTGGAGACTGAAATTATCCCTTGCTGAGATACTGTGGAAACTTTCTATTTTTAAAGTGCTCACATTTTGGTAGTTCTATAAAATTGAGTTGAAAATTTTTTCCTATGTTCTCTATAATTCTGAGTTACTTTTGAAAGGATTCATCAACAGGTGGGCATCTCTGGAATGATTTAGGGTTTTTAATCACTGTGAACTCTTCTGGAGCTTTAGCTTTTGTTTCCCTTGATTTTTTTTTCAAAATTAGATCTCCAGGACATGGATTCAAAATGGCAGACTGAGAGGAAGCATTAGAATCTATCTAGCCCAAGAAAGATCTAGAAAATGCACCAGACTGAATTCTGATCAGGGAAGTCAGACTGAAAAAAATAAAACAAAGTGTGGGATGTTTATAGGAAAAACAACTGACGTGGAAAACAGATCTAGGAGAGAAAATTTAAGAATCATTTTGGACTACATGAAAGCCATGAACCCAAACAGAAAGAGCCTGAAAATCATATTTCAAGAAATCATAAAATCACCCTGACCAGATATCTTAGAACCAGAATGCAAAATAGAAATTGAAAGAATTTGCCAGTTACTTCCATAAAAAAAATCCTCAAATGAAAACTCCTAGGAACACTGTAGCAAAAATCCAGAACTTACAAGTTGATGAAAAAAATAGTGCAAGCAGCTAGAAAGAAAAAATTCAAGTACCGAGGACTTACAAACTGAATCACACAATTTGAGCAGCCAGCAGTATCAAGAAGCAGAGTGCTTGGATTGGAGTATTCCAGAAGGTAATGGATCTAGGAGTACAACCAAAAATAACCTACGTAGAAAAACTGAATGTAATCCTAAGAGGGAAAAATGAATCATCAATGAATTAGAAGACTTCCAAGCATTCCTAATGAAAAAAGCAGTGCTGAGTAAAAAATTTGACATAGAAATATAGAAGTCAAGAGAAGTAGAGGGAAACATGAGTAATATTATAAGGAACTAAAAACATTTCATATTCTTCTATTGGTAGATTATATATACTAATATACATATATAGTATACCTATATATACAATATATAGTTATATATATAATCTGATGCATATGTGTATGTGTGTGTATACATATGTATACACACACACACACATACATATATAGTCCCTCCGAACTGTATCATGGCGAGGGTGAAAGAAGGAGTTTAATTAGGCAGAGGGCCTGAGTATGATTCTGTTGTGTTTGGATGATCTTGAAAGAAAAAATGGAATGACTGGGAGAGTGAGGCATTGGGAAAAGGGCGAAGGGAAAGAAAGAATGAGGCAAATTATCTCACTTAAATGGGACACACAAAGAAGAGTTTATACACTAAGGAGGCAACAATGGGGGAGACTGGACAACCCTTGAATTCAATCTCATCTGAACTGGCTAAAGGAAGAAAGAATACATATAAAACACAGCTGGGTCCAGAAACACATCTTACCCGATGACAAATAGGAAGGGAAGCCATTAAGGGAAGAGGAAGGAAAAAATGGAGCCCAAAATCTAATGGAGGAGAGGACAAGCAAGGAAATATGTTCCAACAAGCTGTAGACAGGATAAGTTGGAAATTATCAAGAGAGAATTAAGGGGGTTGGGAATGGCTGCCTATAGAAAATGGGATTTTAGTTGTGATCTGAAGGAAGCCAGGATGAGATGAGGAGGGAAAGCATTCCAGGCATTGAAGACAGACAAAGAAAATGCCCAGAGCCAAGGGGTAGAATTGCTTGTTTGAAGAAGAGCAAGGGGTCAATGATTGTATTAAAGAGTATGTGGAGAGGAGTGAGATGTAAGAAGACTGCAAAGCTAGGATGGGGTGAGGGTAAGGAAGGCTTTGAATGCCAAAGAGAGGATGCTGTTTTTGATCTTGGAGGCAAACACTGGAGGGTGTGGAGAAGGGAGGTGAAGCATTTGCACCTGTGCTTTAGAAAAATCACTTGGGCAGCAGGATGGAAGAGGGGTTGGAGGAGAGACAGACTTGTGACAAACAGACTGACTGTCAGGTTATGGCAGCTGACCAAGGGTGAAATGATAAAGGCTGGCACCAGAGGGGCAGCAGTGTCAGAGGAGAGAAGAAGATACATTGAGAGTTGTTGCTAAGGTGAAATCAATAGGCCTTTGTAACAGATTGTATACGGGGTGTGAGAGACAGTGAAATGTCAAGGTGAACACCTTAGTTGTGAGCCTGGGGGATTGCAAGGATGGTGGTGCCCTTGACAGCAAGAGGAAAGTTTGAAGGGATGTAGGGTTTGAGGGGAAAGAGAATGAGTTCAATATATCATTTATGATATCTACTGCACACCCAGTTTTAGATTTCTGAAAAGCAAGTGGAGATAGGAGACTGGAGATGGGCAGAGAGATTGGGGCAAGAAAGGTAGATTTGAGCATCATGAGCACAGAGCTGGTAATTAAATCTATGGGAGCTGATGGGATTGCTAAGTGAAGTAGTATAGAGGGAGAAGACAAGAGGGCACAGAACAGATGTGAAACCTGAGGGACACTTATAGGAAGAGGATCCAATCAAGGAAAGGGTGATCAACAGTGTCAAAAATGAAAAAAGGTGTATTCTGAATCAATGAGGAAGACACAAAAGCAATTATCAGGAGCTATTTCCTATAAATAAAACTGGTGATCTAAAGAATATGGAAGAATATTTACAAAAATGTAAGGTACCCAAATTAACAGAACAGGAAGCCAAGAGTTCAAAAATAAATCTCTGTTGAATTCCTTATTTGTGAGGGGCTAAAGGGGAGTTGGGAATATTGTATGTGCTTCTAATATCTATAATCCAGCTGCCCTTTTTTATTTGGATTCTGAGGAGTCCAACTCCTTGCTAATCCCTCACCTCCCTGTCTCTAAGGAATTCTTTATTCCTCAAGTTCTTTGATTTCCACCAACATTTTCTTTCAGCTGTTCACCAAAAAGTCACCTCAGAGACTCATTCATTACACTTCCAGCAACCTTTGGTGCTTTGAATTCCTACAGTGCTTCCAGTCTTCCTACATTTTCTCCTTGCTTTCCACACTGACCAGGTTTGACACACGTAGAATAAAGCAGATTCCTTCTTCACTTGGATGTTTATTGAATACACACATATTAGTCCACCCAGGCAGTGCCCGTGCTCCATCCAGGGAGCACAGAGGGTGTGGAGTGAGGAGAGGGAAAGAAGGGGGAAGAAGTCAGCTCAGTATCTGCTGTTCAGAACAGTTGGACTGAAGTGATTGGGCTCTTTGCCACTTCTGCCCCATTCATTCACAAATTGGGTCTGCCCTAGTATCTTCCACTGCCCTGATGCTGCTGGAAGAATTCTCCACCATCACGGGAAAACAGGAAGGCAGAAGAGAGATGAGTCAAGGGATCAAATTCCAAAATCTTACCCTGAATAACTCTCTCTTCCCATGGAACATGGAGAGACTTGCATGAAATAATGAAGAAGGAAATGATCTGAACCAAGAGAACACTGTATACAGTCACAGCAATACTGTTTCAGGAACGACTTTGAGTGGACATTTCTGCCTACTGCTTCTTCTGCTCAATGGTCATCAGTTTTCCCTTTAATAATACATTGTAAAGTTTCCTTAGGAATTGAAGACCCACATGGTCTAAAGAACGCCCTCTCTTCCTTTTGAGGAACATACGCACAGTGTTCGCCCTGGTCCAATACTCCTCTTATTTGAACTTCCAAAACCATCCCAATTCTCTGTTCTTTCAGTATTCCAGAATATGGTTCCAGAAAGCCATGTGATTTAAATACATCAAGAGCCCCTAGCCACTCTCTCAGTATCTCCTTATGTATCAATTGGGCTGATGTTCCCACTATTAATGATTATTATATTACAATGTTATTATTATTGATTATACTCATGTATCTTGTGCCCTTGCCAGTCCACAGATCATAGTTCTCAGCAGAAAACACAACAAAAAAGTATTTAAACATCTCTCTTTTCTCTGTGCTGTCAGTTCTCATTTTGCTTTTTCATATCCACCCTAAGACATGGTCATATTCTTTCTTTGATTCTCAACCTCCTGTTTTTCTCAAAAGAAAGACTTCTTTCTGGATTGATTACATAATGATGTGGAAACACCATAATGGAGGAGGCACTTGTGCTGTTCCAGAATGTCACAACAGCCCTAACTGGCCTGTGTGTCTCTTCAATCCCTTGGTGGTTATTCCAGGTTGATCAGACAACTCATTCCAATAATTCTCTTGTTACCTATCTTGGTGTACATCTTATATTAGAATAAAACATCACCATGACTGTTACTTAACATTTTTAACTTAACTCATGGGGTTGAAATTTTATTTTATTTCTTCTTTTCATTCCCACACAAGTTCAAATTGAACAAGTAGAGTTTTCAGTTGGAAAAAAATACCCTCTACATCTCTGAGAGCACTTGAGTGTGCTAGGATCAATCATTCAGTTCTATAAATTTCTGTCTGAGGATCCTGGCTGCCCCTGGGCCCTGCTTGCGAAAGGTAAATACGCAAATAGTTTATTTCTTCCTGTAAAACATGAACCTCCAGGTTTACTGTGGCACTTTTCCAGTTTGGGGCAGGCACTGTATTTTGGCCCAGGCTTGAGTTAACGGTAAATCCAAAGAATCCCATTTCGGGAAAGAGACAAAGTCAAAGAAAGGTCAGTGGGTCTCAATTTGGGGAATATAAGACTGAAATCTGGGGATGTCATCTCTTGTCATATCATCATCAGACAGAAAATGTAAATGATATTATTGATCATAAGAATGTTGATGCAACATATTGATTATCTATCAAATAGAACTAACAACCTATCCAAAAATGATCTTCTAGGACTAAATACTGTTCATACTCATAAAACAATGTCAGTTGAATATTTTATGGAAAAGTAACAGAAATTATACTAATTAGAAACATCTTTAAAAGATTGTTTTCTTTCTGTTTGCTTCCGTTGACCTGAAACAAAGCTATTAATTCCCTGAGTCTAGTGAACCAGACCTGCGAAACAAATACAACAGGAAGTTAGGCTCGCTCAAGTACTGAAGTTTACGAGTTATCTGCATGAAGGCAATGAGCCGGAGAAGTGAAAATGTACCTGGAACTGGCAACGACAAAAACAAAAGCAAAAGTCTTTTCATTAAAACACAGTATTGGTTTATGAGTTTTAGAAAATAACATTATAAAGGAGTGTAAAGAGAGTTAGCTAATCTGGTCAAACTGAAGTATTCAAAACTGATGGTTCATTTTTTAACTGTGAGGGTAGGATGTGACTGAAAGTCAGTCTCAGAGGAAGAAACCAGTGAGTTAGATGCTGAAGTCTTGTAGAAAGGAGGTAGAGTGATTTGAATGGATATCAATAGAACAAGATGGACTTGGAAGTAGCAAGGGGAACCAAAGAACCTGCGGGGCATCTTGAAACCTTTAAGTGGGAGAAAGGAAGGGCCAGTATTAGGGAAGGAGGTCGTTGTGAAGAGGTGAGTCCAAGCCTAGGACCAGGGGAGGGTTTCCCACCAGAAGTTCCCCACTGAGAAGGCCTAGACTGGACAATCCAAGTCAGAACTTTGGCTCTTCAGGAGCTATTGGTGGCATCAACATTCAAGGTCATCACCACATGGTGTGGTACTCTCCCACCCAGCTTGAGGAAGTGGGCCAGCAGGATGGGCTACTGTTCTATACAAACACAGTTCTCTTCCCTGAAAAAGACAAAGGTCTTTTTGAGGGGAGGAGGGAATTGAGAGCAGATAGAACTAGATGCAGAGTCTTGCACCTGAGCAACACCAGCGGTAGAGTTTGGACGTGGGGGGTCAACCCTACATGGAAAGAGTGTATAGTTACATATAGAGCCATAGAGGGTGTGATAAGGGGAGAGACCAAAGCCTCAGATGGATATTAATCAATATTTAGAAAGGGGCAGAAATTCTGAATTGTGTTTTCAGATTCAGCGTCAGAAATGGTAGGTGTTTTTTAGTACAGTAGGGAACATGCTATTTCAACATGCTATTTCCATGGGTACTTGCTAGAAGTGTAATGAATGAGTCTCTGAGGTGACTTTTTGGTGAACAGCTGAAGGGGAATGTTGGTGGAAACCACAGAACTCGAAGAATAAAGAATTCCTTAGAGACAGGGAGGTGAGGGATTAGCAAGGAGTTGGGCTCTTCAGAATCCCAATAAAAAAGGGCAGCTGCATTACAGATTTTAGACAGAAATATTAGAAGCACATAGAATATTCCCAACTCCCCTTTAGCCCCTCAAAAAAAAAAAAAAGGAATTTAACAAAGATCTATCTTTAAACTCTTGGCTTCCTGTTCTGTTAATTTGGGTACCTTATATTTTTATAAATATTCTTCCATATTCTTTAGATCACCAGTTTTATTTATAGGAAATAGCTCCTGATAATTGCTTTTATCTCTTCCTCATTGATTCAAAATCCAGCTTTTTTCATTTTTGACATTTTTGACACCCTTTCCTTGGTACTCACTTCTCTCTAGGTTTCCAGCACACCCTCCTATCCTGGTCCTCTTCCTACCCATCAGACCTTCCTTCTCAGCCTCCTTTGCTGGATTCTCTTCCTATAAGTGTCCCTCAGGTTTCACATCTGTTCTGTGCCCTCTTGTCTTCTCCCTCTATACTACTTCACTTAGCAATCCCATCAGCTCCCATAGATTTAATTACCAGCTCTGTGCTCATGATGCTCAAATCTACCTTTCTTGCCCCAATCTCTCTGCCCATCTCCAGTCTCCTATCTCCACTTGCTTTTCAGAAATCTAAAACTGGGTGTGCAGTAGATATCATAAATGATATATTGAACTCATTCTCTTTCCCCTCAAACCCTACATCCCTTCAAACTTTCCTCTTGCTGTCAAGGGCACCACCATCCTTGCAATCCCCCAGGCTCACAACTAAGGTGTTCACCTTGACATTTCACTGTCTCTCACACCCCGTATACAATCTGTTACAAAGGCCTATTGATTTCACCTTAGCAACAACTCTCAATGTATCTTCTTCTCTCCTCTGACACTGCTGCCCCTCTGGTGCCAGCCTTTATCATTTCACCCTTGGTCAGCTGCCATAACCTGACAGTCAGTCTGTTTGTCACAAGTCTGTCTCTCCTCCAACCCCTCTTCCATCCTGCTGCCCAAGTGATTTTTCTAAAGCACAGGTGCAAATGCTTCACCTCCCTTCTCCACACCCTCCAGTGTTTGCCTCCAAGATCAAAAACAGCATCCTCTCTTTGGCATTCAAAGCCTTCCTTACCCTCACCCCATCCTAGCTTTGCAGTCTTCTTACATCTCACTCCTCTCCACATACTCTTTAATACAATCATTGACCCCTTGCTCTTCTTCAAACAAGCAATTCTACCCCTTGGCTCTGGGCATTTTCTTTGTCTGTCTTCAATGCCTGGAATGCTTTCCCTCCTCATCTCATCCTGGCTTCCTTCAGATCACAACTAAAATCCCATTTTCTATAGGCAGCCATTCCCAACCCCCTTAATTCTCTCTTGATAATTTCCAACTTATCCTGTCTACAGCTTGTTGGAACATATTTCCTTGCTTGTCCTCTCCTCCATTAGATTTTGGGCTCCATTTTTTCCTTCCTCTTCCCTTAATGGCTTCCCTTCCTATTTGTCATCGGGTAAGATGTGTTTCTGGACCCAGCTGTGTTTTATATGTATTCTTTCTTCCTTTAGCCAGTTCAGATGAGATTGAATTCAAGGGTTGTCCAGTCTCCCCCATTGTTGCCTCCTTAGTGTATAAACTCTTCTTTGTGTGTCCCATTTAAGTGAGATAATTTGCCTCATTCTTTCTTTCCCTTCGCCCTTTTCCCAATGCCTCACTCTCCCAGTCATTCCATTTTTTCTTTCAAGATCATCCAAACACAACAGAATCATACTCAGGCCCTCTGCCTAATTAAACTCCTTCTTTCACCCTCGCCATGATACAGTTCGGAGGGACTATATATGTATGTGTGTGTGTGTGTATACATATGTATACACACACATACACATATGCATCAGATTATATATATAACTATATATTGTATATATAGGTATACTATATATGTATATTAGTATATATAATCTACCAATAGAAGAATATGAAATGTTTTTAGTTCCTTATAATATTACTCATGTTTCCCTCTACTTCTCTTGACTTCTATATTTCTATGTCAAATTTTTTACTCAGCACTGCTTTTTTCATTAGGAATGCTTGGAAGTCTTCTAATTCATTGATGATTCATTTTTCCCTCTTAGGATTACATTCAGTTTTTCTACGTAGGTTATTTTTGGTTGTACTCCTAGATCCATTACCTTCTGGAATACTCCAATCCAAGCACTCTGCTTCTTGATACTGCTGGCTGCTCAAATTGTGTGATTCAGTTTGTAAGTCCTCGGTACTTGAATTTTTTCTTTCTAGCTGCTTGCACTATTTTTTTCATCAACTTGTAAGTTCTGGATTTTTGCTACAGTGTTCCTAGGAGTTTTCATTTGAGGATTTTTTTTATGGAAGTAACTGGCAAATTCTTTCAATTTCTATTTTGCATTCTGGTTCTAAGATATCTGGTCAGGGTGATTTTATGATTTCTTGAAATATGATTTTCAGGCTCTTTCTGTTTGGGTTCATGGCTTTCATGTAGTCCAAAATGATTCTTAAATTTTCTCTCCTAGATCTGTTTTCCACGTCAGTTGTTTTTCCTATAAACATCCCACACTTTGTTTTATTTTTTTCAGTCTGACTTCCCTGATCAGAATTCAGTCTGGTGCATTTTCTAGATCTTTCTTGGGCTAGATAGATTCTAATGCTTCCTCTCAGTCTGCCATTTTGAATCCATGTCCTGGAGATCTAATTTTGAAAAAAAAATCAAGGGAAACAAAAGCTAAAGCTCCAGAAGAGTTCACAGTGATTAAAAACCCTAAATCATTCCAGAGATGCCCACCTGTTGATGAATCCTTTCAAAAGTAACTCAGAATTATAGAGAACATAGGAAAAAATTTTCAACTCAATTTTATAGAACTACCAAAATGTGAGCACTTTAAAAATAGAAAGTTTCCACAGTATCTCAGCAAGGGATAATTTCAGTCTCCAATCTACAATTCATGTGTGTAGGCAATAGACTAGATGTGATTTCAAGGATGTAGAGAAATCCCAGTGGAGCAAATTCTTTCACAATGCTGGTTGTCCCCTTCTGGGCAACTACCTGTCTTAGGAGACGTCCTAGAATGCTGCCAGATCGCACAACAGTGGCCACAGTGGAGCCTGCATCTTCTGGGCTTCAGGACCAGCTGTCTGTGTACTGGGCTATTGTGGTTCTACACTTATAAATACTCACAAAATATACACAAAATGGTTTTCGGGGCAGAGTGCACACCTATGCCATTTGTTAACAGTAGAGTAAGAACTTTTGTTGTTCAGTTGTTTCAGTTGTGTCTCACTCTTTCTCATTCCATTTGGGGCTTTCTTGGCAAAGATACTGGAGTGATTTGCCATTTCCTCCTCTAGCTCATTTTGCAGATGAAGAAACTGAGGCAAACAAGGCTAAGTGACTCACCCAGGAACATAAAACTAGTATTAGAGGCCAGATTTGAACTCAGGAAGATGTCTTCTTGATATCAAGTCCAGTGCTCTATTCATTGTACCACCTATCTGCCCCAGAATAAGGGCTAAATAGGGTGTAAAGAAAGGATAGGAAAAAATAGGGCATGGACAAAGGAGAGCCCATGGATGGGAGTGAGAGATTGGGGAGATCTAGAGGTCCAAAGATACTGAGTGGAACTAGGACCAATACAGCAGACTGGAAAATGGAAATTTGATTATCAACACCTGAAAAAGAGAGTAAGAAAACAGTATCCTCTGAGAAAACAAGTGTACACATGTATGGTGGCAGGGTATATATCTAGTATATGATCTTGTGGTCATGGCAAGGTTTGGTAGAGTCCAGGGGCCAGGCTGGTTTTAGATAGGTGAGGCATGTTGGAAGTACTCACTCACAAGGAGGTCAGCACAACTCTGCACCAGGACTCTTTCCATTTCAAAGGAGTTAATCTATGTACAGTGTGTTGCAAACCTTAAATCATTACATCATGGCTATATATTAGTATTATAAAGTAAATTCTTTCACAGAGTGAGCAGTGGGGAGAACGAAGGGACAAGGGGTGTCTTGAATCACATGAAGAGGGAGGAATATTAGAGGAAACATTCAGGACATCTGGTGGTCAAGGTACATGTAGTGGAGGGCTGGGACCATGGTGGTTACATGGCAGTGAAGCATGTTTGAGGTATTCATTCTCTTCCAGCTTGCCTCCCCTCTGCACCAAACATGGCACAATGTCATTGGAACTGAGGGAGTTGAGGAACTGAGAAGTCACGTTGTTAGAAGGTTTATCCAGATGAATACTGAAGACCCTAAGAATGACAGCTGGGAATGAGGTAGAGAGGTAAATAGTATTTCAGGTAGTAATGTTACTGAAAAAATGGAGAGAGTAAGCAGATTATAGGCAGATGACAGAAAGGATAGGGAAATGATGACAAAGAGACATTTCCTGAACTCCAAGTCCAGAAGTCCTCAAGAAATGGTAGAGAAATGTTCGGGAAGTGGCAATGTGGAGCAAGGAATACGCACACCATGTTGCCAGGGAAGTTTCATCCTTAGAGAAGTGGAAGGCTTCATTCAGGTAACGTCGATGGAAATTGCTGTTCACTTGGCTGAAGTTCTGTTTATCCTTTGTGCTCCAAGAGGGACAAAATGATGTGGGGGGTTGGGGGGGGGCTTCAATGTACAATGTGTCTAGCTGTGGCTGATGAGACCAATACAAACTTGGAAGACTGCCACAAGTCAGGCACAAATAGTCTGACCATTTGGGAGGGAACTGTCTCGACATTTGTACATCTCACATTTCTTTTGAGCTACCAGAATTCTTATTTGCTCATAGAGCACAGCTGGACAGTCCCGTGCCAATGTCTCCCATGTCTCACAATTGATATCCAAGTTCTTCAGAGAGCGTTTGAGAATGTTCTTGTATTGCTTCTTCGGACCTCCATGTGAGCCCCTGCCTTGTGTGAGTTCTCCATAAAATAGTCTTTTAGCAAACGTGTTTGGCATTTGAACAGCAGGTCTAGTCCATCAGAGTTGTACTGTCTTTAGTAGAGTTTGAATGCAACCAACATTACATCTGCTAACAACAGATTTGCTGAAGTAACACTGATTGAAAAGATCAGAGATGTAGGGAATTTCTTGAGAGGCAATCAAGGATGACAGAGGGTTTAGGAAAGAAAGTAGGATATGGACACGTTGGTGTCAAGTGTACCTGAAGAGGATTAGAGGTGTTAAGAGTGACAGCATGCAGATACCAAATAAGGTTTTAAGTTGTAATGATCCTAAATGGAGAGTGAGTATGGTAGAAAGAATATTGGTGTGATGATGGAATTTGGAAGTCTGGTGCTTTCAATTCTATACATAAAACCTCAGCTCAGATGGCCTTCTGGCCTTCCATTGTGCTATGGGGTTTCAGGGAAAAGAGAGTTGGCAGGTTGAGTATAAATCAATGGTGTTACATGGCATCCATCACACTGAGTACATTCTAACGCACTCCCCCTTATTAATACCTAAACCAGAAAAGAATAATCCCAGAGGGAGATCTATAGCCAAATATCATTCATGAATATCAAGTCAAATATTTTATATAACATTCTGTTAAACAAATCATTCATCCAGAAACATCATTCATTATAACTAAGGTAGATTTATAGCATTACTGCAAGGCTACTTCAGCATCTGGGAAATAATCAGCATAATCATATTAAAAATAAAAACATGTAAAAGCACATGACTCAACAGATGCAGAAAAAGTCTCACAAAGTACAACACTCACTTATGAATATATGAAATATAGGTGTGAATCACCCTACACAGCACAGGCACGGGACATACTTTTTAAAAGGTAACTACAAACGCAGTGGAGACCTGTAGAAGCTTTCCCACTAAATGCAGGAGGAAAGCAACGAAGTGCAAATACCAGCCATAGCAGTGAGACAGAAAAATAAATGGAAAGCATTAAGACTGGTAAAAAGGCCCTAAAATTCTCCCCTGTTTACTGATGGTTTATTAGAAAATTCTAGAGAATCAGAAAATAAACTGAGAAAATGAACAGTTTCACCAAACCTGCAGGCTACAAAATAAACCCAAAAAACAATGGCCTGTCCATATGATAATAACAAAATCTGGTGATAGAAAAGGAAATCGGTTCAAATACCTTCCAAATCTATGATGTAATTGTGGCCCAGCTTAGCAAAGCACACAAAACACTTGTCCAGATTCAGTTTCAAAGTGCTCCTTAAAGATATAAGAAAACAAGATTTAAATAGAGGAAAGATAGTGCTTGTGGCTGAACACTGCCAATATAATAAATGTTATAATGCTACCAAAGTTAATTTTAGGGAGATAATATTGCTGAAGTTATTAAAGCTTTCTTCATGGAACTCAACAACACAACAACAAAATCCATTTGAAGAAATGAAAGATATGGAACAAAATGAAAAATGTAGGGACAAAGGAGAATGACACTCCTAGACGTCAAACTATATCATAAGGCAATAATCATCAAAACCATTGGTATCAGTTAAAAATTAAAATAGGCCAATGGAAGAGATGAAAGAGGAGTCAGAAATAAGAGAATTATTAACTAAGCCTTCAGTATATAAGAAGCAATAAGTTCTTTAGAAAAGAACACCCTATTTGATAAAATTTGCTCTGAAAACTTGAAAGCAATCTGGAAGAAATTAGGCTTAGACCAACACCTCAGGCTCTATTGAACAA
This sequence comes from Notamacropus eugenii, assembly GCF_028372415.1. Classification (NCBI taxonomy): domain Eukaryota; kingdom Metazoa; phylum Chordata; class Mammalia; order Diprotodontia; family Macropodidae; genus Notamacropus; species Notamacropus eugenii. The sequence continues at coordinate 36,322,686 of NC_092877.1, read as the reverse complement.
AAGGGAATGCCCATAAATTGGGGAATGGATGAAGAAGTTTTGGCATATGGAATACTCTTGTGGACTCATATGAGTGTAATGACCAACCAGGATTCCAGAGTATTAATTATGAAATATTCTACTTGCCTCCTAAAAATGCAGTGAAGGACTCAGAGTGTAGAGACAAAAATTTCTTTGGACATGGTCAATGTGGAAATTTTGTTTTAATTCACGGTACTTGTTTTTAATGGGTTGTGTTTTTCTTGTACTCTCTTTCAGGACGGTGAGGTAGAAGAGAAGAAGGTAGATCTTGGTTAATTGAAGCAAAGTTTTGAGGTTGTTTGTTTTTTTTAAAGAAGAAGGCATGTCAGACTAACCTACTTTCCTTTTCTAGACTCATAGTCAAAAAATGTATATTAGGCACCTACTACATGCCAGGCCCTGTGCTAATTAAATTCTGGGGTTACAAAGAAAGCCAAAAGGTAGCCCCAATGCTCAAGAAGCTTAGTCTAATGGGGAAAACAACATGCAAACAGCTATATACATACAAGCTATAGATGAGTTAAACTTGAGATAATCAGAAAGGGAAGGCACTAGAATTAAGGGAGACCAGGAAAGATTTCCTGTATACAGTAGGATTTTAGCTGGATCTTGAAGGAAGCCAAGAGGTAGAAAAGAGGAGGGAAAATTTTCAGGCATGGAGGCAGCCAGTGAAAATGCCTGGAGTTAGGAAGTGGAGTGACTTCTATGATGAGTCCAGTGTCACTTTATCACAGAGTACATTAGTGGGGTATAAGGTATAAAAAGTCTAGAAGTGGGGGGCAGGTTATGAAGAGTTTTCAGTGCCAGTTAGAGGAATTTATATTTAATCCTGAATTGAGGTTCATTGAATAGGGGGATAATGTGGTCAGACCTGTGCTTAAGAAGATCACTTTGGCAGCTAAGTGGAGAACAGATTGGAGTGAGGAAAGACTTGGGTCAGGGAGACCAACTGGAAGGCTGTTGCAATAGTTCAAGATGAAGTGATGAGGGCCCATACCAGAGTAGGGACAATATCAGAGAAGGCAAAATGGACAGGTCTTGGCAACAGGTTAGATATGGCCAAGAGGTAACTTCTAGGTTGTGAGCCTGAGTGATTGGAAAAATGGTGGTACCCTCAGTACATCAGGTGACTTCTATAGATAGTTTGCCCAGTTTAGGAAAATCACATAACAAAATTGTTCATGTTATCTTGTTGGAGATAGGGAGAGATATTGGGAAAGATGGAGAGATATGGACTAGAAGATAATATAGTTAAGAGGATTTAGAGTTGGACAAATGGCCACACCCAAAGACTAGCTATCAATAAGTTGATGTCAATGAGGAGATACAACTCTAGTGTAGTGCTTCAGCTATCCATTCCTGGTTCTACACTGTTCAACATTTTTATCAATGACTTGGATAAAGGAAGATAATTTATAGACATTAAGACACTAATAAGTGGGATGACAGTCAGGACCCTCCCCCCCCCCAAAAAAAGTCTTAGGCTAAATCTCATGACATGAAATTTAATAGGCAAAAATATTAAGTCTTACACTTGGGCTCAAAAATTCATCTCAATACGTACATGATATGAAGAAGTGAAACTTGGCGGCAACTAGTGAACTAGGAACTCAAAATGAGTTGTCAGTATGACACAGCAGCCAAAAAATGCTAATACTGTCATGGAGTACATGAAAAGAAGCTCAGTTTCCAGGAAGGTGATGATCCTATTGTGCTCTGCTTCATCAGCCTATGTCTAGACATGTATTATGTGGGGTTCTAGGTGCCAAATACTCAGGATATTGGAATAAGATTGGAAGGTATCCAGGGGAGGGCAATCACTCCTTCAATAGTGAAGGACTTTGAGTCCATGTCCTGTGAGGATTGCCTGAAAGAACTGAAATTGTTTAGTTTTAAGAAGATAAGACTCTGGAGTAACATGAAAGTATGACTTGGATATCATGTACTAGTATGTCTTGAAGCAGGAGTAATAGGTGGAAGTTGTAGAGGCAAAATTGAGTTTGACATGAGGAAAGACTTCCTAAAAACTTATTGTTGTGTTTGTCCTTCGTTTTCGAAGAGGACCATGACATCAAGATGATGCCATGACTTGTAGTTGACTTTGATTTGAGTGAGAGAGGGCTGTGCAAGGTCACCAACCTAACTTTCTTCTCCTGAGCCATCTGGGTCTAGATCTATCCCAAAGTAGAACGAGCTGCCCGAAAGGAAGTGGGTCCCTCTTTGTTGGAGGTCTGGAAGCAGAGGCTGGATTAACTACTAATAAAGTATGTTTTGAGTATGAGTTGGACTAGATGATTGCTTAGAATGCTTGCAAACTAAAATTCTGTGATTTTATCATCAGTAACCACTAGGTGGAGCCTATACTGAAGCTGGCTTCAGTTTTCAACAATTGTGTCTGGTTGGCGATTGGGAAACAGATGTTGGAGATTCCCAATCTATGTTCCATGTTGGAATATATGCAGATATTCTACAAGAGAATTCTCATGTGAAGGATAGTTGCCATCAAACACTAAATATGAAATATCAAAAATGTTTAAATTATGTTATATTCTTGGTGTGAAAATAGGTTTTATTCCCTTGATTTACATCACTAAATCTGACCCTTTATTTAACTTGGGCTCATTTTATGCCTCCAGTTCTCCTAACCAAGATTTGTTGGTTCTGTCAATATATTTCGAACTCAAAGGTTTTCTGTGGCCAGATTTATTTGGGAAACATTGCTTATGGATTGTAAGCACACTATGTGTTTACTTGGTACAAGCATCAATAAAAGGATTTGTTCTGTAAAACTTGGACTCAGTCACACCCAAGCCTGAAGGTTCCCCACCCCTGCCCTAAGTAACTCTCTAGGTTTCATCTTCCTCCTCTGTAAGAGGGGGGACTACATGATCTCTAACACACTTTCTGGTTCCAAATCCTACTACTTAATGATGAAGTTATATTTAATAAAAATGGTTAATTATTACAGTCCAAAGCTTCATTTCCCTTGTCAAAAATATGGAAAAGATGTCAAAGCCGATAGTTTCTACCAAATGTCTCTATTATGGAGGCTTAGTGATGGACGGGGGAGAATGGGAGGATTTGATCTTTTTTTCCTCCAATTAGCACAACAAAAATTGTGCATCAGACTAGTTTCACTTTCTAAATATATTTCAGTCCCACTGTGTTCATTGGAAAGTGAACTGCTGCTGGTCACTGAGCATAGATGGAACATTTAATTCTTTAGACTAATTTGGTAGCTGCAACGTGGCACTAATGGGCTATTGGACATAACCTCCTGTTAGCTAAAGACATTGACTATCTGGGAAAGGAGATTTAACAACATGCACATTCACCAGGAAAAGCATGGGGGCTTTAAAGAAAGTACACCTCCACCATAAAATGATGCTAGTCAAGAAAACTATAATTAACCAAGCCACCAGGAGGAGCTCACTGCTGAGGTTAAATTGAACCTAGTCTATTTCCAGAATGTCAATTCCCATATGCCAATTACAGGGCTCTCTATGGAAACTCCTGCCTCCTTTCCATCCTGTCAGTCAATTCTGTGGCTTGATTTGCATGGTAGACTCCCCAACTTCCTTTTGCAGGTAAGACCCGTAGAATATTTTTTCCATTCATATATGTGGTGGAGCAGACAAACCAGCCTAGCTGAGGTAGAAAGTCATCCTGAGAGAGAGAGACAGAGACAGAGACAGAGAGAGAGAAAGAGAGAGAGACAGAGAGAGAGAGAGAGAGAGAGAGAGAGAGAGAGAGAGCAGCATGTGCCAGGAAGATCAAACCATCTTTTGGATTTTGAGCCCAAGAGCCCTAGAACCATTGGCGCCAGACTACCATCTCTGCTTAAAACCCAGACTCCTAGTCATATTCCAGGATAGTAATCCCTGATCTGCCATCCCCTGCCACTAACAAAGTCAGTTGCTGACAACTGCTTAAGATGGAAGGAAAGAAGGGTGAGGGGAGGCAATAAACATTTATAAAGTATCTACTATGTTCCAGCACTATGCTTAGTACTTTTACAAAGATTATCTTATTTGATTGATTTGGACGAGTAAACCCAAGAACCCCAGGAAGAGCAAGGCCCCTGCAACCACCAAAACTGCTTCTAGCCTGGCTTCCTCATCCATCATCGAGGGAAGCAAGGTTTATGGAGAAGACACTGAGCAATTGTCTTCCTTCGGAGCCACAGCTACTGAAGACCAGGAAAAGAAAGCTCTCCCCACCCAAGTCCCAGATGCCTCAAATGGTTCAACATAGAAAACCTATGTAGTTTTCGCAATGGAAATGACATTAAAGGAGGCACATCATCACCTGCTTTCCCCACTGTGCTCTAACAACCACTGGGCTTTTCCATGTGACTTGTAGAGCTGAACTTTCTGATACAAGTTGTCTTCTCAGTTTAGAATGTGAATAGCCTATTTGAAGCCTTATTGCTTAGCAGAGTGCTTTGGAAGCACTGAATAAAATGTGGGGTTTTTTTTTCATTCATTTATTTCTCCCAGTATTTCAACAGTACATATATTAGACAGACACTGTGGATGGACCATAAGTTGGATCCCGAATCAGAATAGCAGGCAGTCAAGTCAGATCACATTTGGAAAATCAAACAGTGGTTTAAGTGATCCCTAATTGTTTTTTACTGGAAAAGGCCATCCCTCTCCTCTTCTCCTTCCTCCCTCCCTCTCTCTCTCTTCAGCCCTCTCATCCACTGCTCCTCCTTCTCTCCTCTCTCATGTTGATATTCCTCTAGTAATGTATGGTCAATGAATCATGGACTACTATCATCTCAGAAAAATCAAAATTGCAGGAGACCCAAAGGACAATGGAATCTTAATCGGCATATGTATTAGGACATTTTCCACAATGACTGGACATCATTCAGAACTCTGAGGAAAGTGGGTTTGTCATGGAGCAAGGGTGGAGGATAATAAACAGATACCCTGAGTGTTAAACTGGTATCTATAAAATATTAAAGAGTCAAAGGAAGACCTTCAGGATAGGGAGGGAATTTTTCAGGGGAATTTATGGAAAGAACTTATAACAAATACACAGGATTAGAAGGTATGAAAAAGATGCATGCATGGATAGAGTTTTCACTGATACTAATGAGACCACAGGTCTATTGAAGAATGTTTGAGGGCACAAGACTTTCACAGACTGTTCCATGGAACAGTCCTTATTAAGACTAAATCTGTACCTTGTCAATTACATCTCACCAGCATTTTCCCAGGGTCATTTTAGTGTATGATGATAATGCAGAACAGCCTAGAACAGTTCCAGACCTGTTCATGCAGTGGTGACTGGTATAGTAATAGTGTACGTTTGTGGTTCATGAAGTACTTCCCTCACGACGACAATAAAAGGAATACAAGTCTCATCATCCCAATTTTACAAATGGTGGGACTAAAGCTAAGAGAGGTGAAGACTTCTCTGAAGTCATACAGCTAGTAAATACCAGAGCATGAACTTGAGTCAAGCTCTTCCAAATCTACTGCTCTTTCCACTACAAAAAACTTATTTCCACAGTGTGATGTGATCATATTAGAAAGTTAGTTTACAACAAAAAACAAAGCTAGAATCTTGTATGCATAATGGAAAGACTGCTATAGAAAAATGTCCCTATGCGGTCACCAGACAATAAAAGCAGGAGGTGGCAAATGTATTGATGGCAGTTTATCATACGGAAAAAAAATGTTGAGTGAGTTAGAAAGAACATAGACAAGACAAGAATCCTCTGATTTAGAGATTGGGGCCATAAATGGGCCAACCAGAGGTTGAAAATTCAGTAGGATGACCAAGGGGTTGGTTTTTGGAAAATAAATAGAAACGGCACAGGATATGGTGATGCTATCCCCCTCCTCAATATAATGTGCAATACAGGTAAAAAATATCAGAAAGCAATCATTATTACATTTGTATAGAATTTTTTTTCATCATTTTATTTTAATTCTCTCCACTTCAAACATTCTTTACCATATTCTTTCAGAACTCTGGTACCTGGGGTTGAAGTCACATAACTCACTGCCCCAAACATGGCCCTTCCAGTTTTCCTAGAAAACTGTTCCCTGAAACTCAGTGCTGGAGCTCTTTTACTCCTAACTCTGAAGGGGTAGGATCTGACTCCATAGCTCCAGTAAGGAAAATATGACATGGTTGAGCTGCCTGAACAGAACCAGGCCAGTTTCAGACAAGGAAACTCACCTCTCAGATCCACTTACCACTGGTGTCGTTGGGAGGTCCCGTCAGCAGTTTCTAACTTGGGGAATGAGAAGTATGAATGACAGATTAGCTCTGTGGGGTGAAGGGACCAAAACATGGCTCAGGGAAGCTACTCCTTAGTCCTTCCTATTCCACGTCACTATTTGCAGCAATGAGGAAACTCTGTTGGTAACAGACATGGTTCCTTCTGAAAGCCTCTCTCTGCCTAAACCTGATGGCATTGTCTGATACAGCACCCCGGTAACAGGACACAACTGTATACAAGATCTCTTGGAAGAAAAAATACAATTCAGCTTATCAAAATATTTGTATTATCTATAAAAATTAAACTCTAAAGAGTCATTAATACTGGATACCATGCCTGTCCCTCCACTGGCATGCAAGTGGCAGACACAACTCTGTCCTTGAAAAGCCCACAGGCTGGGGCATGGCTGAGCATTTGTAGCTGGTGAGATGAGGGAAGAGTCATTTGTAAGGCCTCAAAAACCTGGACACTTTGGATCGTAGTAATCGGATGAATGATCTTGGAAACATCTCTCTGGACTCCTGTGCTGTATACTTGAAGTAATTTTGTGGATGTGCCAGGACATCAAATAGAGCCTTGATTAATTTCTTATCCTAAAAAGAACAAAATTTTAGTCAATGGACTTTGTAACCGCTTCATTGAACTTAGTTTTTTTTTCTTGTTTGTTTTTTTTCCAGATATAGTGTAAAAATCAGTTCCTTTATCCAGATGAGTGTCAAGACTGAGCTTTCTGAATGTTTCCAGGTTTACTGTGGGGACAAGACAAAGTAACACATGGGAGAAGCTTAGGCTGCTTGTTCTGCTTGGCCACAAGGCAGAACCAGCATCAACCTGCAGAAGTTGCAAAGACGTCAATTTAGGCTTGGAATCAGGGAAAACTTTCCAACAATTAGAATCCCCTGAAATGGACTCGACAGCCTTGGGAGGTGGGAGGGAGACCTCCACTGGAAGCCTTCGACCTGAGGAGGGATGGAACCTTTCAGGTACGGTGAAACAGTTCTTGTGAGCATTGGGTCTGGATGGCCTCTAAGGTCCCTTCCATCTTGAAAAATCTGTAGCTTTGCAAATTACCTAGTTGTGTTCATTATGAAAAGATTTAACCCAGAACACTAACCTTAAGAATTTCCTGATGATTTTCAGATGCATATAATCTGCCATCTCGGACTATGTCTTCAATGAGCTCCTGGTAGTCCTCTGGTGGAAACAGATGACACGATTTTTGTTTCTCTTGTGGCTTAACAGTTTCAAAATCAGTATTATTTATTTTTAAGTACCTTTAATACAAGTACTCTGCCTCTTCTCAGAATAATGTATCCCATCACCAAGAGGCATGGAGAAGCAATCTTGCAGAAGTAGCATGTCACAGTACAACACAATAAGCACTTATAAAAAGCTCATTGACTAACGGGAATGAGAACTGCCAGGTCCAACCTTTGCCATGTACTCATTCTGAATTCTAACATATCACTTTCCCCACGGGGCCTCCCCATAAAGTGAGAGATTAGGTCAAATGATCCATAAAGTCCCGTCTTGCTCTAACAGTCTGTGTTGCAGTCCTAAATGTGTTGCAGTCCATAGACTTTATTTCCACCACACCAACATTACCAGCAAATACACTAAAAAATTTTTTAAAAGCAGTCAAAAGAGGTTTAAAATAATAATATGAAGTTGTTTTGCATGGGGCAAAACCCCCAACATACTTCACAACTGGCCCAGAAGCATCACTGTATAGAAGACAATAATTCATATTGATAAACGATAACCTTGAGTAAATCAAGAAAAGGTTAAATTATGTTCTTTGTCATCTGTTTAAGGAAGCATAGAAGTATGTAAATATTATGGAAAGGTTTCTATCCATAACGGTTTAAACATTTTAAAAAAAGACTTGGTACTTAACCTTACAAGGTTTCTTTTTCTAATCTTAAGAATAGGAGACTTCATTAAAGGGGTAAATGCTCAGGGATAACTCAGCTATCCAAAACATTTATTGGGGGTTCCAAGGGAGTTAAATTTTTACTGAATTTAAATTTCTAAAACCTCTTTCAATTCCCACATTCAGAGTCCTCAAATAGAAATTTAGCACCTGTTTCTTTACAACATTCTCTCATCTTTTCCTTACAGCTTTTCTACAACATCTGTGCTCAGTAGAAGTTCTTTGACTGCCTCAGAAATTACTCCTGTTGAAAATATGAAAACATTTCGTATTGAGCAGTAGAGTCAAAAGAGGATCAGATTTGAGTCCCTTACCATCATATGTTACATAAGGGACCTGGAATCCTTTGGCACTGTTCCCTTCATTAGATTTAAACTGAATCCACAACTTCTTTGATCTGGAGGTGAAAGCTATTGGACGTTCATATGTTTGGCAGGTTTCGTAGGTTGTCACAGAGTTGGAGGAAGCTGCCAAAGGAAAAGTATGCTAGAGATCAAAATATTTTTATTGAGCAGACAACAAACATATTTGTCTTTTCAAAATCTCATGAAACAAGGAAAGCTCATCAAGTTGAGGAAATCTTCATGCCCAACAGAATCATCCCACTTGTAGGAAATCTTGAAAATGTGGCAAAATCAAAAATAAAGCTAGTAGTTGTGGTAGCTCCCTCTTTGACCAAAGGTTGAAAACAATAGTATAAGAGGCTGGACATTTAGCAGCAGCCCCATCACCTTTCATGTCCTCTTGACCTGGGTAGTCTCAAGGTCCAAGAGTGAATTTGCTATTAGTCATAATCTACGTACAGACACACAAATGACTAGGTAATTATTTATGGCTTGTTACCATTACCTTCTTGGGCACAGCCCCGAGCCACCATCCTGGTAAGTCCCTATCAACATCTCTGATATGTGTGGCAAACCACTACTTCAGTGAGAACTCCATTATAATGCTGGTGTCAGGGGACATCCACTCATCCATCCATCCATCCATCCACTCATCCATCCATCCATCCATCTATCTATCATCTATCTATCTATCTTTCAGCCTCGTGTTCTCTGTGTTAGAGTGAGGCAGCTGCCCTCATCACCTCCTGCCGAGACTATTACAATTGCCTTCTGGTTGGTCTCTTTGCCTCAAGTCTCTCCCCCCCCCAACACATCCTTCATTTAAATGCCAAAGTGACTTTTCTAAAGCACTTGCCTGCCCATGAGATACTTCTGTTTAGCTACCTGTTTCCTCTGGTGGCAGCTAGATGGTGCAGTGGATAGAGTGCTGGGCCTGGAGTCAGGAAGACCAGAGTTCAAATCCAGATTCAGGCACTTACTAGCTGTGTGACCTTGGGCAAGTCACTTAACCCTGTTTGCCTCAGTTTCCTCATCTGCAAAATGAGCTGGAAATGTAAACCACTTGAATGTCTTTGCTAAGAAAAGCCCAAATGGAGACACCACTGAAAGTAACAACAAAGTGTCTTACCCAATGAGATTACTTTCCATCTCTTCTGTGTATCTCGAATGTACCCAGTTATTTCCATCTTGTCTCCCTCATTAGAATGTGAGCCTCTTGAGGGCAGAAACTGTCTTTGCCTTTCTTTATGTCCTCAGAGTGGATTAGGGGTAAAGCTTAAAAAATGCTTGTTGACTGACTGTCTGAATCATCATGTATTTGGAGAACATGCTCTAACTTCCAGTATAGCAAAAGTTGTTGTGGATATCTAAGTGACTCTCCATGTGAGGAATTTTTTAGGAGAGTGTTCTATATATCTTATGACCTGAAGATGTACCAAGACAGAAGATGAAATTCCCCAGTCTGCTAGATAACAACAAAGCAGAGTTCCCAAGGATTGTATCAGGTTTCCACAAAGTGAGCCTTCCTGTTTGTCACGGGAACAGAAGGGGAACGCAAGAGGCTGAGACTTACAGGTTTTCCGCATCACCAGGTAGTCTCCACATTCATCCTCTATAGGAAGAAATATCTCAGGAACCACAATCAAAATACGGCGCTTGGGAGGAGGATTGATGGTCCAAGTGCATTCAGTGTTGGCTGGATAATTCCCAGGGTAGTTTGGAGATTCAATATACCCAGTGAACTCTCCTAGCTCCCCTCCACAACGTCTATCTGTTAAAGGAAAACAAGTTTTAGCTGGGAAGGAATATCTACTCAAAAATGGTTGGCAGATCCTCACAAGATCGCTGAAGAGAGGACCAGTCTCTGTCTGCTCTCAAGGAGTTCAAAGAAACGGTCCATGATTGTTGAGCTGCTATCAGTGATCTTGTGCAGTGATCAGTGATCTGGGAGAAGTAATGCCCTTCTTCAGGAGAAGAGGCACAGGACTGGAAAAAGATATATGTCATGATTTTCAAAAAAAGAGAAAGAATAAGTCCACAACCTGCAAACCAGAGTTTGACTTAGTCATGAGTAAAGAATTCTTGGCTCATTACTACTGGATGGTTTATGGGCACTTTACTTTAAAGGGAAGCAGCAATGACTGAGAGGTCAGTACGATTTCATCAAGAAAAGATCGTGCTAGATTAAGTTCCCTTTCTTTTTAACAGGGTAGCTACACTGGTAGGCAAGAGAATGTAGTGAAAATATGTTTGATTTTCTTTTTTTAAAAAAATTACCGACTGTTTACAGTACATTCATTTCCAATATTTCCAAATCTACTCAACCCACCAAGCCTTCTCTTAAAACAAAGACATAAAGAGAGAGAGGGGGAAAGCACTTAGGCAAAACCAACCAGCGTATTGACTCTCTGACAATTTATGCAACATTCTGTACCAAAAATCTTATCTCTGCAATGACCAGAGTGGAGTGCCTTTTCTCAGTTCTCCTTCCTGGGCAAGCAGGGTCATTGGAATTACAAAGCATTCAGCAGTTTCACTGTTGGAGGTGTTGTGTATAGTTTTCCTAGTTCTATTTATTTCACTCTGCATCCATTCAGATGCATAGATTCCTATACTTTTGCATGTTATTTCTTATGTGGCAGTAATGATGTTGCATTACGTTATGTTGAGGAAACACAATTTGGTTAGTCATTCCCCAATCAATGTTATACTTCTTTATTTTTTTTTAACAAGACATTTGACAAAGTCTTTTGCTCTTTGCTTATGGAGTTTAGGGATAGAGTTAAGTGGATATGGAACTAGTTGAACATCTACACCCAAAGGGTAGCCATGTTACAAATTAGCATCAACTTGGAAGGAGGTCTGTAGTAGACATTACCATATTTATGTCCTTAACCCTGTGAGGTTGAACATTTTTATCCCTGCCTTAGATGAAAGGACAGATGATATCCTTGTTAAATCCACAGATGATATGAAGTTTAGAGAGACAGAATAATCCAAACCCAAAAAAAGTCCAGAATGTCTCAGATGATGGGATGAACTAAGTAAGAAGCTTCTATGCTAGAATTCAAAAAATCAATTTCAAGAATATAAGATGTGATTGGTCAACAGTTCATGTAATGAACATCTACAGTGAACTACAAATTCAACATGAGCCAACAGCATAAAGCTGCCATCCAAAAAAGCTATTTTTTTTTTTTTTTGCTAATCCTAAGTTCTTTTAAGAGAATTACTGTGTCCAGAACAAGGTATGTTGTGTTCCATTCTGGGTTACACTACACTTGTACTACTGTGTTGTGTTTTGTGCATTATATATTTTCTTTTCAATTATGAACTTAAAAAACAGACATGAACGTTTGAATGTACAAAAAAGATTAAAAAAAGAGGTTTACATAGGAAAGCAAACATCTCTTATATAGTTTAGAATGTGTATATTTAATTTACACTAAAGTTACAAAACTGCCCTGTTTGTCTGTATCTCTTTCTGAAATTCTTGTTCTCTTGTAAAAATTTTTTAAATGTTTCATTGAACTTTTTTTCTTTTCTTATATCACTATCACTATCCACGAACTTTTCCCAGAAGTCCCTCCCCACCCAAAATAAAAATTTTCCGTTATGACAAGTATAGTCAAGCAAAACAAAGCCACACTTTAGTCAAGCTAATCCATCACCTCTATGCCAATGGGTGTGAAGCATGCTTCCTCATCAGTCTTCGGAGTCACGACTGATCACAGCAGTGATAAGAATTCTTAATTCTTTCCAAGCTGTTTTCCTCTACATTATCATAATCACAATTTATACAATAAATCACACTCCTGGTTCCAATCACTTCACTATGTATCAGTTCATACAAGCCTTTTCATGTTTCTCTGAATCTTTCTTTTTAGTCATTTCTTACAGCATAATAATATTACATTATATTCACGTGTTATCATTTGTTTAGACATTTTCCAAATGATGGGATCCACTTTGTTTCCAGGTCTTCATTAGAATAAAAAGTATTTCTCTAAATATTTTGGTATATGTTTTTTGTGTAAATATGTAGAGATTGTTTCCTTATGTCTTTGACCTTTTGGGGGTATTATACCTTGTAGTGGTATTACTAGGTCAAAGAGTTTTAGGCATTACATTTTATTAAACATAGAGGTAAGATCATGTGTCTCCAAAAGAGTGTGATTTGAATTATTAGATGACTGGAAAGCTTTCTAAGGATCAGTTGAAGAAAATAGGAATATATAGTCTGAAGAAAAGCTTTAGAAAGATGATAGAACCCTTCAAGTATTTAAAGTTTTATCATGGGGAAGAGGGAGGAGAGTCATCCTTCTTAGCCCCAAAAATCAGAACTGGTATTAAGAGGATAAAGATTGCAGAGGAGCTAGATTTTTCTGCTTCTAAAGAAAAAATTTCTAAACAATAACAATTATCCAGATGTGAAACAAGCCACCTCAAAGGGAAGCTCCTTGCTTTCGTTAGAGGTTTCACCCTTGAGGACGTCTTGTTGGAGCTGCCTCCCATAAGTGTTCTCAGTCAGGTTCTCATTGACAAGATGGACTTTCTGAGATCCTGTGATCTCCATACCTCCCACCACAATGATATCTGGGACTAAAGCAGAGTCAAGTCTAAGGCTCCTTTCATGCTTAGACAGCTCTTTTCCCCACATCATCTCTTTTTTTGTTTGTTTGTTTTTCGAGAGTGTTTATTGGGCAAAACTTAGAATACTTAACCTCAACAGTGGCATTGTAGTAATGACGTTGAATGTTTAAGTTAGTAGTTATTAGCAAGATCCCTTCTTTTAAAATTTAGGACTTTACTCTGCGTACTTCTAATTTTTTGTATTTAATATAAGTAAACATTGTAAAATCAGACAATCCAAATAAATTCACGAATTTAGTAGGATTCAGTCTTACAAATGACTTTATATGTAACTTTATACTTTCCGTCTGAATATTAGGGGAGTTCTGTGGTTGCTGGAAAATTCTTAATTGCACGAAGCTCCCAACTTGATCTTGTGCATGTTATTTTTTTTAATTTTTTTTAACGTTCTACAATCACTACTATAAAACTTAGATTTTTACCCCCCCACACACCTCCCCACCACCACCCGCCTCCCTCCCCAAGATGGCATATAGGATCTACATATACTTTCCTATTGAATACGTTTTCACTATAGTCATGCTATGTAGATAAACTAAAATAAATGGGAGAAATAATATAACAAATCAAAACATAACACACACACACAAATATGATCTGCTACATTCTGCGAATGAATTCCATAGTTCTTTCTCTGAGCCCACATAATCTCTTAATGTCCTTCCACCGATACTAAGAAATAGATTGAAAACAAAACTTTTTACAGTTTTATGAGTTACTGAGTTGATGCTGTTTATTTCTGGAACTGTGCTCCAGAAATCAAATCTTCATCCATTTCCACATCAATAATGGAACCAAACAACTAAACAGCATAGTGAACTCAATTTCTTCATTATTTGGAAAATTTATGGATTATGGGAAACAAGGTGGTCTATACTTAGAGACTTTGGCTTATGACTATGAAACCTGAACCTCATGTGATCCCATTAAAGGAGTCTACAGACTAAGTTCTTCTCAATGGGAAACGACTGACGTCATTGATCACCTTGGGAAGCCTGTCGTCATAATCACCACTGCTATTTGGCCATTTTTCTATAGCATCAGGACCATCTTTCAATCCCATTAAGGTGGAATTGTAAAAAGTCCTCATAACTATTAAACACAATGGTCCAGATACAAGTGGCACTGCAGTCATATTACCCTAAAATAACTCCAAGGGAATTGTGGACAAATTGAGAGCAGAATCTTTTGGAACACTCAAAAGCACATTGGGGAAATCCATTGGTTGTAGTGACAGAGTCAGTAGTGGCAGAGTCAAAATTCCAAAGGGAAATTCAGAGAACACAACTAGGAACCAGAACAAAAGAACCTGACAGGCAGTAACTGTGGGATATGGTGTGTCCAAGAACGTGCACACAGAGAGTCAAGGGTCAAACAGGAACCAAAGTGAAGAAATCCTCTCTCTCCCTCTCTTGTCCTTCCTCCCACCCCAACATGAGAAAGCAGCATTTTAATTGGTAGGGGAAAACATTGGGGAACAACCTACTTTTACATTGGGTTACATTTGTGGAGCCATCAAAGTCAGTGGTGGTGTTTCCTGGACAGGAAACACAGTAATTTTTTCCAAATTCAGGTTGGTATGTTCCTGCTGAGCATCGAATACACCGGTGAGTTGTAGTGTTGTAGAAATGTCCAGGTGAACACTGAACTGTAGGAGATGGAAATAATCACTTAGTTTTTAAAAATACAAAACTGAGCCAGAACACTTTCACAGATCATTCAATAAGCCATCAGGATATCAGTAAAACAACATTAATTTATGTAATTTAGGCTGATCAGTCAGGAACATTACTTTAATGCTCATTCTATGCACAGCTCAACACAAGGCACTGTAGATACAAAAAAACCCAAAACAAACAAAAGTTATAACCTACGCCCTTCAAAGAGTTCTGTTTAATGGAAGGTACATGGCATAGCAACAATACCCTTAAATAGGACACACAAACTAATTCCAACTAATACAGTAAAAAATCATGTATTTAAGTTACCGAAGGAATAGAGGGTTTTAACGAAGTGATCAGATGGTCCTAAGAATGGAAAAAGGTAAGTTGTGATTAAAGTTTTGAGGGAGTATGGGACATGTGTTTGTAGAGAGGAGTGGGAGGAGAATTCTAAGTAGGGGTGATAGAAATTGCAGGAAAAAAACTACAAGTCATAGAGTCATGAGAATTTTGGAGGGCCTTTTTTTCAAGCCCATGTTCAATGCAGGAATTCCCTTGACGTCATATGTAGAGAATCATATCAGAGAACACTGACCTCCCCATCCTCTTCCCCTTTACCTGGGAGAATGTTAACAATAAAAAAGTTTACATTTATTTATTGCTTAATAGTCTGAAAAGCATTTCCAAATACATTATCTCAGTACATCCTTAATAAATCTTGGAAAAAATAGAAGGAAAAAAGCACCGACCATGCAATCCATTAAGCTAAATATCATCGAGAACAGATACAATCAAGGAAGACAAGGGGTTGAAATACCAAGGTTCACAGGAGACAAGATCCACGAAAGCAACCAGTCATAAAATCCACGGCCTCAAATATCTGGGCAGAAATGTCCAATATTTAGGTAACAAACAAGAGGAACTAGAAGTCCTAAGCAAATGCGATTTCAGTGTTATCAATAAGACTTAGTAGGATGATACGTGATTAGAATCTGGCTCTGGAAAGGTATATCTTATATGATTGTGATGGAATAATATTGCGCTATGAGAAATGATTGGGGGGATGGTTTCAGAAAAACCTAGGAAGACTTACAGGGACTGACCCAAAGTGAAGCGAGCAGAACCAGGGAATCGTTGTCCATAGTAACGGCAATATTCCAACGATAATCAATGGTGAAAGACTTGGCTCTGCTAATCAATACAGTGATCCAAGACAATTCCGAAGGACTCATGATGAAAAATGCTTTCTGCCTCCAGAGAGAGAACTGATGAAGTTTAAGTGCAGACTGAAGCAGGATTCTTCCACTTTATTTTTTTGCATTTCTTTTTGCAACATGGCTAATATGGAAGCATGTCTTGTATGATTTCACAAGTGTAACTGATAGCACATTGTCTGCTTTCTCAGTGAGTAGGAAAGGGGAGGGAGGAAGAGAATTTAGAACTCAAAAAAATTTTAAATGAACGTTAAAAATAAATGATATATTCATTTAAAAAAATAAAGGTATGTCATATTCAAAAGAACGAGGATGGACATGGGGAGAGGTAGAAAGAATGAAGGCAATTACTCCACTCCACCTACTTAAATAAATGAAAAGATGCTATACTGTGATACTTCAACCAGGGGAGAACACTTTTCTACTGAATCACTTATAGGCTTTAAGTCTTTGGTCAGTTTAGATGACTGGATAAAGTGGAGTGACACTTACAGGAAGTAAATCTGGGCTGATTGATTTGGGGAAAGTTGGTCACACTCTGTGAATCCTCTATAAAATGGTAACCATTTTAAAACCAAGAAATCTGAATGCTCGCTAGTGGAGAGGAGAGACAGCCAAGCCATTGAGAAGGAATCATTTGGGAAAGGAAAGAAAGAGAAGTAAGGAAAGAAAGAGAAGTACCGCCATATCAACCCTGATCTCCTTCTCTGCCCCCTAGCTTGGTCAGAAGATCTCGTGAATTCTGGAGGACCTCAAAACAATACCACTCTAGTAAAATACTATAAACTTCATAAAGTCTGGCTGACTAACTGGTATCAACTGATAATCGTGGAAGGAGGCTTGCTGATGGGGGAGACTGTATGTGGATGCATGGAGAATTTACCAGCCAATTTAGATTTCAAAAATATGCACAGAAGAAAGCAAGAGACAATAAATATAAGGATATAAAGATAGCTTCAGGCGTGCTAAAGCTCAGAATGAGCTGAGTCTGGTGAGGGGAACTAAGGACAGCCAGCAGAATAACTAGGTGGTTGTTGTTGCTTTAAAGCACATTGGGAGAAGCAGGAGAACCAAAGGAGGAATAAGGACTCCTTGGAGTGAATGGGAAGATGACAATTGACAGGAGAGACAGAAGGGCTGGCAGGAGGATATTCGGCTTCTGTTTTCTCTGCCAAAGGAAAAGGTCTTTGCACTGGAAACGACAACAAAAATGGCTAAAAGAATGATGCCCAATAGAAGCAAGGAAATAACAGCAAGAAAACTTCCAATGGCCATGGATAAATTCAAGTCACCTAAGCCAGATGAACTATTTCCTCAGGTCCAGAAGAAAAAAATCACTGATTGATGTGGTTTTTGAGCCATTTATCAGTGATCTTTGAAAAGATTATAGGAAATGGGAAGATATCATAGGACTAAAAAATGGCAAGTGATACTTCAATATAGGCCAGTCAGCTTGACTTTGATTCTTGAGAAAAATCTAGAATGTACCAGTAAAGAGATGAGCAGGGAATATCTGGCAAAGAAAGTATCGTGCAATTACAAAGAGCCAGCATGGCTTCCTCAAGAACAAGTCATGCCAAATTCCTCCTCCTTCCTTTTTTGGCATGGTTCCTAAACTAAATGATCAGAAGAATGCCATAAAGTGCAGTTTACCTAGATTTTAACAAAGTATTTGATACACTGTTTCCCACTATTCTTGTTGATGAGATGGAAAGACATAGATTGGATGACAACACAATTAAAAGGGTTTGAAACTGATGGAACGGCCTAACAAAGATTAGTCATTAATGGTTAAATGTCAATTTGAAAAGTGATTTCCAGTGGAACTGGAAACACAGGGAATTTGTGCTTGACGCTATGCTGTTTAACTTTTTATTGATGACTTGGACAGATATAGTGATGGGGGGTCCATTGAATGGAAAGCTGGGGTGGCTAGCTAATACACCCTTGATGACAAGAGTGAAAATACAAAAAGATCTTGATGAGCTACAGCGCTGAATTGAATCTAGTATGGTGACATTCTATAGGTATAAATGTACATTTTTCTCACACTTGAGTTCAAATAAACTTCACAGGTATGAGATGGGAGAAGCATGACTAGTCAGCAGTTTGTCTGAAGATCTGGCAGTTTTAGTGAACTGTGACCTCAAAACATGCCAGCAATGTGATAAGACAGCCAAATGCTAAAGTGATCTTGAGATGCATGAAAGAGGCTATGCCCTCCAGAAATGATGATGTGATCCCTGCCTCAGTACCTGCTTAGACTAAGGAAGAGCGTGCTCAGTGCTGGATGTCTCAGTTTAAACAGGACAGTAACAGCTGGAGAGCATCCAGAGTAGTTTAACCAACACAGCAAAATGCCTTGAATCCAAGTATAGGAGGAACAGTTGAAGGAAATAAGGGTGTTTAGCCAAGACTCAGAGGGGACATAAAAGTTATCTTCAGGTATCTGAAGGGTCTTTAGTTGGAAGGGAGATTAAATATATTTAGTTTTGTTTCAGAAGATAGAACCAGGAACAATGAGAGGAAATTGGACCTTCTGTCCAAAAAACTTCCTAAAAATTAGTTTTCCAAATTTCCTGTATGACTGCACATGTTACCCTCTCAGGGAGACAGGAGGAGAGAGAAAGAAGGAAAGAATTTGGAACTCAAAAAATTTTAAAAATGAATGTTAAAAATTGTCTTTACATATAATTGGGAAAAAAAATTATTAAAAAAAAAAAAAGAATTAGTTGTCCAAAAGTGAAAAAGTTGCCTCAAGAAGCCACAAGCTCCTGTCCATAAGCTGAGGCAGGATGAGCACTTGCTGGGTGGAATGGCAATTCCTTCAGAGCATGGTTGGACACTGGGGTGGCTTCCAACTCTAAATTTTGTGAAATGTGGAGGAACGATCTGGGAATAGAACGGGCAGTGTGCTGATCACCCATTCCCCTCAGTGTTTCATGAGTAAGTGATAGGAGTTCTATGGAACAGTGTCTAAGCAGTGCCCTGGGCCAAGAAAGAGGAGCAGCGGGCGGGACAGAGTACTTACCGGGGTGGGTCAAAGGAAAACCACGATTATAGAACTTGAGAAAGGATTCCTTCTAATCAGACCAAGACAAGAGGATAGAAGAAATGCTGGAAAGTCCCAGAAGCCAGTGCTTTCGGTGTTTGCACCTAGAGGGTGCTGTGGGGCAAGGAGTGGCACATCCCTTTGGAATTCCTAAAGTTACATGCTTCAGTGGGATTTCTACAATGGAATTTTAAACAAGGTTGTTTCTGTGAAAATGAAATTTGGCCCAGCATAGCATAGATGACAAGTAGAGCTGTAATTAGGGAGGGGTAGCCAGGACTTTTCCGCATGCTGCTAAAATTTAAAGAAACTACTAGTGCTAGCAGCACTTGGACTCCCACTCCACCCTCCACACCATGGCTGCACCCCAGCTAAGCTTGTCCCAGCCTGGCCCTGCCATACTTGGTTGCCTGAAATAAGCTGTCCTAAGTGACCTTGTGATATCCATTAAGGTCTCCTCCTGACCAAGGCTAGGGTTCCAGGGTCTATTTTCTCCTTAAAGGGGAAGGTTCAATTCTCTCTCCCTGGGGGGCGGAGGGGTTGGGGGGGGGGAACAACTTGTATTCCTCAGTCTCCCCTCAACTACGCTTGTCCAAGGTGTCGGAATTGCTAGTTGTAACTCTGATGACAAGGGAGGCCAGTCAAGATGACTCAGTGTCCTGGTTACATGGTGGCTAAAAAATGTTGACTTAGATACTAGCACAGAACAAGAGGGGAGAGACCAGAATCATCAGAACTAGTTTTAACACAGGCTAGTGAACATGCTTAGGCAGACTGACCCAGAAAGATCCAGACGCAACAGTAGTAAGTTCACACTTACTTAGTACTTCACTATTTATAAAGTGCTTTCTTCTTATAGCCACTTCAAAGTTCTCTTAGCATTTTCCTGGTCCTCTGCTTTGCACTTACTTTGCTCCATCTAGTGTCACAATGTTTGTATACATGTTTTATTCCCTCCCAATAGACTGTGATCTTCTTGAGAGAAAAGACTCATTTTATATTCTGAATATGTAACACATTTGTTGAATGTGAATTTGTTGAATTACCCTATGAAAGATAGCGTGCAGATATTACCAGTTTTAATATATTATTGATTCTTCCTCATTTGTAGTGGTAAATACAATGACCTTGGGAATCAAAAGACCTAGCCTGAGTCTGGGCTCTGTGTGTAGATGATCTTGGGCAAGTCCTTTAACTTCCCAGAGCCTCACTTTCTTCGTCTGTGAAGTGGAGGCGCTGTACAACATCTTGATAGACATTCTCTTTCCTAACACTACCAGATGCTAAGTATTTCTATCTGACTTTACCTTTGGCCTCACAGTCCTGGAAACTGGTGGCACCAAGATGCTTGGTAGTGAGTTCTCCTCTCCGACTCCCGGCACAAGGGAAGCAGAAAGTACGGCCGCCTTCAGGCTGGTATGTTCCCAGGGGGCAAGGCTGGCATGGGGAGAAGCCATTTGAAGAATATTCACCAGGAAGGCATTGACCTGAAAGAATCCAACATGTATCAAGTATACCCAACCTAACCAAGAAAAGCAAGTTATTTATTGTGCTGCAGGTGAAGGCATTAAACAATTGGCACCATCTATTCTACTAGGTTTTCTCCCAGAGACCATAGACACCATAGCATGTTTCTAAGAGGCTTTAGAATGCTGAAGGATCAGTGATTAGTAGACATTCTATTAGGAGTCTAGGAGGAACTAGTAGTTTACAGACTCCACTGTACCCTGGACTGTCATGGTTGGAGACAGACTGAGTAAGTACACAGGATGAAGAAGACTTTTTTCTTTAAAGGACTGTTTGAGTCTTTATCTTGCAAAGAGGATGAAGGGAATTCTTAAGAAACTTTCTGGACATCTTAAGGCTGGTGGGACTGTGAGAAGTGAGAATGTGAGAAGTCAAGAACGGTAGACAGGATCAAAAGTGACTGGGGTTGTAATTTTTCTCACAGGTTAAACACAGTACACAATAATTTATGTCTTTGTGTTATTATTGGTTACCATGTTGATAAGCTGTATAGCCAGTAACTTTAATATTTAAGCCTCAGAGATCACGAGTTTTGATATATAGAGAGATTTGAGCAAAGCTTATTGGGAAAAGAGGTTTCTCCAATTTATTAAATAAAATATATTTATTTAAGTAATAATACTAAATAATACTAAACAGGAGTCAGGACACTGATTCAGCTGATTAACTACTGAGAGATATTGCAACTGTAAAAATTAACTGGGAAAAATCCAAATATACTCCTGGATTACCCTAGAACTCTGGATGATGAGGATGAATATGCTAGCAAGTCGTGTAGTAGCCAAAGGCGTAACCATCTCATAGAGACTACAAGTGAGTTAGGGTAACTCCTAACCACTATTATAAATCCATAGCCATTTGGAAACCATCTCCTACTATCTTACTGTCTGCACTACATTGACATTAACACAAAGGAAATGATGCAGCGGACATAGAGTGCTGAATTTGGAGTCAGAAAAGCCTGAGTTCAAATCCTGCCTCAGATATTTGCTATGTGGACCCTGGGCAAGTCACTGAACCTCTCTTGGTTTCATCTTCCTCACCTGTAAAATGAAAGGGTTGCGTCCAATGGCTTCCAAGGTCCCTTCCAGCCCTAAGTCTTTGGTCCTATGAAATCACTTCCGTAAGATTTTTTTTTATGCTTGGCCTTCAAAAAGATTCTATTTAACAAACCTTTATTAAGGACCAAATATGTTAATTATATAACGTGGTAGGCTGAGATAAATAAGGGCTACCATCCTCTAGTAATTCAGGATACAGTAAGTGGAGACAAGAAATGGGCACAGACATAGAGGACAGAGACTCGAGTATAGTTAAGCACACAACCGTAGAGTGCTATCAAAAGTAAGGAAGGAGAAATCCTTTAGTTACGGACAGTCAAGAAAGGCTTTGCTGATGCTGGAAATCTGAGTTGGGCCTGGAAGGATGGGCAGGATGTCAAAAAGCAGAGATGAAGTGGAAGAACATTCAAGATATGGAGAAAAGTATAAACAAAAGCCAAGTCAAGAAAGCATGGAGCATGTTTGTTGGATTCAAAATTTATCCAATTTAGATGAATTGTAGAGTATGTTCAATACATCAATCAATCAGATTGTTGTCAGCCTGGCAAAAAATATCCAAACACCCAAATCTGGACCATCCCTAGGAGTCTTTTTTTCATTTGAATCAAGGAAATACTGAGTGAGAATCAGTCCCCTGGCTGAAAGCAAAGAGACTCTTTTGGTCTGAGCAAGTAGAGACTGTTTCTTTGAAAAGTTTCTCCAAAGGTATTTCAAAAGAAAGTTAATCACTAGAAGGGAGGAGGGACAGTGATGAGCAGTGGGCCAGCAGAGAGAGCTCCAAGACAGTGTCTACAGACAGGCCTATCTAACATCGTTAGAACAACCAGCCACTGCCAGAAACCTCATAAGCTTCCGCATTGTATTTAGTGAGGTATGGAGGGGAGCCTGTGCAAAAGCATGGAGAGTGGGGAGTAAATGTCATGTGGGAAGAACAAGTGAGTCAGCTTGGCTAGACCCTAGAATGTAGGAAAGGGAATAACATGTAATGATAAGTCTGCAAAGCCAGGCCAAAGTCAGACTGGAAAAGTATTGAAGATGGATGTGAGAGACATTGTGGAGGTAGAATCAACAGACCTGGCAGCTGCCTGGATGTGTGGGACAAAGGGGAGTAGGTCAAAGATGACTACAAAGCTGCAGACCTAGGTGACTGGAAAGATTGGGGTACCCTTGACAGAAACAGGAAAGTTCAGAAGGGAAGGGTAGATTCTGAGGGAAAGCTAAGGCGTTCTGTTTTGGACGTGTTGAGATTCATATTGGACACCCATCAAGGAACACAGGATCAGAGAATCACAGGTATAGAGGTCCCTCGAAGCTCTAACCAATGATTCTGAAAAGTGGAGGTACCCAAAGAGAACGATGCATATGACAGCATCTATTTCACAGGTTTGTAGTCAGGATCAAATAGGTAACAAGTGGAAAATGCTTGGCAAGTCAGAAACCATGACACAGATGCTAGCTGTCTAGCATATCTAATTTTTAAAAATTCTTCTGTTTTGGTATAGTTGGCCTCAGTTGGATTTATGTTATCAAACTCCAAAAGGGCTTTTCAAAATTCTATTCTAAATATGCCAATTTCCTCTTCAAAATTATTATTCAAGATACTGCAAGTATTTTTATCAAATACAGTTCCTTGATAAAAGCAAAAAGAGATAACTATTATTTAGCAGGTGCTTCAAAGGGGAATTTGGCTGAAGTGTACTGCCAACGATGACCTGTACAAAGAAATTATGCGAAAGATATCAACAAAGGAATGTACAATTGGAAAAGGAGGCGGGCCAGTCATGGAGTGATAGGGAGGGATAACAGTTGAACAGCCTAGGTGTTTCAATGGAATGTTAGAAGATCTAAAAGAAGAAAGTCTCTGACTTTTTAAATGGATCACACATGGATGATTTACAGGTATCACAGAAGACAAGAAGTCATGAATAAATTGAGATCTGTGCCACTGGATGAAGTTTCCATGTTGATAAAATTACAGGCACAGTGCAGCACCAGAGGAAAGCAAAGATGGCATGCTTTACAAATGTGCCTTTGATACAAAGTCGGGGAGGAGGAACTAACTGGACAAATGACAGTCAAGCTTCAAGAAAAATCTTAATAGATCTTAGAATCATGTATGAATTTAATAAGCTGTATTTTATTAGAGACAGACAGAAGATCCTCACGGGTTCAGATCATATATGGACTATCATGCTCAGTTATGGGAGGCACATTTTATAAGGCACCATTGGAGTGTATGCACAGGAGGATGACCAGGACTGTGAGGAGACTATAGATAATGACATAAAGGACTGTTGGAGAAAATTAAGGATGTTTGTCCTGGAAAAGAGGAGCCTTCAGGTCATCATAGTAGTCTCCAAGTGTTTAAAGGCTGTTATTTGGAAAGGGGAATTAGATTTTTCTAATTCTCATTTCTTATTTTCTGCTCAGCCCCAAAGGGCAGAACTAGGAACAATGAGTGGACATGCAAAAAGAGGCAAACATAGTCTTGATATGAAAAAAAATCTTCTAGCAGAACTATTCGGAAGTGGACTGGGCTGCCTCACAGGGATTCTCCATCACTGGAGACCTCAAACAAAGGCCGTATGATCACTTGCAGAAGG
Organism: Notamacropus eugenii; assembly: GCF_028372415.1. Classification (NCBI taxonomy): domain Eukaryota; kingdom Metazoa; phylum Chordata; class Mammalia; order Diprotodontia; family Macropodidae; genus Notamacropus; species Notamacropus eugenii. Next base: position 36,298,376 of record NC_092877.1, on the reverse strand, counting down.
GATTCCAATCCAAGTATGGACTGGATTCCATGACTACCAATATTACTTCCAACTCCAAGATTCTGGGAATTTTTTTTAGTAGTTCCAATTAGTTTTTCTGGGTTAGGCCATGGCAATCTGACAACAGTGTTAGACATGAAAAGAAAAGGAGCAGGGATTACTATACATTTCAGCATTAAAATGTAATAAAATATAACAAATCTCTTGCAAATTTTTCTGAGTCAATAGCTCTTGTATTTTCTTTAACAAGATTATAGTATTTCCTTCTTCCTGTACCTTTATTTCTTCTCAAATAAAAATTAGAGCAAAACAAATAAAAATGGATATACCCTATAAAAATCTGATCTAGCTTGGTTTCAGAATCAAATTTTTCTAAGACACAATTTGAAATTCAGATATCACAATTAAAAAAAAAGTAAAACCAAATTTAGAAGTTCTTTAAAAAAATGGCATTAACCTAAATGCCTCACAATATGGTGATGGCTCAGCAAACAATAGTATAATTAACATAGTGGAATATTATACAGCAATTAAAAATGACAAGCATGTGTTTCATTTCATTACTTGGAGATGTATATATGAAAAAAAGCAGTACATAAAATAGTCTGTAGCCAATAATTACAGCATGTAAAGTCATATGCATGGATATTAAAATCTGAAAAGAATTGAGAGACATAAATAGAATTTTATGTTCTTTGGAATTTTTAACAAGTTTTTCAAAATAAATAAGTTAAGTCTGTGTTTCAAACAAAAGACAATCTGACTCCTTTCAACATTCTTAAACCAGTGTACACTGGTCAAACTCTCAAACCTTAAGTGATTACATTTTCACACTAAATAAAAAATGTAATAACAGCAACATCTTTTGGGCAAAGCTTCCGATTCAGTAATTCAAAGAAATATTTACTTGGTGTATAGAATGAGGCGATCACAGCTTATATTTAAATAGTGGATAACATAAAAATCTTTACTTGTTTTAAAGACAAAGGGTGAAAGGGAACAGCTTGAGTTTCCTTACCTCCACATTCAGACATATTGCGAGCTCCTGTGGTCTTTTGGTTCTCCGTATCCTCTGTGTTAGGGCAAGGTTCACATGTCATCTGTCCTTCATCATCTTGGTATGTCCCATTTGGACACAAAATGCATCGCCCTTGTCCTCCATCATACGTCCCAACGCTGCAAGAGACTAAAAAGCAGAAAACAATGATCTGGTCAGCAGAGAGCCTGGGCACAATCTATAAAAATCTAAAAGATGAATAGATAATGTGGTGATAAATAGATACAGCACTGAAACAAGCAAAAAATAAAGCTCTAACTTAGAAAAGTAATCTCGGTTCTGTGTTCCTGACTCCATCAATCCCTTATTATGTAACATTGGACAAGTTATCTTGGGGATGTTGTAAAGATGTGAAGATAAGGGTGAAAACTCCTCCAGCTCCCCAAGGACAAGTCTTTCAAAAGAGCCACATTTAACATTAAGGGATTAGCTCCACAGTCAGGGCTGAAACTGTATTTTTTTTTTTTTTGCAGTTGTTACTCAGTCACTTCAGTCATGTCTGACTCTCAGTGACCCTTTTTGGGATTTTCTTGGCAGAGATACTGGAGTAGTTTGCCATTTCCTTCTCCAGCTCATTTTACAGATGAAGAAACTGAGGTACACAGGGTGAAGTGACTTGCCCAGGGGTCGCCCAACTAGTAAGTGTCTAAGGCCAGATTTGAACTCAAGTCTTCCTGACTTCAGGCCCAATGCTCTAATCATTGCGCCACACTTTGCTGCCCACTTAACACTGAATGAATATCAGGAAAGCACCTGGGTGTCCACACAGAAGCAGACAGTAGCATAGTAGATAGTGCTGAACATTGAGTCAGGAAGACCAGAGTTCAAATCCTGATTCATACTCTTCCTAGCTGGGTGACGTTGGGTAAGTCACTTAACCTCTGTTTGCCTCAGTTTCCTCATCTATAAAATGACCACAATAGGAATACCTACTTTACAGCTTTTGTGAGGATCAAATGAGTTAATACATGTAAAGTGCTTTGCAAAGCTTAAAGAGTTACGTAAAGGCTAGTTGTGATGATCACTAATACTATGTATTACCCTTCAGTCTCACTACATCAGACTGGTCACCCTTCTTTTTGGATAACATAGCTCCTAGATGATAATCTTAGTGCACACAAGTAGCAGTACTTGTTGTTTTAGCAAACAAAACCATTTATCCAAGTTGATAGCAAACAGAAACCAGAGAACATATATATGTGAGAATATACCAGAAAACAGAGTGAATGAGTTCTCCACTTGTGAGTGAAATGAGAGACAGAGGGAGAGGGAGACAGGGAGAGTCAGAGTCAAATCTTATCCAAGGGGATTTATCTAAGTCTCTGGTATAGTAAACTGGGGATAGAAACGTGATCAAAGTTCCTCTGCAACAGGTCATTGTTTAGGAAAGATAGCGAAGCCTACTTAAGTTCACAACGTATTGCTTCATTGCCATTTGGGTCACAAGTCTGATTCTTTATATATTGTGATGTTTCATGCTTCATATAGCACCACTACAATAATACTGGTGTTTAAAAGATAAGCTTATTATTTCAAAGAAGAGCTTGGGATTGTTGAAAATGCTATAAATCTCCAAAATGAAATCTGGTTTCCTATCTCCTTCCTATTTATTCTGGCCCAGCTCATTATCTACAGAAGCGCCGAGGTCAGCTAGAGACAAAAGGGATGGAGTGTTGAGCTTGGAATCAGACGTTTGAATCCTGCCTCAGATGGCCTTGGATAAGGCGTTTAACTCCTCAGTTTTCTTGTCTATAAAATGAGGCTATAAAATAATAGCACCTGCCCCGTAGGGTTGTTGTGAGGACCTGATGATGTTTTGCAAAGCTTAAAGTTCTATATTAATGCTAGTTATTAGCAGAATCTGTTCAAGAAGTATAGAAGGATCAACTCATTGGGCTAACACAATATAGTCTGGATAACAGGCATTCTTCATCCTCTTGAATCTTCCTTTATGAATTGTTAGGCTGAACTCTCCTGAATGGCTGTATAACCAAATTAGAAGACTCTCTATCATTCCAGAACTTGATAGACTAAGCCCAGTGTCATCTACAAATAGGAACGCCTAAAGGATGTTACCAGTTAACAAAGGTTCTTAACCTGGGGTCCATGAACTTAGTTTAAATTTTTTATAACTGTATTTAATACGATCAGTTTCCTCTGGGTTTCTATTTATTTGATGTTATGTACATAAAAACTTGTTTTAAAATTTATTTTTAAATTTGTTATGTATTATTCTCATATGGGATCCAGACTACCAAAGGTTAAGAACCCCTTACATAGACAGTGCATGTCATAAGCAAATGTTAAGCTACATATGACTTCACCCATTCATCGCTTGCTTCTTATTTGGCTTATATTGAACATGGGCTTAGTAACCATACTATTGGAAGGATAAGGATCAAAACTATGCCCTCCCCAAAAAAAAATTGGTTCTGATACACATTTATCAGGTGAGGACATTTTCTTAGCCCAGATACTTTAATTAGGTGAAAACATATCTCAATCAGTCAAGAAATTTAAATTAACTATGAAAAGTCTTTGAAGGTCATTGGATTAAGTGAGATGATGCCACACATTAAGTTCTGTTACCTGATGAATTGTGTTATGGCCTCTGGAACTGTGGAGGTCCAGTGAATGGCAGGCAAGCCAGGAGAGCATATGTTCTGGCAAATCCATGAGAAGGAAGAACTTGGGGGAGGAGAGGGAACCAGCTGGACTTGTCCTCCTCACCCCTCTACCAGTTTGGTTAGATGACCTTTTAAGCTTTGCAGGATTCGGGGGATATTGGACTTCCTCTCTTCCCATCAGCTTCCTACAGGTAGCATGGATCAGCTGATGACAGTGTCTGAATTGGGAGCCAAGGACAGACTAGATGCAGATTCATGGCTCCATAAAGAGCCCAGCAAAGAAACTATAACACCCTCAGGACAAACTTATTGAGGGCCCCAGGTTTACAAAAAAAGAAGCACAGCAACAATGAGCTGGGAGTCACCCCTTTATCACATGTGCTCTCTAAGCCTGAACCCACTTTCCTCCAGACTCTTTCTCTGCTTGTGGGATAATGTGTCATGGAGAAAGCTAAGCCTGGAGTCAGGAAGATTCCTCTTCCTGAGTTCAAATCTGACCTCAGATGCTTACTAGCTATGTGACCCTGGACAAGTCACTTTAACCCTGTTGGCCTTGGTTTTCTCATCTGTAAAATGAGCTGGAGAAAGAAATGGCAAACTACTCCCATATCTTTGCTAAGAAAACCACAAAAGGGGTCATGAAGAGACAGACACAGCTGAGAAATGACTGACCAACAAAGGCAACACACAACAGTATGAATAACAACGAGCACCTCTATAGACTACAATTCTAAAAGGGCCACAGAGGGCCGAGACCAAAGCTACAGGAACCATAACCGCCTACAGGGCTTCATCCTCTTCTTCCTCCTCTGACTCCAATCAAACGTCCTCTCCATACTAAACACTGCACTCTTCTGACCACAAATAATTAGTGTTAGTCTCTGACTCCACCAATCCATTAGTCTGGTAGCAATCCTTCTTTTCCGTGACACTTCTAAATCCCCCTCTGACTCAAAGAACGGTTAGACACCCTGTTTGTCAGTTGATCGCACTGGCAAAGAGCATCAAAGAACTCTTCCCTTCTCGATCAGCAACATAATCACTGCCTCTTAGCCTAACAAGGACTCAATATCCTGACATCAACTCTCTTACCAAATAAACTTAGGTCAAAAGCAGAAAGAATAAGTTACCCACCTGGGGCACGTAGCAGTTTATAAGGTTATTAATATAAGAGGATATTTACATGAATGGTATCAGAATGATTTCAAGAATTATGCCAATGACAACTTTTAGAGAGGCTGATCAATGTGGTTTACTGCTGTCATGATACAGTTGGCAGAGAACAGATCTTACAGTTGTATAGACGAAGAGCCTGTTGGTTTGCCAGAAAGTTAGTCACACTTGTTTGCGTATGTAAATTCATTCTTTGGAGTCTTTTAAGGCACTAGAAGCCTTTTAAAGGGTCCCATTTTGGAGAGGTGAGAGAATTTTCTTACAACATCCTAGATCTGGCATTGTTTCTTAAAGGACCAGAGAGCCAGGAAAGGCACCATTGGCAGAAAGAGGCTGGGTAAGAAGGAAAGAACAAATCCTTTTTTATTCCCTGTGAAAGTCCTATTTCATATAACAGTCAAGGAAGAACCATTTTTCTTAAAAGAGCAACATCTATAGAAATAGCTCAGGTCACACTCCCTTTGTTGACTTCACAAATAACACGAGGAGCAAGCTAAGATTTGGTTCCCTCGACAAGTTCTCCATGTCAAGAACGACTTGAAGATAACTGTTTCCAAATGTGCTGAAGATCCAGCCCAAGCAGAACTCACTCAGAAATTCCAGTTGATTTTCTTTTCTCAGTTAGCAGCCTGAATGTTGTGAGCACACCAAACAAAGGAGTCAATTGCCTTGGTACACTTCATCTTTGCAGCCCCAGCCTTTGTACGCCTTCAGTGACCATTAAAATCCCATTCTCAAATCTCACACAGCTGTTTTTGGCCCCCTTTAAAATAAAATACGAGAAAGCTTTTCTGATGCAAAAGGCGAGAGGCCAGCGGGGGCCAGGATTAATAGCTACAAAGAGGTTGAAGGGCTCTTGCCTCTCCTTTCAGCCCCTTCCTCTTTGAGAAGTTGATGCTGTGGACAAACACTATGGTATCTCTGGGACTAAGAAGGTGAACCTAATAAAAGGGGTCAGTTTCCAGCATCTAACCATTTTCTTAAGAATCACGCCTTGACTTTAGAAGGAAAGTCACAAACGGCCAATGCAAAGGGATTCCCATGGTGTCCTCAGAGTTATCACATTTTCACAGTTCAGGAACTGAGGTCACCCTAAGCAGCAACATGTCCAAAGGATTTATGTTTTCTTCTCTTTCTGTGAAAGTCCCTGGTTAATCATGGCGACGGCAGGATCTCTCTGACTGGAGGATTTATTTGTAGTCTCTACCCAGGTTTTTTGTTTTGTTTTAATGTAAGAAAGCATTAAAGTAGAATTGGCCACTTGGAAATATTACTACTAACTGGGTCAGTGAGAAAAGACACGAGTTTCATAGTTGGTGCCCTGAAATAAACCTTTCATTCTCTTGTCTTCCAATATTCCTGTGGCTTAGAAATAAGAACTTTTTGCACTGGTTTACTTTTTCAGACCCCCACTTTCTAAAGTGCACCCTCCAAATGCCTCCCTCCCCTAAAATTATTCTTTCCAATATATTGGTTTTTCAAATTTAACTTTTAAAATTTAAGAAAAATCTATTTTTCTCCTACCTTGGAAAAAAACGAACAAATGAAATCCCTGTAACAAATACGCATAGTCAAGGAAAATAAATTCTTACACTGACCACATCCAAAAATATATGTCTCATTCTGCACACTGAGTCCTTCAGCTTTTGGTCAGGAAGTCCTTCCTACATATCATCAAAGGAATAGTCTTTTATTTCAATTGCTGCCTTGATATGCAAAGACATATTTGCATGGTCTATTATGAGGAAGATACTGTTCACTCAAAGACTGCTTTGACATCACTAACCAGCTGTAGTCAATGCATGTAAAATCTGATAGCAATGTTTTGGAAAAACATCAGAGTTCATCTACCTACTGCTTTGTACCTATCCACATAATCAATAATGGACGCTTTTTAAAAATCTTTTTTTACAGAAAATATAGGAAAGTCAGTCTAGTACAGTGAAAAGAAAACTGGACTGGAAGCCAGGAGACTGGCTTTATTCATTTATTTATTTATTCTGTTGCTTAACTAAGCAAGGCACAGTGCCCTTCTATGGCTCAGATCTCATACCTACAACATGTAATGGCCTATAGGATTCATTCCAGCAACTCCATGATTTTAGGTTGAGAAAATAATCACAAACAGAGGTAAGTCCTTAGAGGGCATGGGAACAAAATTAAAAAGGTAGCAGAGGGACTAAAGCAGGAGAACCATGTTAAAAAAAAAAAAAAAAAGCTAACTACACCCCTAGCTTTCCTTGACCTCTCAGGCTCTTTTCAATACTGAATCTTTCCTTTTTTCCTTTTCTTTCCTTGACTTTTCTATCAGGATCCTGTTTTTCCTGCTTTTTTGAAATTAATATTTCCTGGATATTTCTTTCCCACTTAATTAAAATTGCACCTTTCTGTTTTTGGTCTGGTTCTGTGAGCTCACTGATGGAAGGAGCAAGGTCTGGGTTTATTCCACATCAGGTCTCCATCCCTTGATTGACTCTAGTTTCTTTGGTCCTGAAAGTCCTCCATTTAGTAAAAGAATCCCTAATCTTCTCTCCAGAACATGTGGTCCAGTACCACTGTCCTACACTGTCCAGTGTTACCCAGGAACTCTTCTTTTCTCCATAATGCTTGGTTAGTAAACCAAGCATGGACTCAACTTTATCCTATAAACTTCTCCTCTTTAGAAAGCCTGGTTCTGAAAATCCTATCACTTGTTTAGAAACTAACTTATTTCTATAGTTCCAGAGTCAGCCCAGGAATCCTCATCACTCTACCACTCCTTCTAGCCAATGACAGTTCTGGGGCCACATGGTTCCATGGCAGGGCTTCACAGAAGCACAGGGCACTGAGTATGAATGCTGCTTTTCCCCACATGCAATCTCTCTCTCTCTCTCTCTCTCTTTCTCTCTCTCTTTCTCTCTCTCTCTCTCTCTCTCTCCTTCCCTCCCTCCCTCTCTCTCCCTCTCTCTCCCTCTCCTTCCCTCTCTCTCCCTCTCCCTCCCTCCCTCTCTCCCTCCCTCTCTCTCTCCCTCCCTCTCTCCCTCCCTCCCTCTCTCGACCAAATTCTCAGGTCAAGTACATGATTAGACATAATTCTATCTTTTTCAAATATAGTGTTAATGGGGATATTTCTATCTTGTACACAAGAATGATTCATGTATAGCTATACATCTGAGGCATCTTTAATACCAGAATAAATCCATCCGGAGTCAGCAACAGGAACCTAGGACAATGTCTGGGTGCATAATTACTACTACAGTTTGCCTGGGGAGACGAGACCTATGTATGCAAAACAATTGGAGAATAATTTTAAGGTAACATAAAACTGCATGGTCTTTGGGAAGTATCATAGCTTGGTGTTATTCTAAGGAATATTTTCTACCAGTTATATTAAGAATTCAACTATTATCACCCAGAATGTCTGACTTTTTTTTGTTCAACAACAAATCTGTATAATCATATTAAAATCACCTGATCGTTCTAAATTTTAAAATTTTTGATTTATTATAAATGTGTTTTTTGGAGGAAAATTGAGTTATTCCAGTCAGGTCAAGTTAAAAAACACAAAATACAGGTAACTCAGTCTTCATCTTCCTCCTCCTACCTCTTAATACTCTAACCTCAACCTTTCCAGGTTTCCCTCTCAGCCTTACTCTGTCTGTTCCCTGAACTCACTCAGCAGGGCTACTCACCGGACATACCTTCCCCAAACACTGAATCCCTTGGCCAACTTATTCTCTCAGATTCCTTCTCCCCTTCCTGGAAGGGATAGGCTGGGCCCCTCTAAGGCCTCTGAGACCTCATGGAGCAAACATAGATGCTCGTACTACTTAAATGAGCAGGGAGGCACCAACTGCAGATCCAAAACTGGAGCCCCACTACATATTACCATATTCTCTGCCTACGTGCTGCCACTGAGGCCTCCAGACCTGCCATGAAATACCATTTAACCTACTGATATACCTCCAAGCCTCTCTGGGTCACTCTGCCAATGAACCTTTCAACATACGTCATCTCCCCCAATTAGGATGTGAATTCCTAGAGAACTAACTGTCTCGCCTTTTAACTTCTATCTCTAGTCCTAAAAGCACAGTACCTGGCACATAGCAAATGCTCACTAAATATTTTTTCATCCATCATCTTGGGCCTTCTCCCACTCCAAGACTTTGCTCACCCTGCACCCTCTACTTGCAGCAATTCTGATGTCTACCTGCTGAGATGCTCTCTGTCTCCCAAGCCTCAGCTCAGATACCATATTCCAAACTCACAGAACTTGGCTCAAAATAAACTTCAGGAACACCATGTTCTGTCTTGCACTGTAGTTATTTGTGTGCTTATCCTATCTGTTCTACTAGGAAATGAGTTCCCTGAGGGCAAGAACCATGTCTTCTCTTTCTATCCCAGGTAGCCAGTAGCATATCACCTTGTACAAACAGAGGAGGTACTTAATAAAAGGTGATGAGTGCATAAACTTATGCAAGGTTTTCCTAAATGTTCATCTCCTATTTTTTCAACTTGGAATGAGATGTTTGAAAAGAAAATCTTCCATCTCTGCAGAAAATTTTTCTGCTACATTGAGGACTCTGTACTCTTTGAAGAATTTAGGTGCTTAAATGACCATCAATTACTGGCTAGACTTTTTTTTAATACGACAGTCTCCCCATCTCTCTCAAGCTAGAATGTAGGAGCTACTCACGGGACTGATACTATTACTTATCAGCATGGGAGCTTCTACCCCTCCTTCCTCTGACATGGGCTGGCTCCTTCTTCAAGCAGCTCCTGCTGCCGGGGGGCCTACCCTACCAATACTAAACTGAGTCTAGATACCTGCAGCTCAGGACTACCAAACTCAAGAGATACATCACACTCAGCCACTGCTGTAGCTAGGATTACACATGGACACCACCACCATAGCTTTCTTTAAAATCTTATCAGTACATATTATTTCCTAAATAGTGTCTCTTTAACTCTAAAATGTGTTATACTTGGTATTATTTCAAGGGTCCATGATTTGACCAGTGTGGATGCTGGATACTCTTCTCATTGACATAGATTGCAATTCATTTATGAGTTATTAAGTGATCTGCAAGATCATTTGCTGTGGCCAACCTAATGATAAGCCTCTCTCTCCAAATCTGGCATTCTAAAGACCCTCCACAGTTTGTTCTCTGTTAACCTGGTCTTTGGAAACTCCAGGTGACCTTCACACCTCAAGGAGGTGACGTGATATCTTTACATTTCTTAGCATGTTTCTAACATATTTGAAAAGTTTGCTTTAACCCAAATGATCACCTGGGTCATTCTTTGTAGCAACCTTCATTGCTCCACAAATTCCTGTTTTAATAGACCATGAAAAGACAACTTTCAAATCAGCCCCTATTTCAACGATCTCAACTTCCAAAACAATAAGCTCAAGTCAATGAGGTCTTACTGTACATAAATGTCTAAAAAAAGACACTTCTGATTAGGCAAAAGGAGTTAAAATATGGTCTACAAATTCTCCCCATTCAAGAATACCAGGATGAATGAAAAGAAGTTAAAGAAAGGTAGATTTCAGATCAAAATGTAAGAATTTCTAGCCATTAAAACTGTCGAAAATAGAATACACCATCTCAGAAGGAAGCAAATTCCTTGCCTTAGAGATATTCAAGCAAAGGTTAGATAAACCTGTCAGAGATTCACCCATCAGACAAACAAGTTGGAGGCAAGAGAGCTCTCCAGAAGTGGGTGCTGCATATGCACACGCACACATATACCCTCTTTCCTCAGTTTCCACAGTAATATTCCTTCCTCTTACAGCTACCAAAAACCAAGTCTTAAATCTAACAGAAAAAGATCATTGATCTAATTATGCTGTCAGATTCCATTCATTCTTCTGGTTTCATCCTTCCATAGTATCAGCAAAGTTCAGATCATAACCATTCTGGTTCCTGTGAATCCTATCAGATGAAGCAAATTAGAATGGCAAATGTCTTTAAGCTCCAAGCCCTTTCCCCCCACAATCCATAAACCCAACTGTCTGTGAACATTTTCTTTTAAAATCCAGGGACTGCCCAGTCCCATTGTGAATGTGTAAGGTGAACAGGGAAAAGAGACAACCGCTTTCTAAAGCATCCGACCCTTCCCCCAACTCCCTCCTCTGAGAAGTCCTCTCCCTGAAGCCTGAACCAGCACAACAGCCTAGTCAGCGCTATGAGGGGAAGATACTTAACCATTAATTCTTTGGTATTTTCTTCTTGGTATAAAATCTTTAAAGCTGAAATCAGGGTGATAGAGCCTTCTATGGCAAGAGGAGCTACAGGGAAAAAGTCACTCTGCCTCATTAAGAACCAAACAAAACAGAACACCACCTAATTTAGTTTGACAAGCATTTTAAAGACACATTCATTCACCACAGGCAGCTACATATAAAATACACTGCAACCTGAATAAGCTGTCATGGTCATTAGGCCTCTCTTAAGATAACATCTGACCCTTATCCTCAGACCTTTGTACTTGAGCAACATATACCAGGCAGTGTTACAGCAACATTCTCATTAGGATTTGGTCTACAGCACCCGAGAAATCAGTTTTCCCCAAGTTTCTATCACAAAGACTCACTGATGAATGTACAAAGCCATCCAAAAGCAATCTAACAAAAGTGGGTGGAGAAACATCTGACTGATGGGTCTGAGAAAGGGATGGTTTGTTTGTAACATAGAACTTTATAAAAAGAACCCCAGAAGGTAGAAAGGACCTACCTTGGGGACTGTTGGGAGGACGTTTTGTAAGCTATAAAGTATTATGCAAATAAGAGCTATTTTTTTTAAGGAAAAAAAGAGACTCTCTTTTTATGTGGAGGAAATGGTCACACCTAGTATTTAAATAAGACGAAAAAATTAACCGGTTTTATTTTTTGTTTAAGACAGTTGGGATACTGTAGGAATATTTGAGGATTTACTGAGCCAACAGAGAGATTGCTTTCCACTATATTTTGGAAAAGCAAAATGAACAAACAAAAATCTCAGCTTTAGGTTTCATCAGGTGAGTTCCCTTGGGTTTATATCAGTTCAATTCAATTCAACTTTGATCATGTATCTAATATTTATGTATGGCATTAAGCTAGATTTTGAGAATATAAAGGTAAAAATCAAACTATCCCGGTCCTTAAGGAATTTATCCTTACCGGTGGAAAATAAAATCTGAGAGATAGGTATAATAGAATGTAATTTGAGATTTCCTTAGAAGCAGAGAAATACAATTCAAGACAACTTTAAGTTACTATCTCACAGGCAGCACTAAAATAGCAAAAACCTCTATAGATAAGGTCTTTGGGGAAACTGAGTCACTAATACACTACAAAGAGAGCAATACAGAAATACGCAATACATCACAACACTGACCAAATCACTAGAGCTGGAATTGCCACGGCTGGGTCTGTGTCCTAGACATCATAAAAAGAAAAAAGACCTGTCTATACCAAAAATATTTGTATCTATTCTATTTGCAATAGCAAAAACCTGCAAACAGCCTGCATTAGGTAGTGTGCCCCAAGGAGCATGTATAGGGAATGGGGCTACAGGGGCAGGCAAGCTCCCTTGGTCCTCTACTCCAAGGAGGCCGAAGGCTGAGTCAGATAGGATTGGCCCCCTTGGTGAACTTTAAAATAGGAATGACACAGTCTCTCCCTTATGGTTCTCCTAAGCAGCAAGAAACTCCCTAGGCTTCCTGTGAAGGGTGAGGGATGGGGCTACCCCACCCCCCAACACTGGCAGACATGAAAAACTGTCCACACACAGCAGCTAGCCTCAGCCCGGGCCTTGCCTGTTTTGAGTTTCCTTCCCTGACCCGAGGTGACTGAGTAACAATCCTGACACACGTGTCCATCCTTAAAAGCAGCCTTAATGTTCAAGAGGTCAGAAGTTTCTGGGTTTCTCAGCTGGGGACTACTTCACTAGAGCAAGTGCCCTCTCTACATCTGCAAGAGCTCTTCTTGGAGAAGACTACCAAAAGGAGGGTCAGCTAAGCCAGAGGACAGGGCCCTAGAGGGCCACGCTTTGACAGCAGAAGCCATGGCGGAATCCAAGTGCTCTTTGGGCAGTCCTACAGAAGGTTTAAGTTTTAGTATTACTGGACGTGCACTTCTGCATCTTAGGTAGTATAGCATTCCTTCTGTGAAAAGGAAATAAACAGCCTCCCAATGACTGATTTACATTGCACATGGGGTACTTCTCTACTCCCCCATTTGGGAAAAGCCAAAACCTATGTTTTCAAATCATTTTCCCCAGTGCAAGCTGCTCAGAGGTTTTGTGATTCCAAGTTAGGTTTAAGCTAACATTCTGGAAATCTCTCCTACAATCTAATGGTATATTGTGTTTTCTAAAGTTAATATGATAAGGGCATAAGGCATACTCCAGATGGATAACCAAGGCCTTACAGGGGTGCTTAAATTTAGAGGTCTCCTTCAGCAGTATAAAAACAATCAAGAATAATTAGTTAAAATGGGAGGCTACTCCACGGCCCTTCTTCTCCCTCCCACCCAGTGCTTATTCTTCAGGCAAGCTCACTGGCACCTTGGCCCTAAGCTGCTCTCTTTTCCTCCTATCCAGAGCAGCAGCTTTAAGGTGATGTGGGGTCTCCCTCCCTCCAAATGAATCCATCTGAAAAGGACGATTTGCGGGCATAGCTTTTGTGGTAGATGCCCCAGGAAGAAAATTGATCACCAATTGTTCTGGGACTTAGCATCTAAATTCTCCTTAACAAGGACCAATGGTGTTGAAACTTCTTTTAATGATTTTCTCAGAAAATGAGGTCCTCAGACTGTCCTCATTTCTCTTAAACCAATAATCAAGTTTTGAAACTTACCATCGTGGGATGCATTACAAAGGGGACAGAATCCACATGACCCCAGTGACAGGGCCCCCAAAACAATTCTGAAAGAGTAGTGCAGTGCTCAGTGTTTAATTCTAAAAATATCATTTTTTTGTTTCAAAATATAACCCAGGTTTCTCTCCTCAGCAATCACTTTAAAGACTTGGGTAACCCTGCTTTGATTGCCTTTGAATTTGGACCTATAATGTAAACATATATATATGTCAGCCAATTAACATTTATTAAGGACCTATGTGTCAGGGGTTATACAAAGTACTGGGGACACAAATTCAAGCAAAAAGAAAGACAGTGCCTGCTCTCAAGGAGCTCAACATTCTAAAGAGGGAAAATGACAGAAGCAAGGAGGAGAGAGGGAGAACCTATTCCCTGGAGAAGAAGAGCCGGTTGTTCTGGGCCCTGACCCAAAAGGGAGACTCCAGGAAGAATGTATGCATATAACAATTGAATCTCTCACGATTAAGCTCTTCTCAGAACCTCCACTTGGGGGAGTGGCCCCCATCGGCCGACCCCTTATTCTCTGGACTACCCACCATGCCTTCTGTCTTCCAGTGGTAAGTGCTTTCTATTATTAGACGAGTGTTTGGTCAAAAGATAAGCTACAAGATGTTCTATGAGCAAATCAAGGCCTCCATAGTTTTATCCTCTTAAAGACAACACACAGGAATGACAGTCCTTTGTCACTTCAGCCCAGTGTGTTCTGAACACAGCTGAATTCCAGTCACACAATGGATGATGCTCACCTTTGCTCTCTTCTGTATCTAACACTAATCAGTCTATGACTCACTTCTCTAATTGGGGACAGCAGCAGATTATAGATGGGTTACATAATAAAGAAGGCTCTTTGCCAGTCCACTCACCACATTTGCCCTTTCTGGGCTCTTGCCCCAAGCCACAGGAATCCGTAGGGTATTCAGATCCTCTGGGGGACTTTTGTGCCACTTCAAAATCCATTCCTGACAAACGAACATGGAACTGCTCACGGTGAACTGTTTTCCGAAGTGTGCGGATCACTTTACGTAATCTCTTCTCTGTCTTTTTCAGGACACAGCTCAGATCACAAGATGCTATGAAATCAAGAGTAAGAGGTAAGAAACAATATGGAAAGGACATAGAAGCCACAGTAGCTGGCAGTGGCCAGTCTGAAATGCCAACACAAGCCAACATCCCAAAGCACAATGTTAGATAGGGGAGGGAAAGGTCTTAATTATGAGAAAGTAGTACTAGCAAACTAGGCAGCATTCAAACAAAACAGAAATTTGGCAATCAAAAAATGTCAGCTTTGGGTTCTTGTAAGGTAGGCAAAATCCTTCTGCTTTCAAACCAAATCAATGTAGGTTGGAGGCAAAAAAACCCAAAAAATACAAAACAAGAGACACTTCATTGTTTTTATTTTTTTGTAAAAAAAGATGAAAAGTGAAAGATGAAGAAATAAGGAACAAGCTGGGAGAAGCCTTGATGGCACCTGGGGAAACTTCAGACTAACCTGTCACCTCCTGTTGGTTTGCTTCAAGCTCAAAGTCAACACTGATCAACATTTCTTTAGTCGTGGTTGGTCTGCCAAAGGCCCCAGGGACTTGCTTGCCAGAGCCACATGTAAGGTTTACATAGTGGAAGCCCTCTTTTACCGAGCTGTACTCTGTGTGAAAAAAAAACAGAATTACAGGAAGCCAGATTCTAGCAAAACCATCAAGAGAACATTCACTACAGGGCCTGTAAACATTTTGTTATGAAAGCATTTAAGAGATCAAATGATAAACTCCAGACATCAAGTTACTACAATACGTACAAATGCTTTGCTCATATTTTAAAGAGCCACAGCCTCCTGGATCAGATCGCTTCCAAATTGATTCATCCTCCTGATAAGTCATTCTACTGAGAAAAAAACTTTTTCCTACTGATCAGAAGTCTAAGTATGCAAACAGTACCAATGCTCCTCTAGAGTATCTGCCAATTCCCTGGAGTTCAGCTTGTGTTATCACAACTGGTTATGTGCAAATAAATTATAACAACTTACATTTACATGTGTTTTGAGGTTTACAAAGTACCTTCCTCACCGCTTCGTGAAACAGGCAGTGAAAGAATTATTATTCCCACTTTATTGATGAGGGCATGAAGGCCCAAGAAAGTTTAGCGATTTGCCTAAATTCACAAAATTAATAAATAGCATTTGATAAACCCAAGAACCCCAGCTTCTGGGATAAGAACTCACTGTTTAACAAAAACTGCTGGGAAAACTGGAAAATAGTGTGGCAGAAACTGGGGATAGATCAACATCTGACACCGTATGCCAGAATAAAGTCCAAATAGATACACAACCCAGATATAGAGGCTAATAATTATAAACAAATTAAGGGAGCAAGGAATAATTTATCTGTCAGGTTTATGGAGAATGGAGGAATTTGTGACCAAATAAGAGACAGAGAACATTATGAAATACAAAATGGATAATTTTGATTACATTAAATTGGAAAGTTTTTGCACAAAGACAATGCAATCAAGACTAGAAAGGAAGCAGAAAACTAGGAAAGAATTTTTACAACTGGTATCTCTGATAAAGGCCTCATTTCTAAAATATACAGAGAGCTGAGTCAAATTTACAGGAATACAATACATTCCCCAATTGATAAATGGTCAAAGGATATGAATAAGCAGTTCTCAGAGGAAGAAATTGAAGCTATCTACAATCATATGAAAAAAATGCGCTAAATTACTATTGATTAGAGAGATGCAAATCAAAACAACTCTGAGGTACCGCATCACACCTATCAGATTGGTGAACATGACAAGAAAATGATAACTATTGAAGATGTGGGAAAGTTGGAACACTGATTCATTGTCGGTAGAGTTGTGAGCTGATCCAACCACTCTGGAAAGCAATTTGGAACTATGCCCAAAGGGTTATAAAAATGTGCATACACTTTGACCTAGCAATACCACTTCTAAGGCTGTATCCCAAAGAGATCGTAAAAATGGGAAAAGGACCCACATGTACAAAAATATTTATAGCAATTCTTTGTGTAATGGCCAAGAACTGAAAATTGAGGGGATATCCATCAATTGGGGAATGGCTGAACAAGTTATGGTATATGAATATGATGGAATACTACTGTGCTATAAGAAATGAACAGATAGACTTTGGGAAAACCTGGAAAGATTTATATAAACTGATGCTGAGTGAAATGAGCAGAACCAGAAGAACATATAACAGCTACAATTTGCAATGCTGATTTTGATAGTCTTAGCCCTTCTCAGCAGTGCAAGGACCTAAAACATTTCCAAAGGACTCATGATGCAAAATGCCATCTACATCCAGAGAAAGAACTATGGAGCCAGAATGCAGAATGAAGCAGACCATTTTCTTTTTTGTTATATTTCATTGTGTTTTGTTTTTTTTTTCATGGTTTCTCCCATTCATTATAATTTCTTCTATCCAACATATGTGTAAATGTATTTAATAGGAATGTATGTGTAGAAACCATATAAGATTGCACGTCATCTTGAGGAGGGAGGGTGGATGAAGGAGGAGAAAATTTAAAACTTATGGAAGTAAATGTTGAAAACTGAAAACAATTAATAAATTTGAAAGAAAATAAAACACCTTAAAAAACCTACTAAATGGCCCCACTGGAATTTGTGCCTAGGTCCTCCAACTCCCCTTGCTGTTTCTACCCTTATGATCTTAAGGCTTTTTTCTCCCATGAAGTTGTGAGCTGAGGAAGGGGTAGCTAGCTAGTCTGACCGAAACTGGCCCAAGCCAGGAAAAGACACAGCTGGAGAACTGTACTCTGTATTCTTCCTTAATTCTTTTTCTTTTTAATCCAAATCCTACTTTATTTACTTGGAAGTAGATGTACTGCTGAGGTGTCAGAATCTAGCAAAGTTGGTCCAATAAAGTCACAAGTAGTCAGAGCATTTTATACTTATTGACCTCCTTTTTCAACACAAAGATGCCCCACACTTCACAAACCATATAATCAAAAGCCTCCTGAAATTCAGTCCAGTATTAGAGGTTGAAAGAAGTAACAAAGATCCACACTAAACCACTCTAAAAATGAAAAATGTGTGGATACAATAAGATAGACTCTTCCAAAAGTCTCAATGTGGTTTCAGTCACTGTAAGTGATTCCTGCTTAAAACTGCACCAAGACTTTTGGGACAGCCATACCTTTGTTAAAAAAAAAAAAAAAAACCTCTGGAGAACTCATGATTTGATCCAAAATGCCCTCACCCAATTGAAGAACACTATCCTTAAACTAAGCTGAATTCAGGCACAAGGGTATCTTCGGATAGACCTTTTGCTGTCTCTAAGCCTCCAATTTAGTTTCCCCAAACGTGCAAACGAGCTCTTATTGCCATATACTTTGTGCCATGGGGAAATATCCATCCGTACCTGGTATCTTTGGTGGCAGGCCCTCTGGAAGCAGCTCAGCCTTTTTCAAACTGCATTTGCCTTCGTTTAGCCTAAAGGTGACACTTGTCCTGACAATGGCGACATCTTCAGAAAGAAACAAATAAGAGATGTTACCCTCAGAGGCAAAGGAATAAGACCAGGTAATACCAAGCCTTCCACTGGCAAGGGTACATTACACATTTTTAATACTTTAAAAACACCAGACTTCTGTATTTGCTACCTTATCCATAGCCTGAGAAAAATCTAAACCTCTTAGTTGTTGATTTAACCCCAAACTGGATTATTAGATACCAGAATCCTGTTTATAGAGCCAGAAAAAGTCTGTGTATAAAGCTTTATGTATCTCTCCACTTAAAAAAAAAAAATCCAAAGTAAATTGTTTCTTGAAGGATGCACTTTATAGAGAAATGTCTGCTGAGACAAACTAAATGCATCAATAAATTTTTCAAAGAAAGAAAGATAATCCAAAGTTCAAATATGACAGAAAAAGTATTGGAAAAGCTGCAAGGGAGTATCTTACGTAACTTTCTGAAAGGTCAGGATGTCTTCACAGTCCCAATTAGAACAGGGTCTGTAGAAGTCAACAAGACTTCTCTGACATTTGAAAAAAAGAACCCTCTAAAGGCAGCCTTCCAGAAAGACAAAGCAGAAATTTCCAAAGCCATTACCTCACAGAAAAGCACAAAAAAACCAGACCAAAGTGCAGATTTATGTGCACAAGACAGGATGGGACCAGGTTGACACGCCCATTGCCTTCCCAGGGCTTTAGCGCAAAGAGGGAAGATGGCTTTATAATTTGAGAGTAAGGCTGATATTACTGGAACTAAATGTAACGAATCCCATCCACCTCCGAGGGTGGACATGGGTCAGGTGACCGGGTTGCCTTTAGCTCCCATATATCCGTGTTCTGGGAAAGGGCAGGGTTTTAAACAGACTTCCTGTGCTTCCAGGATGGGTCTCCAGGGCCCAGATGCTGCTTAAGTTGCATGGACAGCTTTGCAGGCACACTAACCTGCCCCCACAAGAGCTCTTGTGCAATATGGGAGTGAGGGACAATTGTTTACATGACTTCTCCAGCTATAAGGGCTTATAAGTGCATCCCCAAGTAGACATAGGTCAATCAATCAATCAGCAAGTACCAATTAAGCAGCCCCATGTGCTGGCATGGAGCAAAGGGCCAAGGGTACAAATACTAAAATAAAATGGTCCTTGCCTTCAAGTTTACATTGAATGGAAGTGGGGGATGTCATGTGCACATAAATGATTGCAAGGTACTTCCAGAGGGAGGCATCTGGGCCTTGTGGGACCAGAAGAGGCCTTGTGTAGGAATTGGCATTTGACTTGAGCTTAAAGGAAATTAAGGATTCTAAGAGGCAGAGATGAGGAGGGAGGGCATCCTAGTCAGGAGGGAAAGCCTTTGCAAAGGCATGGTGAGAGGGCATGGGGAATGTCAAGAATAAGGAAGAACAAAAAAGTCAGCTTGATTGGCACAGACTGCATGAGGAGGAGTGATGGATAAGGCTGGAAGGGTGGGTTGGAGCCATATGGTAAAGGCTTTAAAAGTCAAACAGCATCTGCGAAATCCCATTACTCTGTCTCCTTCTGAGCTATGCCAATTGTGAGCCTCTGCATGTGCTAGGGCATACATGTTCCCTGTGTACCTACCAGTTTCTCTGGGGGTTTGTGGCAAATCCTGTTCACCAACTGAGAAGTTTCTTTAAACTGTCAGTTGTTACTTCATGTGATAAAACTGGACATTTAAGGGATGGTTTGGGTTAAGAGCATTTAGTATTAGGCTTGAAGGCCATGGGCAAGGAAACATTATAAAATGCTATTTGTGTGCAGGTATGATTTACAAAATATTCATATCTATTATGTTGATTGGTCCTCATGGAAGCCCACGAAGCAGACAGGCAGGGGTTACTGTTCTCACCACTGTCATTTTACAGATAAAAACGTGGACAACTCCCACATGACTCTACTTGCCTACCTGACAAACACAGAGCATTGTTACCGAATGCCCAGCTTTGGTAATTACCCAATGAAGCAGAATCATTAGATTTATGGAGTTGACTCCTGAGATGAGAAGAGGTGCCACAGGTGACAGAGTAGGCATCGTGATATCCTAGCAGGCAGAACACAGAAGTCAACAATTACACAGAAGAGTACATCACACAGGTGACACAGATAAAATCACCACCTCCATGGAGCAGAAACTCAAACCATTCTGGCCTTTGCTGTCTACGGCCTAAGGAAAAAGAGGTTTACTTAGACAAGGCGCCAAGAAAGTTCCAAAAAAAAACCAAAACGGCCCTTTGGTTAGAGTGTTCTGTGTTCACATAGCACCTACTGTCTTGGTCCCAGGCATCCACTTATCCCTGCCTCAGGTAAAGCTGCCTTGTTGGGGGTGGGGGTGGGGAGGGCAGGGTGAGGTAGACCTGATCACTTACCTAGAGAGAGGTGGACATCTGAGGGACAGTTTAGGAAGCAGTTATCCACTCCACCACTCTTAGTACAGTGCATGGACACTCTGGGGGATCTGTTACGCGGAAGGAATCCCTTTACCTCTAAACAGGACAAAACACAAGCATGTAAACAGAAAAACACTTCTACAATTAAAAATAATGGAACAAAAGACAACAATATGAATAGTCCAAAGCACATTCCATGTAACTAACGTTCTGGTCAGAGAAGAAGAAAGCCAGAAAAAAACAGAGACAGGCCCTTCATGCGCCATCCCAGGACAACAGCACTAGGTGAGCTCGTACAGAGAAGCCCCATAGAAAACAGACATACACACCTGACAGAAACACAGAAGAGAATCCAAAGACCATACAAAGCATCTCCTGTTTCTCAACCATTTTTAAACAATGGGCAGCCTATCAAGTGCAAAAAGCATGGAGGACATGGTGAGCCACTCCACACAGCTGTCCGATTAAGACTTGTGAAAATGCCCATTGCTGCCCCACCTTCTAGTCAAACGGTCAGAGCCTGTGGACGGAGCAAACATGAGCAGCGGCCTTACCCACACAGTCCTTCTTGTTCCAGTGGAGCTGGTGATCAGAGAGGCACTGGCACTCGTAACTTCCCATAGTGTTCACACAGATCTGCTGGCAGCCTCCATTGTTGATGCTACACTCATCAGTGTCTGAGGAAGAAAATCATCCTTGGTGAATGGACCTCATACCAGAGTTAGACGGCAATAGACATCCTCTCACGCTAAGGAAAATCTCCCTGATACTGAGAACCATACAAAAGTGGAAACAGATACCTCACAAAATGGCAAGCTCCTCATTGCAAAGGCTCTTTGGAAGCTACACAGGGATATTGTAGAAGACATTACTGATCTCATGGTTTGAGCCAGATGATTTCCAAGGTCCCTTTCAATTCAGAGATTCTATGATTCAGTTATATATCATCTTTACCAGGGGTGGGGAAGATCACCCAGGAACTTTACCCTCTGTGATCAGAAACAAGGGAACTGCATGATACAAATCTTAATAACAGTTTGCATGTACATAATGCTTTCAGGCAGAGGAGTCTAATGCATGGCCTGGGCCCCATGCAGCCTACAACACTCCCAAATGCAGCCCAAACCAGATTAAAATGCAATTAGAAAATATTTAACAAAATAGACAAAAATACAATAAAACACAGATATTACATTTTAAAACTAAGTCAGTATGTGATTCTCAGGGATTCTTACGTATAGATTAATGGTCCCCATTTCTATCTGAGTTTGACCTGACCACTCCAGGATATACAACGTCTTCTCCTAACAACAACAACCCTGTAAGATAGATGGTGCAAGTACTCTCTCCATTCTAGAGACGAAAAACTGAGACCCACAAAGGATGAAGTGAATGGTCCAAGGTGCACAGTATGTGTGTCCCCAGACCACCCCAAATCTTCTAACTCTTACTCTAGGGCTTTTTCCATAATCACTTGCTGCTTCCCAAATAAAATTTTTAAAAATTTTAAATTTTAAAAATTTTCTGTAGAAAACATGCTTGGCATTGATTTACCCCTTCACCTGTTAGTCATTCGTCTGGATTCCTGGATTCAATAGGACTGGCACAAGTTTCACCAGTGAGTTGATTCACTAATATCTGTAATCAAACCAGTTCCTCTCTTGCTTCCTATGTTCCTCTGTGTGTGTATTTGTATGTGTGTATATACATATATATGTATACATATGCATACATGTATATATTCTTTACACATCTCTGACATATGAGAGAAAACAGGCATCATTTTTCCTAGAATGATAGACTATAAGAGGGAAGGAGGGAGAAGGGAAATGGAGCTATCGCAGGAGAGGGGACTCTGGGGATACTGGGCCTCAGCACTTGGGCATGGGGAGCTTCCTCACTGCCCCCAGGCCTGTGGTGGTACATTGCTGAAAGGACTTGGTACTCTAAAGCTCCCAGCTCCTTATTAGCTGCTGAGCAGAAACAGCAGGTGACTTGTTAGTTACTTTAAAAGGGTGACCTCAGTCTCAATGTTCTCTTCTAGCATAGTTGTATCAAGACTGTTTTGAGCACTTCTCATAAAAGTTTGGAGAGAGTTGGTTTGTCTTACCCCTCACCCTAGCTACCATGAGGCTAGGGGCACATGGCAAATAAAAGCACAGGTGTGCCTGAACCTG
The DNA here is from genome assembly GCF_028372415.1 of Notamacropus eugenii. Lineage (NCBI taxonomy): Eukaryota > Metazoa > Chordata > Mammalia > Diprotodontia > Macropodidae > Notamacropus > Notamacropus eugenii. The sequence continues at coordinate 36,275,610 of NC_092877.1, read as the reverse complement.
CATCTTTTGTATTTGAATGGATATCTCCCTGGATAAGCTTGAAGATGACTTTGTGAGTTCAAGAGGTCCAGAGTCCTAGGTCCTTTTGGCCAGAGCTGACTGATGGCAAGGAGAAGAATCTCTGATAACTGCTCTAGGAAAAGATGACAACCAACTGGAGAATGGGTCCAAGCTTAACTTGTTTCATCAGTTATAATCTGGGAGCTGGCTGGACAGTGCAGAAGGTGAAATATAAAATGCTTATTGAGCAATCCTCCAAAATTCTTTATATTCCACTGATGCTTAAGTATTAGTCCCCTGGCAAAGTTTAAGTTACTGAATACTGTTTTAAGCTTCTCAGTGTAGACTGAGTCTTGTGTCTTTTGGCATTCTTTTTATGTGCTAAAAATAAATACCTACCCCATATCTGATCTATATTTTACAGTGAGTACCTTTCTACTCTCCACGTTAGGGAGACCCTAAACATGAACCACAGTCAAACCTTTAAATAAGTTTTCTCAAGGGTGCTGGGGTGGGAGTTTTACCAGTCAAAGAAAGTGAGAAAAGAAAGCCTAATCCCTCCTCTCATTAGAGGCATGATGAGCTCCAAGACTGAACAGTCTACATACATGGTTCCAGAATAAAGAGACTCCTCAGGGCAAAGCAGTGAGTGGAGTGATCCAGCCCTTGTGGGCCTAGAAGCAGTCCCTAAATGTTACACTTGATATGAGTCACATTAGTCAGTGGCAAAACCAGGAAAACCCACATCTTTCTAGCATCCATCCCAAAATTCAAAAAGGAAAACAAGGCAAAATATGACTTCCTCCCCATACCTCAAAACCAAATATATACACATTTGCTTGATGTCTCAGTATAAGCAAATTTACAGGTTTCAATCCTTTAAAAAGTTCTCTGATATATTAGCAAGGCATTCAGTTTTTAACCCAAATAAGAGTAGGCTAATGGGATACTTAATACAGGCATAAGACTGGGATCCAAACCATCCCAACCCATGTTTGGCTTGATATATTAAATCAGGGAAGAACAATGCTCAATCAATTTCTCAATCAAGGAATATGTCTTAGACTGACATAAGGCCTTTAACTATATAAGAACTGTGCTCTGACAGGCCAAGGAGGCTTGATTAAGCCCAAAGAATCATCTATAAATTAACAAGCGAGCTGAAAAAGAAGAAATTCTAGAAACTAGACTGTGTGGTTTTCCAGCACATTCCTAAGGAAGAATTTTCTGGGAGGAAGGAGAGTCCTTAGCTCCAGCCTTAGTTAGATCTCTTTCTTAGGCGCCTCCTCCTTTAGACCAGAGTGGGACTTTCCAAATCAAAAGGTCCAGAGGAAGTTCTACTTCCATCTTCTCATCAGTGCCCTAAGCAGCATCCCTGGATCAGCGGGCAGGAAGGTCTGAATCCTGCATCATCAGGACTCGTAGTCCAACAAACAGCTCAGAAAAGAAACAGCACCATGCTTAAGGGGAACTTCTTTGGTATCCAGAAAACAGGAAAAAAGGATTTTCAGGAACTCTCTGAGCTTGAGATCACTTTCCCCTGGACTCTGGATGAACTTGTGGGATTTTGTATCACAGACCTGGAAGAATGTATAGTACCAATGGTGCTTACTGTACCTCTTTAGAAAATATCCATTTCTAAAATGTTACTGAAGCTTAGCTGACTAAATGACTCAATTTATAATCTTGGGGGAAGCACACAGGTGAGAGCTCAAGTTGATAGCGAGAGAGAAAGCCACTCCATTGGCTCCTCAGGGTACCCCAGAATGCTGAGGGGGCACTGGACTTATCAGTGGGAATGGATTTGGGATAAGGATCCTCAAGCTTACATGAGCTACCGAGGAATGAAAAGTTGTTGGACTCATTTTAGTAAACATCTGCTTTCCTTTTCACAGCACACAGAGCATGAGGAAGCAGACTTACAACGGCAATCACAAGAATTCAAGTTACACATTGGCAAGAACTTTTTGTCCATGAGGGTTATTAGAGGAGAGAACACCTCTCATGCTCACATTCGGCCCAGATACTGATTCATAGCATTAGGACCTCTGACTCAACAGCAAGCTTGTGAGCAGACTAGGGTTGGAGCTCTGCTAGAGCTTTCCTCTCTTCTTCTCTGGGGTTCACAACCTTCTCTCTAGGCTGATCATTTCTGCAAGATGCAAAACCTCTTCCTGCCCACCTTCCTCACCTACCACCCCTGAGAGATGAGGCCAGGTGGTCCACTGGCCTCCTCAGGTTGAACACTAGAGCCTCAGGCAACTCAGGTAAATGGAGATAATAAAACTTCCTATTTTACAAGTTGTTGGGAGGCTTTGTAGAAATGAGTTCATATCTCTCCTCCCTCAAGGAGAGCTCCCTAAGATCCCTCTAGGATTGCTCCCTCATAGTGGCCTTTCTGGATCTCTCCTTTGCTTTTCTATTTCATACTTCCCTGTATCATTCTTACTTGTGTATGCCTTATTACCCCACCCCTAATTAGATCACTAGCTTCATGAAAACAAGCTCTAAGCATCCTATCTTTGTATTCTCAACACATAGCCTCATACCTTGAACATAATAGGTGCTTAATAAATGCTTAAGGGAATTGTTATTAATCAGTTTGTAGGATTCACTTCCTTACATTACAAGTACAATTGTTCCCTAGCAAATAAACAGTTTCACAGCTGAAAGAGCTCAGAATTCCCTTCTGTTCCATTTCATGCTGTTGAGAGGAAACAAAACTGTTGGAAGTGTTAGTCATCTCACTCTTACTGAAAGCCAACATGGGCTGTTGCCCTTGTAGGAAGGACAGAAATTTTCCTTTCATTATGCAATACGGAGGAAGCTAAAGAAGCTTCAAGACTGGACCCATTTCCTTTTCTCCCCAAGTCATGGTCACCCCAACATGATGCATTTCCCTCACCTCCACAATGCGTGAGACCGTACAAGGTGTATCCTTTATTACAAGCACATTCAAAGGTGCCAGGGTAATTGATGCACGTGTGGTCACAGGTCCTTGCAAAAGAGCACTCGTCGACATCTGTAAATTTCCAAAGAAGGGTTAGCAATGTTTTCTTCTAAAGAATTCATTCAGCTGGACCTCAGTTGAGAGCACTCGTAAATTCAGGAGCAAATTCCCTTGTAGCAACTAGTTCATCCCATCAGAAAGCCTTTATCACTAAGGTCACAAATCAACCTGCATGGGACGACTGCCAACACAGCAGCATAAAGGACTATGCCACAATATGAAAACTTCTATTATGCAAACATTTTAATAATATCTGCTGATAATAAAATAACAATATCATTTCTCACAGAATTTGAGAGTTCAAAGGCATCTAAGTCTAACCCTTAACAGAAAAGAAATATCCTCCACAGCATAACTGACAAGGCATGGGCGTCCAGCCTTTGTCTGACGATCTCCAGTAGAGGGAAGACCCGCCATTTCACTTTTAGAGGGCTCTCCTTTTTAGAAGTTGTCACTGACCTCAAGCCTAAATTTGCCTGTCGGCAACCATCCCTCCAATCCTGAGTTCTGCCCTCTAAGACCAAACAAAGGAAGTTGAATTCCTCATTCAGCTCTCAAACCTTTAATTACTTAGATAGTTATCCTGTCCTTCTCCAGTCTTCTTCTCTTTACCATGTTCACCATTCCTAGTTCCTTCCACCGATTTTCACGTGGGATAAACGTGAAGCTCTTCACCATGCTAGATAGATAGATATATATACATATATATAATTCTTTGAGAGGTATACATGTGTGGCATGGTGTATGAAGAGACACCTTTAAAGTCAGGTTTAGTCTCTGATCAGGTGAGACTAGTCTGCCCAGAGCTTTAAGATTTTAACTCCAACCCTGTCCAAGAATATGTTAATTACTATTACCTTCAAAAGGGTTCCACAAGAACAGTGTTCACTTAAATTTGAAGATACAACTCCGCTTTGCAGACAGACTTTGTCTTGGTCACATATTCCAAGCCTGACCTGTTGCCCACTATTACCCTGCTCAAGACCCCTAGGAGTATCCGTGTCCTCATTAAGCAGCAGGCATGAGTCTATCTCATCACAGCCTTCTTGTCTGGCCTCATCTCTGCATTCCTCTATAGGCCAAGATTTCTGCATGCCACTTCCTGGACATTTCAGTGGGTTGCAGTAATTTCTTTAAATGGAAAAGTTAGTCTAACAATCCAATTTAAGATCATTCTGCATTAGTGGATTCGCTAAGGTCCTTTTTCTACACAGCTAATACAAAATCATGGTGCTATGAGAAATGATCAAAGGATTTCAGAGAATCTTAGGCAGAATGAACTGGTATAGAACGAAGTGAGCAGAACCAGGAAAACAATTATATGAATAAAACACTGTAAAGAAAGCAAAGTACAAAAGCTAAAGGAATCTGATCCAAGCAGTGACCATTCATGTCTCTGGAGGACCCATGATGAAGCATGTTACCTTCCTCCTGACAGAAATGCAGTGGATACAAGGAGCAGACAGACAGACGGATGGATAGACACACAAATGATAGATAGATATGCATGTATGTATGTATAGATATATATACACACAGAGATGCTTATATATAGATATATAGAGTTACATATAGACTTTATAACTGCCTCAGACACTCCAATCTATCCCTCACATAGCTACCAAAATAATCTTCCTAATACACGGGTTTGACAATAGAACTCTCTATTCAAAAACCTCAGTGGTTTTCCATTGCTTATAACATAAAATACAAATTCCTTACCAGGCTTCAGATCCTGTTTCAGACACTTCCTACCTATGGAGCTGGGACCTCAGAAACAGTCTTGCCAAACCCACCCCTGAACAGGAATCCCCCTGACCACATTCCTGACAAGGGTCATCCAGCCTCTGCTTGAAGGCCTTCCATGCCGAACCAATTCCAGTTTTGTATCACTTTGTTGGGAATGTGTATCTTTTAGCATTTTGCCCCTGTGTGCTCTGCCCTTGGTCTTCTGGGACAAAGAAGAACAAACTTAATCCTTTATTCACCGGGTAGCTTTTCAGTTCTTGTGCATCCATGGAAACAGGAGAGGGTGAGAAGGGAGGAACGGACAGTACTTTTGACAAACATGTATTAAGAGCTTCCTCCCACAGACTTTGATGGTGAATGTTTTGTCTACTCCCCACACGCAGAATCAATCAGCAAAAGGACATAGTATAGTCCATATCTCTAATAGTCAACCAGCTCTCACCATTTAAAACATCACCCATGTGATATAGATGCAAGGAATGTATGCTTCCTGAGGGTTTCTCCCCTTATATGTCCCTTTAAAAACTTATAAGAATAATGCCCCCATATGCCTGTCAAAGCTTGCCATTTCCAAACCGGATACAAGGATCAAATTCAGTTGCTAATCACTGACAGGCACCAACACCTTGCTATCAAAAGCTTTTGAAAGGCAGATGCTTCTATGACAAGGTTTCTTGATATTTGAGAAAATTCAGTTCATTTCCTTATGTCAGCTACAAAACATGTCCCTGGCAGGATGGCTGAACACCTGCTCGTATTCCTCAGATACACTTCACACGAAGAACTAAGATGATGCCTTTTAAAAAGAGGAGGGACCTTATTATGGGGTTTGACTTAACTTGTTCTAAATTTTCCTTTCCCTCCTAAGAAGAGCAAATTTTTCAAAGTCTTTGATCATGAACTCTTTGATATACATAATATACCCATGAAGCACATAAGAATTTTTGTTCTATTTCACAAAGATATAATTTAGATAGGTGACTAGTTCAAGGTCATGCAGTGAGTCAATCTTCAGGTTTTCTCAGCACATACCTTGACAAGACTTTTCATCTGTTAATAATTTAAATCCTTTCTTGCAACTGCAATCAAAACTGCCAACAGTGTTTCTGCAGAAGTGATCACAGCCTCCATTATCAATCTGACACTCATCAATATCTGCAACAGACAAATGAAAAAATGAACACATCTGTTGATTTTCCCTATGAACCCCTAAGATGCTTGCCAGTGCTCTAGAACTCCCAACAATCGTTCATCAAAGAGTTTTCAGAGATATTCTACTTCTGGGTGGTTTTCTGCTTTAATGTTGACGCACTCATTATTTTCCCACATCCTTTTTTTAAAATATGGTAATCTTCATCTTTCTAGAATATATTTAGAACTCTTACATTACTCTTCCCTAGCCATCAGGAGCAAAGCTATGGAAAAGAAGAACGAGGTTTTCTTGCATTCTCCTCCGTTCAATGCTCAGTTTCTCTCAGTAAGTCCCTCGTCCCATTTTAATCATTAAAACTTTTTAAGGCGCTTAAACACTTGCTATAAAACTAGAACAACAACAAAATACTCAATTTTTAAAGACCATTTCCTGATACTCAACATTATTTTACACTTTTTCAATTGATACAGTTGATAACAGATAATTGAAACAGATAACAAGTTATTTTTTTTTAACATGCTAAGTAACCAGTCCTTTGTACTTATGCCCATAAAATATCAAGAGGCCACTGAGATCCCCTTGATCAGTAAGAATTAATGGGTTAATTCTTCATTAATTTACTCTGGATAATTATCTAGGTGGTTATTTATAATATGCTGATATTATCTCTTCAAAATGGATTATTTCCTTGATCTTCTGCCTTTTTTTCTAATAAGGTTATAGCGTGAAATGAATTATTTGATGTTCATAGAGGCTGACCTTCCCAGCAGCTAACAGAATTAAATTAGCTTTAATTACGTGCTTGCTCAATCACAAGTTTTCACTGGCCCAAATAAGAAAATCTACTATTGATATGAGTCATAATCAAATCTGAAGGCACTCAAGAGGTGGCAGAGATGGGTGCAGATGGAGAAGAGGTATCTTCATTGTATCACAGTGCTTGGATACACATTTCCTCTACTGCGAGGGAACCTACCTTTACATGTCTTCCCATCAAACTGAAGGGTGAATCCCACAGGGCAGCTGCAGTGAACACCAGTAGATGTGTCCTTACATGTACGGTCACAGCCTCCATTGTTTACAGCACATGTTTCTGATAAAAAAAGAAAGGAAATGAAAAAACTGTTTGCTTTTCTGAGAAGAAAGATCTTCAGTGTCTCAATGCTCCTACATGACTGAAAGTTCAAGGAAGGCCAAAAGCAGAATGGGGTACATATGATGGAGTCAATGTCATCACCACCTGCTGTTGGGACTCCTGGCACCTGGTGCAGCCCATTGTAAGGGGAGAATGTGTCTGTTTTATCACTGGAAGGCTATATCTTCATAAAACAACAAAGGGTTGGAGGGGTGGAAAAAGGCAGCTTATGCTCATGGTAAGAGTACCGGACCTGGGGTTGAAGCAGAATGTTACCATCTGCTCTGTTGCTGTCCACTTCTCTCCACCAAGAACACTGACCCTCCAGAGATCATGCTCCCTAACCCCGGATAGAAATGAACCTCTCCCCTTATTGGTTGACCAAGTGCCTGGTACACAGTAAGCATTTAATAAATGTTTACTGGTTGATTGATTGGTGGGTCAGTGAATAAAAACTTGCCTCAGTCCACTTTAACTAGAAGGCCCCAGACCATGCTTCCCATTCTCCAGTCAGCCACTCATTCCAGAGAATACCCCTGCCATCTGCTCCCTGCGCTGGTCAAAGGTCCAGTGGTTCAAGCATATCTTGAATTTAAATCTTGGCTGTATTACTCACTCTCTATCTGAGTGAGCTGCAGTAAGACACAACCTCTCTGCTACTCATTTTCCTCATCTGTAAAATGACTAGGTGGTACTAGAGAACCTCTGAGGCCACTTCCTCAATCATGATCAGGGATCTTGTGACCTATTGATATATAATAAGTCACTTTACTTCTCGGGACCTTAAGTTATCTCTCTGTAAAATGGGGACAGCCATCTGTGCATCTAACCGTGCTGTTGTAAGAAAAAGTCTTTGTGAACCTAATAATGCTATAGAAATGAAAGTTCCTATTGCTAGTTGATATCCACTTTCCTGTATGCCAGGAAGAGAGGTGCCCCAGTTCTGGACCAAGAACACTAGATTGAAAGTTAAGAGAACTAGGTCATACTAAGCTGTATGACCATGGACAAATTATTCCCCCTGCTTGGCCTCTATCATGACTGACAATCTATTATGGTGATTTATCATGAACAATTATGAACTGTATGAAATTCAGTTAGAAATTACAAAGGTCAGGTTGCCACAGGCTGCTAAATGTGAAATTATCTGCTTTGATGAAAAAATCCTGTGAAGTCTTCCAGGGCTCATCCTGAATGCTCTGCAGACTGTTCTGGTTCTCCTTTTTGCCAGAAGAATACCATTTGAATGGTAAATTTCTTTTTGGGGGCTGTTCTATACTAATCATTATTCTGCTCATTCCTAAACTTCCTATATAACAGAGGCAATAGACTGAAAAAAATAAAAATAATGAAATTAGGGGCAATGAGATAAACCCCAGACTCTCAGAGCTGTAAGAGGCCTCAGGGGCCATCTAGCCCTGGGATCACAGACTTGGAGGTCTTAGGCCATAGACACTAAGAAGAGATGGTCTCAGAACAAGCTAGTCCTTTTACACAAGAGAAGGCTGAGGCCCAGAGAGGAAAGGAGGCCTCCAGACACAGAGGTGGGATGTGGATGCTCCAGACACTCCGTCTGACTCTGTCACAGCCCATGCTGCCTGCTCAGTCATTAACCAAAATGGGAATCCCCTCTGTAAGATATCCAACAATGACTTGGTCAGACAGGCAGCTGGTCACACTTTTCAGCAGTTCAGATAGTTGGGAAATTAGTCCCTAGTCTAAAGTTCAGTTTTGCTGAAAATTTCCTCCAGAGCCAAGCAGAAAATGAATCCCTCTTCCATATGAAATACCTCAATAAGGAGCAACCTCTCTCTATCTCTGTCTCTCTCTCAATACTCTTATTAAATACTGAATAGGCCATAACAATAGACAGGTGTTGTATCCACCCATTCCATTGATATTTATTGAGCAAGGGCCTATATGCAAGGCGCTACAAGGCATACAGAGAAGAAGGTCGAGAGTTTCTGCCCTCTAAGGATATGCAAACAAAAACATTTTAATTAAAGGCAATACAAAGTCTGATACTCCCTAGCCCAACAAGAGTGGCCTGTTAGACTGAAAAAAGGGCCATGAGGACACGGGCCTCTCTGCCCTCCGACGATGAAAGTAGGGAGAGCTTGTCCATCTTACCCATAAGCAGTCTCCGTTTCACTCTTCTGTCAGCATCAGCTACTGATGATGTAACGTGCTCCATTAGCTCCAGGGTAGGTTTCTCTTTGTCTATAAGAGAAACAAATAACAAAAACAAAAAAATGAAGACACCGCTCCTGCCACTGGGACAAGGGTTCTTAATCATTTCTATTTTGTTGCCCTCTTTGGCAGTCTGATGAAGCTTATGGACTCCTCAGAATAATGTTCATGCATGAAAATAAAACACAGAATTACAAAGAAAGCCAATTACATTGAAATATAGTTATTAAAATGTTTTTTTTTTAATCACAGACCCACTGAAATCTATCCAGCGGAGAAGTCCACTGACTCCAAGTGAAGAACCTTTGCCCTAGGAAAACTATGCCATCAACTTCATCTGAAGTCTTAAATATGCTTTAAAAATAGGAGCTATATGATCATCTTCTTTCAATGGAGATGTAAAATAACACCTCCTGATGGTCAACTCATCCTTAAACCATTTTGAAGGAAAACAACACTTGAAAATAGCAATATATCCCTCGTGAAAAAAGATATGATTTTTCAAAAAGAATTTTTTACAAATCTATCATCCATATATATATATGTAAAATATTGGTAGCAAATGTATTCCCTCTTCCAGGATGGGAAAAAAGTTCCAAGGTGTGAAAAAAAATCACTGAAGAGGATTAGGTAGTACAACATATAGAGTTTAGGACCTAGAGTCAGGAAGACCCAAGTTCAAACCTGCCTTTGACCTTATTAGCAATGTGACTATGGGCAAGTCACTAAACTCAACTTTTTCATCTATCAGATAGTAGCAGGAGTACCTGTAGTGTCTATCTCACAGAGATCTCTAAAGCACAAATAAGATCACGTATACAAAGCAGCACTTTGTACAGCTGAAGGCACTATACAACCATCAACTGTTATCATGCTTTAATTAATACAGCCCATATATATCTAGAGAACGTCATTGTGACTAGAGCCAAAAGCCAAAGGGCAATTTTAATGGGAGAAGTGCAGAAAGGATTGTGGGTCATATCACACCCACATCCACAGCCTTTGTCATCAGCAGCATCAGTTTTCTGATATGACGGATGCCAGTCTGCGTACTGACCCAGGCAGGATCTTCCATCTGTGTGCACTCTGTACTTTGGGTGGCAGCAACACTCAGGCCCTTCATCTGCATCATCACATATGTGCTGACAGCTGCCATTTCCATGGTTATGTCTCTGAAAACACATGGATCAGTAATGTGCCAAAAAGCCAGTGTGATGCCATGGCAGGAGACCTGACTCTCCAGGCCTACTCTTCCTCTCCTGGTTATGTAGCTTTGGGTAAATAATCTAACCTCTGGCCTTCAGTTGTCTTGATCTGTAAACCAGCTTAAAGGCTTCAAGGCCGAATGCTAGATCAGATGCCTGCAGGTCCTTCTGACTTTAAGACTTAGGAAATGTCCACAGCCAATGCAATGAAAGCCAAGGGATGCCATCAAGAGCCTGTGATATGCAAGTGCAAGTTCAGCAGCTTCTGATACCGGCCCAAAGGAGAGAGAAGAGAGGCTTCCACAAGTGTTGTGGGGCACCTAACTCTACATGACCTGGTGATTTGGGGTTCTCTGTGCCCACTGCCTACCACATGTTTCCACAGCTGGGCCACATCCCCACAAAAAGTGTGTTCTCTCTCTCTCTCTCTCTCTCTCTCTCTCTCTCTCTCTCTCTCTCTCTCTCTCTCTCTCTCTCTCTCTCTCTCTCCCAATCCATTCTGCAGCAGCAATGCAATAGGACAGCAACACCCAGTTTCTTGCGCTACTGCATGGTGAGCTCTCTCACAACTGCTGACTGCTACCTGCTCGCTTCACAGCTAAATCTCATTTGTGTCTCACATCATCCCTCCTCCTCACACAAACATGTGAACTGACCGGAAATTGCTGATATTCAAAAGAAAAAAATTACACTTAAAACTGTGGCAGGAGGAACACAAGGGCCTCGCTGTAATGACACGTGGTCCAGCTAAATAAAATTATTTATGTGTTTTCCTGCACTAAGGGGAAGTTTCCACACAAGGGCCTGGACTATTTTGTTTCTAGATACCACTTTATGGCATTTGGGGGTGCCTAGATATTAATTAGAAGCCTTTCCAGACCCTGTTACTTACCAAGTGGCAAAGGAGACAATTTTATAAAAAAGGATTCAGTTCAGTCTATTATTCTGGAGTTTCCAGAGCTTTGGCACTTTGTATCCTCATTCTGCTATCTAAGACCACCTTCCTGCATTGAACTGGCAAACGGGGAGTGTTCAGGCATCTTCTGGCCTGCTTAAGCAACAGAAATGAAGCTAGCCAACAGGAAGAAAATCAGCTCATTGCTGTAAGAAGGGAAGTGGTCTCTCTCTGAAGTAAAGCACAGTATTTAGATTAAGGCACACACATCTTTTATTTGCTACATACCTACTTTGTGGGCTTCATTAGAATAAAATTCTCACACATGGCTCTGACTTAGCTCTCTATTCAAGAGAATCTATTGTAGTCTCACCTCTCCAGTCCAAGTAAGGGAGGCACCGAGTGCCTGCCGGAGGAAAGCTTTTTATTCCCACATGATTATGGAAATCCCCAACCCTACTCAGACCCAGGCCTAACTACCCCATATCCACCATATGTAGAGCAACCAGGTGGTCCTCCACCATATCCTTCTGCTGGGCCTCACGCGCCATATCCACTCTCTAATGCAGGGTATCCATACCAAAGCTATCCACAAATATGGCTGGCAGGGCGAACCTCCTCCAGAAGCTCCCAAAACCATAGTGTACTTGGTGGAAGACCAAAGATGGGATGGCACAAACCAAGCTACCTGCCTCCCAACTTGCTGGACTGTTCTCTGTTGCTGTTGCCTTTAGGACATGCTAAGTTGAACAGCCTCAACCTCGCCTTCACAGAAAGCTTTGCATCCTCAATTGATGGGAATTCCAAGTCCTGATCTCTTTCTGCTGCTATAATGACTGACAACTTCTGCACAGATATCTCAACTGCAGCAAAATGGAATCTTAGATTAGTCATGATTTTTTGGTGTTTAATTTAGTGACATGATCTTTTTAATGTTCATTTCCAATTTTTTTTGTCATATGTTAACAAATGTGCTAAATTACTTTTTTGGCCAAAGGCTTGAATATGAAATTTATCATTTTAAATTGTGCTGTTCATGGCAGTGGCAAAATATGAAAAAAACCACTGAATGATTTCTTTCCTCTCTAATTATCGTTTTAATACTCCCTTGTCAATATATTTTTCAAAAGTCAAAAAAAGGCAATCTGTTGTATCCTAAATAAAGTTTTCAGCTTTTTCAGAAGGAGACTTTGACCAATTTTCAGTATCATTTTATGTTCTTGGGAATGACAAAGAAAATGCTTAACTGGTTCATATTTCTCCAGCTAAGTTTTTTTTTTCAGTTGTCAATCTTCTTTTTCTTTTAAAAAAATTTTATGCTCCCTGTGAGGGAGCAGAGTGAGAGATACAGGAGAAAATCTAGGTGATATAAAAACAAAAGATAGCAATAAAAAACTATTTTTAAAAATCATCAAAAACTGCTTCTTCTAAACGGTCCAGAATGCTCTACATCAATTGTTTTATTTGGATTTGGTCTGAAGGGAAGAATGATCAAGGGAGACACTGTGAGAGGCTGGTATTCATGTCAAAGTAACGTCTCACTTGCACACACAACACATATGATTAATACAACATTAACCTTTCTAGCCCTCTCCCACCAGCAGCTGTTTTAAATTCTCTCTGTTTCTATTCCAATGCCCAAACTCTTTAGGTCTTCAATTTCTTCTAGCCCCATGGAGCCCCTGGAATCTTTCATTCTCTCTGAAGAACTCTTCAGATACCCAAGTTAAACCGTTGCTACTGTTACAGAACTTTTCTTCTAAACTAATACCTAAAAGAAAGGAGGGGGAAATTGCATTTAAAAACTGCACAGCTAAGATCTGAGCCTGTCAGCCGGGCTTTACAGTGCCATAGAAGGATCAATACCAGCCTGCCTGTCTGCAGTTTCTCCTGACTTTGAAAACTACAGAATACAAATTTACATATCTGGAAAGTTAATGGGTTTTAGCAATTGCCCAAAACATTTGTCCTTCTTGCTGTGCAGCTTAATTTCTAATTATTGTTATTGCTAATGACAATAAAACTTCATCCTTCAAATATTCATGATTTCATGGCTATCAGTTCCACCAATCAGATGTCAACCCCTCTATGCCTTCAGAAATGGTTTTCCAGAGTACCAGGGTCAAAACTTTTATAATTCCATGGCCACTTTATAACCATGTGGCTCATAACCTGGCCATGAGCCTCTTAGAACTTTGCTAAGTTCCTGTTTGTTATTTAATTGTTTTCAGTCGTGTTCTACCCTTCATGATCCCATCTAGGGTTTTCTTGGCAAAGATACTGGAGCAGTTTGCCATTTCCTTCTCCAGCTCATTTTACAGATGAAGAAACTGAGGCACACAGGGTTATGTGACCTGCCCAGGGTCACACATCCAGCAAGTGTCAGAGGCTGGATTTGAACTCAGGTCTTCTTGACTCCAGCACTCTATCCGCTGCATGCATCTCCACCACAGGCATGCAATCTCTCACTAGGCCCATATTCAAGAGCTTTCCAAGAGGTTAACACCAGTGGAGTCTAAGGTCTGTTGACATAACCATGCTCAGAAAGCTAATATTAACAATAGCTGGTAATAAAAACTCATCTCTGTGTAAGGCTTACTAAGGCAGGCCAGCTACAGGCCAGAACACTCAGAGAAGCACAACCCAAGCCAAGGCCAAGTTTCCATCTCACGTCCAACACTCCCTGCACTACACTAGCAGACTTACAATCCTATAGTACTTTACAGACCCACAAAGCATTTTTCTCACAACAATACTCTGAGGAAGGTAGTGTAGATATTATCCTCCTCATCTTACACACAAGGAAACACAATCTCAGAAGAGGTTAGGCCCTTCGTCCATGACTATCAAATTAGCACTAGAGGCTGGGCTCAAAGCTCTGCCTTCTGATACAGCTTCCAGTGACAAGGCCATAAGCTCTCTGTGGATGAAGCATCAGGACCTCCTAGCTTTAGCATCTAGCACTGCATTGACAATGATTATGAGGAAAAATCTCCTCATCTCTCAGATGAAAAATAAATCTGCCTTCTTCCTGTCTCCAAGTCTAGCCTATTCACTCAAAAATCTCACCCTACAAATCTATATGTAGTTTTCAGTAATCTACTTTTGTTGAAGTTCCTATTAAAGGGATTGTAGAACCCTTTCTAAAATTAAAAAAAAGGTAAAGAACATAAGTGAGTTTTTCTAGATCAGTTAGAGTTTTACTGCCACAATTATTTTTCAAAGATCGCTCTAAAGTGATAAATAAATCTGTATTTCCATGCATTTAGAGCATCTAGGTTCTCAAAAGCTATGCCAACAGAGCATTTCAAGCTCTGGCAGGTCCTACCAAGCCTGAAAAGCTCAGCAATGGACAAGAGAACCAGCCTGGAAAATTCTGACAGATTTTTCACTAGAAGGCTGGCCATCAAGAGATTACTTCTTGTCTGAGGAACTCATGAATCCATCTATTAAGGCAAAATTACAAATCTTTTGAATGTTGAAGTATTTATTAGCTGGAAACAAATCCTAATTGGTTTTTCTTCTCTAAACATCTTTTCCATTTACTTCCTCTTGGTCCTTAGTCTTAATTTTCTAATATAACTCTCAAGCATCAGTTTACTTCTTACTGTAATAGATAACTTTTCTATGGTAGCTAAACAACAGACAGAGACCTATCTTAAGCACTGACTTCCAAACTCCTGACTTTTCTCAATGTCCTTAACATTCATGACACCTGCACCATAGAGGAGGTAAGTGGTCAGGTGAGCGGATGCTTGATGAAAGCAGCTGCTTATGAGGCTTCCAGAAGACATAAGTGGGCCCAGCTCCACACTTACAGATACAATTCCTTTGGTTCTTTGCCAGTTCAAAACCAGGCCTGCATTCATACACTACCTCTCCCTCCAGGGTCTCCTTGCAGAGATGGCCACGGCCATGATCCTTGTTCATGCAGCTCAAGCGCTTTGCAAAACAGGGTTGACACAAGGACATAACTGATCTTTGGTTAGGCTGTCCAGAGACACAGTTTGCCCCTGAGGTACCCACCCCCTCAGTAAGCTCATGTGTTATACGATTCTACTCCATTCAACAAACAGTTATTAAATGCGCAGGATACCTCAGGAACTGTGCTAGGTTCTGAGAAGACAGAGAGGAATGACCCAAAGTGCCTGCCATCATGGACCTTGGATCAGTAAGGGAGGATACAACACACACAGGTAAGAGTGATAGAAGGAAAAATGCAAGAAGGGTAAAGGAGAGATTTAGACAAGATCCTCTAAGAAATGCATCAGAGGTGCAGTCGCTTGAAGCTGTGTAGTTCTTGGAGGAGGACTGGGCTCTGAAGGAAGAGTATATTTTCAGCAGGGAAGAACGTAAAAGGGCAGATATTCCAGCAAGTGGAATGGTTTGTATGGAAGTGGAAGACAGGTGGGCAGGGAAAGTCAAGGTGTCCAAACTGCTAGACTGAAAAATCTACAAGGCAGAGCAGCATGAAAGGAGTCTAGAAAAGTAGACTGGAGAGAGATCGAGAAGGACCTTAAATACCAGGCTGAAGAGGTTTGTTCTGAAAGTGATAAGGAATCATTGAAGCTGACACTAGTGAAGGTTTCTGAGGGGAGGGAGGAATACTATAGTCAGATTTGGCTATGCTGTCTGAAGGATATATTGGAGACTGGAAATAGGGTGATCAGTTTGAAGGCCAATAATTGAGCCTAGAGATGATGAAGGCTTGAACTATGGGCATAGCAGAGTGAATGAAGAAGAGGAAAATGATGTGAGAGACATTATGGAAATTCAATCAGTAAAATTTGGCAGCTGATGATGTAGGTAGTAAAAGAGAGGGAAAAATAATTTTCAAAAATATGAGCCTGGATGACTGAAAATAGTTGTGACATCAGTAGACGACAATATATTCAAATGAGTCTATCATATTCTAGTAACTCATCAAGGACATTTCTAATGCCACTTTTTAATGCCTCTTCTGCCACCCAATTAATTACAAATCAAACCACTTAAATGCCAGTAGAAATCCCATGAAGTGACTGCACAAGAACAAAATATGATCCATTGATCTATTTATGCCACATACACTCTAAAACTTGGCATTAGAATCCCACACTTCTTTTTCCCTCCCAATCTCTGGTGATTTTCTCTACCAGCATTCAAATCAATTAGACAAATATTGATTAAAAATCTATGTCAGCCCCTCTACCAGGCCCTGGAACTAAAAAAAATAAAAAAAGCAATAGTGCCTTCCTGCTTTTGAACTTATCACTGGACATGTCATTGACCACAAGTAAGCCAATAAGAGGCTCCTGATATTACAAGTTTCATGGCTTTATACATGATTATAAAAGTACCCACTACTGCAGGGATCTAAATCTTTACTATAAAAAGACTCAAAACTATTTATCATATATTATTTCCCTTTCCCTTCCCTTAATATTCCATAGAGAAATCTAGACTTCTGCTATCCAAATCTCATAAACCACCTCTCCATGTAACAGGATGACAGAAGTTTAGTGCAAATAAAACATACAGTGTAAAGGTAATACTTCCCATAGCCCTTTAGGTCTCTCCTAAAACCATCTTGTTTTATCTGCTAGCTGTGAGCCAATATCCCACTCCTGCCCTCCCTCAGTCTACTGGGTGCTGCTCTTAAATCAGCTCACCTCTGCCAACAGCTGCTGCCAATTAAGGAGGAAGGAAATTTGCGAGGGATTAATGGAAAGCTCTCTTGTTGCTCTGGCTAATGGAGTTTCTTTGAGTGGCATTTTCAGCCACTTGGCAAACCCTTTTGATGGCTTGCCTGTGCAAAAATGGTCTATCCAAGTTGTTGGTGACTGCTGCTTTAGCGAGTTATTCCCTTTGATTATCATGCTCATAAGACAAGCTAAGCAACACTATTTGTTTGTATTTATAGAAACCAAGGAAACGAATGGGTAAACTGAATATGTCAGCAGCAGCATTTGTGGTGGAAGTAGTTAAGAATGCTTGTTGAATTGAATAATGACAATTCTTAGCAGCATAGTTAATGTATAGTAAACTTGCCTATCACTTGAGATTAAGCTGTGGATGATATTTAGATTGTCAGTCAAAAATGGAGAGTGTGGGGAGTGGGGTTACAACATCCCTGAAGCTTTGGGGATTCACTAGTTCCACTAGTAAAAGTAAATTTCTTCTTATTTACAGAGGACCCAGTGTGGAATTTACAAGTCATAGATGGAAATCAGATCAAAATGTGACATGTGAAATAGGCAAGTGTAAGCATATAAAGTGAAAGAAGAGATTGTATAGAGAGGACTTGAGGCAGGGGGGACAGTAGAACTCACAGACCCAAACTCAGCCCCACCTAAAGGTCTTCTTTCTTCATCTCTAAAGATGGTGGTGGTAGGGAGACCTAGTAGCTCTGGGGTGCTGGGCTTTGGAGAGAAAGCAAATATGGGCCTCAAGTAACAACTAATCTGGGGTTCAGCTATGAAGGTTGGCCCCTTTCCTGCCTGGGATTATTCTCTGTAGAGACTCAGAAGCATTAGTGATCCCTCCTTACTCCACAAAAAGGCAGTCCAACCATTAAGAGATAGCCACAACATGTTAAGGGGATTGTAGCTTGTTAGAGGAGAAAAAGGAGCTAGACTTGGGAGTCAAGGTAGACCTGGGTATAAATCCCAACTCTGCTAATGCTTCCAGGTGTGTATGTGACAATAGGCAAGTCGCTGAACTTCTTGGGGCTTCAGTTTTCTACACTGAGTGTATGGTCTCTACTTCACAGGGCTCTTTTTAGTTTTGGGTAAAAGGATGTATGCATAGAGCTGTCAGCCTTACAATGCTTTAGTTTGGTTATTATGATGATGGCCAATGATTTCAGACAGGCCAAAACAATTAGGTGCAGTGGCCTGCAACCTAGAATCATGGTTTCAGACTGTTAACGTCGAAAAAAATCTTATAGAGTATTTAGTCCAACACTCTCATTTTATATTGAAGAAAACCAAGGTCCAAAGAGAAGTCACTTGTCCCGAATCACCCCACTAATTTGCTTTATGACCATAAAAGTCCTTCTTTGAGCTTCAGTTTCCTCATTGAGAGAGAATAATTTCAGTAGGACCCACCTCATAGGGCTGTTATAAGGCTCAGGTAAGGTAATGTAAAGAGCTTTAAAAGTCTTAAAGTGTTATCTAAATGTCATCTATTACTATTCTTACTATAATAAGCTGAGACTACAAAGTAGATATTTCCTGACTCCCGTTATGCCATTTCTCAACTTGGGAGATTATGACATTTTGACAACCAAAGCGCCAATGAGCAGGGATGAAGAGGTTAGATACAGGTTATATACCCTTTTCAGATGTAATCTCTATAGCCTTCCCATCCTGTGAGAAGAGGGAACCAATTTTCCAGAGAACTGACATTTCTAAGTGTCAAAAAATTACATATCAATATACTGGAATCTTCCTAAGCTACTAAATGTTGCCGCCAAACTGAGGAATATTAAATAAAAGTCAAAAACTGTGTCCAATATGTGATCATTATGTTTGACAGTTACTTTTTATAATATATTTGCAAATAAAATATTTTTAAATTCGTTAGAAGATACTAATTATTGCTTTCCTTTAGAAACTTTTATTTTAATTATTTTAACGGTCAGTTGTGGGTTTTAGAACTTAAATACCAGTTTTAAGGGTTTAATGTATAAACCAATTTTTTAAAAAAAGAACCCCTCCCCTTAAGTTGGCACCTTTTACCTATTTTTCCATTTAAGAATTTAAAAAGAAAATATGGAAGGAGTTCTTCATTATAATCCACTCTAATTTGTTGACTTATGTTGATATGAATTTGCCAAGCAATCATCTTGAAAAGTAATACCAAATCACAATGAGATTTTCCAGGCCACAACTCAAATTCTTGAATTTATACTTCAATCTCAGAAAGGAAAAAAAAAGACTTTCGTTTTAAATGTGCTTTAGAGGATTCAGGAATGTCTGGACTATATAATTTTGGAAACTTGGAGAAAAGATTCACATTCACTCTCCCACTTGTTCTGAGGAGGCTGTGGCTGTGGTCAGTTTTCACTGGCCACTTCAGTTTGGGGATAAAGGAGTGTTATCAATTTGAAAGTCTTCAGTCACTTTATTTGAAGTGATGATTGCAATCAGTTTATCTAAAATGGTTGAATGAGAAAACATCTCGTTACCTAAGAGTGAAATTACACTCTATGCTTCCAGGTGCTGGGCTGGGAATAATTAATCAACAACTTCCCATGTTGCAGCCTAGACATCCAAGTGTCAGACTACAGTGTTCTTCCTTCTAGTAAGAGAGCTTTAAACAACAAAAGAATGGAGGCTCGGCTCCTCAGATTATTCTGCTCTACTGGTTTCTTGATTCCTTTCCCACAGTGAGAATTCTACATAAGTCTCATGAGACAAAGATGCCCCAAATCCTACAGAACATACAAAAGAGTCCAAAGGACCCAACTTGAAAGCCAACATCTACTATTCCGCTGTCAATCAAGAACCAGGGTATCGCACAAATTCAGAAATTATCCTGATTAGCTCCAGTGTTTTGTGACTTCTCCAACATTACACACAGCAGTATGATTTACCCTCTAAGAGTGCTTACAAGGAATGAAAATGAACCACTCAATTTCCACTTGAGCATTTTGTCTGTGTATGTTCAGCTATTGTGGAAGAAATTATTCAAACAGGTACTTTAGTCGTGCATACACTCTGAAAGCATCACTCTGGACATGTGAAATACTCCTACCTTTCTTACACAGTTAAGAATGTATCTTCTAACGAGAAAATCAGCTAGCAAATGGAGGAGGGGAAAAAGCACTATTCATTGAAAATTAATAGGTAGCACACCGTCAAAGGGTATTAACAACATTTAAAGTATAAGACTATGATATTTGGTAATTTTCCTTAAAAATGAACGGATAACAGCAGCTTACGTTTATATAATGTTTTATATTTACAAAGCATGTTACACATTTTCTTAATTTAATAATGATGAAGCAAGTGGAGAAAACAACTTTCATGATGAACCCCTTGGATAAATAAAAATTTTCCCTTTGTACTAGTATTTTGAAACATGTCTGTGTTTTTGATGAAGTCCTGCTTTGAAGCAGAAGAGTAGTCTGATGCTGATACATTGACTGGTAATGTTTGAAAGGTTTAGGGCACGGGTGGGGAGCCTGCGGCCTCAAGGCTACATGTGGCCCTCTAGGTCCTCAAGTGCAGCCCTCTGACTGAATCCAAACTACCTAAAGGGTCACATATAGCCTTGAGGCTGCAGGTTCCCCACCCCTAGTTTAGTGTTTCAAGCACGACATTACTCCTAATATATCTCCTAATATTGGAACTTACAATTTTTGAAATCTGAGTCCCAGGCCAGTCTGGCTTCCTCATTTGCAAAGGAAGAACTTCAGGGTCAGAAGTGAGATGACCAAGCCAGGACAAATAATGAACATTTCTACAGCATTTTTCAGCTTACAAGCACTTTTATCATGAGCTAGGTGGTGAACCGTAATTCCTGTACTACAGAGGAGGTCAAATTGGAGAAATGATCCATTGATCCATTCTCTCTCTCCCTCTGCTACACCGGGACTTTCACATTCTCATCTGGTAGGTTTCCAGTTGTCTGCCTAGCAGGCATCTGACAAATACTTGTTGACCGAATGCAACAAAGCCCTAGTAACACACGCAAGAAGTTCTTTCCATACCTTTAGCATGGTGAATGCATGTATGCTGGTTGTCACTCAGGAAAAAACCCTCCTGACACTGGCACTCATAGCTCCCCATGGTGTTGACACATGTGTGCTGGCAGCCACCATTGTTGGACAGGCACTCGTCCACATCTGGAAGAGGAAGGAGTGAGTTTAGACCAGCTTTGTCTCACCATTTCTCTAAAAATCTCTGGCCCGGCCCTGACAGGTTAGTTATACCTGCAACCAAAAAGGATTAAACTCCTGCTCACGATCTCATTACAAGCATTAAATTAATCCACTATATAATCCTGTATTAAGAGCTCAAGCCAACACAGATACAGATCCACAAGTATACCAGAAATTATCTTGACAGTTAAAAAACAAGCCACTGCTACCCATACACAACTAATATGTAATGCCCAAAGTCACATCCAAAGGTTTAACCAACTTTTTTACATTGATTGGAATGAAAACTGAGGATGATAAGTCAAATGCATTTACTTTTTTTAGTCTATTTTTGTTTTGCTCTCACTAGCCTCTCTAAGCATATCTATTACAAGAAAATTCCCATTTAAATATCTGTTATCTAGGATTCAAACTTGAAATCTTACACTCATCTCTTCTCCTATACCATCAGGCAGATACTGGACTAAACAGATGGGACCTGTGCCATATCCTAAAGGCTAAGAAACCTGGCCTACTTTAAACCAGAGATTGAAGCAAATTCCAAGAGATGAGCCTTCTGCAGAACACACCTTGCCCTGGTATTCCAATCTGTAGACCTAGAATTATCAAGAATAGGTTTTATTCTGAGTTCAAAATATCTGATTCATTTTATATACATGCAAATTATATTTTTGCAGTTTGATACTGAAAAGATGTTCTCCCTCTATGTTTGTCATTTATTTCAGAAAAGAGGCTGATGAAAATATAATTGGGACTAGGAAAGATATGTACCAGAAAAAAGTGAGTTTATATACATGTGTGTGTATGTACACACACACACACACACACACACACACACACACACACTTAAATTAGATATCTGGATTATGGCTGGCAGAAATCACAAGCATTTCTTGGCACATTCTGAATGTTGCACAAGTCCTAAGCTGCATTTGAATCCTAGCCCAACAAGGGTTTAACCCTAGGAAAGGTTTTTTTAGTACCTATAGACCTCAACACAATGTGAAATATAATCTACAGAACTCAAGAATCCTAGCTACTGCAGAAAAGTCCCCAGCTCCAAGTTCTGGACTGCCATAACATCTCATTCTTTCTTTGATGTGATTGATGGAAAAAATGAAAACATTTAAATTCTGTTTTTCCTAGTCCTTCCATTTTGTTTCAAATGCTGCTCTTCTAAGTGTCTTTAAACATATTATAGGCTTACTCATGTTCACCCCTAACATCACTGTGAAGTAGAGACAACTTAGATTTATTACTTCCAGATAGACAAACTGAGAATATGGGATGGAAGTACTCTCTTTGAAGTTAGAAATGGAACCAAAAAAGAACCTAGGGCTCATGATGAACCTGTCAATAAACACTTATTAACCAACACCACCAAATAGCTAGCCTTAGTTGTTTTTTTTTAAACTATGGGGCTCAGCTCATTCATTCATTCATTCAATTATTGATCTTTTCCAATAGGGGCTGAGGTTCTATCAAGTACAAAGCCTCGCTTTAGACACTACAATGGATACAAAGGCTAAGGGGGTACAGTAGAGTAGACAGAATGCTGGATCTGGAGTCAGAGTTCCTATATTCAAAGCCCAGTTCTCTCCTAGTACTACCTGTGAAAACTTAGGCAAATAACAACCTCTCTGGGCCTTAGTTTCCTCATCCATAAAAAAGGGGGAGTTGAAGTAAATAATTTCTAAGCTTCTTTCCGGCTCTAATCTGTGATCCTATGAAAAACACAGTCTTTTCCCTCAACTAGCTTATATATATATATAATTATAGTTTAATAAGAAAGATGAGACATGCATACACATCACTGCAATGAGAAATGCAGTGTCATAAAAGAAATACAAAGTGCCACAGGAGTTCCAAGGAGGGAGATATTGCATGCATGAGTACATGTGGGGGAGGGAAACAGGGAAAACTGAGCAAGGGGGAAGAGGTGACATTTGAGCTAAGATGGAAAAGATTTCTACAAGCAAAATTAGAGAGACGGCTGCGAGCAAGGGCGTGAAGCTATGCTGAGGCAGGGGAGGATCGTTAGTTTAGCTGTTGTGTAGAGTACATAAAGGAGAGCAACAGGCCACAGAGCATGAAAGGCCTCAAATATTCTTTGAGTTCACAAGCAGTGAAGACCTCCATATGTAAAATTTTCAGTGGATAGACAGCATCACAGGTGTGCTTTAGAAAGATCACTCTCAAAACACAGAGTACAGGTGGAAGGGACTGTTGTATGTTCTTCATTCTGAAGAGGACCGTGATATTAGGAAGGTGATGACTTGCAAGTGGATTGGATTTAAGTGAGGAGGGGATGTGCAAAGTCACCAGCCTCACTTTTTCCTCTGGAGCCATCTGGGTCCAGTGACCAGACAGAGACCAGGCCCACTGGAGATGGCCCCCAGAAGGGTGGCAAGATTGAAGGCAATGGAAACCAGCTGAAAAGACCTGCCGTAATTTAGAGGAGAGGTAATAAAAGCCTGAGCTAAGGTAGTGGGGGTAGGAATGAAAAGGAAGGAATATATTGAAGAGGCCACATAAAAAAATGTTGTCTATGTAGATATAGATGCAGGATATATCATATATATATATATATATATATACGCACATATATGATAGGCAAAGTAGAGGGAAGAGCCAATGATAATGGAATGCTGCCTTTAATGGAACAAAGACGTCAAGAGGAAGAATAGATTTGAGAGGGGAAATGATGAGCTTGTTTGGGATGTGCTGAGTTGGAAGTGCCAGGGGAACATCAAGGTAGAAATAGTTAGCAGAGCGAGAAATGTAGGATTGAAGCTTGACCAGAAATAAAGATTTGGCATTATCGACCTTTGCCCTTCAGAGTTCTAATTCTGCTTTCTCATATTTTAGGCCACCTCTTAACATCTGAGTTATTAATTCCTCAACATAATTCAATAAACACTTATCAAATGCCTATTATATGTAAAGTACAATCTGTCATATATGCAAAGTACATACCGTCAATGCAAAAATATACATTATATTTATTAAATTAAATATTTATTATAAATAAATATTTTAAAATAAATTTAGTTAGTTAATAATTAATATTAAATAAATATTATAAATAAATTAAAAATATAAATCTCAGTTGCTGTTGAATCAAATAGGAACAAAGTGTTCTTCCTGAAAATGAAAAGAACTACTGCAAATTTAATCTACAAATTAAATGAGACCCATGTAAGATTCCAATTACCCAGGTAATTGCAGATCACAAAATTTATTTTTGTCCTTGGGTCTTCTTTCCTCATCAAATCCATCAGTGCGTATGTAATTCCTTACCTTGGCATCAGCAGTCCTGACTTGTACCAATCTAATGGTACCACAGACCTAGAAGAAATAGCCAGGAACCTCTCTCGACCTGGACCAAGAAGTGCTGCAGAGGCAGCATCATGCATGCACTGTAAAGAGCACATGGAAAAAGAAAACCTGGTTGCAAGTTGCTCCACTGTCCACTGGCTGTGTAACTGTTGGCAAGTCGATTTATTTCTTTGATTTTCTTACGTGAAATGAAGATAATAATACTTGCCCTGCCTACCTACTTCAGAGGGCTGCTTTAATGAAAGTGCTTTGTATTACTAGGACTACAACAGTTACAGAGTTGTTAGAATAAAGCCAAATAAAGGAGCTGAGGACAAAGCTTGCTGAATGAAAACCTGTGCTTCACTTCCTCATTCCAACATCTTCCTTTCAGACACAAATTTCAACACAGTTAAACAGCAAATATAATTCTCCCACCATTTCTAGGAAGTGAGATAATTCCCTCTGTTTACTGGGAAACAAACGTAGAGCATCCTAATAGGTTGCCCATGATTCTGGGATAAAGCTGGAGCTCAAGAGCTCCCCAAGCTCATATCCCTGAGATGGGCAGTTTCTCACCTTGCCACACACTCTACAATGTAAGTCACATGATCAGTAGCATGATAATTAATAACATGATCAAAGCTGGAAGGCCACAAGGCCTCCTCCTGACATTCATCTGCACATCAAACGCAGATCTTTGGCTACAGATGGAATCTGGTTGGCAAAACCACAGAGAGCTGCCAGTGCAAGCTGTAGGACAGAGAAGGCCAAAGTCATTCTGAAACCTCTGCACTATTCTACTTGCAGCCAAACAGCTTGTTTTCAGTAGTTTTGAAGAAATCTTATCTTAAGAAACCACTCCATGAACCAGCTCTGTAGATTTAAAACTCCAGCAGATTTTTCTGTTCTGTGTATCTTTGAGGAAAAGGAATAATGAAAGTGTTCTCTCTCTCACAAAAAAGTAAAACTTGCCTGACTGAAACCCAAGGATATACTTTGATCATTCCAAGGAGGTTTGCCTGATTCAAGAGGTTTGAGAGAGTCCCAGAGTGGCATTAACTGAGTATCAGCAATGATACTTCTAATATAATACTCAGATCTATCCATGACTGTTCTAAGAGAGCAAAAACTAATATTTGGTCTTAAAGTAATACTGGTATACTTTAGAATCAATCAGCAATAATGATGATATTATCTCATAAGCCTATTGGGAAAAATAATGTCACAAAGTATTAAAAATTATTAAAAACTAAGATTCTCCATTTGGACAAAAAAAAAAGACTGATTTGAAGATGCTCTGTCTTAATGCCTATTGTTCAAACCCAACCAAAGCACTAGACAGGGATAAAGAACTGCGTTAAGGAAATTAATGTTTGCAATTTTTTTGTACTATACTACTTACCAAGACAATTATGACCATCATGAGCCAACATGAAGCCATCAGAACAAGTACAGCGATAATTGCCTGGAATGTTAAAACATTCATGTACACAGCCTCCGTTGAATTCATTATTGCATTCATCAATGTCTGAGAAATAAAGGAAAAGTCTATAAGATGACTGTTATATCTTTGATAAAGACAGGTTATGACATGAAACTGCATACAATAAGCATTCTCCAGAATCATCTTACAAACTGGCTTCTATGTAATAATTAGATCAACAGACCTTTTTTCTACTTTTAAAGTTTTACTGATGCCTTGTGCTTTGGTATCACAGATATTTCCAAAAATATCTCGGTCCCTACCATTCCCACCCCCAACCACACACACAGCAAGCTTCTGCAAAACTATTGACAGTGGCTGCATGTGACAGCATACAAAAGGTTCTATTCCAGCAGTCCCTTACTGCTCCAAAGAAAGGAGAAGGTGCATTTCTCATTCCCTCTCTAGGGCTACAATCAATCATTACATATTCATTTTATTTTCACTTACATAACTGTAGTCATACTTTATATTGCTTTTCTGGCTTGACTTATTTCACTCTGTATCAATTCATGCAAGATTTCTCATCTTTCCTTCAATTCATCTTCATCATTTTTTACAATCCAATAATGTTTCATTATATTTCCATACTGTGACTTGTTCAATCGCTCCCCAGGCAGTGGGCGCCCACTTTGTTCACCCACTTTGTTATCACAAAAAGTTAGCACTTCAAGCTAAGGTTTCAACTGAAACAAACCACATTGCTTGATAAAGTAAAATCTTGGTAAAGGAAGATGACATAGAGAAGCTATCCTGAACACATATGAGCCTATTTTTTTCTGTGTTTTTAACTATGTTGAATTCAGATTCTTACTAACAACTGTTCACCTCATTCAAAGAACCAATAGTCACTTAATTTATCTAGGCCTAACTTCCTTCATCTATAAAATGAGGACACTGGACAAAATGGTTGTATTAGCAACCATACTAGCACACCCACCCACTAGGGTGGACTGCTAGCACAGGTTCTCTGATCTTCTTTTATAAAGCAAAGACAGCTTTAAAGAGGTTAACAATCTTACTTTAGTTTAATAGATAAGTAGAAAGAAGTGAGTATAGAAAATGCAAGCAGAGAAATTAGCATGAGATTCAACAAACAGGGCTCCAATTGTCTGAACAAAGTAATACAACCACCTACATACACCACTAGACTGGGAACACCAACGTCTGAGTAGTGGGGGTAGGGGAAGAGCCTCTTAAAAAAAAACAGGCTACTCAGATTCCTGTGCAGGGAATCAAAAGGTGCTTCTCATGAATGAGCCCCCAAAGCAAAATGCCAGCCTCCCAGAATATATAACAAAGACTCACTCCTGACTGGCTCAGAGTCAGCAGGCATGAAACCTACATGATTCAGCACAGCTATGAATTATCAGGGTTCAAAGGAGATTTAGCCTTCAGAAGTTCACAATTTAGCCTGAGCCTGGGAAACTGAACTCCAAAAAGAAAACAGCAAAAATCCCACCTTGTTGGGCTTACAATGGTCTATACAGAATGCTTTCCAATGCCAAAATCTATTATTCTGTAACAATAAGAGCACCCTTACTAAACCTAATTTGATTCATGACTGTTTTCTAAAGCACAAAGGCAGATTACTTAATGTATGCGATTGCAGCTCCCAACTCTGTGTTCTAAGTACTGCACATTTCAAAGAAAAACAAATGACCTAAAGTATCATATCATTATTTAATTTTAGAAATATTTGTTCCTTTAGGAACTCAGTCAATAGACACACTAGTACATGTAAATTTCTCCCAATTTTTAGCATACAGAATTTCTAAGGAAGAGAATCCTATGCTTACCTTGCAAACATAGCTGCTATGAAATTTTAATGGACAATCTAAGTTATAAGGGACCTGAGAGGTCATCTAGTCCAAATTGCAGTCAAATAGGAAACCTCTCTACAATACTCAGGATAAACAGTCAGTCAATCTTGGTTTAAAGAAATAACTTCTCTGAGAAGGCCTTCAGCAGCCACACCTGGCTCATTTCTTCCAGGAAAGCCATGTAAAGTGAAGTTGGTAATAAAGAGAGGATACCATAGACCTGACCCAAGTGACTTACAAATGAAATTCACTTGTTGAGAAGACAGTTACATCTCTGAACTATGTTCTCCTTACATTCTCCCTCTCTCCTCCTTTTTTTTAGAAGAAACATTTCAGTTTTGGATGGATAACTGATTTAAGATCTCACTGATCTGTCAGATAGAAGACAAAGGTGCCACACCACCACTAAAACATAATTGCTTTAAACTAAAATAAGACACATCTGCTGTACATTGTGAAAAAGTCAACTTAATTTACAGCATATCAATCTTAGAAAATTAATGGAAAATTTGTATTATTCAATCAATACTTATTGAACATGTGCTACATGTAAACAAAACCAAAAACAAGGTATCTGCCCTCAAAATGTTTTTAAAAGCTACAACATTCACAAAAAGTAAACTGTTTCAAGGCAGTTTATCAACAAGCATGAATTTCTGTAGCATAGATACCTGGAGTAAAAGCAGAGGATGTTCCCTCTGATATATGTAGTTGTGAGCAAAGAACTGCATGAGGAGTTTACATGAATACAAGTCAGTGTCATGGTAATATACACTTGTGGAAATTTGATTGGATCCACCATGAATGATGCACAACAGTTACCTTCTGCATCCTAATCTGGCATAAGTATTGAACAGTCCCCATAAATAACCAGGGGCAGAGCTCAGGAATGAACCTGTGATTTCATTGATATAAGGAACTCTCAAATGAGCAAACTCCATTGACCAATGCAGGCCAGCAACTCCTTTGGACCTTACAGTCTTATAGAGCTGCTAAGAGCAAAACGAGAAGTTAAGTGACTTGCTCAGGATTACACAGAGGCAAGTCTTCCTGACTCTGAGGTCGGCTCTTGACAGCATGCTGCATCTCGTAAATGACCTAACCAGGATTAATAATATAAAGTCAAACCAAAATTTCTAGTTTTCTTGCCTTGGCTAATTTTCCAGTATCTATAGTAATTACTAATATATAGTAAGTATGCAATATATACTTACTATAAGTATATATTATACTTTTCATACACAGTAAGTGCTATAGTAATGCGGATAGTGGACAGCTAGGTGACACAGTGGATAGAAAGCAGAGGCTGGAGTCAGGAAGACTCATCTTCCTGAGTTCAAATTGGACCTCAGACTACTGTGTGACCCTGGCCAAGTCACTTAATGCTATTTGCCTCATCTGTAAAATAATCTAGAAAAGGAAATGGCAAACCACTACAGTAACTCTGCCAAGAAAATCCCAAATGGGGTCACAAAAAGTTAGACACAACTGCAAAATGGCTGAACAAAACGATGATAGTTTTCCCTAAAGCCACACATTAATGACATACATATTTGTATAAACCAAGGTCCTAAATCTGGCATATTTCCCCTTTCCCTCCCTGAAGTTCCCTCTATGCCTGCCCCTAGTGCCCCTCAAAGCTCTGTTTGCCTGGTGCTAGAGGAACAACTCCATAATCTGGGAGTTAGAAAAAACCTCCGAGGCTATTTAATCTAAGTGATGCTTGAATATGAATTCCCTCTACAACATAAGGGATCATTCAGACTTTGTTTGAAGACCTCTAGCCCATATAAGATGGCAAACTTAACTGATAAATGCTGTGTTTGTTCTGATTGTTTCCCGAGTCAGCCAGTCCCTGCCTGTTGCCCTCTCCTCAGGCCTCCCTATTCCCTGAGACACAACAATATTGAAAGTATTACATAAACTTATTTGATAAAGCAATATCAGGGTTTGAGAGAAATGGCTTCAATTTTGATATTTTTTTTTAAATTTCGAGTTCCAAATTCTCTTTCTCCATCCGTCCCCTCCCCCCTCCCTGACATGGTAAGCGACTTAATATAGGTTATACATGTGTAATCATGTAAACATTTCTACATTAGTCATATTGTGAAAGAAAACACAGACAAAAAGGAAAAAACATGAAAAAATAAAGTGGAAAATAGTATTCTTTGATCTGCACTTAGACTCCACTAGTTCTTTCTCTGGAAACAGACAGCATTTTTCATCACGAGTCCTTGGGAATTGTCTTGATCACAGCATTGCTGAGGATAGCAAAGTCATTCACGGTTGATCATTATACAACATTGTTGTTACTGTGTACAGTGTTCTCCTGGTTCTGCTCACTTCATTTTGCATCAGTTCATATAAGAATTGACTCCAATTTTGAAAGAAATTTGACTGTAGGTAAAATGCTATCAAACAGCATAGAATGCTGCAGAGAAATCTTTCATGACAGAGAGAGTCAATGGATGTAGTAAACTGCACTGTTGTATTATTTCAAGAAATTCCAAAGGGGCCCCAACCTTTACCAACCACCACCCTAACTGGTCAGCAGTCAGCAACATCAAGGCAAGACCCTCCAGCAGCAGAAAGATTGCTACTTGCTGAAGGCTCAGGTGATGGTTAGCATTTTTTAGTAATGAAGTATTTTTAATTAAGTTACGTACATTTTTAGATATAATACTATTGTACAATTAACACACTACAGTACAGGGCAAACATGACCTCTCCATGCACTGAGAAACCAAAAACTTCATGTGGCTTACTTTATTGAAATATTTGCTTTATTGCAGTGGTCTGGAACCAAACTCTCAGTATCTCCAAGGTATATGCCTGTATACTAAATACACAGTATCTGCAGATCCTTTCTTGTTCTGATAGTGGTAAAACAATAGAATACTAGGTACTAAAAGGTTATAAGAAGCACCGTTCAAAGGGGAAAATATGAAAAATAGAGAAGAGTTTCCTTAGTTCACAACTTTCCTTCAATCAGAACTTGTTGGGTTTTTATCTTTTATGTGAAGAAAAATTTCATGCCATGCAAGAGCAAAGTTAGGTGAGATCAATCACAGATGTCTTCCTGGGAGAGATGAGTTTTGATTCAGGTTTTGAAGGTGAAGAGCTTAATGAAAAAGAAAAGAGGGGGTATTCCATATAGACTCATTGATATACTGCTGGCAGAGTTGTGAAGTAATCCAGCTGTTCTAGAATTCACTTTGAAATTATGCAAGAAAAATGACTAACTTGCGCATACCCTCTGACTCAGCAATCCCACTACTGTACTGAGAATATATCTCAAGAAAGTCAAGGACAAAAACAAAGGTACAATATATACTCTTTCTGGAGGTAAAGAACTTGAGGCAAAGTGGGTACCCCCTGATGGTGAGGTGGCTGAGAAAACTATATGAATATAATGAAATATTATTGTGCAGTTAAAGATGACAAAAAGAATTCAGAGAGGCATGGAAAGATTTGCATGAACTGATGCAGATGGGAAATAAGCAGGACAAAGAGAACATATACACAATGACCACAGTAATGTAAATTAAAAGATCACTAGGGGCAACTAGATGGCAGAGTGGATAGAGCATCAGCCCTGGAGTCAGGAGGACCTGAGTTCAAATGCAAACTCAGACACTTACTGTGTGAACTCTAGACAATCACTTAACCGTGATTGCCTCAAAAAAATAAATGAGCAAAAATAAAAAACTGCCCAAAAGGAAGTTCAGCTCTGAGTAACTGGAAAACTAATGACAGTCCCAGAGTACAAGTACTAAAACATACCTCTTCCTTCTTGCAGAGAGGTGGGTGCTACTAGCTAGCATTTGATAGACTGTTGGATGTGGAGTCAAGGAACATGGGTTCTAATTTCATCTCTGTTACAATTATCAGCAGCACAATCTTGGAAGAAACTAAGCTTCTAGTCCTTAGTCTCCGTCCTGGCAGAAAGAAGGCGCTGGACTCTTACCATCTCTATGACTGTTTCTACCTCTAAAGTCCTGGCCTATGCATTGTGGGAGTGAAGAACCCTCTTGGGGAAGCTTTGCTCATGAAGAAATCAGGCAATGTAGAGGCAACTGTGTCCCTGACATGCCGTTGGCACTGCAGATTGTGAGTTTACCTTCACAGTGTTTGCCCTCCCCTTGGTAGCCTGGCTTGCAGGAGCACTTATAGGACATGGGTGTGTTCTGACAGATGGCATCTTCGTGGCAGTCACCAATTCCTCTGGCACACTCATCTACATCTGCAAAGAAGAGAAGTTTAGCAGTAGGTCAGTGGTTTCCTTAAATGAAGTGTGCTGCCATCTTCTTTTAACTGAAGGAGACTAGACAGGTTAACCCAGGGCTGGGGAACCTACAGCCTCGAGGCCACATGTGGCCCTGTAGTGCTCACTTGAAGGCCAAGAGGGCCACATGTGGCCTCAAGGCTGCAGGTTCCCCACATCTGGGTTAACCTCTTTTCTTCTAACCAAATGTCCACCCAATCTGTCACTACCTAGTTTATTATCAGTCACAAAAGCAGTACAGGCCTTATTAAACTAAAAGACATTTCTCTTGAAAAAGGTGCTATATATTCATCAAACTAAAAAAACTCAAATTTAACTGTAATTTTACAAATTAGTAACTAAACTTTACTTTAAAAGAAGACAAGATATTCATTTGTGGGACATTAAGGCATGCCTGGCACCCCCTTAACACACTTGGGATAGGAAGAAATATTTGGTGGAAGTTAACCTTCTTGATTATTTTTTTCAATCAAGTTTGGGAAATAATTGAAGTTGAGTAAGCTGAGCTCATCAAAAGCACTTAACTCCAGCTGCTGAAAACTCATGCTTATTCTTTAAAAAGGTCACTTAAGGGCATACCCTGCTCCCCAGGCAGCTGGTCCCACAGCAAGTAAAAGCACTAGGGAACCTCACAGCAAATAAAAGCACTAGTGAACCTCACTGCAAGTGAAAGCACTAGAGAACCCTACTGCAAGCAAAAGCCTAGTGAGCCCCACTGCAAGTGAAAGGACTAGGGAACCCCACTATGAATGAAAGCACCAGTGAAACTCACTGCAAATGAAACCACTAGTGAACCCCACTGCAAGTGAAAGCACCAGGGAACCCCACGACAAGTGAAAGTACCAGTGAATCTCCTGTAAGAGAAACCACTAGTGAACCCCACTGCAAGTGAAAGCACCAGTGAATCTCACTGCAAGAGAAGCCACTAGTTAACCCCACTGCAAGAGAAACGACTAGTTAACCCCACTGCAAGAGAAACCACTAGTGAACCCCCTACAAGCAAAAGCACTAGTGAACCCCACTGCAAGAGAAACCACCAGTGAACCCCACTGTGAGTGAAAACACCAGTGAAACTCATTGCAAGCGAAAGCATCAGTGAACCTCACTGCAAGCAAAAGCACCAGTGAACCCCACTGCAAGTGAAAGCACCAGTGAATCTCACTGCAAGAGAAGCCACTAGTTAACCCCACTGTAAGAGAAACCACTAGTTAACCCCACTGCAAGACAAACGACTAGTAAACTCCACTACAAGCAAAAGCACTAGTGAACCCCACTGTGAGTGAAAACACCAGTGAACCTCACTGCAAGAGAAACCACTAGTGAACCTCACTGCAAGAGAAACCACTAGTGAACCCCACTGCAAACCAAAGCACCAGTGAACCCTACTGCAAGTGAAAGCACCAGTGAACTCCACTGCAAGTGAAAGCACCAGGGAACCCCACTGCAAGTGAAAGCATCAGGGAACCCCACTGCAAGTGAAAGCATCAGGGAACCTCACTGCAAGAGAAAGCACCAGGGAACCCCACTGCAAGTGAAAGCACCAGGGAACCCCACTGCAAGTGAAAGCACCAGGGAACCCCACTGCAGGTGAAAGCACCAGGGAACCCCACAGCAAGTGAAAGCACCAGGGAACCCCACTGCGGGTGGCAGAGCTCGCGGGCTCCCTGGTCTAGAGAAAGGCAAAGGAAGAAGGGCCGAGGCAGTCGAAGGCAGAACGAAGGAGAAGACGAAGGGATAAAGGAGGGGGCGGAGAGCCAGGCGGGAGCAGGGGGAGAAAGCGTGAGGAGCCCCGAGGTAAGGGGGCAGAGGGGCAGCGGGCAGAGGGGCAGCGGGGCAGCGGGCAGAGGGGCAGCGGGCAGCGGGGCAGGAGGGCAGCGGGGCAGCGGGCAGAGGGGCAGCGGGCAGCGGACAGCGGGGCAGGAGGGCAGCGGGGCAGCGGGCAGCGGGCAGAGGGGCAGCGGGCAGCGGGGCAGCGGGCAGCGGGCAGAGGGGCAGCGGGCAGCGGGGCAGGAGGGCAGCGGGGCAGCGGGCAGCGGGGCAGGAGGGCAGGGGGCAGAGGGGCAGCGGGCAGCGGGCAGCGGGGCAGCGGGCAGAGGGGCAGCGGGCAGCGGGGCAGGAGGGCAGCGGGGCAGCGGGCAGCGGGGCAGCGGGCAGCGGGGCAGGAGGGCAGGGGGCAGCGGGGCAGCGGGCAGCGGGCAGCGGGGCAGGAGGGCAGGGGGCAGAGGGGCAGCGGGCAGCGGGCAGAGGGGCAGCGGGCAGCGGGGCAGCGGGCAGCGGGCAGCGGGGCAGGGACGCCTGCGGCCGCACGGGAGCCCCCGGGCTCGCTCACCCTGGGGCGGTGGCAGGGACGGCGACAGCGCCGAGACCAGGAGCAGGGGCAGCAGCGGGAGCAGCAGGAGCCGCGGCGGCGCCCCGGCCAGTCCAGAGCGGTGGCGGCCCGGGCCCCGCATCGCGCAGAAGGCGGCGGCGGAGCCGAGAAGGAGCGCTGGAGTGCCGGGCGCCGAGCGGCAGCCGCCGCAGGAGGGAGCCGAGAGCGCGTGAGGGAAGGCGCCCTGCCTGCCTCGCGCGCCAGCCGCCAGTCTGACACTCTGACAGCCGCGGCTCACGCCAGCCAGCCCCGGACGGCCCCGCCCCCCGGCCCGGCCTCATTTTCACCCGGGGCCTGGGCGGCCCCGCCCCCCGTCTCCCCCACTCGCCGCCTCGCTCCCGGGCCGAGGGGGCGGGGCCTCCTGACAGTCCCTCGCCCCGCCCCCCCGCGGCCCGGCTCGGACCTACACACCTGGCGGGCTCCGGGCTGGACGCCTCGCCTCCCTAGCGCACGTGGCTGGGTCACCTCCCCTCCCTCCCCACTGGTCCTGGGGCTCGACTTGTCCCTGAAAAGCGCATCGTCCTTCCACCAGAAGCCCGTCTCATGCCTAAAGCGAATTCCGGTCTACAAAGTCATTAAAGCGCCTGATGTGTGCGGGACATCGCCTCCTCCCTAAGCGAATTCCGTTCAAGGAGAAAACCCTACTATGTGCGAGGCGCCCCGGCAGCCAAGGGCGCCGAGGAGGAGACTCATTTTATGGAGAGGCAGGATTGGAACTCGGGTCCTTTTCCTCTGCCCCGCCCCGGGCTTCCTCCGTGCCCTCCAGCCCCCTGCATTCCTCTGTCTAGGCCTGTCCTCTCCCGAGCACACACACACACACACGTTGTCACGTAAGTAAAACTGGGTTAGAATGATCACAAAGTAGCCTCCAAAAAGAAACATTGTAACAGGGAGAAAACACAGTCCTGACTTTAGGGCCCGACCGTGGCCCAGGGAGGGCAGTGGTGCTGAAGGCTGTCTCTAAGGCAGACCGGCTTTTTTCAGTCCATCTGGGGGCATCTCCTGCAGCCAGTGCCCATCGGGACCTCAGTGCCCGGTCCCTGAAGAGGCAGGACCCCCCAGGATTGTAGGGACGATGGGGAAGCCTCCCTCACAAGGCTTCAGCTCTGGGCCCCGGGATATTTGCTAGGCGGTGTACCCGAACACGAATTTCCCATGGCATCCAAACATCCGGACACAGTTATCACTTCCACATAGTGCAAGTCCCAAATGGAGATAGGTAGGCACGCCGATTGGCACCCTACCACCTGCACCTACTCCTGCCTCCGTCACCCACGCTCTGAATAATTGGAGGAGGCTGTTTGTCCCGTCCGCAGACCCCTGCACATTTCTATTTGAAGGGGAAAGTCTCCTTTTTAAAAGGAGGGGGGGCGGGACGGGGTGATGTCTTTTTGCCCTTTTCATCCCCAGGGAAGACAGGCAGGTTGCCTCCTTTTCTCCCTGTCTGTTTCTGTCTCTCACTCTTCCTTCCCTCCCCCTTGTGCTTTGTTCTGGGACAAACACTGGCTATTTCTAGTTGTAAGGATGTTTTATACACATTTGTAAATCTTCGCGTAGTGAAACTTTCCCTATCTTTGTCTTGTGTTCTTAATGGTAGCCATAAATTACCGCCTTCTTTTCTCACTGATCCAGCAGGCTTCATTGCTTTTGAAATGATCAAAGTTTTTGTTTTCTTTTAAAATCCAACCAGAAACTACCTATTGTGTGGAACAGACCTTTTTTAACTTCAATCAAAGCATATAAATACATAAAGCTGCCCATTAAACTCTTAAGGCAGACTTCTTCCTCTCGCTTGCACTAGGTAAAGAAAACTTTAAAAGCAATACTGCCCTTTCCATCACGGTTAGCCCAAGTCTGAGTTTTACCAAGTGGGTAAAGTGAATAATGACCACTTCATTCTACTCCCATCTTTTCGCTTTTGCGGGACATCATTGCCAGCTATCACTTCCATCTTCTCCCCTGGAGCAAACAGCAGAACATGGACTCAGAAAAATTGATAAATCCAAATGGTTTTACTGATTTTCATTTGGTCAGCCTTAAGTCTTCTGGATGTAGATCACATTTCATATACAGCAAAGAACCTTAAAGCTAACAGGAACCTTAGAAGATCAACTAATCTGTCTCATTTCAGGAAAATCATTTACCCACGGTCCCACGAGTTAGTGACAGAGTCAGATCTGGAATCCAGGTTCATTCCATGACATCATGCTTCCAATACCTCTGTATAGACAGTGGGGCACATATTATCTTCATTTTCCAGGATATTTAGAGAAATTAAGTGACCTGCCCATGGTTGCCCTGGGAAGTATATGTCAAAGATGCAACTTGAACTCTCCTCCATTTAACTGTTAATGTGTTAGTAAATTAACCGCTTGCGCCTATGTTAAGGATGAAGAGAAGCAGAAAAAGAAAAAGGAAAAGATTGTTGAGGAAAATAAGAAAGATTTTTGGTGTGAAAAATGATTAGGTGGCTTCCTTCCGTCCATTCTGTCCATTGAGCTAATTTAGATGAGAACAGCTGAATTGCCAAGGGGAAAAAAATGGCCTCACACCAGAGACTCCAAGTCCAGTGTTCTTTCCACTGATTTTGTTTTTAGTTAATGCATTTTAAACAGTAGAGCACAATGTCTGTTTCTGACAGAAGTATTTGAATCTTTGCCATCTGATTGAGGGGAATTATCCAAATATCCCACTTGGCTTGCCAAAGGTCCATTTTGAGATCTTACAAGGCTCATTGGCATTGCTAAACAAAAATCTTTCTCCATTCCTCTAGACCAGTGTTTCCAAATTAATTTGACCATAAAAGACTTGAGATCTTAAGATTTTCTTATTTTAAAAAAACTATTTTATTGATCTGATATTTTTGCATTATTTATTTCCAAATATATTCCTCCCCCCTTCCCTACTTAGCAGGTCATCTCTTGTAACAAAGATGAAAAAGGAGTTCAGCAAAACTAACCAAAACAAGGACCATGTCTGACAGTACATGAAATATTCTACATCCCTATTCCTCCACTTCTGCAACGACACCAAGGGGATGTGTTTTTTCAGCTCTTCTGTGGAACCAAATTTTGTTATCCTAATCACAAGGTAATTTCATTTTTTGGTTGTTTCCAACTACATAGTCGTAGTTGCTATATATACTGTTTTTGTGATTGGCCCTGCTAACCACTCTGCATCAGTTCAGATAAGTCTTCTGATGACTGGCTGGAATTATTCCTATTTATCACTTATTACAGTAAAATAATATTCTATTGTACTTGTGTACCATAATTTGTTTAGCGATGGTCTAATCAATGGGAATTTGGTTTATTCCCAGCTCTTTGCTACCACAGAAAGGAAGCAGTAACATTATGGCATTGTATCCCCAATGCTTAGCACAATGCCTGCCATCTAGTAGGTGCTTTAAAAATGCCTATTGAATAAAGGACCTTTCTTTGACTTGTAGTGCTGCGATGTAAAAAAATGCTCACCTTGGGAATGAGATACTCCCAGAAAAAAATGGGGAGCTAGAGAAATTTTAGAAAATATAGGGAATTGAGATTATCTTCATACCAAAAGAATTACTACATGTACCAAATATTTTATACAGAGATAATTTCATAGTTTTGGACAGCTAAGTGGCAAAGTGGATTAGAGTGCTGGGCCTGAAGTCAGGAAATCTCATCTTCCTGTGTTCAAATTTGGCCTCAGACTGTGTGACCTTGAGCAAGTCACTTAACTCTTTTTGTCTCAGTTCCCTCATCTCTAAAATGAGCTGGAGAAGGAAATAGCAAATCACTCCAGTATCCTTGCTGAAAAAATCCCAAATGGAGTTACAGAGTTGGACATGACTGAGATGACTGAACAACAACAATTTCATAGTTAATATTCCAGGGAGAATTATCACCGATCATCAAAACTTTCTTGTGGACCACCTATTCATGTTGTATAGGATTTTGCTAGGGTTGCTAGGGTTTTGTGGAAGAGTTTAGAAAATATTGATTTAAATCAGTTCTTCAGCCTTTATTGTGTCATGAACCCCTCTGTCACTCTGATGAAGTCAGTGGACTCCTTAGAATAATGTTTTTAAATGTATGAAAGAAAATACATAGGATTTCAAAGGAAATTAAGGTTAATGAAAATAAAGATGCAACTTTTTTTCCCCATCTAATAACCCTTAAAACCTATCCAATCTAATTTTTATATAAAAATTTCATGGGAACATTAGGTTATCTAGAAGCTATGGGATAAACAGTATTGCATCTCAGAGAGAAAAACCAACCATTCTCTTTTGGGCAGTCATTAAATCATTATGTTGTTATGTTTGGTCAGTTATAAAATCATTATGTTATGTTGGTCAGTTATAAAATCATTATGTTAGATTACTGAAATGAGAGTTGTAAAAGTTCAATTAAAGTACTTGGTTTATTCCTGTCTAGCGAGATCCTAAATGTTAAAAATGAAGATAGGATCTATGGTTCTCTGTGATGCTTCACTGATCTGCTCTGCAATTTTACCATAGACAACTCACTGACACTTTGCCATTTTTTAACTGATCAATTATAAACAGGGAAAAATTGCTGTGATTTTTCTGACATTCCATATATTTTTAAAGCAAAAAAATAAACAACCCTCAACAACTAAGGAAAAAGTAGTTTACAAATCCCATAGGGGTATGCATTGCCGCTATAATAGAAGGGCCAAAAGAAATATGGCATGCATGACTGTAACTCTATTTTCCACCCTCCCCTGGTAGTCACGAAGGAGGTGTGGCACAGTGCCTCTGGGCATGGGTTGCTCTGGATTGTTCAGGGGGGTTGCCAAACAGAATATGGACTTGTCCTTGCTTGTCATGAAAATATGTTCATTAATCCATAGCCATAGTAAGATTACAGTTAGGATATCTGGGATATGTAGATATCTAGGATATCTGTCCAGACTCCAAGAGGGTGTTTCAATAATTAATGGTAGTGAAAAGTAGGATCCCACTCCCAGGATAATCAGAGCAAGAGCCAAACAACACTATTTGTTGCTGCTTCAGGAATAGTCTTGTATTCAAAGGCTCCTATTTTGTCTGTTGAGCTAATCTGAATGATGGCAGCTGAGCTAGCAGAAGACAAAAAAAAAAAAGCCCAAAACTCCAGAGTACGAATATTTTGAGAAAGCTCTAAGAACTGTTACTATTAATGAGATCGACATACGGTTACAAGTATTTATCTTTCTTACTTTCTTTCTTTAAAAAATAGAAGCATTTCAGTAGAAAGCAAACCACTCAGCAATAACTAGCTTTGGTGTGAATTCAAATATTTTGAGAGCAATCCCAAACACAGGAAACTTTGGCACATTACATGCCAGAATCTAAAAGGAAGACACAACCACTGAAGCCTGACCTTGCCCCCAAAGGGGGAAGAAAGCTTCAAGATTCAACGTCAAAGCATGTCCAAGGTTGTTCATCAGTTATGGGCACTAAACAGTGCCAGCAAGCTACATTTGGTTCAAACTGGTCTCTGGAGCCTTGTATGACTCTACTACTTGGCTTGAATACAAAGAATGAGTGGGAAAGTCAGAGCCCAGGCTATAATGATTTGGTTTTTGCATATTAATAATAAGAATCATTTATTGGGCACTAAAAATATATTGAGTAAAGCAGGATTGCATTACATCTTTTATATGGTACAATTTAAATAGAGAAAAGGAAAATGAAGGGGATCCCAGAGAAGTATAGAATGGAGGGACAGGGCAGGGGGAGAGAGGGAGAGAGAGAGAGAGAGAGAGAGAGAGAGAGAGAGAGAGAGAGAGAGAGAGAGAGAAGCAGAGTGCTAGACTTGGATCAGAAAACCTGGGCTTTTGATTCTGCCACCATCTTGTTCTGGGAGCTTATCTTCCTCACTTACTCTAAGATTACTTCTTTATTTTAAAATGCTAGCGTTGAACTGACAATGATCTGGTCCCTTTCA
Organism: Notamacropus eugenii; assembly: GCF_028372415.1. Classification (NCBI taxonomy): domain Eukaryota; kingdom Metazoa; phylum Chordata; class Mammalia; order Diprotodontia; family Macropodidae; genus Notamacropus; species Notamacropus eugenii. Next base: position 36,235,186 of record NC_092877.1, on the reverse strand, counting down.
TCTCTAAACCTATTTTAAAATTTTGATTTTAGTCATGTAGTTTCAACCAAACTAAGCTTTTCCATACTTGTCCCTTTTTTAACTTTTATTTTAATTCCATTTAACAAGCATTTATTATCTCTTCCTCCTACCTCCTCATCCCCATTCAAAAATAGAAAAAAAAAAATCAAATATTTGTAACAAATAGTCAAGCAAAATAAATCCCTGAGTGTTCCATGTCCATAGTCTCATTTTGTGTCTCAAGTTCATGATTTCTGTTAAGAAATGAACAATATGCTTAATTTTCATTACTATGAAATAGAGTTATTGTGTTGATCAAGACTCCTAAGTCTTTCAAAGTTGTTTGTCTTCACGATGAAGTTAGTATTTCAATCGTTCACCTGGTTCAGCTCACTTCATTTTTGCATCAATTCATACAAATCATCACAGGTTTCTCTAAAACCATCTCCTTCATAATTTCTTAGAGCCCAATAGTCTTCTATTACAATCACATACCATACTTTGTTCAACCATTTCCCAACTGATGGGTTCCCTTTCAGTTTACAGTTCTTTGTCATCACAAAAAATATATATTTTTGGATGTATAGGTCCTTTTCCTATTTCTTTGATCTCTTGAAAGGAATAGCCTTTGTAGCGCTATTATTGGGTTAAAGGGTATCTAGGCAATTTAGTAATATTTTAGGCATAGTTCCAAAATACTTTCAAAATGGCTGGACTATTTTATGGCTCTATCAACAATTCATCAGTGTACCAATTCTCCTGCAGCCTTTTCAACATTTGTCATTTTCCTTTTTGTCAAATTTTCCCATTTGATGGGTATAAGGTAAAGCCTTAAAGTTATTTTAATTGTTATTTCTCTAATTATTCATGAGAATTTTTTCATATGGCTATTGATAGCTTTGTTTTCTTCCTTTGAGAACTACCCATTCATATCTTTTGACCATTTACCAGTTGGCGAATGGCTCTTATTCTTATAAATTCCAATCAGTTCCTTATGTATCTTGGAAATGAAACCATTATCAGAGAAACTTGTGGCAAAGGTTTTTCACCCATTATTCATACCCCTTCTAGTTTAAGCTGCATTGATTGGGTTTGTGCAAAAACTTTTTTAAAGTCATGTGATCAAAATTTATCCTTTTTTATCTTTTATGTTTCTTTTTATGCCTTATTTGGTCATGAACTCTTCCCCTATTCATAGACCTCAAAAGTACCTTCTTCTTTTCTCTTCTAATTTGTTTATTATATGATCTGTTACATCTAAGTCATGAATCCATTTGGCACTTACCTTAATGTATGGTATAAGGTGTCAGTCAGTTTAGACTAACTAATTTCTGCCAAACTGCTTTCTTGTTTCTCCAATAATTTTTGTTGAGTAGTGAATCCTTACCCTAGTTGCTATATAGTCTTTGGGCTTATTGAGTACTTGGCTATTCGGCTCATGTGCTTCTCTATGTTGTATAACTAAGTTTTACTTATAATAATTGTCAGTTTTATTCTCTTTCCTTTATCACATTTTAACTTTCATCATCTTATTCCTATACTAGAGTATAGTATCTTTGAAGGCAGGGACTATAGTATTTTTCATCTTTCTATCCCTTGTGCATGTCCCAATGGCCTGCACATCAAAGGCAGTCAATAAATGTTTGTTGAATTGAATCATACTAAACAAAGAATGAATGTTACTAGAAGTTGACCAGTCTAAGGAAAGGAGAAAACTGAGAAAGGGGTTTCAGAAGTTAGAACATAACTTCAAATATTATTTAAATGATAACTTCCACCTAAACTAGTTTAAAGAAACAAAAATTAAGAGTATGTGGAAATGGGTTTTTTTGTTTCTTTATTGTAATGTAAGAAAGTATCAAATACTACCCAACATGTCTGTGTATCAGTAGACAGACTGACTATAAAGAAAGTTAGTGGTAATTTTAAATGTCCAGCATTAAAGAGTCCCATCAGGGAAAGATACAATTATCCTAATAGGCCAGTGGGAAGAGAGCCGTTGGTCATCAGTTGAAGCAACCAGAGGAACACACAACTTTCCAAGAGTATTTGATAATATCATTAGAGAGTCATGGGCAACATTTCATTTAATAAGCAATTATTAAGTGCCAACTATGTACTAATGTGCTAAGTTCTGGGGGAAATACAGGTTAAAACAAAACACTACTTTTCCTCAAGGAGTTTAGATTCTACTTGTGGGGGGAGGATATATCATATACAAAAATAAGTAAAGGAAATATATATGCATATATTTTATGGTAAGGTAAATTCAAGATATTTAAGGCAAATTCAAAGTGGGAAAAAACCTAATAATTGGATAGAGGAGAATCAGGGAAACTTACATAGGAGAAGATACCTGAGCTGTGCTTTGAAGGAAACTGGAGATTTGTCAGAAGAAGAGGTAAGAAGGGAATACATTACAAGCATGAAATACTACCTATAGAAAGGCACAGAGGTGGGAGATGTTCAGAGAACAACTAGCAGGTCAGTTTGCTTGGAAGAGAAAGGAAAATATATATTTTCATTTCATCTAAAGTAGGAGGGAGGGGATAGCCAGGTGATGCAATGCAGGCCTAGAAGGAGGAAGACTCATCTTCCTGAGTCCAGATCTGGCTTCAGACACTTACCAGCTGGGTGACCCTGGGCAAGTTATTTAACCCTGTTGACTCAGTTTCCTCATCTGTAAAATGAGTTCACGAGGGAAATGGCAAACCACTCCAGGATCTTTGTCAAGAAAACCCCAAATGGGGTCACAAAGAGTCAGACACGACTGGAAACAAAAGTGTGAGGACTAATAGTTGCCAGACTTTTCCCTGATGTAGCTTTTTAATCCCCCACCTATAATGCGGAGGGGCAGATACAGGTCCTTCCTCCTTCCCTAAACCATAGGGATTTGCTTTCTCTAAAAAGAGACAAAGCTTTCCCCAGGACCTTGACTGGCCCCTGCTTCTTTGCACAGTTTCTTTTCCCTATTCCCTGCCAAGGATCAGAGTAAGTTTTTCTTCCTCCAAAAAGTTTTCTCTGGCTATCCCAGCCCATATTGACCTCTCCCACATCTTAAAGTAATTAGAGCCAATACACTTCATTTGGCACTTAATCACAAATTGCCTTTACAGACAGTTAGTGTCTCTTTATGTATATTTCTAGATGTGAGTGCATTTAATGGTTGATACATAGGAAAATATATGCTCCTAACTTCAGAACTGAAAATGGTTCTCTGGTTTTGTAGACACGACATGATGTAGCTTGTTTCCTTTGGGAATAAATGACCTAGTAAGGCGCAGGCCAACAATACCACCTAGTCAAAATATAGCCTCTCCCCTCAATTCTGTTCTGCAGAGCATGAAGAGAAGGTGTGTTGGACCATTGGATACCATCTTATTGTGAGAACTTATCTTCATCACTCACTCTGTGTATCTCTCTCTCTCTCTGTCTCTCTCTCTGTCTCTCTGTCTCTCTCTGTCTCTCTCTGTCTCTGTCTCTCTCTGTCTCTGTCTCTCTGTCTCTCTCTGTCTCTCTCTGTCTCTGTCTCTGTCTCTCTCTCTCTGTCTCTCTCTGTCTCTCTCTCTGTCTCTCTCTCTGTCTCTCTCTCTCCCCCTCAAAAATTAACTAATAATAAGCTGTTCACATTCTAAAGTAAGGGGAACCTTACCCTCCTGAACCAGGAATTAGAAGACCCAGGTTTCCAGTCCAGGCTTTGCCCAGAGCTAATGCTTGACTCTGGTCAAATCACCTCTTTCTAGGTCTGGGTTTCCTCATCTGTAGAATAACGGTACCACCATTCCACCCATTCCACAGACTTGCAGGAAGAATCGAAACAAACGCAAACATGGTTTGAAGCTTTGCAGTGTCCTGTGGAGATTTTTTTCCCCTTTTTCTTTTTATGTGCTGCAATAATGGCAGAGTAGATAGAGGACCGACCTTGGTATCAGAAAGGCCCAGATTCTGAGTTCTGTCAAAGACTCCTCCTGGCTCTGTGATGCTGGGCAAGCTACTCAGTCCCTCTGCCTCAAGGCAAATCTCCAAAACTCAAAGTTACACATCAGTTCCAGATTTATATTGGTAGAAAAATCTCGGGTCAGGACTAGAACATCACCCTAAAATAGTGACGATGGGGCATATTTTATACACCCTACCAAAAAAATGGATGAACCTCTCAGTGCCCAAGACCACTCTCTAGATCAGCAAAGTTGGAGACAGGTGGGGATCTGCCTTTAGAGAAGGAATTCCCTATACAACTAAAATCACAGGTCCAGATTAAAACACACACACACCTCAAAATCCAATTGTGGAAACAGAATATATAGAAATGGGATTAGGGTATTTATTGAGCAACTCACTGAGGCATGACCATATAATGCTGAAGTAAATTTTATGTGGCTTATGAAAACCATTCTCTTTACTTTATGGGCACCATACACTAGGGGCTCAGCAGGAGATGCCAAAGAACTAAGGAGAATGCTTCTTAATCTCCAAAAGCCAGAGGTAGGAAGGTAGGAATAATGTATTTGAGATGGGGAACCAGTAAGCGGTATATTGAATCTATCCATCTTTTACATCTTTCCCTTTTCCTCTCACCAAATAAAATCTTTCCTCGTCTTCAATAAAAATAAAAAGAGCTAAGGCAGGGGTTGGGATCTAAAACCTATCCCAAAACAACTTCATAAAAATTACAAAGCAAATACTCCAACCGGAATGAGACAAGGGTCAAACTTCCTTGGAACAAGCACCAAGAGACTCTCTGAACTATTTTATTGTTCTGAGTTCTATTGCATCTAGAGTTCCTCCAGTGAATCATCCGTCATCAGGGGAGGGAAAGCTTCTGGATATGCTGAGATTTGGGGCTGCAATGGTTTTGGTTATGGCAGAATTTGTCCTATTTGTTACATTAAAATGCCTAAGTGATGGAGAGAAAGAATTCTGTGGTAAATCCTTTGACCACTGGAGGAAGTAGGTTTTGAGCCAAATCCTCAATAGAATAAATTGATTTAGATGAGTGTCGAGGAGAGGAAAGCAAAGCGGGTTGGGTAGCACATCATCTGTGCAGAGACATGAGGTTGGGCATCTGTTTCTGTATAATGGCCAGATAGATGTCTTCTCTTTGATTTACCTGAGGAGCTATTTGATAGTGAACACCCATCAGATTCAGTTCTAACTAATTCAATCCCCTCCTCAGAAACTGTGTCAAGAGCAAATTGAGGTGTTATAAAAATAAAAGATATAAATTTATTTTCTTAAAAATCTTTCAGTGTCTGCCCATTGCCATTTCCTTGACCAGGCATTTAAAGTCCTTCACAATCTGGCTCCCACTTACCTTTGCAGTTTGATTTAATGCTAATCTCCCTCATAAACTCTAGTTCCAATCAAAATGGACTAATTGGTCTTCCCTAAAATGTGTTACAATATCTCCCAGCTTCATCCATTCACATGCATCATCTTACATTCCTGATAGGCTCTCCTTCACCTCTGTGTCTTAGAATCCTTATCTGGCTTTGGCCTAGTTGAGATTGGCTAACATAGTTGTAGTGGACCCAATTTGCATAATGTCTTTACTTCTTTTAACAGTATTCAGCTTCTTGGGAGTAGGTGAAGAGAAGGCAGATGGTGAGGGTGACCCAGGGCTGAGCATTAGCAAGAAATGAAGAACAGAAGAACCAGGGATTCAAAGGTGGAGACATCGTTTGGATCTCTCCCTTTCTTTCCCTCTCTCTTTTCTCCCTCCTCCTTCCTTCCTCTCTCCCGTTTCCTTTCCTCCCATCTCCCTGCTCCCTTCCTCCACCTTTCTCTTCTCCTCTCATTCCTTCTTCTCTCTCTCTCTCTCCCCCTCTCTCCACTTCTTTCTCTCTTACTCTCAAAAAGTACAAAAGCTAATAATTGCTTAACCTTCCTTAATAATAATTTCATCCTTTGAAAGGTGGAAGACCCAGCAAAGAGGGAACTTTCATGCATTCACCTCAAGGAAAAACTAGTTGCTAGCGGAGAAATAATGGAAACTCTGGGGGCAGTGGATCATTCTGTCTTGGAAATCTGTGAAAGGAGAATAGAGAAAAGCTGAGCACAGTCTGATATGTCACTTACATCTTTGGAAAGCACATTTCAAAGGGTTCAGAGAGAAGAAAAGCAAGATTCCCTAGGTGCAAATTTTATAGAGGAAGTCAGTCCAAGAGGGATGGTAGATTCTCAAGAATAAAGTTCTGAAAACCCAAAGAAAACCAGTTCTGATGGAGAAGGAAAGAGACTGATGTCGACATTCATTAAACAACTTGGATTTTTTTAAGTGTGCACAGAGGTAAGTGAATATTTTGTTCAACTGGTTGACTACAGGATAAAGACTATGAAAGCAGAGAAAGATCCATTCGAGGGTAATGTAATGAGAGATCAAAGGAAGTTTGCGATCATGGTGAAAATAAAAAAATGGGTTTAGGAGGAGCCGGAATGGAAGAGCTGGAAACACCACGCAGTGTAATAAAAGAGTAGAGTTTAACAGCTCAGGGTCTTGGAGACAGAGAAGTTCTAGGTGATGATGAGGTCTATGGTGTGACCTATGGTATGACGGGATGGCTGAGGTAACCAGGAGACAGGGGTTATGGAAGCTGAGAAGATTGATTAATTGAAAGTTGAGGGTATTTGTGAAAATTAAACTCACCAAGAATGAGAGCAGGGTTTCTATGAGAAAGAAGACTACTGAATTCATTGAAGAAGGAAGAAGTGCGAGCTGGAGATCTGTAGATAAAAGGAAAAATTATCTGGAGAGGGAAATAGAATTAGAAGGTGTTAACTTCCCAGGAGGAGAGATCAGTGAGTGATGATGGCAGAAGGAATAGCTATCTGCAAACTCCTGACCCAGTGTGTCAAGAGGCATTCAAGAAATAGTGGCCAAAAATACACGAGATGACATGGGATGGAGTCTTTAGAAGAAAAATCAGATTTCAGTGAAATAGCAAATGGAAGGAGTTTAAAGGGAAGAGATCCATTTGGGTTAACCATAGGGGATTCCAGAGAGCAGGGGAGGATAAGCACCAGGGAGAGGCAGGGATGAGAGTATGGGGAGACCTGGAAGAAGCCTTTGGACCAATGAATCAACAAGTCTTTAGTAAGAGCCTACTGTGTGCTAAGTGCTGGGGATACAAGGACAAAGAATGAAACAAATCTCTCCTCACAAGAAGCTTATATGCTAATATATTTTCACAAAGGCAAACCATGGTTCTGAATCATGAATCTATAAATATACATACATATGTATACACATACATATTACAGGAGGTAGTATTGCATAGTAGGTAAAGAAACAAACTGGGAGTCATGAAGACTCAAGACCGGGAAGACCCCTGGCATATATCAGCAGGGTGACTATATCACTGAACCTATCAGTGCCCCTAGGAAACTCTAAAAAAATCATAAAACCAAAGGATCTCTCATTTTACAGATAATGGAATAGGCCCTTTAATGCTCTAAACTACAGAGGAGATGACAGTCTGCATTGGTAGGAGTCCCTACACTGAGGAAATCCCAGGTCCATAAATACATATCTATGAGGAGAGGCAGCTCCTACTGAGTAGAGAGAGAGAGATGGAAAATTCTACCTTTGGAGCCACAAAGCACCGGCAAATCTCTTAATCTCTCATTGTCCTGGACAACTTTCTAAGACTATCAGTTTTGGTTTAGATAATGTTTTTGTTTAGTTAATGTTTAGTCATTTTTTCAGTTGTGTCCGATGCTTTGTGACCCCTTCTGAGGTTTTCTTGGCAAAGATGCTAGAATGTTTTACCATTTCCTTCTTCAACTCGTTTTACAAATGAGGCAACTGAGGCAAACAGGGTTAAGTGACTTGCCCGGGGTCACACAGCTAGTAAATACCTGAGGCTGGATTTGAAATCAGGTCCTCCAGGCCTGGTGTTCTATCTACTGTGCCACCTAGCCAACCCAATCAGTTCTAGACAATTTGCTATTCTGCCATTGGTGGAAGGAATTTTCACACCAGGAGTTCCCCACACTGATATAATCAGATCCAGTCCAAAAAAAATACATATAAGATTTTATGGATGTATATATGTGTATATACTAATATTTTAACATTAATAATTAATAATACTAACAACTTAACATTGAAGCAGTGATTAGGAGGGAGGAGAAAATCACATAAAGAAACCAAAATAAAATGGAAATTTGAGCTGCTTTTTTTTTTTTAAATGCTTTATTCAAATTCTAGAGAGGTGCTTTTGGTGAACAAGTCACTCAACTAGAAGACTCCTTAATTAATCCAAAAACCAGGAGGACTAAGCATGGGTTAACAGCTTTCCCTGTGAATCAATGAACCAGGACAACTTGGGAGTCCATTCTGTGTGGCTTCAGAAAGGTAGAATACGAGTCTACGGCGGCCTGAATATAACTGCTGCACTAAGGGTCTTCACCGTCCCTTAAAAGGGGAGAGCTTAGAAAAGTGAGGGCCCAAGCCCTTGGGTGGTTTTAGCTTCTCCTGGAAATGGCCTATGAGCCGAGAGGCTAACATTTCTTCTGGAAAAAGCAAGGTGGATGAGGGGTACTCCCAGAAAACCTCAGGGTGCTCTGGATGAAAAATCAGCTTGGAGGAAGACCTGAGCAGCCAGTTCAAGAAACTGAAGACCAGCTCTGAGTAACTAATACTTCAGTTCTGAAATTTTAGAAACACTGACTGTCCTGCCCTGATTAAAGGTCAGTTGCTATAATAAACTATTTTTCGGATGTTGAGAGGGATAATGCAGCAACCTTTTAGGATCAGAGACACAGTGTACGGGGGCATCTCAGTCCAGCAGGAAAGGGATTGGTTTTATTTTCAGTCACCAAGGGAGAAGAAAACAGTCAGTCCATATTCCAGGAGCCCACAAACACCTGGCACAAGAAGAGATAGAAGGTATACAAACAGCAGCACTACATTTGGGAGAAACGTCAGGGACGGGGAGTGGCATGGTCATACTGTGGCTGAACTACAATAGACAGATGCAAAGAGGGTTCAGTTCCATCTCTGTTCCAGTACTCCTCTGACCCTCTTTGCAGGTGGACCAGGTCTCCTGAAGACTAGCCTTCAAAAACAACCAATAAGCACTTACTAAATGCCTACTATACGCAAAGCTCTTTGCTAGACACTAGGAATACAAAGGTAGTCTATCTATAGTAACTGCCTTCAATGGACTTATATTCTGTTGGGAGACAATAATTCTATATGAAATGTATAGGGATAGGGACTGTGATTTCATTGGTATAAGGAATTCCCTTTGAGTTCCTTAAACCCTAACTCCTCTACCAACTCAGGTCAGCATCTTCTCTGCAATTTAGAATCTGAACTGTCTGGAGCACAGAGAAAGTATGACTGACCTAGGATCACAGAGGCAGCATGTGTCCGAGGCAGAATTTGAATCCAGGACTTCCTGACTCCAAGGCCAGCTCTCTCTTAAGAATGCCCCACTGCCCCTGTTCATCTATATATATGAATGTCTAAGGTGAGAGATTGAACTGAACTTTGAAGCTAACCATGGACTCTCTGCCAAGAAGGCCACTTGAACAGTTTATGTGTCTGCTCCAGTAAACCACTAAAGTTCACACCATACTAAATAAGGGACAACACATCCAATAAGAGAACACAGTCATTGGCATCTTCCACCCTAGAACTGCACAAAAATTCAGCCAGAAGCCCACAGGCACCAATGGCCTCGAGCATGACCAGAGATGAGACATGGGTAGCCTTCAAGGCTCTGTATCTTGAGGCAGAAAGAGCTGAAGAAAGCCCCAAGGGGGGGGGGGAGTGGACCTTAGAATACTCAGGGAACAGCAGCACAGATCAGTTTGATGTCAACCAGAGGCTGTCAGTGCTCAGACTAGGAAAGCCCAGGTCCTGGGAAGTTCTGAAGTCTTTAAGTCCTGAAATACCAGGGAGGGTCCTGGGGGTTCAGGGCCTTGAACCTTAAAAACCTCAGGAGAGAAGGAGATCAATGCAAGAACTGGGGAGATTGCAAGGGAGACAGAAGTAAAACTAAGAAGGTCCAACCACCGCATTCAAAAGCCCTTCAGGGGCAAGTCCTAGTTCTTCACCTAAAGCTGGACAGAGAAAGAAATCAAAGAAAACACTAACCAGTATCAAAGATTTATATAAATCTAGCTCCATAACAACATAAGTAGAAACTCAAAGGAAAAAAAAATGGATCTTCTTCAAGGATTATATGAATACCTAGAAGAAACAAAACAAGAGATAAAAAATTAAATGAAGTCTCTTGAGGAAAGAACTGAAAAGAAAATATTTGAACAAAATGAAAAGAATGAGAAAACAGAAGAAAATGTAAGATAGCTGGAAACAAAAACTAATCTAGAACAAAAAGGATCAAGGAAAGATCATTTAAGACTTACCAGCCTCCCTAAAAACAATGCTTTTTAAAAACCTGCACACCCTATTTCAAGAATTTCTGAATGAAAACTATTCAGATCTATTAGAACCAGAGGACAAAGAAATGATAGGGAAAAAAAACCCCTGAACATCTCCTGATAGGAAAAGTCCTAGGAATGTCAGAGCCAAAATACAGAGGTTCCATATCAAAGAAAAAATACTACATGCATCCAGAAAGGCACAATTCAAGTTCCAAGGGACTTCAGTGAGGTTCACACAAGACCTGGCAGCTTCCAAAAACCAAGATTTTGGAATATTCCGAAAGGCCAGAGAGAGAGGCTTATAACCAACAGCAACTTACTATACAAAGCTGAGTATAAGGGGGAGTATAAGTACAAGGGGGAAATGGATTTTTTTAAAATAGAAGACTTTAAAGTAATTCTAATGAAAAGACCAGAGCTGAGTAGGAATGTTGAAATACAAACACTACAGTCCAAAGAAGCCTAGAAAGGCACATTTATGTGAGCATTCAGAAGGAACGTGAATAATGATGGAATGGCGATATTCTAATAGAAAAGCAAGTGTCCATTTAGAACCTGTAAAAAGCTCAGAGGAGGGGCCACACAATAGACTGCGTTATTCCTTTCTGAGGTCCAGACTAGCTAAGGGTGGAGAGTTTGGTCCACAGAGAGAAGGTTGCAGCAATTCATGAAGACCGTCTGATAAGGCACAGAGACCTTGTGTATCCCAAGGGAGTACACATGCCAAGTTAATCAGGTACTTTGAAGTCAAGAAGTAGGGTTAGGCAAAACCACAAGTTTGCACAATCTAAGGTATATACTCGCATTCACATGAGATAAAAATCTATAGCTTATTAATGCCAGACTAAGTGGGCTATCAGAGTAGAACCTCAGCATCCATCTCTGATAAAGGTTTTCTCTCTCTGGGAACCGTCCAACAGAGATGGTAGCTGCAGCCAATTACAGAGACTTCGGCAGATTAGAAGATAAACCCAGAAAATGCCAAGACAATGTCTAAAACGTTAAGCTAATTGCAGGGATGCACTCGATTGATATCCTCATCAAAACAACATTATCACAAGCAAATTCCTGAATTTTCCGTGAATATGGGGCATGATTCACAAGGAAGGGAATGTTACTAGACGTAATGATAATAATGACAAAAACTAGCATTTATAGCATTCTTTACAATTTGCAAAGAACTTTACAAGTTTTATTCATTTGATCCTCACAACAAACCTGGGAGTGAGGTGCTTTTATTATCCCCACTTTATAGTTGAAGAAACCAAGGCACAGAGGAGTTAAGTGACTTGTCCTGGATTACACAGCTAGTAAGTGTCAGAAGCTAAGATTTGAACTCAAGTCTTCCTGATTTCAGGCTCAGTGCCCTACCCGCTGTGTAACCTAACTGCTAAAGAAATCCATGTGTGAGAAAATTTGGAACTAAAAATCTTGTAGAAATTAATGTTGAAAAGTAAAAATTAATTAATTAATTGGTTGAAAAAGTAAATATTGTGGCTTAACACCCTCCAGCAAAGCCAAAATAAAGGAAGGAAGGAAGGAAGGAAGGAAGGAAGGAAGGAAGGAAGGAAGGAAGGAAGGAAGGAAGGAAGGAAGGAAGGAAGGAAGGAAGGAAGGGGAGGGAAGGAGGGACAGGAGAGAGAGGGAGAGAGAGGGAGAGAGAGAGAGAGAGAGAGAGAGAGAGAGAGAGAGAGAGAGAGAGAGAGAGAGAGAGAGAGAGAGAGAGAGAGAGAGAAATCCATGCGTTATTTAACAGAATCACAAGAACTTAAAGTTGGAAGACACACTAAAGGAACTTTTTGGCCAACTGATCAATGTGACCAAAAATAAACAGAGGACACTGGGACTCCTGAAACAACCCATTGTACTTTGGGATGTCTTTAATTGTTTGAAAGATCTTTCATGGAGTCTAACATCTTCTCTGCAGCTTCCTAGATCTGCCTCTGAGGTCAGGTAGAACTTAGACGATCCCTCTTCCTCCTGACAGTGCTTCAGATACTTAACAATCCCTTTCATGGCTCCACCAAATCTTTTCTCCAAAGTTAAACAGACCCAGGTGTTTTTTTCAACTGATCCCTGGGTGCCACGCTGCCTGTTCCTCTTACCGTCCTGTTCTTACTCTAATCTTGGCAGGTTCCAACTTGTTTATAGACATAAGGACTACATCTATGATTTTGTTAGTACTGGGTAGTCCCAGATGAGGACTCTCCCTCTGTCAGTACAGGTTGGCCCCCTTCTCTGCAACCTAATCTTTAAAATATATATAGATATAGATATAGATAGATAGATAGATATTTATTTGTCCCCAGTAACATGTAAAGATAATTTTAACATTAAATTTTAAAAAGTTTTGAGTTTCAAATTTTCTCTTTCTCCCTTACCTCCCCCCTCCCTGAAACAGTAAGCAATTTAATATGTTATATATGTTCAATCATGCAAAACATATTACCATATTAGTCATGTTGTGAAAGAAGACACAGATTCAAAGGGGAAAAATTACAGCAAATGAGAAATAGTCTGCTTCATTCTGCATTCCAATTCCATCAGATCTTTCTCTGGAAGTGGATAGCATTTTCATCATGACTCCTTTGGAATTGTCTGGACCATTGGATTGCTAAGAATAACTAAGTCATGTATTGCTGATCATTGTACCCTATTGCTGTTACTGTGCATAATGTTCTTCTGTATCTGCTTACTTCACTCAGCATCAGTTCATGTAAGTCTTTCCAGGTTTTTCTGAAATCTGCCTGCTCATCATTTCTTATAGCACAATAGTATTCCATAACAATCATATACCACAACTTGTTCAGTCATTCCCCAATTGATGGACATCCCCTCAATTTCCAATTCTTTGCCACTGCAAAAAAAAAGAGCTGCTATCAATATAAATAACCTAGTCTTAAGAGACTTGCTCAGAGAACTAAGAGAGTAAGTGACTTACCCAGGATACCAGTGGCAGACCAGATCTTCATCCATTATAGTCCACTGCCTCTCCAATGTGTTTTAATTGGACTCAGTAAGGATGTAGAATGACCACTCTAAGTAGAGCAGAGCTATTCTCTCTCTTATTCTAAACTCCCTCACTGCTCCTAATGCAGCCAAAGACAAATAGCACTAGATTTCTGGCTGTCTCATCAAACTGTTGATTCACAGCGACTTGGCAGTACACTAAGACCCCCAGATCTTTTTCACAAGAACTGTCCAACCATATCTTCCTATCCTTACTCCAAAATATCAGAAGCAATCGAGGCAAATCTATGGTCTTTATTTCCAACTTTTTATTTGTCCCTAATAAATATCATTTCACTTGACTTGGCTCATTCCTATTCTTAGAATCTCCAGTTCCTTTCCCCTATACTCATAGGATTGCTCTTTTCTCTACACCATTCTCTCTCAATAGTTCCATCAGTCCTCCAATTTCACTTCATAATTTTTTTCTTCCTTGAAAGGGTTGGTTTTAATTGCTTCAAACATTGCTATTTAAATGTATTTAACTTAGAAATTCTAATCAGTAGGTTGCAGTTTGACCAGCATGTATAGTTTAGGATTGAAGAAAATATTTAGCCAGAAAGAATTGGTTGAGAAATTGATTAATAGCTATAGTAACCTCAAATTATATACCAAAACTATAATCATTAAAGCAATCTGATACTGAATAAGAAACAGAGTGAGTGATTAGTGGAATAGACTAGGGTATGTTACATATAGAAATAAATTACCACAGTAACCTAGTGTTTGATAAACACAAAGATTCAACCTTTTGGAGCAATAACTCACTATGTGACAAAGACTGGAAAGCAGTCTGGCAGAAACTAGGCATAGAACAACATCTCATGCAACATGCCAAGATAAAGTCAAAATGGATACATGATTTAGACATAAAGGTTGATATCATAACCCAATTAGGCATGAGGAAAAACATTACCTATCAGATTGATGGATAAGTGAAAAGTTTATGACTAAACAAGAGACAGAGAGGCTCACAGAAGGCAAAATACATAATTTTGATAACAATACATTTGAAAGGTTTTTCACAAATAAAATCAATTGCAACCCAAATTAGAAGACAAGCAGGAAACTGGGGAAAATTTTAGAGCAAACTTCTTTGATAAAGGTCTCATTTCTCAAATATATAGGGAACAGAGCCAAATTTATAAAAATAAGAGCCAATATTCCTCAACAGACAAATGGTCAAAGGATATGAGCAAGCAGTTTTCAGAAGAAGAAATCAAAGTTATCAACAGTCTTATTAAAAAATGCTCTAAGTCTAAAACACTAATTTGGGAAATGCAAATCATCAATCACATTGTCTAACATGAAAGAAAAAGAAAATGACAAATGCTGGAGGAGATGTGAAAAAATAGGGAGACTAATGTACTGTTAGTAGAACTGTGAACTGACCCAATCAGTCTGAAGAATAATTTGGAAGTATACCCAAAGGGCTATAAAACTATGTCTACTCTTTGACCCAGCAATACCACTACTAGATATGTATCCCAAAGAGATGGAAGAAAAAGGAAAAGGACCTACATGTACAAAAGTATTTACAGTAGCTCTTTATGTGGTGGCAAAGGACTGGAAACTGAGGGGATGCCCATCAATTGGGGAATGGGTGAACATATGATTGTGATGGAATACCATTATTCTATAAGAAATGACAAGTAGGAGAGTTTCCAAAAAACCTGGGAAGACTTATATGAACTGATACAAAGTGGAGTAGAACTAGGAGAACACTGTACACAGTAACAGCAGTATTGTAACAATGATGAACTGTGACAGACTTAGCTACTCTGATTCATTGTTGTGTTCGTCCTTCATTGCCAAAGAAGATCAGGCCATCAGAGAAATGATGACATGACTTGCACTTGACTTTGTTTTGAGTGAGGGAGGGCTGTGCAGGTCACCAGCCTTGCTTCTCCTCCAGAGCCATCTGAATCCAGTGATCAGATATTCATTAGGATAACTGGAGATGACCCAGGATGCACTGGGAAACCTTGGATTTCTTTGTTCTCTAAAGTGAATTTTATGACTCTGATTAATAATTGCAAATCCAAAGAACTCATGATGAAAAATGCTTTCTACCTCCAGAAAGAAAACTGAGGAACTCTGAGTGAAGATTGAAGCATATTTTCTTTCACTTTATTTTTCTTGCCTTTTTTGGAAATATAACCAATATAGAAATATGTCTTCCATAACTTCCCATATATAATGAGTATCATACTACTTGTCTTCTCAATGAGTGTAGGAGGGGCTGAAGGGAGGGAGAAAATCTGGAACTGAAAAGAATATCTTTTTAAAAAGAAATGGTTAGACAAATTGTGGTATATGAATGTGATGAAGCGCTATCACCCTGATGAATATGAAGAATTTAGATAAACTTAGGAAGTCTGATATGAACTGATACAGAACAAAGTGTGCAGTACTGGAAGAATTTATGAGATGACCACAATAATGTAAAGGAAAACACTCAAATATCAAAACTTGGATAAATTCAATGACTAATTTCCGTAGTTATGACTTAGCATGTTACAGAATACTAAGGTTGCTTGGGGGAAAAATAAAAAACACTTCATTTCAATAGAGACATGTTTAACCCTGAGCTGAGAAAACAGGTCTGAAATCTGAGGAAAATACACAGGTCAGTTTTATGGGTAAGGGGAGGAAATGAGAAGAGAAAAGGTCTGTTTTTCTTTTCACAATTAACTCACTAAGTGGGCTTGGGTAAGTCCCTGAACCTTTTTGCCTCTTTCGTCAAAATGGAAACAAGATCCAAGGAAATCATTAAAAACAAAACAAAAGGATGAATATATGAGGGACCTCAGCTTTCTGGAATTCCTTTCCTTCAAGTCAGGCATGTCTGAGCTCTGCTCTGGCTGAAACCATCTATAGATAGAGGGAAATAACTGCTCCCTTTATGTGTATATATTCACAGAAACAACTAGTGTCAGAAGTTCAATATTTGAGTCTTCCTGAGTCCAAGTCCAGTGCTCTATCCCCTATGCCACCTGGCCAATAAAGAAACCATGTATTATTTAACAAAATCACAAAAGCTAAGAGTTGGAAGAGTCATTACAAGGACGTTTAGGCCAACTGGTCAATGTGACCAAAAATCTCTTCCACAGCATCCCCAGTGATTAACAGCATCCTCCACAGATGCCCAGCCTCTGCTGGACAGTCTTCTCAGTGACCACAATGTGTTATTTTCCCTCTCTGTATTCCCAGTGACTTGGTTCTTCACTGCTTCTACATTAGCACTTGAGAAGATAAAGGAACCAGTGTAGGTACCCTCCTTGCAGAATAGTGGAGGACACTGACCCTCCCCAGATAGGCTGTCCCCTCCATTTAATGACTTTATAGATCACACATTAAATATTTCAAACACTTTGTTTTTGTTCAGTCATTTCAGTCACGTATGATTCTTTCTGACTCTTTTGGGATTTTCTTGGCAAAGATGCTAGAGTGGTTTGCCATTTCCTTCTACAGCTCATTTTACAGATGGGGAAACTGAGACTGAGTTAAGTGAGGATTTGAGTTGTTAGATTTGAGTTCACAAAGGTGCATCTTCCTGACTCCATACCCAGCGCTCCACCCACTGTGCCACCTACTTTATATTCACTTCCTAACTATAATGTGTTCATTACTGACATGACTCTAATTCTCTTCTAGTCCTGGAGGCACATTTCATTAAGACAAAAATGATGCAAATGTATCAACTCAGCGCCTCCAACAGTCTGTAAAACTTAAGGACAAAAATCAGACTTGAAGAAATTGCTGCTGATGCTATAAACTCACCCAGCCAGCCCTTCACTGGCATTTAGAGATTATTTTAATCCACCCCCTCAGGTCAGAAATGATCTTTCCTTCCTCTGACCTCGCATAAACTTTCAATTTCTTGTAGCTTCTCATATTCTTCTACACAAAGACAAAATTCAACAAGAGTTTTATTTAGCGTCAATTTGAAGGAGCACTGCCCTCCCCAAAATAACCTCAAATTGAATAGACTGCTAGATGTTAATAATAGCCCACATTTATATAGCACGTTAAGGTTTGCAAAGCATTGCACACAGGTTACATCATTTTACTCTTATAATGACCCTAGGAGTTAGGGCTCTTCATATTCCCATTTTCCAGATGAGGAAACGAAGGCAGGCAAAAGTCAAGTGATTTGCTGAAGCAAAGGACAAACTACTCCAATATCTTTGCCAAGAAAACCCCAAATGGGGTCACAAAGAGTTGGAGATGATGAAAAAAATAACTAATAAGTGTCTATGGTGGGATTTGAACTCAGGTCTTCCCGATTCTAGGTCTAGCACTCTTTCTGCTGAACCACTCAGCTGCTTAATCACGATTTAACTTGATATGGACCATGTTGAACTGCAAAGATGTGGATAACAAAAATAACAATAGTATAATTAGTATTATTATAGACACTGGGTTTAAAAATATATCAATAAGAAAACAACAGGATGGCATTCTGAAATCAAAGATGAATGAGAATAAAGCAATGTATGTAACACCATTCTTATTGTACACTTTCAGAACTATAAAATGGACCATAACAGATCCAAAAAGTACCCTAACACAACCCCATACAATATTAACGAAACACAGGACCGTTGCCCTTGGGTAGCTACAGAAAGATTAACACTTCCTCACCAAGAAAAGAGAAGGATCAATAGACACTCATAGAGCCCATCACGGAAATATTTTTAGAATAAGCAGATATCCCTTCAGTAAGCAATATTAAATGTTAATAACAAATATCTGCTATTGGATCTGTTGGGGAAAAAAAACTGTTGAAAGTTGTGATCCCAGAATTAAATCAAAAGGCCCTCCTCCATGGGCAGCATGTACATGAACTCAACCAACAATATGTCAACCAAAAAAATAACCAAGAAATGGTTGAGCCATGCATTTATTCGTAGAGACAGAGGAGTTTATAATAGCAATTCAGTACCAGGTCATTGACGCTAGAAATTATAGACAGGTTACCCTTACAATTCAATGCTGATTTTGCAAGGAAATAGAAATTGTGTAGCTCATCACAGCAATATGCAAAAATGTTTTGCTGTTGCTTAGTTGTAGCTGACTCTTCGTGACCCCATTTGGGATTTTCTTGGCACAGATAATGGAGTGGTTTGCCATTTTCTCCAGGTTCTTTTACAGATGAGGAAATTGAGACAAACCAATGACTTGCCCACGGTCACACAGTAGTAAGTGACTGAGGCCAGATTGGAACTCACCAAGATGGGTCTTTCTGACTCCAGACCCAGTGCTCTATCCACTTTGCCACCTAGCTGGCCAGCAAAGACTTAGCCCCTATCAAATAGCTAGAAAGACAAAACCAGGTGGCTTGAATTAGCTATCAGAAGTTTGTTATCTTTCATAAATTAACAGGCTTAATAAATTCCTGTGCAGCCTTCAAAACATCCTTGAGAAGTCAACAAATAAACTTTTGTGGAAACAAACAATTATCCCAGACAGAACTGTTGCTAAGGTCAACCCTTCAATATGGATCCTTGGTTCCATCCCTTCCTACTTTCTCTAGCACCTTACCTCTACCATCATCTCTCCTACTCTGGAATCTTCCATCTGTTACTATCTACTAGCTCCTTCCCTGCTGCCTACAAATATGCTTGAAACTCCTTTATCCTTAAAAAAAACAAAACCCAACTCTCATTTCATCTTCTGATCCCTACTGGGCATCTCTACTCCCTTCTGAGCTAAACACGTTTAAGAAGCTACTACAACTGATGAACCCACTTCCTCTCCTAAACCCTCTGCAATATGGCTTCCAATATCATGACTGACCTGAAAGGGCTCTCTTCTCTTACCAAAGATATCTGAACTGTCAGATCTAAGCACTTATCCTTCCTGAGCTCTGGCGAATCCTTCAAAATTTCCTTGAGAGGATTCTCACTTCACACCCATTATTGTCCTCCATGAGGCAGCTAGGTAGCTCAGTGGATAGAGTGCTGGACCTGGAGTCAGGAAGATCTGAGTCCAAATCAGGACTCTTGGTACAACAAAAAGCTTTCCAAATAAAGAGACCCAGCAGGAGAGATTTAAAAAATGATGTGGGAACAGGATCATTCCTATCATCTTGTCTGATATGGAATTATTCCAGAGAGTGTTTCAGTGAGCCTACATCCTGATATTTTTAGTCAATTACCCCTCCCCCCAAAAAGAAGATATTTTATCCACCTATGCTTTTCAATGTAAAATGATAATTACAGGATAGTGTTTCTATCTGAACTCCAATGAGAAAGATGAAAAGAATGGGATGAATAAGGATAGTAGTACCTCCCACTTCTATCAGAAGGGTGATTAGAAAAAGAGAACAGTTGACGATACAAAGAACCAGGGAAATAAATGATCAAGGAGGTAACAGGACATTAGGGACAAAAGAGAAGCTAATCCTCCAAAGTACGTTTAGGGAAACTCCAAAGTCCTCAGGAGCCATCTAGTCCACCCCATTCATTTTTACAGAGGGGGAAATTGAGGCTTAAAGAGAAACAATTTTGCCCAAGAGCAAAGTCATGTAAACCACATCAGAACCCAGGTGTCCTGGCTCCCAGCCCAGGAATTCTTCAACTAAAGAATCCTTTGCCCTGCACGGCCTGCCCATGGACTAGCCAGGTGCAAGCAATTAACTCTTAGGTGAGCTGAGGTGTGGGGGCAGCCAGCTTTCTGGAAACGCAAGGCTGGGAGACCTGGCTCAAGGATTCAGACATGATACATGTACCTTCTAGAATGAGCATCTCTCCACCTCTGCCTCCTGCCCATCCAGGTGTGACTACAGCAGGTAAACTACAGGTCAAGACTGTCTTTAATGATTGCCACATTAAATGATGTTCTTTACTTAGATTAAATCAGTATCTAACAACCTAGAAATTCCATTTTGATCCCTTCAATCATGGCCCACAATTCTTCACATGAGCTTGAGTGATGCTTGGGTTCTGCTATAAGGAGATGGTACAGTTCAGGGGTAAAAATACAGGATTTGGAGTCAGAAGACATGGTTCAAAGACCCACTCCACTTCAGACTACCTAGGGGATGGTAGGCAAGGGCACTCCAATAAGCCTCAGCTTCCTCAACTGCAGAATGGGGGAGGAAGAACTAAATCAGCTCTAAATCTATGATCCTGTAATCTGTGCCCTACCCCTTGCTTCTTTGTTGAACTCAAATGGCATTTAATCTAGCAAACTTCCCCTGATTGCCTGCTCACCTTCACAAAGACTTTCTAGCCCTCCCTCCCCACTACCCCCCCCACACACACCTCACATAGCACAGCTTTTCACCTTTCTAAATGCATTTGGCATGGATATTGTATCTTACAGCTAGTGTCTTACTTCTCTGTAAACTCTATAAAGGAAAGGACTGCATCTTGCCTAAGTTTTATAGGTACAGATGGTTCCTGGCACCCCCAGTCTCTATCTGGTATAAATTACCATGTTCTCACTAGGCAATTCTCAGCCCCTGGCAGGTCGTCTCTTCCCCAATGATCCTACCAAACACAGCCACCAATCAGTGTGGGTCTTAGATCCCAGGAGGTCTTTGTGGGAGTTATGGTTTCTGCTCCCTCACCCCAGTCATAAGATCAAAGCTCTAAGAACTAGAAGGGACCTCAGAGATCATCTAATCCACCACCATTTTACAGATGAGGAAGCTGAGACCCATGAGAGTTGAGTGACTTGCTCAAAGTGACATTGGGTCAGAGGTAGGATTTGAACCCAGATCTCCACTGTGCTTCATGGTCACTTGAGGAACAGGGTAGAACAGGAACAAGGCACATATAAACTTGGCCCTGGCCCCACCTCCAGACACATGCAATTGATTTTAAGACCTTCTCTTCCACTTGACTAAAGCTTGGGGTAAAAAGTCTTCCCTTGAGGTGAAAGAGGCCAGGGGGTGTGCAGCAGGGAGGAAAAGGAAAATGGAATCAAATCACAGGAGTCGATCACCAGAACAGAGACCCCTTACAAGAGTGATGGAGGGGTGGAATAAGACAGTACCCAGGCCTGGAAGCCAGAGACTAATTGTTGTCGTTCGGTCACCTCAGTCGTGTCTGACTCTTCATGACCCCATCTGGGTTTTCTTGGCAAAGATACTGGAGGGGTTTGCCATTTCCTTTCCCAGTTCATTTTACAGATTAGAAAACTGAGATAAACAGGTGACTTACCCAGGGTCACACAGCTAGTCAGTGTCTGAGGCCAGATTTGAACTCAGGATGATGAGTCTTCCTGACTCCAACTTGGCTTTATGAGCTAGCTGTGTGACTTGGAGCAAATCACTTCATTTCTGGTGCCTCACTTTCTTTATTATTCAAAGTAAGAGTTTAGCCTCCATGACTTCTAAGAATCTTAAATCCTTCCTTAGGTTGAGGCCATGAGGGCCTTGATCAGCACAGCCTGTTACTGCCACCTAGCGACAGAATGAAACCTCTACCTTAACAGCAATGTTGATAAACCTAATTACCTACAGTGTGTGCAGAGCCCTGTGTTGGAAGCAGAGGCTTTTACAAAGTTTTAGATTAGGTAACCTTGACTATCAAAGAACATACGGGCTAGCAGCAAGAGAAAGAACAGTAGAGTGAATAGACCTCCTAGAGCTTCCCTAGAGGGAAGGATTTTTTTTTCATTTTGTCTCTGTAGGTCCAATGGCTAGCAGTGTCCAATACATGGTCAGCACTTGGATACCAAATGCTTGTCGGATTGGAATGGACTATAGATTACTACATAGCCCTCCTTCTGGACTAGCTCCCCAACTTGGCACTTCTTTTGCTGGTTGGGTTGCTTCTGGGGGTGCTGAACGTACTGGTCAAGGATCAGGAAATATCATTTTAGGAGCCAGGATCCTCTGCTGTGTAGAAGTACTCTATAGGTCCAGCTACCTAAAATTACATTTTCCAAGTTCCAGACAGTGAGCAGACCTTCAATAAATACCCAGAGAACAAAATTCACTCAGAGAGAGGCACAGATGTAAGGAATACATGTGGCCACAGCACCCCCTGCTCCAACAGTGCATGACCCAGATGACCTTTCTCTTCATGTAGCTCTCTCCTGGGAGTCTCATCTCTTCAGCTCAATGCCCTATGCCAGAATTAATTTTCTCCTGTATCTATAACTGGCTCTCTTCTCTGTTGCCAGGAGTCACATTCCTCCAAGCTGTGTCTACTCTTTTCAGACCTGCTGGATACAGCGTCTCCTCCTGGGCAAGTAGTTGTGTTACAAGACTGATGGGAGGGAGGAGAAGAGAGAACCCCCCTCCACCACATTCCATCCTGACGCCCACGATTAGAGATATGAAGAGAAAAGCAAAGACTGATCTCCTCTCAGGAACCAGACTTTCTCAGTAGCCTCCTTTCTTCTCTTGTCAGGGGGTCACACTTTTCAGTGCTTTCCTGGCTTGGCATTTGGCTTGGTAAGTTTGCTTTTCAAGGAGTACCAGGGATGGGGCAGATTTTGGGGCTGCCAATGGCAAACTGCCCTCTCAATTCCATCAAGTTTTCCGCTAAGAATTCTTCATTGTCTTCATAAAGGGATAATGAAACACGAAGCACTTTTTTATACATTAAGAACTTAACATTTTGTTGTTTGTGTTCTCTGCCCCTTACTTTCTGGAATTTTGTCAATTAGCCTGGGAGGGAATCACTTAATCTGGAGTGTTGTGTCCAACTGCTTCCCATCGTCCTTACATATACTACAGGCTATAACACACAGGGTATCAGAGACATGTAAATAATGTGCTATGTGACCTCTGAGGGGGACTCATCAGGGAAGGCTTCCTGGAGTAGGAGGTGGCATACATGTGACTTCAGAGGATGGGTAGGAATTCAACAAGAGAAAATGGAAAAGCAGAGCAAAGGGAGGAGCCCAAACGAAAGTCCAGAAGTATGACAGTATAAAGCATATTTGGAAATGGGGATTCCATTTTGGCTGGAGAGAATTAGATGAAACACAGCTGGAAAAGTCCAGGGGTGCCATAAGATTTGGGGCCATGAATGCCAAGTAGAGGAGACACAACTCTATTCAGGAAGCAATAAGAAAGCTTTTTGAAGAAGAGGAGTGACATGATCCAAGATTGATGTATTAGAAAGGTTTATATTGGGAGTGGTATAAAGGATTGTGTTGGAAAGGTCAGGTGCAGAAGAGAAGAAAAGCTGGTAGGACACTATTTCAATAGCCAAGATAGTTTGGTATGAAGGTTCAAATTAGGGTAGAGAAGAATTTGAGAGATATTTTGGCATTAAAAACCTACTTATCACATGCAGTATAGCAGGTGAAGGAGAAGGAAAAGACAAAGGGTGAATGGCAGCACAACAGGCAAAAACAAGTGAATTCCAAAGAAGGAATAGCACAGTTTGGGACATGTTGAGTTTGAAGTGCAGGTGGGGACAACAGCCAGAGACAGACATCCCATGGGGAACAGGAGCAGCTTACAGGTCTACAGGTCCGAAAAGAAGTCAGGGCTAAAATATAAGATTTGGACATTATTTGGACAAAAAAAAAACAACAGCTGAAATCCTAGACATGAATGTGACTGACAAAGGATTGCAAAGTGTTTTTTATACGTTATCTTATTTGAGCCTCACAACTTTGTACTGCAGGTCCTAGCAATATTCTAATTCCCAAATTTTTAGATGAAAAAAATTGAAGATCAGAGTGTGACTTGTCCTTGGTCACAGTCTTAGGAAGTGTTTGAGGCTGAATTCAAACCCAGGTCTTCCTGATTCCATGTCCAACACTCTATAGGCAGACCTAAGAGTCAGGATGACCTAAGTACAAACCCAATCTCAAATGTTTCCTGTGTGACCCTGGGAAAGTCACTTAACCTTCATCTGCCTCAGTTTCCTCAACTATAAAATAGGGATAATAATAGCATGTACTTTGCAGAGTGAATTCAAATTTAAATCAAATGAGATATTTATAAATATAAATACATTGTGCTTAGCACAGTACCTGGCACTTATTTAAGAAATGCTTATTCCTCCTACATGCTATCCTGTACCACAATTATTTCTATCTTGCGGCGGCTAGGTGGCGCAGTGGAGTAGGAGGACCTGAGTTCAAATCCAACCCTAGACACTTACTAACCTTCAACTGCCTCAAAAAAAAATTTTTTTTCTCTCCATCTTATAAATGAGGAAACAACCCAGACTGGAGTCCTAGCTCCACCACTTACTGTAACCTGAGCAATCTTACTTCCCCTCTCTGAGAACCTATTTCCTCATCTATAAAGTGAGAATAATCTTTGTCCTACCTCCATCCTCAAAGGGTGGTGAGTAGGAACAGCTTAAAACACTATCGAAACACCAGCTGTTTTGTTATCTCCAGACACCTGCAGAGACTTCCCCCCAACCCCCACCCCAGGAGTAAACGCATCCTTCCAAATCTATCTTGGATGAAAATCTTAGGGGTCTTAAGTAAGCCCAACAGGACAAGCCTCTCTGGGGAGTAGGAAAAATCCTGCCTCCCAGGAGTCCCAGTTAGAAGCTACTGGTAAGAGATACAGGTAAGAAATATTCAAAAGATCTGGCTTTTTCTTAGCAAACTGCTCAAGGTTGGAACAAGGGCCTTTGAAGATCTTGGAGAAATGCTAGGTTTATTCTTGAGCTTCTAGGCGGCTCCTTGCTTCTAATCTTGCTTCTCTACAACCCATCCTCCACAGAACTGCCAAAATAATCAGTCTTCCTAAAGCACAGATCTGATTCTTGTCACTGCCTTGTTCAAGAACCTTCAATGGCTCACCGTTGTCCCTAGGATAAAATACAAAGTCTTCTGCTTGGCACTTAATACTCTTCACAGATTGGCTAGCAAATAATAGCCAGCATTTATTTAACCCTTAAGGTGTGCAAAATGCCTTTCAGACATCTCATTTTGGCAGCAAGACAGCAAAGTGGACAGAACTCTGGACCTAAGGTCAGGAAGACTTGAGTTTAAATCCAGACACTTACTTAGCTGTGTAACCCTGGGCAAATCATCTAAGCTCTTTGTGCCTCAGTTTCCTCATTTGCAAAATGGGGAGAATAATAGTATTTGCCTCCTAGCACTGTTGTAAGGATGAAAAGAAAACATGCATGTATTAAGCACTGTGCTAAGCATCTTACAAATTTTATGTCATTTGACCCTGACAATAACCCTTGGAGATGGGAGCTATTATGATCCCCATTTTACAGTTGAGAAAATTGAGGCAGCAGAGGTTAAGTGACTTTCCCAGGATTATTCTGTTTTTCAGTGTCTAAGGCTGTCTTCCTGGCTCCAGGCTAAGTGCTCTGTCCACTGAGCCAGTTAGCTGCCTAAAAGGGGACATTTGCAGAGTACTTTGCAAACCTGAAAGTGCTATATAAATGCTAGCTATTACTATTGTCATCGAACCCAGCTTCCTTACTCTACAGTGGAGAAAGCTGAGGTCCAGCGAGGTGAAGGAAAGTAGTTGGCAGAGTGGGAATAGTAGGATTTATAATTAGAAAGTCTGAGCTCAACTTACCACCCATGTGACCTTGAGCAAGTCACTTTCCCCTTCTCAGTTTCCTCCTCTGTAAAATGAGGGGGTTGGGTGGGATGCTCTCCCAGCCCAGGACCCTTCCCATGATACCATCATCTCTGGTCTAGTACTGAGAAACATACAACAGGAAGAAAAAATAAGACTGTGGCATTCACCCAAAAGCTCCACCCTTCAAAGACTTGGTTGAGTAGAGGCCCTCCCTGTCATCCTGCCCCCAAAATGTTATGACCACTCCCTCCCAAACTCTGCCATTTAACTAAAAACTATAGAGGGGCCAGAGAAATCTCACTGCTAGCATAATGTTTTGGGGTCAATTGTTGGCAAGTGATAGCCATCAGCTCTCCCCAAAAAATAGAGTGGAGAGCTACAGAGAGCAGGCTGTTCTCAGACAGGAGCACTTTATTTCTGGGCCTGTCTGGACAGAGGAAGATGCTTGCTATTCCTGAATGGATCCTTTCAGAAGCAGTCAACCTCATCCCCATAGACAGCTGCCCACAAACAGAGGAAAAAGCATCTGCCAGTAAACTCAGGTTAGGAGCTGGAGAAAACAGTCTTTAACCTCAGGATAGCAGGGAGGCAGGCTGGCTACCACCATCTGTCAGTCTCATGTTCTCTCCTCTGCAGGGACCCAAGCTCTGGGTCTAGAACTTGGAATTCTAAACAGGAGGTGAGTTTAGAAATCAGCCGTCAGAACAAGTAGCTCTCTGAGGCATTCCAGTTTAGCGGAGTCAAGGCGCCAAGGTTCAAATCAATGAATAAGCTGCGTAACCATGGGTAAATCACTTAATTTCTCTGGGCCTTAGTTTTCTCTCCTTACCACAGAGGTGATGTGACTTGCCAAAGACACACCGGGAAAAAGTGGCAAAGTCTGGACTTGAATACAGGTCTCCGATTCCAAATCTTGAGGCCTGTCCCTTGTGACTCACTATCTTTCCAATGAATTTAATATTATTCACTTTAATGCACACTTCATTCTAGTCAAACTGGCCCACTAGGAACAGTAAGGTGTTGCTTAACTTCTCTCAGTTCTTTCATCATCTGTAAAATGGGGGTAATACCAACACCTCCCTCAAAGGGTTGTTGTGAGAATCAAATGAGATTATATAGAAAAAGTACTTTGTGAACCTTAAAGCATTTCTATGCAGGCTGGTAGCTATCCCCACCATCACCCCTACTACTACTACTAATAATACAAAGGAGGAAGCAATCAGAGAAGGAGGAGTTGAAAGGGGCTTTAGAGACCATATGGTCCAAACTCACTTTGTAGATGAGGAAGTTCGAGTAAACTGCTCAAGGCCACACAGCTAATGAGCAGCAGAGCCAGAAATTGGACACAGGTCTTTCCCAAGAAGAGGAATTAATTTTTTAAGGTCATAGCCTGAAGCTGGTTTAGTGACTCCTCTGGCCTTACCTTGGGTTAGGATCAGGGACCCTTTCCTCCTTTTTCTTGGTCTTTGTCACCCTCAGTCCCTGGAGTCCAAGACTCTCCTGCTAGACTCCTAGCCTCCCCCCTACTACCTAAGTTCCTTCCATCCCTATTCAGACTCCCAGTCCTAGCCCCTGTCTGCCTCTCAGCTAAGTTGGGAAAGCAAAACAAGGGACACCAAAGACAAACTTTGCATACTTCACAATTCTGATGGGGCTTCCAAGGCACAAGTATATCACAGAACACAGAAATCATAGAATATAGAATCAGAGGATACAGAATCATAAAAAGAAACCTCAGGGACCATCCTTCCAATTTCTCCATTTTACAGGTGAAGCAATTGAGGACCAGAGAAGTGAGGGACTTTCCCAAGGTTACTTCTCATACATTCTCCTCCTTCCCTTGGTCCTCACTCCTCCCTGAGTGTGTCAATGAATCTCTAATTAGCAGAATTTCAGTTTTTGGGAGGGAGAGATTTGGGGAGCAGTGCAATCTTTTCTTTCATTCTATCCTTCACCCTACTCATCTGAAGTGGCATGGAAGCGGAGAGCATAAAGGATCACTTGTAAGCCCTCAACAACTTCCTTCCAAAGGGGATGTTTTCACTAGTGGCTTCTTCTTTGCCTCTCCATCACATTCCTGGATGGAACCCCAGGTGGCATTCCAGGGTTATACCTACAAAGCAGCTGAGTCCCCTGAGATCAGGAGTTCATTGAAGGGACACAACTTCTTGCTTTGTACTCAAAAATCTTGGGTTACAATCTTTGCTCTGCCACTGGTTCCCTGTGTTACCTTAGGAAAGGGTCCCTTTGAGCTCTTCAGTTTTGTGATATGTAAATGAAGAATAATCCTTTCCATGCCTCCCTCCAAGGGCCATTTTAAAAATCTAAAACAGTAATGTACATGTGACAATCTATGCAGATGTAAAGTAAGAGAGAGCATTAATGAAAATAAAATAAATGGATGGAGGAAGCCAGGTTCCTGAGTACCATTCCGCGGGGTGATTAAGTCTCATTGACCTGCTATGGACCTTTCACGCTCTGACATACATCCTGTGTTCTTACGGGACGCAGTGCAACCTTGGAAATCATCATGTCCAATTCCTTTATTTTACAGAAGATGAAACTGAAGACCACAGGAAAGAAGTGACCTGCTCAGAATGCTAAGTAACAAAATCTGGATTTGAATTCAAGTCCTCTGATTTCAAAGGGCAGCTAAGTGGCACAGTGGATAAAGCACTAGCTTCATCTTCCAGAGTTCAAATTTGGCTACAGACACTTACTACCTGTGTCACTCTGGGCAAGTCACTTCACCCCGATTGCCTCAATTCCTTCATCTGTAAAAATGAGTGGGAGAAAGAAATGGCAAACTACTCTTGTATCTTTGGCAAGAAAACCCCAAATAGGATCACAGAGTTGGCCACACTAAAACAACTGAATAAAAGCTCTGACTCCAAATCCTGCATTCTTTTGCACATTATGCCCAGTGAAAACCCCTTTCTAAGCTTGGTATCCTATGTCCTTATCCAGCCAGAAGGGACCTCATAGAAGGTAATTTATCCTTCTCATTTTACGGAGAAGAAAACAGGACAAAAGTGACTTGCCTCCTAGTTACTGGAAGGAGTAGAGTTGAAACTTGAATCCAGGTCCTATGACTCTAATTCCAGCTCTGTTGTACTTCACCATGCTTTCTTCAAGTTCTAAGATCCCCCAGAGCTCATAAATTCTGATCTATTACCTAAATGACTAACCCTTGTCTAAAAATGTTAAGTTGCAGAACTAAAGTTAAAATCCTAGGCTTTTGAATTAGAGTAGGTCCGGGGTTCCTGCCCCATAGTGGTCTCTAGCCAGGCTCTCTGCTGCCCTCTGCTGTCACTACTGAAACCTACAGCAATCCAACTCCTCAGAGAGTCAGTCATTCCCATA
This sequence comes from Notamacropus eugenii, assembly GCF_028372415.1. Taxonomy (NCBI): domain Eukaryota; kingdom Metazoa; phylum Chordata; class Mammalia; order Diprotodontia; family Macropodidae; genus Notamacropus; species Notamacropus eugenii. Next base: position 36,205,932 of record NC_092877.1, on the reverse strand, counting down.
CTCTCTAGCCTACTCCATGTACAGGGTTAACTCCAGCTCCACTGCCCCTTCCCCAGGTAGAGAAGACCCCTCTCTTTCTCAAACCCATGCACATCTGACTTGTAGGCATTTATCACATTTTTAACTTGTCTCATCCTTCTACCTCTGGCCCTCTGTGGCTGCTAAAAACGGTTCATTTCCAGGATGCTTTAAAGTTCACGAAGTAGATGTTGTTTTCCTTTATAGCAACTCTATGAATCAGTCAATGTGAAATTTATTATCTATGTTTTACAGATGAAGAAACTGAGTCTCAGAGAGCTGCACAGCTCAGCAAACGTCAGCAGGGATTGGAAACCATCCATGTGTGACTCCAGAAATCCAGGCCAAGCCTACAAGCTCCCTTCAGGCTGGACAGCCAAGGGAGGGGAGCAGACACTGGCCTCCCACGGCAGCCCCTCCACAACAAGTTTGAGGCACGCAGACAGGCTGAGTTTCCAGGTGTTTTATTGATGTGGGCTGTATGACCACTGGTTTCTAAAACTGACCAAAACAAGAGAAATGGCACAGCTACTAATAAACACTAACAGAGCGGTTAGACTGTAAGAAGCCTAGCCTCAAAAAAAAAAAAAAGAAAAAAGACAACTTACAAACACTCAACGGAAGGTTAAATAAATAAAATTAAAAACTAGAGATGATGACATAGCGGTCCAAACCCATGCTCTGTTTTCTCCTGAGCAGGCTCTGGGGCATACCAGGAGAAGAAACTCTACTCCACGCTCTCTCCCAAGACCTGGGTCCAAGCTTTCCCTCCTCCTCAAATAATACTGACAACTAAAAGGAAAGGAAAAGGGGGGCTGAGGTGACTCACAACAAAACCCAGAGGGGCCCGGGGCACCTCCACAGCCCGCTTGCCAGGGGTGGGGGGGTGGGTTCCAGCCAAGCACACGTTGGTGATGGTGTGAATATAGAAAACATGAAAACCACAGAATCACAGAATGTCAGGGCTGGAAGGGACCTTAAAGATCATTTAGTCCAGTCCCTCATTTGACAGATGAAGAAACTGAGGCCTAGACAGAGGAAATGACTTGGCCAGGGTCACATGACCAGTCCGTGGCGGAGCCAGGACCAGACGGCGAATGTCCTTGCCAATATCAGCAATCAGATGTGGCCGCTGAGTTTTCTGACCCAAAGGCCCCATTGAAGGTCAAGTTCCCAGGACACCGAAAAGGTCACCGGACATAAGGAAATACCACAGCTTGAAAATAAGCTGCTCAAGACTCATCTCTTCCCTCGCTCTCTTTCACATGAAAGTGTGAAAGCAATTCTGCAAATAGACTCTAAAATAGATTATTTATTCCAAAATCCTTTTTTTCTTTTTACATCGAGTTCACACCTCCTATCCATTTCTGCACTATGCCTGCAGTCTCTTTCAGGATGCAAAGTCCAAGCTCTTGGCAGGTCCCTCAGCCTCTGGGGGAGGCTGTGCCCAGGCAGGGTCCTTGGGGCTGGCACTCTCGTGGATGGGGTCAGATGTCAATCCCTTTGACCAAGGACGTCTCCAGAGTGATATTGAACTCCTGCAAAGTCTGCAGTACCCGGATCAAGGAATTAACAAGCGTGTGGTCCTTAAGGAGTGCCACGTCTTCGTACATCTGTGCTGTGATCGGGCAGTCTGCGAGCAAGGCGATCCAGTGGTGTAAGAGGTGATCTCTGCCCAAACCAGGATGAGCCCGGAAACAAAAGGAGAAGGAGAAAATTGTATGAATTAGAGTCATAGCCAGGCCCACAGTGCAAATTGTTATGTTGTCAGAGATTTCCTAGGGACAGGATAAAACACCCCAGAAGTGAGCAGGCTGGTCAGTTTATTTTAGGGGGGGGAGAGAAGCAAGGAACTCTTGTGTGCTTATTTGCAAGGCTGTATTACCCATCCCTTCCCCTTAAGTCCTACTGTGCCATGGAGGGGAACCCTGGAGTCTCAATAGCTATGTCAATGGTGCACAAAAAGCCTAGGAGAGGAATTGCTTGTCCTCCAAAGGGAATTGCTTGTCCTCCAAAGGGAAGGGGTGGAGAGGGAGGGAGCTAAAGAAGTTGGAACTCAAAGTGTTAGGATCAACTGTAATGTTCTTACCACTAGGAAATAAGAAATACAGGTTAAGGGGTAAAGAAAGCTATCTGGCCCTACAGGACAAAAGAGAAGACGGAGACAAGGGCAGAGAGGGAGGATAGAAGAGAGAGCAGATTGGTCACAGGGGCAATTAGAATGCTTGGGTTTGGGGGGGGGAGGGGATAAAAGGGGAGAAAATTTGTAACCTAAAATTTTGTGAAAATAAATGTTAAAAGTTAAATTAAAAAAAAAAAAAAGCCTAGGAGAGATCCCACCCAGACCCTACCAGGCTGAAAAGATCTAAATTAAAGGACCAGCAGTAGTATGTCTGTCAACTGAAAATTAGCCTAATTAAATGCCACAGAGTAATGAATTTTTTTTTGGCAATGATAATTCACAGACATAAAGGGGCTGTGATCTGTACCTATGCCCAGGAAATCAACAGATCCTTTGAGGAACTGAAGCCTGTGCCACCTACCACTAGCAAAGCTTTAGCAGAAGACAGAGAAATAAGGAGCCAAGGCCCAGGATAAAGGCCCTCTCTCAAATTCATATGCTGGAAAAAAGAAGTCCTAAAGGACAGATGTTACCCAGACTATGGGCAGCCCATGGTTTGATCCAATAGTATCTCTATCTTAAATGGCACTGTAAATGGACTGGTGAGGTGGGCCCAGATCTGAAGAGGAAATAGAAACGAAGCTGAATGGGATTTGGGAAATCACACAGGCTCTCAAGAATCCTGAGCTGCTCTTTGCATCATCCTGTGTAAATACAAATGGCTTTCTAGTGGCACTCAATGGTTACAAATCATGGAGCCCCATGATCTCGGTAAAACCAAAACCGCAGTGCGTGGAAGCATCAGCCAGTAGGCCAAAGCATAATGGATAATGGAGAAGACAGCATCAGGGGCATACTGGACTAGGAAGAGGAGAGTGAAAGACAAAACAGACGGAGCAGCTGGGTGCTGGACTGGTATCCATGATATGTCAGTAGAATCAGAGGAAGGCCTCCAGTACTATGGGTAGTTTTCTTATGAAGAATTTATAGACCAAAAGAAATAAGGGATGCACAGAATGAGAAGGCATGAATGGACCAAGACTGGCACACCAATCCCAGTAAGATAATTATGTATGAGTAAGGGATGAACATTCTGCCCTCACCTTGCTTCACCAATGAGGGTGTCTTTTCCAACATGGATAAAACAGAAACATACCCATTTACACTCAGAGGAAATCTGTAACACCTGAAAAAGGTCTCCTTCATTTGCCTGAAGGTATGCCTACAACAGTTATTTTTTCTGACATCTACAGTACAGATGTTCCGTCGGCCAAGCTGTAGCTACTTCTTTAATAGCTCTCTCTTGTGCTCTGACCACAGACACCAAGCCACGCTAGTCAGACTATGACCTGGAGAGGGGATTAGGAGGAGGGGGTATGCACGGTTGGCCAAAGGTATACCTGGCTCCCAGGCACACCAACATCTGGAACTTGCCATCTTTGCCGATGTTGCGGGGGGTATTGTTGATGGCGGTGACAAAGCGGCAGAAGTTCCGGGCCCTCATCTGCCAGTTCTCCTCAGGGACAAGATCGCTCTGGTCAAGGGTCTCATAGTAGGTTTGTGCTTTTTCTTTAAAAAAGATGAGAAGTTCTGACCTCAGCAAAGACATTCCTCAGTGACGCAGCATTCCTGGGCTGCCCTGCCAGAGGTCAGCATCTAAACACCCTGCTGCCTGGGGCCACCCTTCAGATAGAAACCTCCAGGCACAGTCTGCCTGTGTCCTCCCCCCAGGCCCTGAGCACCTTTCTTAACAGAGCACAGTACAGAACTGATGTTTTCAAATGATTGATGTGTATTTTAAACATTAACACTCTCCCTCTGGAAATTTCTTAATTTTACCTTGTGGATGCTTTGCATCCACCTGTGCACACGTTGGACCTCCACCTCCCCAAGCCCAGCAGGATATAAGCTTCTTCAGGACAGGGATTGTTTTTGCCTGTGTATCTCCAGGGTCTTACACATATTAGGAGCCTGATAAATATCTGAGGTGTAATTCAGTCTGTTGAATATGTAGATGATATACATTGCTGGGGTCACAGCTAGTATGTAATAACTGTTCATTTACCTGATATAAAGTAGTTTTAGACTTCCTGTCCTTAATTTTAAAAGTTAAGGAAGTTAAACACTTCCTATTTAAAAGAAGCCCAGAACCATAAAAGGTTTAGTATTAGAAGTCTCTAGGTCTCTAGAGCTCATCAAGTCCCAATCCCTTCATTTAACAGCAGAAGAAACTGAGGCCCAGGGCAGAGAAGGAAGCTCCCCAGGGTCACACAGTAGAGGGACAGAGTGAAAAAAAAACCAAAAATGCTGCTTTTTCAATTCAATGAAAACACCAACATTGATTAAGTGTCTGTCTAATAGAGGACCTCCTGCTCTGAGTGGCCCTCTGGGGATAGACGTGGCAAATTCCTACGGCTCTCGGCAATCTCAGCAGAGGGAACTCAGGTAGGTGCTGGGGTTATGAATCAACAATGAGACAGGCCCTGCTTTCAAGGGCCTTACATCGTACTTTTTAATGATATTTTTCCCCTATGGATCTGTAACTCTCTGGAAAAAAAAGATTTGACATCCCCCCGCCAAAGTTGACACACACACTCAGGCATAAATAGCCAACGAAATGGTGCCCAGGCAGCTCACAAAGAACCTAAATCTGGGACAGTCTCAATCTATGAGATTTTCCATCTCCATGGAGAAACCTACCTCCTATTCTACCTTAGACCACCAGCTGGCTCCTGCTGCAGGGAGCTGAAGACACCCTGTCCTATGGCCTGGTACTATGAGTCCTCAAAATCCCAGAGATGGAGGAACCTCAAAAGGCATCTAGGTTAACTGCTACCTCAGTAAGAACCTTTTGAGTAGTTTGCCCAACACTTAAAACATTCCAGTGACAAGGAGCTCACTACCTTCCTAAGAGCCTGTTTCACTGCCTGACGCTGAGCCAACATCTGCCTCCCAGTCATCCCTCTTTCTCCAACCCATCCCTAAATTGGTCTTATTTCTGGCATCTGGCCCACGATAGTCCAACTGACACTGGTTAAGTGGGAATGGTTTGTTGGGGAGGCAGTGGTCTCACCCCAAATGTGTGACCCCTGTACCCTCCCTTCTACTTTCCCCTTCCACCCACTCCTGACCCTCATCTCAACTCACCCAGAAAATCCCAAATGAAGACGTTTTTGAAGAGCCGGGGGGATTTAAATCCATGCTGAAAGACCTGCTCCAGGGCAGACACCAGGCCACACTCACCACAGAGCAGGAGTGTAAGGCTGCCACGCTGAAAAATAACCACAAAGCTCTAGGGTCCGAGGGATGCCTTGTCTTCTTGGGGAGCCCCAATCAAGACTGGACAGGCGGTAGGCCACCCACAGCAAGACTGAGCCTGAGCAGCAAGGCCCAGCACTCCCCTAAACTTACAGCGGCCTCCAGAGACTACGAGACTGGGAAATGAATGAATTTCCAGTTGGGGTAGAGGGAGATAGAAAGGGTGAGAGTGGATGGGCAGATGCTGGGTCTCCCCTGAACTCTGGGATCTTGTCTCCTAGGAGGAGTACAATGAGATGTTCCCCCAACTGTTGACCCCCAAACCTACTTCCCTCTAATCCAGTAGTGGAGAAGCAACTAGGCCATGAACACGAAAGCCATCCATATCGTCTTGAAAGCCCCACCAACAAGGTGAGCTCCTCAAACCCAAGTAAGAAGAATGACAATAATGCTGACAACATTATGTTCCAAGCACTTCTCTCATAACCTATGTGGTGGAGCAGAAGGCGCCAAGCACATCTTACTTCATAGACGAGGGAACAGAGGCTCAGGAAAGTGGAGTCGGTTCATTCACACTGGCCCAAGTCAAAGCCAGGCTCAAACCTCGGTGTCCTCCTTTTGAAAACCAGGGCTCGTTTCCACTGAGCAGTGTCCCACTGCTTCCCACAGTTCTGCCCCCTCAGCTCCAGGTCACTGAAGGGAAGCCTCACCTCTTTCTCTGGCTTATGGAAATGCTTGACAATGCCATTGACAGCCTCCCCGATGGATTCCTGGATCTGCCCCGTGTTCAACTCTGCACAAGACACACCCAAACCCAAGGGTCACCTTGGTCATTCTCCCACAGCCCTGTGTGTGTTATTCCCTCTCCTCCTCCCATCCCCCAACAGAGGATACCAGGGCATCTGATCCAAGGGAAGCCATAACATCAGCAAAGGGGAGGAGGTCCTACAACACAGGCCAGGAGGTCATAGGATTCAGAGCAAGAAGGGTCATCTAGTCCAGCCTCCTGCCACCACCCAGGCAGCTAAGTTGATGCAATGGACCAGAACAGGGCTAAAGACACGAGTGCCAAGAGTTGCCAGCCAGGCCCAACCTGAGGTTCTGTTCAGCAGCCTTAAAGGTGTGAGCTCAAAGGACCACAGACAGTCTGAAAAGAAGGGGAGGGAAGGGGTCAACTAGCCTCTGTGCAGGGTCCCCTCCAATCACCCCAGAGCTCTGTGCCCTCCTCTTCAAGGCCTTGGTCAGACAGGCCAAAGAGTTCCCTGTCCACCCTCCTCAGCAAAAGGATAAAAAGTGTTTACAGTGGAGAGTGAGAGAGAGAAAAGCAGGAATTGTCTGGGAGCACAGATGGTTTCTGAGGGGAAGCAGCTCTGGGGCTCTGATCCCTATGGGGGTCTTGTAGAACAGGATGAGGCCTAGAGACCTTCTGTGGGAGAGCTGGAGAGTACTTGCAGTGAAAGGCTCAATGCTTTTTGGTGACCCACCTTGCCCAGCTGGACTGAAGCCCTCCCTTCCGACTTACTTGGCTTGTTACTGGGAGAGATGGTGACAAGCCTCCGGATCATGCTGGGTGACTGTTGCAAGGGGGGGGTTCGGCACTGCCTCTCGTCTGCTTCAGGGTGAGAGGTGAGCAGCTCCCCAACCAGGATCCTCTCCAGACTCCCATCATCCATCCCCTTCCCCAGCCACCTGCCACAGGGGAACCTAGGGGTGCAGCCATGCGACAGTCACCCAGGAGATGCCTCACGCACATGCACACACATGCATGCATGCACACACATACCCAAGGGCATACACATCCTGGGGCCCAGCTCTTCCCCATGGGTCCCTCCTACACTCCCACCTCCAGGAGTAAGCAAACCTTCCTCAGCCACCAGATAACAGTAGCTCTCACCTCAAACTAGGGATTTGAGGTTTACAAAGTATTTCCCTCATGGTACCCTGGTGAAGCAAGTAGCATGAATATTAACATTTCCTTATTATAAACAAGGAAATGCAGAAGAGGTATCGCAAGACTGCGGTCCTCAGATATGGAATATCAGACTGCTCTGAGCCCTCTCACTCCAGCTTAAGTGGGGTCAGCCCATCAGGTCATCATTCAGACCCCACCTTGAAGAGTGGGACTGAGCATGCACTTACTTATATGTATGTCCTGTGATCTCGTTTCTGACCATTACATGCTCCACCAGCCACTTGGCATACAATCCCGAGTTATCGTGGCCAATCTGGACAGTGGTGAGCTTTCCCAGGTTCTGGTACTGTTGGGTCCAAAACACAGAGGGGAGGGTGGGGAGGGAGAGTGCAGCAATGTAACCAGAAACCAGGACAAGCAGGCCACAGAGACTTTCCTAACCAGGCCACAAACTGCTCCTGAGCAACTTTTAACAAAGGTCTGAAGGGCCCTCCCAGGCTGATGTACACCCCAACACAGCCCACCCCTGTCCAACACCAGCTCTGGCTTTTGGAAGCCCTGGGTCCAAGCCCACCTTCTAAGCCAAACACCTACTGAGCTTTCTGCATCACAGATGTGGTGAAAAGTGTGTGTATGAGATCATGTGTGCACATGTGTACAACACCTGTACAAATACACACGTGTGCATTGTTGTATACATATATGTGTTTGTATAAACATGTGTCTAAGCACATATTAATACATCACATCTCAATTTCTCAATGACATTTGTTGTGTTGTTATGTTACGTTGTGTTACGTTGTGTTCTATCAGTTCTGACTAGACAGAAATGAACTTTCCGAATCATCACCTGAGAGGAAACTCTTTTCTCTCAACGTTAGACCCTCTCCTAAGGGGGATGGGGAGGTGAGGGGTGGGGATGATAAAGAGATTCCATGGATGCATAGGGAGAGAATATGTCACCAGACCTCTACAGATAACTCTGTAAAAGATTCATAAACCCATCAGGCTTAGCACAGAGACCACCATTTTCCTGACCTCCCTGGGCCTTGGTTTCTTCCTCTGTGAAAGGACGGGCTGGACTAACGGATCTCTAAGGTCCCTTTGGAGCTCTTCCAAGGCTACAATTTCCCTAGACTGAGAACATACCTCAAAGGTCATCTCCAAGACATTCCTGGGCACCTGCAGGATCTGCGTCTCCCCCAGCTCTCCCGAGATGCAAATCCAAGGATTGGCCGTGAACATGGAGCCGCCCAGCTTCTTGCTGGGGACAATCAGGATGTGGTACGGGATCACTGTGCAGGGAGAAGCCAGAAGGGCACTGAGGCTAGGCTGAAGTAAGGCCCAGTGACACTCAGGCCCTCCACATGGCTGCTACCTGACTATGATCAATGATGATGGTGAGACAGCCTGTTTTCATATCACTTAATGGTCCCTCTACAACAATCTGTGCGGGAGACCCCTTCAGCCAGGCTGCCTGCCCGTAACGGTGACCTTGGCACCCCTCAGCTGCCCCACCCATGGAGCTGAGTAGGAAGGAAGAGCAATGAGCCTTCATCAGTGGTTTTCAGAATCATAGGAGCTCAATGGAGCACACTCTTAGCGAAAATAGCCTAAACTCAGAAGCTAAGGACTCATTCTCTCTTGGGGACAAGCTGCTCCCATCAGTGCACAGGAGACTAGGCCACATCACGCAGTCACATAGACCTGATTCCCAGCAAGCAGCTCACAGGGCATAGCACCTCTGACTTTCCCCTGCCAAACAGAAGGCTGACGAGGGGCCAGGAAGACCTCTGTTCAAATCCTGCTTCTGACACTTACTACCTGTGTGAACCTAGGCAAGTCATTTGACCTCTCAGCTTCCTCAACTGTAAAATGGGGATGATAAGACCTTTTAGGGCTATTGTGAGAATCAAATAAGGTAAGATCTAGAGTCTGAGGATATGGTTTCAAATTCCACCTCTGATGCTTCCTACTTTTGTGGTCTTAGGTTAAACTTAACTTTCCTTGGCCTTAGTTTTCCCATCTGTAAAATGAGGCAGCTACACTAGATGACTTCAAAGATCCTTTCTAATTATACAAATTTGATCCTAGAATTCTGAAGTGTTTTGCAAACCTCAAAGCGCCATGGTAAGTACCGGTTTTTATTTTAATTTTGTTTCAAAACAGGACATAGGAACTTAAAGGTCACCCCAGGGACACTCCATAGGGTTATGGAACTAGTCAGTGTTGGTGCAATGTCTGGGACAAACTATGAGCTTCCTCACAGGGAAAAAGGATGAAAATTCAGAATTCTGCTGATCCAGAAGGAAAAACACAAGTTGGGTTTTTTTTTTAACCATTTCTGTGATATGGACCGTCTGGTGAAGCCTACAGATCCTTTTCTCAGAATAACAGCTTTTAAATGCCTAACATAAAATATAAAGAAGACCAATCATGTGAGGATACAGCGAAGAACTACATATACATGTGTGTGTGTGTGTGTGTGTGTGGTTTTTTAAGTTTGCAGAGTCCAGGTCAAAAACCCCTTCAGTCTACCTCCAGAGCGTCAAGATTTTAGGATTCAAATACTCAGTGGATGATCTAGTCCCCAAATAATATTAATAATGCTGTTATTATGCTTCACTTGACTCAGTTTTTTGACTTGGATTCCAAAGTATTCTCTCATCATCTCATTTTGTCCTCAGAACATTTCATCCCTTTCACAGAGGAAAGAAGCTGAGTTGAACCCAGGTTTCTCTTGCCTCCTTCACAACACCACACAGGAGAGCATTTCTTTCCCCTTCAGTCAGTCATCCAAGCCTTCCTTTGAGAAGCCAAGACCACAGAATACTTTTCTGCAAAATGAGAAGAGTGGGCCACGTGATTTTAAAAGGACCTAGCTGGAAGACTTTGTCACATTCTCTTTCCTGAGTCTCTAAGAGACCCATGGCTAAATGGTGCCTTTGTCTTCAGGCAAAAACTGATGGGGACAGTCACCTGGCCTACTATGTGTAACAACTAGTGCCATATTGGCAGCATGCTGACCCAGAGGGTTATGCTCATCAACCCACAACCAGGTCAATCCAAAGAGCTTCAGGAACAATCTTTCCCTCCCACCCAAAAACAGCAAATGTGTGCATGTATATGCACATGTACACACACACACTATACACATACATGCACATATATAGGCAGCCACATTTGCACATGCATACACACATATACACTTACAATACGTATTTACATGCATGCATGTATATACACATATGTATACCCCAACACATACACATATACCCACATACATGCCCACACTCACACAAAGACACATATATACATACCTCCCCACACACATAAATTCAAAAGATCAACAAAAAGTAACATAGAGTGAACAGGAAATAGGTTGCCTTTCTCTTAGAAAAAGGGGAAAAAAAGGATGAGATTGAAAGCTCCAAAACCTCACCCAAGAATGGAGAGCAGGGATGGGAAGTAAAAGCTACTCACGGATTGTCGTGAAGACATTGGTGAAGCAGAAGTAGTCCACAGCGTTAAAGGACAGGAGGTGGTAGAGGAATTGCTCCTTTTCATCATCGCAGCGCAGGAAAGCATAGCGCTTGTACAGCTTCCTGCCAAGGAAAGGGCACACATGAGCCTCAGGGAGATGGGGGAGCTCAGCAGGACCAGGGACCTGGTCAGGCTAGAGGAGGAAGGACTGTCAGCTTTCTGAAGGGCAAGAACAGGCAGGTCTGGACTTGGCTATTCCCTGTCTTCATTAAGGACTACAAGGAAATGCACTCCCACTGTAGCCTCACAGGAATCACAGAGCTGAACAGGACCTTGGAAATCTCCTTCGAAGAGGAAGGTGATGCTCAGAGTGCTTCAGAGAGGTGTCCAGGGTTACCCAGACAGCAGGCACCAGGCCAGGATCCCAAGGATCCTATCTCCATATGTCTGTGTGCCCTTTTCACCAGGCCACATGACAACCCTTCAGATCACCAAAGGAGGAAATCATATCTTCCCAAGGTTCTCCTCTAGAAACATTCACCAAATCCTCGAGTTCTAAGAGACCCTGGAGGCCGCCTTCCCATGCCTGAACAAAATCCTTCTACCCCAGACTCAACAAGGGATAACCCTGTCTTTGCTGGATGGACCTCCAGTGACAGAGAGCTCACTGCCTTCCCAAGTTATCTTGTTGCACTGGTGGATGGTGCTAAGTGTTCAGAAGTATCGCCATAGAACAAACCTCAATCTGCCATTTCCCAAATCCCACCAGCGCTGCTAGCTCTGCCATCTGAAACCTGGAAGAGGAAACCCTATCCCTTCTCCCTTAGCCTTGGCAAAGCCTTTTAAATACTTGGAGAAGTTAAGTTTCCCTTCTCCAGGTTAATTATCTCCAGTTCACTTAACACATTCTTATGATACGAACTCAAAAGCCCTCCATCATCCTGGCTGCCCTCCTCGGAACATCTCTAGCTTATTAATGTCCTTCTTAAAAATCAGTCCCCAGAATGGGACACAATATCCCAGAGGTAGTCTGACTACCTCTGTACAGTAGGGAGTACAGTAGGGTTACCATCTCCCTGGTCCTGAAAATTACATCTATCTTAAGCTATCTTGGCCACCATATTGCACTGCTGACTTGTACTGCCTTACTGGGTCACTAAAATCTCTCCTTCCTTTTCAGATGGGCTGTTGTCAAGCAATATCTCCACTGTCAACTTGAAGAAGCTGGTGATTTTTTGAGCTCAACTTTACAATTCTCTGTATTAAATTTCACCTGATTTGGTCCCACTTTTTGGCCTGGGAAAATCTTTCAACATCTCCAGTTCCTTCCACCAATCATCATGTAGTAGACTCAATCACATCCTCTCTCTCAACAGCCCTAGCCTCCTTCAAATTTTACTCCATAGTGTCCTCTGAAGGTTTTATCATGGAAGAAGGAGAGGGATTAGGTTTGTTCTGCCAGGCCCAAGATGGCAAAATGATCAGTAATGGTGATATTGAGATATGTTCTAAGGTGACACTTCTAAATACTCCCAAACAGAATGGGTTATAGGGAAATGGCAGTGAGTTTCCCATATTGGGAGGTCATCAAGCAAAGACTGGATTGTCACCTACTGAGTATTATGTAGAACCGTTTCTAACCTTACTATTTCATAGTCCTTCAAACTTCTTCACCCCACAAAAGTCAAGCATTTAAAACAGATTTCCGACAGCTTATTTCTCAAGAATGAAAGTTTCAATGCCATGTACCCTGAATACTTGGTAAATATGAACTTGGTGAACTGAATTTTCATCTAGGTATAAAGACCTACCAAGCCATGCTATTCTTAATTCTTAAAGCTCAACCAAGTGATTTACAGAGTATTTCTGTGAAAAGTTAGGGTCTTCTACAATATACAGCTCTGAATCTCTGCCTGAACAAGGCAACAGTGGGGAAAACAGAATAAAAAGACAGAATTCTGTCACAGAATTCGTTGTGAATGGGCTATGGAAGGAAAGGAGGGGACACTACAAACCCAATACCCAAAAACAGAATGCAAAGCAGAGTCTGCATGGCCCCAGAAGAGCTCACCCACATCCTTCCATGCACATCCCTCCCATTCACCAACTCTACCTCACACCCATAATCTGCCTTCCCTCCACAAAGGGCATGCATGTTCTTCTTACTTGGTGAGCTCGTGATCTGAAAGTAGCTGCTTCAGGTGCCGGGAAAGTAACTTCTTCTCCATGCTCAGTCGAACCCAAGCCCTGGCCTTGCCAACATCAGTTTTGATCTCCCCAATGTTCTGGATGTGCCTAGAAGGAAAGCAGATCTGCTTCAGTGATCACCCAACTGAAGGAAGACAGAAGATGCCAGCAGTACCAAGATGAGACCCCTCCCCATTCTTTCAAGTTCCTCTATGTCTGCAGATCAATGAAATATTGCTACAAGAGGCATTAAGTTTGAAAGGCCTCTTCTGCACCCAAGGGACTTATTTCAGAGGCTCAAAGTTACTCCTAAAAGCCAATGCAGGTCTTAGAGTATCCTACTTTCTTATAATACAGCTAAAAGTTTCCTGAAGAAACTTTAAAAGCAAAAACTCCCAACTACCTGAAGAATACTACAAAAGTCTCATTAAAAAAAACGGCAATTGAGAAAATGTCATAGAATTAGTCTGGATCACAAACTGGTCTACAGAATGCTAAGTACTTTACACAGAACCCTTTAGGAATGCAAACAGACCTCATGTCCTGGATGAGAGAGATCCTTAGGGGAGGCATGGCAGAGCTCGCATCAGACTTCCTCCGTTCTGAATCCAATAGTATTCCTAAAAACAAGAAGCTGATTGTGTATTTCCAAAGAGCTTTGAACAGTCACTCACTGATCCAAATGGGGATATGTATAGATAAGTACATGCATGCATAGATACGTCTCACTAGACGCATTTGTATAATTACACACCACCTGGCTACCTCCTAAATGGCTTCCACCTCTGGTCTCTCCCCTCTTCCTAATGTGCAGATCTCCTCATGTCCCTCCCTTCGACCAAACGTAATTAAATCCTTCTTTGGCATTGGAAGTCCTCCACGGTCGGACTCCACCAAACTTTCCATTGTCTTTTCAAGGTCTCCCTCCTCCTCACACATTCTTTGTTCCATCCAAATGGAACTCGCCTCATTCACCAGCCCTGATCTCATGCTGCCTTGCACCCACTTGGGAAGCGCTCACACAGGCAATTCTCCATCCCAAGAATGAGCTCCCTCAGCCAGTTCTGCTTCCTGAAAACTATCTCTGTCTTCAGGGTCCAGCTCACGTGCCCCTTCTCCAAGAAATCTTCCCTCATCCCCTCTCTCCCAGTTACAACTGTCCCCACCAGCCTCAAATTCTCTGAGAGTGTACTTCGTTTGGATGACAAGTCATTTGTCTCCATGCACTCTCTCATACACTTGTGTGCACAGGGCCCCTCCCCTACCCTCCATTAACAATGATGATGACAGCAGCGGCAGCAGTAGTGAGAGCTGCATTCATATACTTTAAAGTTTGCGAAGCACTTGATAAATATTATCTCGTTTGATCCTCCCAACAACCCTGGGAGGCAGATGCTATTATCATCCCCCATTTTACAGAGGAGGAAACTCAGACTAAACGAGGTAAAGTGACTTGCCCAGGGCCACACAGCTGCTACATGTCTGGTGTTCCAGACTCCAGGTCCAGGGCTCTCTCCGCTACACCCCCATGAGGTCAGGGACCAGGCTAGATACTTCCCCCTTGCTTTATCATTAGTATGCCCCATGTGAGCCTGCCAATGTGCTTTACCCCTCTGAGCCTCAGTTTTCCCCTCGGTAAGATGATGGTTAATAAAACTTGCACTGCCTACCTCACAGGGCTGTTGTGACATAACAAAGATAAGATATTTTGTACCTTTAAAGCAGAAACATTAGCCTGCGCTATCCTTAGCCCTCCTCTTATTAATGTACAATAGTAATTACCACCATTATTACTATCTAACAGTTATTATACCAAAATGCTGTTATCATACCAGTAACACTTATATAATAATACTATTAATATTGTTATGACTATTCCATAATCACAGAAAGCACAACGCCATCCCATGCCAGTGAATTCCATTCGTGTGTCCCATGATTCAGCTGGAAGCAATGCCCTGCTGATTTGGAGTGTTTTATGTAAGCGATTCAACCCAAGGAATCAACAAACATTTATCAAACACCTACTCCTATCACAAGCACTGTGCTAGGCCCAGAATGAAACAACCCCCCAGAAGAAGAAGCTAGATTCACAGGATCAGAGGCCTACTACTGGAATGGACCTCATTTTACAGATGAGGAAACGGAGGCCCAGGGAGGTGAGGGGACTTGCCCAACGTCAAGGAGCTAGTAAAGGACAGATTCTTCCCTAGAGAGAAGAAATCCCCTTACCTGAGGTATTCAAGCTTCCTGACGTTAGCTTTCTTTGTCGATTTTCCTGATAATGCAACAGGTGTGACCACAAGGCGGACTTCCCCTGAAGGACAGACAGACGAGAAGAATGGAGACAACAAGTTAGTTTCCAAACTACAAAGAGCAATAAAGGACCAAATCCGAATGCAGAGAACTCGGCTTCCACCCTAATGCTGGCCACGGGAACGGAATCTGAGAGTGCTCTGGCCTCACCATCGTGCACAGGAGGCCGACTGGCTGTGCCACGGTGGGCACACCTTCTGGGCCCCTCCTAACTCTGAAAATCCTATGACTCTGTGAACAATCCAGCAGACGTGACACGAGGCAGTGCTGGCCTTGCCTTTTATTCCTTGGAATGGGAAGAGTTAAGAGAGTCTGGTAAAGGAGCTGCATTTCAAAGTGAGTCATTCCACAGTCTGTCACCCAGGGGACCAGCAGGGTGCAGTGTGAGAGCCCCTACACCCGCACGCATACACGCACACACGCACACACACACTCACACTCTCTCTCTCTCTCTCTCTCTCTCTCTCTCTCTCTCTCTCTCTCTCTCTCTCTCTCTCTCTCTCTCTCTCTCCCCACACACTCCCAATGTGTTTCCACCCTGGGCTATCAGCCA
This sequence comes from Notamacropus eugenii, assembly GCF_028372415.1. Classification (NCBI taxonomy): domain Eukaryota; kingdom Metazoa; phylum Chordata; class Mammalia; order Diprotodontia; family Macropodidae; genus Notamacropus; species Notamacropus eugenii. The sequence goes on along the minus strand of NC_092877.1, from coordinate 36,190,083 downwards.
CAGACCCAAGATTCTTTTTGACAGCTGCAGAGTGTGACTACTGAAGTATGCAGGGAGTGGAGACTGGGCTGACCTCCCAGGATGTAGCTATAAGGCATATCTAATGCTTTTACTAATCACAGGTTCATAGGAGAAGAAATTTAAGCTGGGACGGGCTACATCTAAACACCTCATCTAATCCAAACCAAAACTTGAGGGGATAAACCCAGGTATCCCATGGGCTCTGAAATTCCAAACCAGTCATAGATTAATCCCACTCAACATGATAGCAACAGGAAGACTTCGGAAGACTTCGGAAGGTAAGAAAATGAGATTCTCCTACAAGATTTAGGCCCTTAAAAAGACTTTCTAGAGGTTAAAAGGTAAGAAAATGAGATTCTCCTACAAGATTTAGGCCCTTAAAAAAATTAAATCTCTGGTCCCACCCTAACCCTAACTCAACTCAAAGCAAACTGTCCATGTTAGTTCAATCCTGGATATTCCCCCAGGCCCACATGTGGTCCCTGGATAGGCACCCGTTAGGTGAAGGGGTTGTACAGCAACAGAGAAGCACACTTTCCACTGCCCAATGGCAGGCACAGTAATAACTCTGACAGAATTCTAGAGGACACATGGCTCCTTGGGGGCTTCCAGAACCAAGCCTCATTTTTCCCATTTTTAAAAGGGGATAATACTTATATTAGTCACCTCATAGAAATGTGGTGAGATCAAATGAGAATGTGAAATCACTGGGCAAACCAAGAAGTGGTGTGTAATCAATGATGACAGCAGCTTTCCCATTTTTCTTCTATTTCTTCAGTGCCTAGCAAGGACATGAAGGTGACTCTAAGCTCTCAGAGATGGTATCAGCAGAGCATAATCTGTGGAAGGCTAAGTTACCCATGCAGCTGGAATATATCAGAGTTGGGACTAGAACCCAGGTCTTTCTGACTCTGAGGATAGCCCTTTATCCATTGCCTCATGCTGCCTCTCAGGAAGAGCCTACTTTTCCTTAAAAGTCCAAATCATCCTCCTCCCTCCTCCAGGAAGCCTTCTCTGACCAGCCACTCTCACTTTCCCACTCTCAAAGCACTTTGTAGCTCTCAAAGTCACTTTAAGCATAAGCATATAGAACAGTCTGCTTCCTTACCTGTTTGACCTGCAGCCCATGGCTCCAGATCCTCTCTAGGAGGTCACAGAGGCTAGCAATCAAGGTGTTCTCCTCCACACCCGTGATGTTGACTTCTCCATGGCCCAGCTCCACGGCTTCTCGGCCCATCTTTTCCACCAGCATCCTCTTGGTCTATAAGGCAGGTGATATCAGAATCAGCAAACCAACTCAACCAAAGGTAAACAGAAATGGTCCTTTACCTAGAGCATCCCAGCATCTGGGAAGGGAAGCACCTGGGACAACACGTACCATCTGTACCCTGGCAAGCACATTATCTATGGAATGAGCTCCAAAAAGTCTGAGTGAGAAGAAAGGTCATTAGCTAATTTCATGTCTTATTCCAATTGACTCTGAGCCAGGCATCAAAAGAACTGGGTTCCAGTGTTGCTTCAACTAATTGGCTGGCTGACCTTGGCCACATGACTGCCCCCATGTCTCCAGGTCCCAGTGAAATAAAGAGACTGGATTAGCCTCATGTCCCACCATCCACAACCTATCTCTAACAGTCTGTAATTTACAAATTCCCTCTCAGAGCTCAAGAAAGTTTCAAATCATAGAGATGCAGGATACCAAAGCTGAAAGGAACTGAAGATCACCTGGTTCACCATTGTCCTCAGAGACAGAATTCCCTGGGACACCCCTAAACTTCTCTGAGGCTGTCATCTACCTTTGGTGTTTTCTTGAACTCTGCGCTCTTTCCACTGCCTGATACCTTCTCGAAGGTTTCATCAGACACACCCTCCAAAGGCAAAGTATTTGGTGTAACAGGTCAAAACTGGGCTAAACCCTTCAATTCTGAGTTCAAGAGCCATAATCCTCTCTAGACCACCTCCTTCAACAGAGAAGTGAGCCACCCAAAGTTACTAACAGCAGTTCCAGGATGCCGCCAAGATAACCTAACTCAAAGGCCAAGATTCCTTCTCCTGCCTCCTTGAGAACATTTTTCATTTTCACAATCATTATCTTCTAAGGTAAATAGAACCAAGTTATTCTTAAAAATGAGTTTATGTAAACCAAAAGTTTAAAAAGTTTTATATGGTTTTGTTAAAGAAGAAGTATAATTTCTTTACAGTTTTAATTTAAAGTCCTAAAGGCAGAGACACAATCCCAGAGTGGGAATTAGAACTTCTAGTGATATGGTATTTTAGGTAAGTTTTATAAACAAGTCCCAATATATCATGCCTAAGTATCTTCTCTTGTCCAAAATTCTAAATGGCCAGGACCAAAGTTAGACCTGAGCTGTTAAAGACAAGACTATGAAATGAGCAAAAATAGGCATCATATTTCTAGAATCCAAAAAAAAAAAAACCATTTCAGAACTAGGAGGGAGAGGTGCTACATGCAAATCAAAAGAACAAAGACTTAATAAAAGCTTGTTATTTCCTGGAAAAGGAGGATTTACTTAAATGAATCTTCGATGGATGAATGAATAAAGGGATGTCACATAATAAAAATGAAAGACATTGGATGGACATACTGGGTTCACACACTGGTCATCTCAAGCTAGGAAAAGAACTAGGAAAAAAGTCTCCTCCATGATGGATGGAGCCTTCTTTGAAAAATGTATGGAAAGACATGGATGAGAACAGCCCAAGATGAGAAGTCATGGGGACTGTGATCTCTCCTTGGCACTCAAAAGTCTTCATAGTCTAGCACCGGCTTATTTGAATGCCAGGCTTATTTCACACTGATGCATTCACAAGCCTCGAAGTGTAGTCAAAGTGACCCCAAAATAAGAATCCAGCCTGCTCCCTCTCGGCCTTTTCATGGGTCTTTCCCCACACTGGCAACACCTCCCTCACCTCTTCTAATCATGTATTTCCTTCAACGCTCAATTTAGATGCCAAGAGAGCATTTTCTCATCACCCTAACACATTCTTCCACCTCAAATGATCTTGGATTAATTTACCTATGCATAAAATAAATGCTCACTGGCCAATACTGTATCTCCCCCCTTCCCCGAAAGGTGTCGTTCTTGAGGCAGGGTCTACTTTCTACATTCCATCTTTGTATCCAGAGTGTGTGGACAGTGCCTTGTCTAGAAGCAGGCATTTCTCACCCCCACTTGTCTAACAGATGCTCGTCTAACTGAACTACATCAGTGAAATGTAATCATAAGCAAGTAAGATGTGGCTCTGGACACCAAAGTCTCATCTCCCTGCTGCACTGTAAAAGTCCATGAGGACAGGGCTAATCATGTCTTATTTACGTTGCACAAGGCCTGGAATACAGTAGGTACTTATTACATGTTGCCCAAAATGAATGTTTCGAATGTTTCTCTCCAAAGCCAACCAGGGAAGACACTGACCGAGTAGGACCAAGTATGGCAGGCAGCTAACACTCAGCTGCCAAACCACACACAAGCGTGCATGTGCACATACACATACGTACACTTGCACACACAACGCACACACGCACACCCCTCCCCTGGACCATACCTTATTGCGACACTCCTTCAGCAAGCCCTCCACAAACTTCCAGTTGGTCTGCGCAATCACTGAGGGCGAAAGGTTGGACAGCTTGGGCTGCCGGATCGTGCTGCCCATGTTCCTGGCTTCCTGGATATACTTCTGCAGAGGTACAGGACACGGGGCAAAGTCAGGATGAGCCTTGCTACAAGGTACATCAATTCAAACTGCAGCCTGCAGGGGGCAGCAGCTCCCCGCCCCCAGCAATCCAGCAAAGGAAGGGAGAGGAGGGGGAAGGGCAGGAAAGCGGGAGGGGTTGGGATCAGGGTTAAAAAAGTTCCTTTTGTGTCAAAAGTGAGTTCTCATCCCTCCTGGCACAGAGGGGTGAGGGGAAGGATTGCTGAGCCAGTTTTCAAACCCTCTGCATCCACTGATCTAGAGAAATGCAGAGATGGAATCTCCTAAGGAGAGAGCTGCATTTCAACCAGGATCCCAAAACACATCAGTATGCCTGCCCAGTCCGAGAACCAGCAGAGCTCACTACAAGGCTGCAGAGATGCCAGGGGCTCCAAAGCTTGTTCCTCCCAAGCCTGGTTACCAGTGAGGCCCTCCCCTTTGGCTGAGGGGCACCCAGCCTGCCTCCCCACCCCGATCCAGTCACACTGGCCTACGTCAGATCAGGCCAGATGCCCCTCCGGCCTCCTGTCAAGTTCCAGTTGTCTAGCCTGGTATTCAAGGTTCTTGACCACCATCTGCTACACCAGCCTTATCTCCTACTAATTCCTTTCTTACCTACTCAGCTGCCCAACTCTGTCCCGTCTGGGCTCAGGACAGAATGTCCTCGGCCCCTCTTCCCTCCCAGACTTTTAAAGCCCAACTTCAATGCCATCACCTCCAGGAACCTGCCACTCTTTGGGGCCCCTGCTGCTCAGGGCCTTTCCCAAACTGGGCCTCACATTGCGTGGCCTTTCTTTACCCACTTCTGAGATAAATGGCACAGTGAGAAGAATGCTAGCCCAGGAGTCAAAGGACCTGAATTCAAAGGCCATCTCTGATGCTTTTACTATATGCATGACCTTGGGCAAGTCACAACCTCCTGGGGTCTTCTAGCTGTCAAATGAGGCCACCCTGTCCAGCTCTAGGTCTAGGAACCACAATGTGGTATGCTAATAGTGGTTTATATTTGTGTCTTATCTCTCTATCAGGTTTTACTCTTCCAAAAGGCAGGAGCTAAGTCTTCTCTAAATCTGATCTCTCCTTTTCTCCCAACCCCAAACACCTCTCAGGTATAGCAGTGTTTTGTGCACAGTGGAATTTAATCTATACCGCCCCCCCTTTTATCTCTCTCCTACTGTACCAGGAGGAGCTGGGTGCTGAGATGAATAATTCATTTAAAACAAATAATGTTCAGGAGGAATCAGGCGCTTCAGATAAGTCAGAGCAAATCCCTCAAAGATATAAAAACACTACCCTACCATTTCACAAAGCGCTCACACGTGTCAGAATCTTTCCATGCCCCTTGGAACATTTCTGTGAATTCCACACAGCCACCCCCAAACCAGACCCTTCATAGGACTGAGATGAGGGAGGCAAGGGGAAGGATTTCAGGTTAGAAGCAGCAGCCTTGGCCACATCAGGTGGATGAAGTCAAGATGTTTCAGCAGCTTCCCCTAAAGGTGATCAACAGCTTCTTCCACTCTTATTCAAGTCTTCTGCACAGACCCCTGTCGATTCATCAGCAAAACCAGTCTAGGTCCCTGTTCTGGAAGACTGCTCAGCCTCTTTCCCTTGCCACTAACCATGTCAGGGCCGCCAAGTTCAGATAAGGAAAGAATCCTCATGTTGACTCTACTCTAAAGAAGTCCTTGTACTGGGAACTTCAGGATAGAAAGACATCCCATCAATAGGAAGGTCAGAGGGGCCCAAGTGATCAAGGGATGACAAGGAGAGGAAGGGAGAGAGGGAGAGAGAGAGGGAGAGACAGAGAGAGACAGAAAGACAGAGAGGCCCAAGAGCCCAATTCATGAGGGCGACTGCTTTAACATGCTAAAAAAAGAACTTTTTTAGTCTGCACTGAAGGACTGAACCATTAACGGTATTGCCATCCTCCCAGGCACTTGGATAGACACCGTAGGGCCATCTTTGACTCAGACTGTAGAAAGAAACCTTCTGGGAGTACACACATCTGCCACATTTATAGATAAGGCAACAAAACCCCAGAGAGGAAGCAACTTGCTCAAGGCCACCAGAGCAGGCAGGAGGCAAGGAATCAGTTAGAAAAATTATAACAGTCACTGAACCCCCCAAATAAAAAAGGATGATCTAACCCCAACCCTTTATGTTAAGATAGTAATAGCTAATACTTTTAAGTGCTTACATCTATCATCTCATGACTCTCACAACAATCCTGTGATTTTACTGATGAAGAAATAGAGACTGAAAGCGGTTACCCAACTTGCCCAGGGTCACATAGCTAGTAACTGTCTGGGGCAGGCTTTGATGTAAGGTTTTCCCGACTCCACATCTAGCAGTCTCTCCAGTATGTCACCGAAAAGGAAACTAAAACCCAGAGATTAAATTGTCCAACATCAGTCAACTGAGTGTTACAACTTTCAGAATTTTATCTTCAACTATATTGACAAAATTAAGAAGATTATTTTTCATTAAGAAAATGTTGTTAAGTCATCTAGTCCAGCTGTCCCCTCTAAAGATGAGGAAACTGAGGCACAGAGAATTTAAAAGACTTGACTCTGCCCCACCTGCCACCCCAGTTACACAGCAAGCAAATAGCAAGGCTGAGACTCAGACCCCAGACCTCCTGACTGGTTGGTCAGGTCTCTTTCTGCACACCACAAGTCAACTGGTCTTATTCAACCACCAAGAAATATGTGATCCAAGGCTTCTTTTTGTTTAAAGTCAACAATGACTGGCATTATGGTGGAGTTGAGAGAGGGCCACCTTTGGAATGAGGAAGACCCGAGTTTAAGTAATGATTCTGCCACAGAGTAACTGAGAATCTGTCAGTGATCCAGGAAATTCTCTGAACAAGTAAGATATTTGTAAAGCACTTAGCAGAGTGCCTAGCACATAGTAGGTGCTTAATAAATGCTTGTTTTCGCTGATGACTCAGTTACAAACAAGTTGTAGATTTATATTGGTGGAGGGATTTTCATATCAGGAGTTCCCCATACCTATGAAATCAGAGGTGTAAGTTTATAATCACTACCTATAACTTTATTCCACCAGGCTGGGAAAATGACTAGTATAAATGACATTTTTCTTTTAATCAGACTAATGAAAAACAATCTTGATGAAGTATAATGCTAAGCTACAAATGTTTCCATTCCTTTCTTCCCCAAAACATGATGTGACTAAAGCAAAATGTTTCTTCTTTGTTCTTTCTTCTAAAACAGATTTTTCTGTACTACATACAAGTTTCTGGTGAAGATCTATCTGTACTGAATTGAATGAAGAGGACTGTTTCCTGAATCAGGATTGTTAGGAATAAAATTTTCTGGAAGGAATGACAAAGCCTCCCAAGGTAGATGAGACAAGCTCATTTATTCTACAATTCTTCCAAGTAGTGGGTATGCTGCCTGAACAGCAACACAACACAAAAGTGAAAACGAGGTGTTTAAATCCCTGTCCTGAAACTCAAAGTCCCTCCCTCCTTTCCTCATTGGCTGAGTACTCTGAGGTGTACAATTTCTGGGGTCTGCCTATCTGCCTGCTTCATGTTCCCCCTTGACGTGTTCCTTACACACACACACACACACACACACACACACACACACACACACACATGCATTAAAATAAACCTTAACTCCTCCCAAGAAAGAGAAGTTAATATTTAGAAAGCAATTAAGCATGGGTACTTAAAGCTGTCTCAGTTTTGTTACATTTAGTTAATGTTAAATTGTTCTATTCTTATAAAATCAGAATTGGAACCCTGGTCAATTTTTCACATTCAAGAAACTCACACTGGAATACATTAATCAATTATTCATTCCCCATCAGGAGGATAAGATTCCACTGAGGAAAAATCCATACATAAACACGCTGAGTAATCAATTTTAACACAGTACAGAACAAGTCCTAAAACAATTTCAACTGCTGGTCATGTTATGCTTCTTTTAAGGCACTTACAAGGTAGGCCACAAGTCATTCTTCTCTTAACATTAAATGTGAGAAATGTAAAGGTAACAAAACTGAGACAGGTATGATACCAACTAAGTAACAGAATATCCTGGTTCCACAAGGCTTTGACCTAATTATCTCCAAACCATTAGGAAGAATTAAAAGACCCTAACTTATACGGGAATCTGTATACTAGTGACAGATGTCACAGCCGAGTAGCTAGCTGTTATTTGGGCTAAAATTCTAGGCCAAAATAGCTCAATCTTATAGTTACATCTTACTATGGTAACCTCAGTTGCTCCAGTATCAGTCTACCATTTAACAGATGTTATTGTGCTTCTAGGCACAAGTTACGTAGACTGCCAACTGCATTGAGCCAGGCTTAAAGTCTGCCAGCTGGGGAAATTGAGTCAGGAGAACCCTACCTCAGCTCATGCAGAATAGTTGTTCTCCCAACCTTCCCATGAGATCACCATCTGCATTTCATATCCCTCAGGGTTGCTGGCATCATGGATCAATGGCTCAATAGCATTTCTTGATATCCATACCTGAAGTCAGACTCCGAATAACAATTAGCAGCCTCATAAGGTCTTGAATAGCAAGTTTCAATAATCACTTTAATCTCATATTGGTTAGGGAACATCTTTAAAGTAAGCCTGAAGTATTTTGCATGCATTTCTCATAAGATACTGTTCTAATACATTTGCACCTGTTTCTCAAGCTTATTTATCCTTCTCTACCCATACTCAATCTGAAAGAATGAGATACTTCAGGAATTGAATTCATAGCCAGACTCAGGAACAGTCAGGTGGGAAACATTTCTTTTCAAAAGAACACAATGGGGAAACTGAGCCAGAAGGATCCCATCACAGGTTGAGGCTAGGACTGTCCCTTTAGCTTTTTCCCAGATGCAGACCTCCACCAGCAACAGTCACATTTTCTCTGAGTGGCTAATGGTATTTCCTCCAGATGGTGGGTTACTGATTACTGACTGATGAACTGATGAATTTTCATGATCCACTGGAGAGCTAAGAACACAATTCCTTATAGCCCCATGAGCTTTTACCTCAGATGGCAAGTTTCACTAATCAAAACTTTACCAGGACTCCTTATCTCAAATTTTAAATTTATCCTAAAAGCCAATCATTAGAGATCATTTCTATATACTTGCAAATTTTCAGTCAACCAAGTTTCTTGTTTAGGAACTCCATATATGAAAGTTTACCACTTTGAAACTTGAAACAAACCTACTGCCAATCAGGTGACTTCAATTTTGCTGAATACATTTCTAAATTATTCTACACAGAGCATCAGCATCTCATAATTAAGATGTTAAGCCTACAACTTTAAGAGAACAAGCTTACCCAAGATTTGAGGCCAGCTGGTTTCTAACCCCATGCCGCTTGAGTAATACTTCCAGGCTTTCCAGCCCCAGGGGCCCAGGGTCATTACCAGTGCAGTTTTTTACTGTGGCTGTTGCCAGTAAAGGTACTGCTGGCTCTGGGAATTGTAGTAATACCAATGTGAAAGGTGAGAAGCCAGGCTGATGTGACCTCCCCAGGCCATACACTTTAAGCCCTGTTGAATAGCTCACCAGGACAGGGAAAGGGTGAAAATCTCTCTTCCACTCAGATCTGAGATGAGAGGGGTTAACAGAAAAACCCAGGGGCTATTTGCAGTCATACTAAGGGAAAGGAGAAGGGTTAAAGTCTCCTCCCCTTATCTTGAAGTACTGCAGAAACCTTTGTAACAAGCGTAACTCTCACAACTATCAGGATCTCACTCAGAAAACTGCCTGTAGGTTTGGACATAATTTGTTATCGATATCAAATTACTACAATTAACTAGATTAATTCCTAACTGCCACAAAATTACTAAATTCTCTGGTCACAAAGCCTCTTGCACATAACTGACAAAAATTACAAGAGGAGATTTTACAATACTTGATTTAAACAATAACTTAAATTACAGTACTTTCAAAAACACATGGTCAAACAGAATGACTTAACAGCTTCCTAATCCATTCAAAACAGTAGAGCACATATCTCCAAACCCTTTCGTTTTCTTTTCTACCTTCCCTATTTCACTCAAACTTTTCTCTCTCCTAATCTCTCAAACTCATGCTGCCTCCATTTTCCTTTACATTCCAAATGAAGAAAAATCATACCCCAGTTTTTCCTGCTTTTCTGTACCTTTTACAAATTAAGAGGGCCGCACTTCCCCACAGTTCCTGCAAAGAGTTTTTAATTATGCATTTTAAATAAACCACTGAAATCCTAAAACGATCACTTTTTAAAAGATTGAAACACCTCTTGTTTTTGCAAAGACAGTTCCCTAGATTTAAGTTTGAACACAAAGCACAAACTTTAGCTTTTAGGATCTAATTAAATTTAAATTCAAACACCTCAGTTTTCTTTTCCCTTCGGCCCTTGCTTCCTGCTTGAGTTCAGATTCTTTATCAATTCTAAAATCTGTTAGCTCCACCTCCAACCTCTGAAGAGTCTCACCCTCCTAGAAGTTTGTGCAGCCAGCTGCATTTTAAATTTACAGGGTGTCAGATTAAAACACAGACACTCGCATCACAAAACATAAAACATAAAACATTTCACAAACACACACAGAGACACTTGGTTTTTAAGAGATAAGCCAAATTAGAATTAAGACCAGCCAAAAGAACAAACAAAAACCCCCCAAAACTCAGTTTTTTATTCTGACTTCTACCCAGTTTCAAAAGGAGATCCTTCTCAGACCCTTCTAGATCTCAGCCCCCCCCCCCCCCCTTTCCAACAAGAGGCATAATCACTCTCCCTCTTGACTGAGGGATTTCTTCTCTTTAATACCTGACAAATCCAATCCTCACTGGCCCCATCCATACTTGGGCCAAAATACTGCTGGAGTCTGGAGGCATGATGCTCTCCTTGGACCAAATAACACAACAAAACTTCATCCTCCTGTTTCTTATTCTTATCCTTTTGTACATGTATTTTCATTCCAGTTTCCCAGCATTCTCTCTAAGGGACTGTTCAGAGGAATGCTACCAGGGGGGTCCCCCTTCTGTCCCCCTTCCAGATGCCTTAGTTTCCTGAGTCTCTTTATTTCCCATTCTGCCTGTCTACATGTTGCAGTCCTACTTATAGTCCTTTGGGCAAAATGTCCCTACTAACAAGGCAATATTCAGAAGTTCAATCTTTCTTACCTTGCCCTGTGCACAGACTTGAGTCGTAGCCTCAGTTTCCCTCTTATTTTCCCAGATGCATCATTCTACCTCGCTCCAAAAGTGAAGGCTCAGGTCTGGGCAGTCAGGAGGGAGGACACTCACCAACGATCCACAAAGCCACCCAACTGGGGGTTGGGGGGGTTTGCACTTCTCTGACCTTTGGTGGTGGTTGTTCTCCTCCTGATGCTTCCAGGGTCCCAGGCGAGCCCCTAATTGTTAGGAATAAAATTTTCCGAAGGGATGACAAAGACTCCCAAGGTAGATGAGGCAAGCTCATTCTACAGCTCTTGCAAGATGTGAGCATGCTGCCTGAACAGCAACCCAAAAAAACACAAAAGTGAAAGCTAGCTGCTTAAATCCCTGCCAGAAACTCAAAGTCCCTCCTTCATTTTCTCACTGGCTGAGTACTGTGAGGTATACAACTTCCAGGTCCGCCTACTTCATGTTTCCCCCTTGATGTGTTCCCACATACACACATATATCCGCACAGATCACATGTGCATTAAAATGAACCTTAGCTCCTCCCAGGGAGGAGAAGTTAACGTTTATGAAGCAACTAAACGTGCATACTTAAAGCCTCACTGACCCAGTTACCCTATCTTAACCTCAAACCTGGTTGAGACTGGTTTCGGATGATTGGTTTCCTGTTTTCCCCCTTGTTTTGAGAATTGTTTTTGCAGAGAAGCATGAAAAAAATCCCCTTTCCTTCATCTGTGTGGAAACATAAACTCACAAGGATCCTGCCACACTTCTTGGAAGTGACCCTCAAAGAAGCCAAAAGACCCTGTCCAGAAAAATAAAAAGATGAGGTAGAAGGGGAAAGGCATAGACAAGGATATATTCTAAGGAATAACTGTTTTCCAATAGAAGAAAAGATAATTAAGTATAAACCCCCAACTGCAAAACTTAGATGTTAACTGGGTCATGAAATTTAGGCAGGATGCCCAGATCCTTTCACCAAAAAAAAAAAAAAATGGTGAGGACTTAAACTGGTTCCATAGTATTCCAAAGCAACTAAAAAGAAGCATGTAATGGTTAAAAGGAAAAAGACAGAACCTGCAGCTGCACTGATATAGTCCCTACATCTTCAGATAAAGAAGCTACCAATGAAGGTGATACATAATCCCTCTTCCTCTCAATGAAGAAACCCCTCCACCAATTCAACAATTCAAGTTTTCATCTTTTGTGTAACTGACAGTTGAAGAGAGTTGCCTACAGCCTTGGAGGGATTAAAAAAGTTTTCCAAGGGTCACACAGCCAGTAAGACTCAGTAGTGGGATTTGAACCCAGGTTTTCCTGTCTCTAAGGCTAGTTCTCCACCCACTATACCACCATGCCTCTCAGGAGAAGTTAGCTTCCGGACACAGTAGGAATTTTCACAAATGGTTCCATCATCAGCTTCATAGGAAAACATCAGAAAGCCATGGGATGACCAAAGAAATTGAGGTGCAAGAATATAATAGGAAGAACTGTATGAACCGACGTAGAAGGAAGTCATCAGAACCAGGAGAATAATGTGCTCAGTGACTACAACTGAGTATCATGAAATCCATGAAATACTATGAAACTGGGTATCTTTCAGTTATGACAACCCAGCTAGGCCATGGAGAAGAGGTAAGAAACATACACTGATCCTCTCATTGGAGAGGCGGGGGAAGATGGGAATAGGATGTTATGGCCACAGGTGGGATGCAAACTCAGGTCTTTATGGCTCTCAAAGAATTCGATTAAAACATCCAAGACTGATGCTATCCACCACATTGAGCTGCCTCTCAAGATAAATATCAACCAAAGAAGCTAAAGCAATTTCAGACTGCCTTTAGGGATCTGTGGCATCTAGGAGATGAGAGTGAAGTAACTGTCTCTCTGTCCTTTGCCCCACCTAGACCACATCTTGAGTATTCTACTAGGTTCTGACATCATATAGCAAGCAGGAGATTAACAAACTGAAGAGCATCCAAAAGAGGGTGATGAGAATGATGAGGGGCCTCAAGACCATGTCATAAGGAGACTGGTCGAGAGGAATGAATATGTAAGGCCTGGGGAAGAAGACACTTGGAGGAAGCAGGAAGGGAAGTATGATGGCTTTCTTTAAGTCTGGAAAAACTTGCTAACAATTAGTGCTACCTAAAATGAAATGGGGCATCTCAGAATACAGTGGTCTTCAAGCAAATGCTGGATGATTATTTGTCAGGGTATTCTAGTGGGTGGATGAACCTTTGTACAGTGTGGAAGCAAAATATCAAGGTCTCCAATCACAGAGAGACGAAATTAAGCAATAAATTACATAAAACCAGAAACTTACTAGTCCTCTAATGTTTAAGCTGGTAAAACAAAATAATGTGTGTAAATTGTAGCTACATTATAAGGTATCAGAAGACATTACCGTGTGTGTGTGTGTGTGTGTGTGTGTGTGTGTGTGTGAGAGAGAGAGAGAGAGAGAGAGAGAAGACAGAATTTAGTTTATTCTCATAAGACTATTAGTTTGAATCTTTGTGATTTGTGTTACTTTTCATTCTGGAAGTCCTTAAAGCCTATTAATAAAATGAAAATACAAACAATAATACTGAATAATGATAAGTGTGATGTTAATGATATAATAAAATTTATACTGCTTGACTAATACCAAATAATAACACTCATGAATAAGTACCATAAGGTGTAACTTTGATTATTTTCCTTTCCTGTTTGATAAACTGTCACTCCCACGCTGTAACTTGAATGTAAAACTCTACAGCATAAGGTGCTTTCTAGAGGATTTTTCATAGAATACATTAAGACCCAGACTTTAAGGACACTTGGTTGATGGAAAGAAATGTCTATGTAAGACAACCATGCTCCAAACAGCTGTTAGATATCTAGTAAAAAGACTTTCTAATAGATCTCACCACTAATTGAACACAGAGTTTCACTCGAGTTTATTCGCTTCAACCACAAGGGCAGTTGGAACTTGATCAGCTCATAGTTCCCTTCCCACCCTAGAGACTGGACTCAACAGTGCAAAGACCTTGGTCCCAATTCCACTGCTTATTAACAGTGCCATCTGCATTAAATCTTCTTGCTTCCCAACCTCTCTTACTCTCCTTCTATGTAAAATGGAGGTAAATAGTATTTACCCTGCCTGTCTTGTAAGGTCACAGTAAGCAAAGTTCTCTGCAGATATTGGCGCCACTGGAGCCCCTCTCTGCTAGTCTGTCCCATGTGGCTCTCACCTCCCTCTGGTCATTATCCAGGCGTAAGTGTTCAGTGTGCTGCTTCTGTCTGTCCTTCCGCCTCCACTGGGCAGGCGCATTCCTCTTGGTCCACCTGTCGGAAACAAGGTGGTAAGTAGTGAGAAGCCTGTAAGCTGGATTGAAGGGCTGGGGGGTTGTGGTAGGGAGGGGAGAGCAGAACCGCACACATGTGCAAAGGGCATCATTGCTCTGGGAAAAGAGAGACCACGGACCAAGGACTGAACTAGGGGGTGGCCTCCTAGGAAAGATATACCATCTCTGCTGATATCTGCTCTGGACAGAGGGTCTGGATCATCTGGGCCTGCAAAGACTTTCCCCAGCCCTTTTCCATTTCCAACCAATGAGACAAATGACACAACTCACTGCTATAAGCATTGTGAGAAGAATGCAACAGTTCTGCCAAGAAGTCTAAGTTTCACGTCATCTGGTCTTACAGCTCATCGGGGTCTAAAGGTCCTGGCTAAACTAAAACATTAGAACAGCAATGGGGAACACTCTAGCGTCACAGATATCTTTACCTTTTTGGGGTCACTAGCACCTTTGGCAATCATGAGTCCCTTCTTGGAATGATGTTTTTATATGCATATGATAAAATATACAGAATTACAAGGGAAATCAATTATATTGAAATAAGGTTATCAAAAAATTCACTGATCCTGCTCTAGCATTAACTTTTCTTTGCCCTGCCAGGGGAATGAACAGGGCCTTCCTTATCTTTAGGTTACCTAACTTAGAGACCTTCAGGGAATTCAAAGTCATGATGCTATATGACCACCTACCCCAACCCTCCCCAGCACAAACAACCTTGATTTCCAGCATGCTTGGCACAGACAGTCTCCAGGATTACTCACTTGTTGCTGGCTGGCCCAGTTGAAAGCACATCGGCCTGCAGTTTGGGGAAGAATCCTGGCTCATACTTCCCCTGCCCAATCTTCATGTCCAGTAAGTGGGGGTGAATAGCAGTGTGGTCAATTTTTGCCAGTCTCAGCTCAATCGCTTTCTCTGCAGGGGACACAGACAAGAACAAAAACAAATGGGCGAGGCCCTTCTCAACATCTGGCCTATCTTAAAAGCTGCAGAATGGCAACTTTAGGCCTATGTGATACTAAACATACTAACTCATTTAATCCTAGGCAAAGGACTCTCAGAAACAAAAACCATACCAGAGTCTAACATTCCCTTACAACTCTAACTAAGCTACCTTTTCCTACTGTTAAGTATAAATGTGGATCAGGTGTAGGGGTATACATATTGTGGGTAAGTGGGGGGGGGGGGGGGGATGTATATGTGTGGAGGAACATATGATATATGTAAGAGGCATATTTGGAGGGTATGGGGGGTGCATATAGAGGATTACTGTATATAGACTGTGTATGGTGGTCATATGTACATAATATAGATTATATGGGTGTGAATGGGTATATATATGGAGGGGAGGATCCATCCCTATCATTTTATAGATTAGGAAATTGAGGCCCAGAGAGGTTAATGATTTGCCTAGGGTCACACAGTATCAAGCATCTGCAGGGGAGCAGGGCTCTTCTCCAACCAGCAAAGGCGACTGTGTATGTGCGGTGGAGTGTGGCCAGCTGCTCCCACTAGTCAACCCTCTCTAAAGATCACGACCTCAGAGCTCAAATATCTAAGGTGGGCACCAAGTGCCATCTCACTGTTCATCCCCAGAAGCCCAGACACAGTTCCAGACACCTTTGTATCCTAAATGCCACAACCAGACCTGTCCCTATGGCCTGCAAATGGTTTAGATAATGATGTGGTTTGTCCACATTTTAGCCCAAGTGAAAGGAGGTGGATTCAAAGTCCAGCTCTGTCACTTACTGTGTGACCTGGAACCAGTCACAGCCTCTCTCAGCCTTAGCTTCTGTTTCTGCCACACTAGATGACCTCAAAGGCCCTTCTGGATTTGCACCTATGACCCTAGATACTCACAAGCATGGGGATATTAGACAGTGTTTTTGATCACTGTACATGATGATCTACCAGAAACACCAAGGATGCCTACACAGGACATGAAAACTCCCAATGAGTCAGCCTCAGCACATCATCGGGGATCTGAATCCTGACATTCTTCCAAGCCATTATGGGTCTCGTGTTAAAAACAGTAAGCTCACCAAGGTTAAATGTCCTCAGGATTTTGTTGAGAACTGCCATCTCAATGAAAGGCCTGGAATAGTAGCTAAAAGTTGAGGAGAGAGTACTAGAGAAATGCACGAAGGGGACATGACAAGTAGGTCATCTGAGGCACTGGGAGACTGTGACAGTCGAGCTGGTCTCTGACAGGTCAGAGAGATGGGGAAGAGGAAGCCTGAGCCAGGTGGAGCTACATCACCTAGGGGAACCTCTCACCTGCTTCATCCACAGTGGTGCACTTCTGGTACATGGATGTTCGCAGGGTCGGCGTCCTCACATTCAATAACCTTATTTTGTCCACTCGAGTATCAAACACCCTCAGAATAGGGTCTTTGTCATCATCATCATGACACATGATCTTATTGTCAACAAACGATGCGAACATCTGGGTCTCCAGGAATCTTGAGAGGAAGGGCAGATAGGGTTCAGGCTGGTCTGATAAAAAAGAGGCCTTTGGGACCCACAGAAAAGGGAAACAAGACAGAGAAGAGAGAGATGGAGATAGCACTTTAGCCATGAGCAGTAACAGCAAAATATACCAGGCCATTTCACCCAAGAGGACTGAGGATCTAAGATTTCACTGGGCTTCCCACTTGCCCATCAGAGAACAGATTTACTCTTTTTGGTGTCTATATCCAAGAAAAACCCATTATACATCACAAGTCCCTGACCTTTAGACCAACTGAAAGTTCCTACCTACTTACATATCTGTGACCAGAGAAACAGGAATTATGAGAGTTTTTAGGCATGCTGGTCCTGGCTGGCCAGATGATCTAGGAAGAAATCAAATCTCCCAACTGAATAGTCTATACCAAGTATAGGAAAACTTGTGGCCTTTAGGACACTTGTGGCTGTCTAGGTCCTCAAGTGTGGCCCTTTGACTGAATCTAAACTTCACAGAACAAATCTCCTTAATAAAAAGATTTGTTCTCTAAAACTTGGACTCAGTCAAAAGGCCACACTCAAGGACCTAGAAGGTCACATATGGCCTCAAGGCCACAGGTTCTTTACTCCTGGTCTATATTAACTCCTCCACAGAAAAGACAGGAAGAGGTCATACAGCTACCATGTCAGTTCAGCCCCTCGTGACTTCTCACCTAGACTATTGTGACAGCCTCCTGGAAGATGTCCCAATCTTGTCTTTCCTGCTCCAGTCTACCCTACACACTGCTGACATTAGATCTGACTATGTGACTCCCAAACTCAACAACCCCCAGGGGCTTCCCAGTACCTCCAGAATCAAATATAAACTCTTCCAGGAAGCTTGGCCATCTTCATCTCTCTGCTTTCTCACTGGTCATCCTTTGTGGATGGAATATACTACCCCCCTGCCTCTGCCTCACAAAGTTCTTACTTCCTTTAAGAGGCAAGTGAGATGCCACCTTCTGCATGAAGTCTTCTGTTCTTCCCCAGTTAGTATGCCCTCCTTCCCAACTATCTTGTATTTAACTACTTTGTATATTTATGTGTGCATGTATGTGTATATATAGACACGTGTATTTATTAACATACAGAGAGAGAGGTCACATGTATGTGTTTTCTCCTTCATTAGGATATATGCTCATTGTGAGTACAGACTAGTTCATTCTCTGTCCTTTTATCTCTGGCACCTAACAAAGTGCCTGGTGTTTAATAAATGCTTGATTCTTCCCTCTGCATCAGCTGCCCTGCCTAGCTTCAACACCACAGAACAAGACGTTCCCGCTCGACGCACCCCTTAGTGCCCCAGCTGGCTCTCTTGGCTTTTTGTGTGTCATTATCTTTAGATCATAAGATTACTGAGGGCTGGAATGTAGCTCAGCAGCTCTTAGCACAGTGCCTGCCATGCTGTAGGCTAGGCACTTAATAAATGTTTACTGAGTTGGATTGGACTGACTGGTGGTTTGGAACTGCCTATGTCAACTAATGTTTCAATGGACAAGACTTTAAGGTTTGACCAACACATCAGTAAGGGCATGAATGCTGGCTTTCAGAGTATAGATGTTTTCAAAGAACTACTAAGACAAATGGTATATCTTAGAGTTCCCTCAAGTCAGAGCCAACCCCCTCCTTTACCAGGCTCCACTGAACTGCCATTCTCAAAGAGACCGCCATGACACCTACGGACCACCATTCTCAAAGAGGCCCCCATGACACTTACGGACCACCATTCTCAAAGAGGCCACCATGACACCTATGGACCACCATTCTCAAAGAGGCCGCCATGACACCTAGGGCTGCTTTTCACACTCACTTTATCAAAGTTCTGCATCTGCTCCCTGTTGGTGAACCAGGACTCCTTATCCTGGCTGGGCTGGATGACAAACACTTCGTAGTCAGCAAACATCTGGGTGAAGCGGTTGGCAAAGACTTCTCGGATCTGAATGTTTAGCTGGTAAACCCTGAGCTCCTCTTCTTCACACTGAACTTTGAGATCTTTATTGCTGCTGTTCTCTTCACGCATATCCAGCTGTGGAAAAGAAACAACAGCTAGAAAAAGAATTCTTCTTTTCCTCTCCTTCCCAAAATGAGAAGAGATCACTCTCTTTGTGATTCCTGAGAGGAATCAGGGGGTCACAGTAGATGCACTGAGCACCCCCAACATAAGCCAGGAAACCAGGATTTATTAGCAGAAAGAGAAAACAGAGCAGGGATGGATGTGATGACTAAATGCAGAGCCTTGCAGACAATGAGTCTGTTCAGTCCACTTAATCTCACTCTAATGGCTCACTCAAACCCAATGGGGGAGAGAAAAAAACGAAGTTCTCTGCTACTCAAATTTGCTGGAAGGCAGGCAGTAACAGTTAAATCAATCTACATTCAAGCTCTATGCGTTGAAGAGGAAAGTGCCCTGGATTTTAGAACTGAAGTCTGGTTTCAAATCCCTGCTAATTGCTTTCAGTATATTCTTGGGCAGGTGACTTAACTTCTCTGGCCTCAGTTTCCTCACCTATTAAAAATGGAGGGGGAGGGAGAGGATCAGACAGCATTTGGGGTATCTTTCCAGGACTAGCACTATGATCCCATAATCCTGAACTGATTAAGAGATAACCAAGACGATGATTACAAAAATGAACAGAAAAATAACCCAAAAGATAACAGAGCCAGTCTTGACTCCAGAGAGATAATGATGAGGAAAGGCAACCTACTCTAAAGCGGGGGGGGCCGCAGGGCTGAGCCAGGAGCAGACTGAGACTCACACTGCCAGACATAATTAATGTGCTGGGTTGGTTTGCTAACTGTACTTCCTTGTCATGAGAAGATTCTAATAGGGGAGGAGGGGTATGCATTGGAAAATGATGTGATTAAAATTACAATTTTAAAAACACATTTAAAAAAAAAAAAAAAAAGGTAGAGCCCGATGTGGGGAGGGCCAGAGGCCAAATTCAAACCCCAGTAGCAATGACATCATCTGTCTCAAGCTGGAAAGGACCTTAGCACACCTTGTCAAATATCCCATTTTAAAGGTGGAGAAACTGAGGCTCCAAAGGGAAAGAATCTGCCCATCCTGATTTCTGTCAATTGCCACTGAAAACAAAAACAAGACAACTTCCCAATGGCACTTTCATTCCAAGATACTTTTTGTAAAGTAGAAAAATAAAAAAACTCACAAGGTACAACATTTCCACAGCACAAAAAAATTAAGGTCACCGGGTAAGAATTGATTTTTGCCTCAGGCAGGAGTCAAGATCTATCCCCTTCATCTCCAAACAGAAGTCCAAGAGGCTCAGTGGAGAGGGGAGGTCCCCAAGGACAGATGCAGAAACTCACAGATGACTTTCCAGGAGCAAACACTGCTGCCAGAGCACCTGACAATCCCTAAGTATCCCTGTGGCTTTAGCTATTCTGGCTGCCAGTCACCTTTGAAAAAATGGTTAAATGATCCTTTTTTTTATTTGTCACTATCACTTCCTAATGACTCCTCCCCTCTCCTCTACCCCCAAATCCTCCCTTGTGTAAGTGCAGTCAAGCAAAAATCAAGGGATTGGTTATGACTGAAAATGTATGCCTCCTTGTATACTTAGAGTCCACCACATCCCTACGAGGAGGCAAGATTGTCGGCTGCCTTCAACTGGTTGCTGTCAAACATCTAAAGTAGGGAGAGCCATTAGGAAATGCCTGGACTGATGCTAGCGTACAGATGTCATGGAATGCCACCACATTGCGAGAAATGATGGGAGGACTATTTCAGAGGAACCATGGAAGACTTGTAGGAACTGATGCAGGGGGAGGGAGTAGAATCAGGGTGACAATTCATATAATCCATAACATTTTATAGACAAATAACTCTCAAAGACTTGAAAACTCTGATTAGTGAAATGACCGACCATATGTCCAGAGGCCCAATGATAAAGCATAATTACCCACCTCCTAGCAGGAAGGGATGGACTTCAGGTGCCAAATGAGACAATATTTTTTTGAACAAGGACAATGCAAGATCTTGTTTTGCTTGACAATGCATATTTACTTCAAAGGTTTGTTTTTTTCCAATTCAGGGAAGAAAGAGGGAGATGCAAGAGATTTTGGATAATTAAAAAGATTACAAAAGGAGGAAAAAAGCAGGGTGAGGTACACCTTTCACCCCCACCACAGCAGTAATAAAGGAACAATCCAGGCTTTTGGCACTGCACCCTTGCCCCAACTATCTCCAGAGGCCATAATATTGGTATCAGGCTCACCTTTTCCAAGCTCACCCCAGTCCTCTGGACCAGGGCTTGCAGCCTGGCAATGGTCTCATTCTCCTTGAGGAGCTCATAGGTGTGCAGAGCAGAGCTGGCAATGTTCCCATTCCGTTTGTCTGAGGCAATGTCACAGGCCCTGAGGCTCTTCAACTTGGAGGCACTCTCACTGCAGTGCAGGTTCCCTTCTGGGGGAATTCCAAATGCCATGAGAATCTCAGAGATCTCCTGAACAAACTCTAGCTTGTTGGGAAACTGAGGCAGGTCCTCGGGCAGCTCAATAAAATGGTTGTCAATATCCACAAAGCAGAGATTGGCCTGTAAACAGGAAGGAGAGGTGATGGTGAAGAGAAGGAAAGAGAGAGGGAGGAGAAAGAGGAGAAAAAGAGAAGAGAGAGAAAAAGGGAGGGAGGGAGGGAGGGAGATGGAAAGATAGGAGAAAGAAGAGGAGAGAAAGAGAAGTCATCATCAACTGCAGCATTTACATGGAAGAAGAGCTGAAAGCAATGAGTAAAAATAACTATCCAAACATATACATCTATGGTGCTATGAGCTGCCCAGGAAAACACTTCCCTGGCTCCAACTCTGTGAAATGTCTTGTGTAAATGATGAGGCCCCAGTCACACACCTACGTATTTACAGTGGTAAGCAAACCTTAAAGTGCTTTATGAACATAAGCTATCGTTTCTATTTATTATTATCATTACTATTACTGCTGGCATGGCCAAAATTTGAACCCAAGTCTCCTGCCTCCCTGTCTAGCTGGCCACTCCAAGAGTGTGAGCTGCTTGGGGTCTTTGCACCCTCTGTGCCTGGCACTTGGCAAACACTCAATAACGTCACACATTTAGAGCCAGAAGGGACCTTGGAGGCCATTTCGTCCACCCTCCTCATGTTACAGTCAAGCAAACTGAGGCAGAGCGAAGTTAGGAGCCCTGTCCAGTCACATGGCTAAGGTCTGAAGCAGGAATGAGCCCGGTTCTTCCTGGCCCCAAGACCTCTATGCTACTACTAATGATGGAATAAAGATCCAGTGCTTACCCTTCAATCAAAAGAAAGGACATCCTTAAGAAAGGAGGCTCTCAGATTCTACCAATGAAGTCTTGGGATTGCTGTGGGGAAAGATGGGTTAGGGAGGCCAGGAAGTGGCCAGATGAGTAGCTTGGCTCCGGGGAAGGTATAAGGCCAAGTGTCTAGTGATGAAAACCACCCCATCGGCAACCCAAGGGCCACCAATCATTCTCAGTTCTCAGAGGGCCCAGCAGGCAGGGCTTATGGCCACAGACACAGTTGAGATAATTCCATCTGGCCTCTTTTTTTCTTCAACTATGCCAAGGTCGAGCACCACAGAAATGCAGGGGGCCATTTCAGGCACTGGGGAAGGTGGTGGTCAGGTTGGCTGCAGGCCCAAAACAACTCTGTCTGAGCAACAAACTCTTGCCTCCTAGCACATAACAAACTTGTGGCAAAATAAAACCAACTGTTGGTTTAAACTCTCCCTTATTCCTGCAGGGTCAATAAGAGTCATGATAGTGGAAAAGACTCACATGTCCAAGGACACTTAGAAAGGCAGGACAAACTCACTACACAGGGCATCTACTGGCTCAGACTCCACTGGCAAAACTACCCTCAGATCATGTCTTCAAGAAAGAGTCTCTGTACAAGTTAGTGATGAAAAGGACGTTTAAAGTAAAAGATTCAGTTTGCTTACTAAAGGAGAGGGGACTTTAGACTTTTCATACAGAAATTCTCTGGGCAGAACTAAGCCACATGTGAATTTTGTGGGTTTGGGGAAGACCCTAAGAGAACTTCAGGAGCTAACATAATCAGATAGATCTGTCCACTGTTCAACAGCTGGGGTGAATGGTAGAGGGGATGTGTGGGGTCCACCCTCCTTTAGGATTCGGTAGTTTCTAAATGGTTTCCTTATGTTCTTTAGGACTAAGACCAAATTGAGATTTAAGCCTCAGTCTTGCACTAGAGAGCTCTTAAGCTGCAGTCCAGGGATAGACTTTGGGAAGGGAGGGGAGGGAGCAGGAATCTTGAATAGGGAAATAAGTTACATCTTTATTTTCACTAACCTCTAAATGAAATTTACCATTTCCTTCAATTATGAATTTTTTTAAAGTTACTCTGACAAGAGGTCCATAGGCTTCACCCAACTGCCAAAATGGAATAGGTATGGGTGGGGAAGGGGGTGGATGACACAAAAACGGTGAAGAATCCTTGGACTAGAGGTTTTGTAAGGTCCCTCTCAGCTCTGGCATTCTATGATTGAGGTCTCTCTAGCTCTGACATGCTATATTCTAGGTCTCTCTTAGCTCTGCCATTCTATGTTTTAGGCTCTCCCTCAGCTCTAGCATTCTACATTCGAGGCTCCCTCTCACCTCTAACATTCTATGTTCTAGGGTACCCCTCAGTTCTGGAATTCTATGAGTCTGTGCTTCATAAGTCTGAATGGCCATTTCTAATGAAGGGGAAAAAAGATCATCTTTAGTTTACATCATGAATCAAGCAGGAAAATTTTTAACTATTTAGTTTTTAATCTTCCAGCCAGGATTGCTTGGTTGGAGGGAAACAACCAAAAAGAAAGAAAATCAATTGAAAAGTTATAGGCTGAACTCGGCTAAAAATTTATGGCTCCAAACTACAGTCACAAAGAGAGGAACAAGCAAACCTTTTCTCAGAAAACCCCACAGGATTCTCCAGCCCCCTCCCCACGAAAAGAAAGAAACTGTGCATCCCCTCAGCCACCAGCCAGGTCTGCCCTCTTTGGCCACTGTTCTCCTGAGTCTCTGGGACACCAAAAGAAACAAAGGTCTCCATATGACTCGTGTGACCACTCACACCATTTTTCCTCGGCATCCAAGGCCTGCTCATTTCTTTGGCTTGCTCCATGGGGGCTGATAGTGAACAGTTAGTGTTCTTTATCCTGAATGGAATGAAGTTAGTGAAGACTTCTCAGTGCTTAAAAGAAGGCTTTTAGTAGATGGTTAGGCCTAAGTTTCAGTTTCCCAGAAATCATGTGCCTTTTGGAAGTACAAAACTTAAACCCCCACCTTGGGTTGCCACAACACAATCCTCCTTGGGTTGCCACATCAACATCCACATCAACATAACGTCTCTTGGTTATTCCATTGCTACCTTGTCCCCTATTCACAGGGTAGGTTGTCGAGTTTAGATTGTGAGCCTGCCTCCCAGCCAATGGGAGGGGTGGGATCTGCGTTAGGGCTGTATCACCTCTATTTTTGCCTTCTGTAATTGGTTCACTCTCCTGACTACCTGTCAGAGAGGAGATACCCTTTTTCACAAGATCGTAATAAAAACCTTGCTGCTTTGCTTCTACCTTGACAAGTCTCTGATTTGTATTTGAGTTGGTGGTCTCTGACCCACATAATCCCAAACTGCTTGCCACTTAAGTTCACCCTTTGTGAACTTTGAGTCCCCTCCCTAATTCCCCTCCTCCCCTTGTCACCATCAGTTTTCCTTTCCCTCCATTTCACCTTGCGCCTCCTCTCCTTCAGGGGTTCCCCTTCTCATTTCAGGGCCAACATGCCCCGAGACTTGCTTCTCACAGAAACCTCACCATGAGGTGAATGATGGAAAATTAATAAAAGCCTTATCTGAAGAAGCACTGTTTGGAAGGCCACCACACAACCCAGGTTTTAGTCTTAGGAGCGGGACAGCCCAGGTTTTATTCTTAGGAGCTGTCTGACCTTTACCAAGTCATGCACACAGAATTTCAGAGTAGTAGCAGGTGAAGGGTTAAATAAGCATTTATATAGCTCCTACTATATATGTCAGGCATTGTGCAAAGAGCTTTTTACAAATATTATCTCATTTGGTCCTCATAACAACCTTGCAAGGTAGGTACTATGATTAGGAAATTGAGGCCAACAGAGGTTTTGTGACTTGCTCAGAGGTCACACAGCTAGTAAATGGTTAAGGTCACATTTGAACTAAGGTCTTCCAGCCTCCAGGGCCAGTATTCTATCAACTGTGCCATCTAGTTAGATTAAGGGTCACTGAGTACAACTCCTTCATTCTTTAGATATAGAAACTGAAGTTTGTGAGGGTAAGTGCTTAAAGGTTTACAAAGCATTTTGCTGACAACAATCCTGTGAGCTCCAGAGTACAAGTGTCACTCTCATTTTAAGGATGGGAAAACTGTGGCACAAAGCAAGGAAGTCACTTGCCCAAAGTCCCCATAGCTAGTATATGTAAGAGGCAGGCCTTTGACTCACCAGATGGACATGCCTTCTAGCACACCAATGTCTCTGATATTTGCCAGATTCCAGAGCACTGGCTTACAACCCCACCAGAGGATTCCTGGCATTAAAAGACAGGAAAACTCACCTAGAAAGTTTAAATCCCCTCATGTACACGCAGAGTAGTCAACATACACAACAATTCCCAGGCCAGTCTTCTGATAAGAGGAATGGCAAAACTATTCACAGTCATGAGCCCCTCAAGAGCCAGCCAGCCTTAACACTCAGGGACAGGGATGATCAGAGCTGTAAACATTTCATCTCAGCACAGAGCTTTGCCAATGGCAGGTGCTCCTTGAATCTGTCCTTGCCATAGGACCTTTAAAGGTATCCAACACCTTTGAGAACATAATTCTAACCCAATGTTTCTAGAATATTGCTCAATTACAAAAATGACACACCAACACACAAATAAGCTATAAGTGTGGATTTAAATGCCTGAGCTGAGAGTTTCACTTTTGGCTTACTCAGATATACATAGGAATAATCGAAGCCTGCCGAAAATGACCCACCCGGAAGGACACAAAGCCACCAGCTTTCTACTTTGGGATTGGGGGGTTTGGGGAGTGGGAAATTACAGAAGGCTCAAAGAGCCCATTTCTCCAAAAGGAAACACACACGGCAGCTAAAAATAGAGTGTGTTCACTCAATAATGGCGGGTTGGCTTCTCCCCTGCTGCTTCAAACCAAATATAGAAGGACAATTTGGAAGAATTTCATAAACTACAAACACTGGATACACACATTGCTGATGCCCTTGGACATGAGCAGATGGAATGGGGAGACAGCTACAGAGACCTGATCTATCTGGGCAGGATCACAGGCCAGCAACTCAGAGGCTGCTGTGGGGATGCAAGGGAGGGGAATCTTGAGGAGGGGGGCAATTTGTGAAGTGCAATGGAAAGGGTAGGGGAAGAGGCAAGAATAGATGGCGGACTAAGTGACAGGAGAGGACAAAGATCACTATTCAGCAGGGGACTGAGGAGAAGGGGGAAGGGAAGACAGAGATGGGAGAGAGAGATGGGGAATCAAAGCATCACTATTCTACGCATTACTGAGAGGAAAAGGAGAAAGAGGAGATGAACTAAGGGGGAACAGGGAAGGAGAAAGGACAGAAAGAGGGGTTCAAAGTGCAGAAAGAGGATCACTAATCAACAGGTTACTGGTGGGGGAAGTAACAGAAGCAAAAAGCAGAGTGGAAGGAAGGAGGGAGGGCAGAGAGAAGGAAGAAAGAGGGAGAGAGTTTTCAGCAGTTTACTAATAGGGAAGGGGGAAAGAGAAGAGGAAAAACAGAGGAGGGATAGAAGAGGAAGGGAGAAGAGAAAAGAAAAGAAAAGAGAAAGCTAGAGAGAAAATAGAGAGGACTACTATTTGGCAGGATACTGAGGGGAAAGCAGGATCACTACTTAGATTACTGAGCTCACCAAACAAACCAAAATGAAAATCCAACTTTATAAATGTGAAAACTCCCCCTTTTTACTCCTCTCAGAAAGTCAAGTCTGGGGCACCATGTAGCTCAACCACTCACTCCCAGCAAACACCTCGTCTAAGAGACTAGATGCATCCCTTTGGCTAAGGAAAAAAAATAGCTTCCCTCCCACCTCCAATACCACTAGCACCTCAGGGCTCATCACTGGTGGCACAGGAGGAGAAATGGGCCCCTCTTCAGTTTGGGTCAGTGAGGCTGCCTCATTCTCCCTAGACCAGGGGAGGGGAGAGGAAGGAAGAGGAGGGGAGGGAAGGCTCAGTTTTTCAGTGGAAAGGAGCATTGGACTTCAGATCTCGCACAGTCTGGCTCTCTTCCTGCAGAAGGCCCCAGTGCCTGCTCCAGGCCCTGTACGCTGACCTGCTGCCAAACCACAGCTCATCAGGAGCCAGACAGAGGCTTGGCAAGTCAGGCATGCCTCAAACAGACATTCAAGTGGTTGTTTTATAAAAAGGGGGAAAGGAAGAAGTGACCCCTCTCCACCCTCCCCCAATAGTGGGGAGGTTTCCTGCTTCCTAGACTCAAATAAGCACCCTTCATAGAGACCCATGCAACAATGGACAGCTCACAAAAGCAGCCGGGTTTCTGGACCCACTGGACTCATGAGTTTCTATCAAAAGGAACAAAAGCCTTTTGAGAAGCTCTTAGTGGCCCAGAGGGTAGCAGCCACTGACGAATTCTGATTTGGGCTGGGTATACTATCACATCTTCCCTTTCCCCATCTTTCGGCCCACCCCTTAGCATCAATACCCAACCCCCTTACCCTGATTCCACCGTCCCAAAAGTCCTTGCTGCTCAATCAAACTTCCACTAGCTTCGCCATCTTAGACAAATCACTTAGCCTCTTCGGGACTCAGTTTCCTTGTTTATAAAATAAAGGGACTGACATGATGACAGAATAGAGGTCTTTAGAACTGGGAGGGATGTCAGAAGGCATATCCTGCAACCTCTGCATTTTATGGACAAAGCAACAGAGGCCCCAAGAAGGTATGTGACTTTCTCAAGGTCACACTAGTAATAAGAGGAGGAGTCAAACCTACACCTTGACTCCATCATTCTGTACTGCCTTTAGATGATCTCAATGGGTCCCTTCCCAGGGGACATTCGATAGGTCTATATGCATAGGGGAGGAAAAACAATTTGGGGAGATAAGGATCTGTCCCTTAGGAAAGAGAATCCCTCTGCCCCAGCCAATGACAAAGATGGTACCTGGGAGGGTTGGAACACAGGAGTATAGTGTACAAGGAAAGACAAAAATAAGAGTGAGGGACACAACATGAAGTAATCAAGAAAGCTGCTAGGCCCACAATGCATGTGTCCATCACAGCACTCCTTGGTCACCTCCAGCTGCTCAGTCAGTCATGCCAAGATTGCACTGGCCATCATCACAGTAACTCAGGCATATGTTAGACTGCCTTTGCATCTGGGGAGGGGGAGCTGAGACCCTGAGAGTCAACAAGCCCTGGATCAGGTCCTACCACAGGTTGAAAACAGCTAACCCCAGCAGATGCAAAGCCCATTTGGAGTCAGAAAACCTGGGTTCAAGTGTGGCTGTGTCTCTTTCTATAGCTGTGTGCTCTAGTGATCACTTCAACTCCTAGATAGAGGCTTCTCCTTATCCCTAAAAGAAGAGGATTGGGCTGGATGCTCTCCGAGTCCCTTCCAGCTGTCATTCCGGGCTTACCAAGGCCTTTGTTCTTTCAGTTTAGGGTTTATAAGACTGATCAGGAGAACTGTCAGGACTTATTTTACATTACTGGGGTCTTTTCAAACAGCTAGGCTTTCTCTAGTCCTTGCCAAGTTCACTTCCTGCCTCAAAGCAAAGAAAGACCATGTAAATGAGTGTGCATTTTCTCTCTCTCTCTCTCTCTCTCTCTCTCTCTCTCTCTCTCTCTCTCTCCCCCCCCTCCACTCTCCCTCTTCCTTCCCCCCTTTCACATTCCCATTCTCTCATTTCCTCCCTTTTTCTCTCTCCCTTTTTCTTTTCCCCTCTCTCATTACCTTCCTCTCCTTTTCCCTCCCTCTTTCTCCCTCCCTTTCTCTCCCTTTTTCTCTTTCCCTCCTTCATTCCCTCCCCCCCTTCCTCCTTCCCTTCTTCCTGTTGCTTGGTCCCACTTCACCCAGCACAAACCCCTCCAGATGCAGATAAGAAAAGGGAGGAAAGAAAGGAGAAGCTGCATGGGCAGACATGTTCGTGCTTAAAATTGAAGGGGAGGAAAGCAGAGCCCACAAAGAGATGCATTTCTCTGCAATTAAGGCATCACAAGGGTGGGCTAATTATCAGGGATGCTCATCAAGGATGCTGACGACATCCGCCACTACCCAAATCCTCAGCCTCAGGCTGACAACACAATCCAAATGCTTTCCCTCTTTGCTATTCCTTTCCTCACTTCAGGCTTCTTGTTCCTGAGCAGCTCCCGGAGAATTCCCAATTGTTTCTGGTGGGAGGGGAAAGGGCTGCCCCTCAGGCAAGCCCTGCTCCAACACAAGCTGGCTCTGGCATAGGCATCACATGTCCTCACTCCCTCCATATCAGCATAGGAGGATGGGCAAGGAACAAAAGGCAGTTGCCCTGGGCTGCTGGCACACATCACAGTGCCAGGCACACAGGGTACATTTCAAAATGTTTCACAAATGAGAACTGGCCATCATAATGACAGCAGACACTTCTTATAGTCGTCACTGTCATCGTAGTCATAGCTAACCTGCATACAGCACATCAGAGTTTGCAAAGCACTTTACATAACTTGGATCTCCTCAACAGGCCTATAAGGTTAAAAGGTACAGGTATTATAATTAGCCCCCATTTTACAGATAAGGAAATTGATAAAGTGCCTTGCCCAATCTCACCAGTCCTAACTCCCCATAACAGGCTTCCAATTCAGGTCCTCCTATCCCCAAGTGCCACATTCTATTAACCACATCATCATCATCACAACAACAACATTTATTTAGCACTTGAAGATTTATAAACTGCTTTATGAATCTTGTCTCATTTAATCCTCACAACAACCCCCTTAGGAGGTGGGAAATATGAACATTACTTCCCCATTTTACAGATAAAAGAACTGAGGCTCCAGAAGGCCAAGTGACCTGCCCATGGCAACCTGGCCAACAAGGGCCAGTCCTGATCAGCACCTCTTCCCATGACTTGTTGCCTTTCTTGGAGTAGTAACAGACCTCCCCACCCCAGCCACAAATGGAAAACCCCTAAAAGGCAGCAGAGCCTGTAATTCCAAGGACATAAAACAGTTTCCAACCCAAGACAAAGGGGCAAGGCAGGGTCCCAGGACAGGAAGGAAAGCTGCCATCTCAAATCAGGCATGTCAACAGTACTAGGTGTCCCCAGATTGTGACACTGGTATTCAGTGACATGGTAGCCAGTTGCTATCAGGCATCTATCCCAAGGTTCTGCTCTCCTCCTCCCTGACCCAAGGTGACCGCCATCTTTCCCCTCTTACCTCCTGAGGCAACTCCAGTTTGGACCGATCATCCAAGCCGTTGGAATGCAAACCCATCAGGTAAGGAACAGGAGCATCTAAGAAGTGCAGGAGAGAGGCAGGGAGAATGGGGACATAGACATGCTGCCACTGGAACGGAAACATGAGCGCCGTGATCGTCTCTGCCACAGTCATCAGTCTCTGGTAATCTGAGTCAAAAAATACACACACAAACCACACCATCAAGAGGGGGAACCTTCCTGTCCAAGGTCCCAACCTGAGCTCTTCTACTAACACCTCCCTAAGATCCAAAGCAAACAGAATCAAGTTCAAAAATTCTGCCCCCCACCCTGTAGATTTTCACTTTGAATTAAAAATTATTCAATGGCCCTACTGTGTATGTACTGAACCTATAAGGGGTATAACACAGAGGCCTGACCCTCAAACAGCTCATAATCTGGCTGAACAGGAGATGAGGAATGTATATGGACAACAAGAAGCCCAAGTGTTCAGAGAGATCCCAGGAGGGCAAACATATCCAACTGGTCAAGTCAGGGTAGGCTTCACAGAAGCGGCAGCCCTCAACAGATGGGTAGGATATTAACAGGAGGAGATAGGAGTGGAGTCGTGGGAAGACAGTCCAGACAAGGGAAACAGCATCAGCAAAGGCATGAAGGAAGACAAGAGAGGGACAAGACTGGAAAACAAAGGCAAATTCAGCTGAATTAAATGAAGAGGTAGGCTGGGTATCACAAGGCAAGTGAAGCCAAATGAAAGGTGATGTTGGCTTCAGAGGACAGATGATGTAGACTGCCCTCCACTCCAGAGAGAGGTCAGAGAAGAAGAGAAGAGGTCAGGTGCTATCCAAATCACTATCACAATTGGTTCTGCTTAGTTTTGGTTTGTTTTTTAAGTCAAAGAAAGGAGCTACGGTCAGAAGCGATATTAAAGAGAGTGTGGAAGAGAAAAGTCAATATCCAGACTAGAAATGGAATACTGCAAAGACTAACACAACCCCAGCATAAAAGTCAGTTCACAAGGAGATTAGAAAAGTAGGACAACATTGAATTTTACATTTATATATGTGTGTGTATACATATATGTATATATGTACACATATATTTTTAAAGTTGTATGTAATTAAAATACTTTCTGTTCCATATATATGGAAACATTCATATTTGTTGAAGTTTTTCAAATTTATAATTAAAAAAAGTTTTAAGAAAAAGCCATTAATAAAACTTTTTAAAAAAACAAGGGTTCTTCACCTTTTTTTGCATCATAGACCCCTCTGACAGTCTGGTGAAGCTCAGGAACTCATTCTCAGAATAATTTTTTAAAATGTTAAACACAGGATTACAAAGGATACTGATCACACTGAAGTACAGCTACCAAAAACTTCTCTTTTAACTTAAAACATAGCCTTTAAATTTTAGAGGGCCTTGAATGTCTAGCAAAGAAGATGCTACTATATTTGGCAGATTATAGAGGGTCCTGAATGCCAAACTAAGAAGATGTTACTACAGATGGTAGCTTATGGAGGGCCTTGAATGTCAAGCTAAGAAGACACCAGGATATCTGGTAGGCAATTTTGAGTAAAATGCTAAAGGTTTCTGAGTAGGGAGTGTCATGGTCACTTGTAGATTACCACAGGAAGATTCCCTGGTAGCAGCATAAAGATCTGGGAGCACTGTGAAATGAAAGTTAAAATCTCTACCCAAATAGAACTTTCTCCTAGGGTCTGGAGTGCAAACATGAAAGCACAATTTAAATAAATAAATAGTCCTGGAACAGTCCTCAAGTGCTATCAGAATGCCCAGCAAAGTCCTCCACAAAGGGGCGGGGAATGACTAGGAAGACAAGGGGCTGACTAGGCTCCCACAAGGCACGCCTGGCTGCTTCTCAGGCACCAAGCACAGAAGATATCTCTGCTCCAGTGTCCACAATGTGCTAATGTCCCTCCACCCCCACCCCCACCACTTCCAATCAGTGCGATCCATGATGGCTAAGGCCTTCCTGCACTTCCCAGCATCTGCTGGACTGGAAGGAGGAAAAGGTTCATCTACCTCCTCCTCCCAGTGCAAGCTCTCCTGGTGGCCCCAAGCCCTGTGTCAGACAGGAAATGACAGTCCCCAGAGGGATATCTTGTCCTGAACCTTTCTGGCCTTCTTCAAGAAGGCCATGCCAAGAGGAATCACTGAAAAATAACAGAGAAAGCAGCAACAGGAAAGAGACTAGCTAAGAAATCAAGTTTTAGGAAACCAAATACTCTGTGAAGAGTGGGCCATGATGGCTTTTGGGTATCTTCTAGCTTTGAACCTCTGACCTGGAGTCTATCATGGCCAAGTGTGGTCATGGAGAAGAGATTACAAGATATACTTCCCTCCCTTCCTTGCAAAGGTGGAAAGCTATGGGTGAGAAATAGTGTCCATACTACTGGACATGGCTGATGTGTTGGTTTTGCTGAATTGGTGTTTTGTGTTGTTTCCCCTTTTCTTTATTCTTTGTTACAAGAGACGGTCTGTTGTGGGGCGAGGGGAGTGGTGAAGGTAAGGAGAGAAGGTTACATTCAGAAATGATGGTGATGCAAAAACAAAACACAGTAAGATGAAGTTTTATCAAGTGATCCGTCACCAAGCACACAGGGATTTCAGGTACTAAAGACAACTCCTGCAAGTCCCCTTCCTAGACCTGAGAAGCATGCCAGGAGCCAGCAAAACCCTTTCTATGCAGACAGCTTTCACCAAAAACCGGTTCTGTGGAGGAAAAGCTGATGAAATTCACTACCAATGTCTTGCAGAGCACAGCCATGGAGTAAAAGAGTTTCCAGAAAGTCTGCCATTTGGGCAATGAACAGGAGTTCAGATGCTGAAACCTCTGGCAAGAAATCTGACAGATCAGCCTAGATCTGAACATTGAGGGAGGAAGGTCTGGCACACAGCGAGGCAGGGGAGGGTGTGGAAGAGGCCAAAGGCACCTAAAAACACTAAGCCTGGGAAGAAAGATAGGGTCACAGGCTGCAGGGGCCTCATTCTCCCAAAGCTCCGAGGCAGCTGGCCACGCAGCCCACAATATCCTGGAGGTCATTTGTGGCCAGCTTAGATGACCCTGTGCTGTGCTGTGTGCTCATTTCCTTTTAATCTGGCTTTCCCTTAGATCCTAATGAGGTCCTTTTGGAAGAACCTCCGTCTCTCGCCTCTCTCAGGTGTGCTACGGTGAAGGAAGAGGGCATCGTGAAGGAAGAGGGCATCGGCACTTACACCATGTGAGAGGAGCACTCCAGATGGCCTGGAGTCACACAAGATGCCACCAGCAGTGAGAGCACTTAAGGAGAGGGGGAGGACCTGACTGGGAAACAAAGTCAAGAAAAATAATGATCAGCAGTCGACTTTTCTGAGGAAGTTTACCTTTTACAGTGTGTTTTCCTCAAAATAATCCCATGAGGCAGGGAGAGAAAACCCTAGGGCTGCCTTCAAAAGCCCAGCTTCTTTCTGCCTGGGCTTCATTTCTCTACAAGTATCCTTCTGACTCTCAATTTTTATTCCTACCTAGCTAAAATAAATTACTCAGAACCTGTAATCCAAATAATCAATCAAGAATGACTGAATTTTGGTCCTCCGCCCCAGCCCAAAGACAGCAATCATTCAAACGACAATTGCTGACAAAATACTTCAAAGTTTGCAAAGTACTTTTTACACTGATTACTTCACTTAAGCCTCACAGCAAACCTTATTTAACAGATGAGGAAACTGAGGCTCAAGATATTAAGGGACATTATTGCCCATAATCACAAAGTTAGAAAGGTGCATATTAAGTAACTTGGAGGGAAGGGGCAGATATCACTGAATGTACGGCTGCTGACAGGGACCACTGTGGCACAAAGACTTTGGTTGGGGCCTGTCAACTGTTAAGGGCCTACTGTGTACAGAGTTCTGTGCTAGCAAATGAGGGAGGTACAAAGCATAGGTAAGACACTGCTCATACCTATAGTTTGAAGGAGGATAAGCCACACCAGCAGGGAACTGAACAAGGAGTACTCTGAAGTCCAGAGAGAGAACAGTCAGCCACAAGGCATGGGGAGCTTCATGGAGGAGGCTTCATGTGAGCTGAGCTTTAAAGGATGGCTCAGCAGACAAAACAGGGTAGAGTGATCGTCAAGAGCTGGGCCAACAATGTAAACAAAGGCTTGGTGAAGGGACAGCCTAGGGTATGTTCAGGGGGCAGAGAGGAGGACAGTGCAGAGTAGACAGAAGGAGATCACTGGAGATAAACCTGGAAAGGCAGGGTTGTACCAGACTGGGGGTGGGGAACCTCTGGCCTTGAGGCTGCCATCAAAAGGCCTCACTTAAGGAACCAGAGGGCCATACGTGGCCTCAAGGCCACAGGTTCCCCACTCATACCAGACTATAATAAGCCTTGAATGCTAGGCAAAGAAGTCTGAACAAAGCACACAGCTAGTGACAGGGAGCCACTGAAGATTCACCAAAAGAAAACTGATAAAGTTCCCAAATAAATCTGACTGGACAGGAGGGTGGAGAAACACACACTCTTCCCAAGCATCAAAGGCCTGCTGCAGGTCATGCTGGTGTGTGTGCCACAGTCTACATCATCTCTCATTTCATCCAGATGGGTCAAATTCAGCCAAGAGGTTTCTTTTAGCTCAGATTCCTCACTTGTCTCCTTACAGAAACTAAACCTAGTCTCCATCTGTGTGAAACCTAATTCCTTCTCTCTTCTTATCCCTTCCAGGAGAAGGCATGACAATTAATAGTTGTCTCAAAAATCTTAGTCATCTTAGGAATTTTCTTTTTTTGACTCAAAGATGAAGATGAATCAAAGAGAATTTTAAAAGTGTGGGAGGGTGAATGGGGGAGGAAGAGATCCTTCAAGTGACATTTACAGCCAGATGCACAGTCATACTACACCCCAGCACTGGCTCACAAACGCGTATTTAGGAGAAACCCCGCCCTCTCCTGGCAGGCATGCACTGTACAAAATGCCAGCCATCCATGTGGGCTGCTAAGCCCCACGAGCAAAAGACCAGAGACCCTCATTCACTCTCCTACACTAGAAGAACACCAAACTCAGAAGCAAAAACACTCTGCTGGGACACTCCTCAGTTGTGTGACCCTAAGCCAAGGTCGAGCACCATTCGGGTCTCAGTTTCCTCATCTGCAAAGTGGGGACAACACTACTATCTTCCTCCACAAGAACATGCTTTGTAAACCTTCCAGCCCTGTAGAAATGGGCAGGACCACAAGGAATCCAAGCAATCTTTCCAGCTATTCTTCTTGGCCCATAAATGGACACTCCAGAAAAGCCTGACACGACTAACAAGCCTGTCTGCTGCTAAAGAAGCCATCTGAGACTGAGGATAACTCTACCTACCAAGGGGGGAGAAGAGGGGAGGGTGGATTTCCAAAAGCATCTACCACCTCACCAAGAAAAACCAATATCCCCCAAGGAGGGGCATTCCCTCTGCTCTGGAAAAAGAGCCTTTTACAAAGCTCAGAGACTCAAGAAGAATGCTGGGCTCTGCAGATCAAGCTATAGCTTCTCAGACCAAGAAAGGTGTTTACCTCAGGCAAAAACACAGCCTAGAAGCATTTCCTTCATCAAGTTTTTGGAAGTGCAGCACCAGCAAGAGCAGAGAAGAGATGGTGCAAAGCCTTGCTTTAAAGGGAAAGGTCACAGAAGGAGCCAAATAAGACTAAGGTAAATGACTTGTCCTTTGGGCCAACTGCTGCTACAGAACTCATCAGTCTGTCTGAAGACTTACAAGTCTAATATCTGTCCCCTCTCCAAAGAAAACAAACAAACAAACAAAATATAGCAACGACAATAACAAAGCCATTATTAGAAAGGTGATCTAACAGGCTGCTTCATGCTTCAGCTCATCCACCCCCGTGAGGCCCAAGCTAGGTCATGCACCTGACAGTAATCCTCCCCAAGCCAACAGCATCAGCACTACGTCATCCTCCAGGGCAGGGCTGAAAAGCCCATTCTGACAAGCTCAGAGCGTGCCACCTGCCCAGCAATGGGCTCCCCATGGCCAAAAGGTGAAAACAACAAAGATGATGTGGCTAAAGGTCATTTGCATCCCGGGCAATTCAACCAATCAAATTCAACTGCAGATACATCAGCTCTTGGCAACGGGTTGGGTTTGCCCACACGACTCTCATAATGTTATAATGAGCAATTACTTCTGACGAACGGAGTCAGAGAAACGTTGGCATCCCAACCAACACCTTCGTAGTCTGGGGGCAAGGGAAGAAAGAGCAGTTTTTTATTTCTTTAAATAACTTACCCACAGGCAGAAAGACACAGGTACACAGGGCAGTTGTCTCCATATACAGACTGGACCTAGGACCCCAGCCCAAAACCTAACTCTGGAGAGCTGTCACGCTGTTGAATGGATATGTGTAAGAAAGGCTCCCACATGCCCTAACAGCCAAGACCTCATCTTTTCTATCTGTATCTCAATAGTCTGAGGACTCTAATGTGCATCACAGCCTTCCTGTCCATGACCTCTATGAGGAACCACATACCAAGAAATTCAGTGGATCCAGTGCTAGACTTAGATTCAGGATGACCCAAGTTCAAATCTTGCTTCAGACACTTTTATAACTGATACAAATCACAACTGGGCAAGTCACTTCTCTCAACCTCAGCTTTTTCATCCTTGAAAAAGGGGTAATAACAGCCTCTATCTCACAGGGTTATTGTGATGCCCAAATGAGGTAATGTGTGGGAAGAGTCATGCAAATGTTCAAATGTCGTGCGAATGCACTGTCCTGGTAAATACTGTCATCTCCCGGAGGCTGGTGGTATGGCGATGAATCTCCTCACCCCCAAACACACACACAAAACATCTCCAACTTGGCAGGATCCTACCAGCCCAGCGTGCAAGAGCCAAGAGTCATCCCCAGGCCCACCAAAAGTCACAGGGGAAGACATCACAGCAGCAGAAATGTGATACACACAGTAAACCACACAAACCACGTCGTGAGACATAGTGAGGCACAGTGAGTTGAGAACAGACCTGAGAGCCAAGAAGAGCCCAGTTCAAATCCTGCCACTGACACACACCTACTAGCTGTGTGACCTTGAACTCCTCAGGGCACTCCACAACTCTGTTATAGAGAGGGCAATGACCTGCATACATAGAAGGAATTGCCTTTTCTGGGACTACCACATAACAATGAAATCACAGCTCTTTTCCTACCGAAACCAGCCACATCTTTAAAGGATCAGACATTTCTGTACCAGATTTGATCTTCCCAACCAACGTGTTACAAGAGGAAGAGCAAAGAATAGGAGCTCAAGAGGCCTGGACATCGGTCTCAACCCTGTGCCTAATTCACTGTAGGACTTTTTCCTCTCTCCCCACCTTCAGTTTTCTCATCTTGTAAAATAAAATGAGGGAGTGGGACCAAGCTGTCCCAAAGGCTCTTCCTGGCCTCACCTTCTATGTTCTATTAACAGTCCACAGCAGAGGGACTATTCCTGATCTGCTGAAAAAATAAACTTTCTTGACTCCTGGAAATGTAAACTCTTGAGAAAAGTACATTGAAAAATGTACAAATTGTTCTGCTCCGCTCACCTTCCCCTGCATGGGTTCATAAAAGTCTTCCTAAGTTTCATAAGAAAATCAGCTTGAATCATTCCACACAAATTATTATTCACCAATAACAACTGCCACTCACAATTCCACAGAGCTTTTAGGATCACAAAGCACTTTTCCTCACAACGCTCCTATAGGATAAGGAATGAAAGAATTATCCCCATATTATAAATGGAGAAAGTGACTTGTCCTAGATGCCAGAACCCCAACGTGTCAAACCCGGGACAAGGTCCCCAGCCTTCTGATTCTGTCACCAGAGTTCTTCCCAATCCTCAAAGCTGGATTTCTCCTGCCAAGAAGGAAATGTGGCTCCCACTAGAAAGGGGCATTTGCTCTTGGTCACTGTTCTGTTCAGCCTGAGGCGGAATCCCCTGATAACAGAGAGACTCTGGGAAACACTCTCCCTCATTCACAAACAACTGGATTTCAGCCTCAGAAGTCAATTTGGTTCTGAGTACACACATCCTCAACTGTGTCCTCAGCAAGGTGAACTCTCACTGCTGACCTCGTGTAGAGTAGGAAAAATTGTGCCCACCTCAGATGATCGGAATTCCATCCAGTACCTCTTATCCCCTCATTCTCTCCCAGGGGAGTTACTGAAATGTCAATTATATCTTGAGGAAAAGAACCTCAGAAATATCATGAGAGAAACCACTGGGACAAAACAGCACCTCATCTCTGACTCCCCCTGCCCCACTTAAACAAGCCCCAGAAAAGAGATGGGTCTAATGAAGGCTCCTCCCCCAACCCCACTTACAAAAGTAGCTCCTCATGCCTGGAGTATGCTCCCTCCTCTCTACCTGTGGGAATTTTCCTTCAAGATCCAATGATAAAAGCTAACTTTTACAGTACATGTAAAGGCTTCCAAAGTGCTTTTTATTTATTGTCTCATTTGATTTTCACAACAACCCTGTAAAGTTATTACTATCACCATTTTACAGATGAGGAAACTGAAGTGTGGGGGAGGTTATGGTGACTTGCCCAGGGTCATACAGCTGGGAAGAGTCTAGCATAGGCTCTGAAGCAAGGACTTCTAACTCTAAGTCCAGCATTATACACTCTAGACCACCTAGCTGCCCAACTCATGTACTGCCACCTTCTCCAAGAAGCCTTTCCCGATAGACCCTTACAGGGATCTCTCCTCCTTCAAATTCCCTGCAGCATTTAGTCTATTGGTTTCCTCTGCCTCATTACACTTATCCTCATGAGAATAGCTTCCATTTACACAGTGGGCTTTAAGGTTAAACAAAGCACAGTCCTTAATCCACATAAGGGGCAGGAAGTGGAAGTACTATTATGATCTCCTTCTTCCAAAGAAGAAACCTGGGGAGCCTCCTCAACTCATCCCTTTCTCTCACACCCCATATCCAAACTGCCGCTAAGGCTTGTCAATTTTACCTTTCTAACATCTCTCTCTTGACTCCAAATCCAGGGTTCTCTGCATCCCACCACCAGTACTTTCAAATACCAAAAATATCAAATGTCCTTGCGTACCCATTACCATCTCACTGCTAGACTGGAAGCTCTCTGAGCGCAGGCTCTATGCTCCTAGCACCAAGCTTCACTCACAACATGTGCTGGACAAACACTGGTTGTTGCCAGTCTAGGGAGCTGGGAATTACTGCCTGTCATTCTTTCTCCAATGACATCAGGAAGGTGATGCCATGACGTACAAGTGAACTGGATTGAAGTGAGGCAGGGCTGCACAAAGTCACCAGCCTCACTCTCTCCTCTGGAGTCATCTGGGTCCAGTGGCCAGATAGAGGTCAGGACGACTGGAGATGGTCCTCTATGCAGAGGGAGACCTTGGTCTTTAACAGGTCTTAGTTTGACTGAGGCAATGCCAAGTTAGTGATTAAGGTTAGGTAAGAAATGAGGCAGAAAATGGCCTCTTTTACCTAGTCAAAAAAAAAAAAAATCAATCCAGAGGGGGAAGACCCTAAGCACTTCTGGCCAAAACAGAAACAATTGCTATTTACACTCACTCTGAGCCATCAGAGTCCAAACAATGACCAAGTAAGGCATGGGCTGGGACCTACTGTTGGCCAATCACTGAGAGCCAGAGTGATTTGGGTTAAAGGCATAGTTTTTTTTGAAATAACAGAATAAATATGCAGGGAAGAGAACAAAAAAATCTAGCCCATAATCCCTACAATTTCTTGCAAGGTTTCAGTTATCAAAATTTATATTCCTTTGGCCAGAGCACCTGCAGGTAAGGGTATGATTCCCTATGTGGACAGAGGAAGAGAAGGGAGAGAAGGGAGAGGAGAGGAGAGGAGAGGAGAGGAGAGGAGAGGAGAGGAGAGGAGAGGAGAGGAGAGGAGAGGAGAGGAGAGGAGAGGAGAGGAGAGGAGAGGAGAGGAGAGGAGAGGAGAGGAGAGGAGAGGAGAGGAGAGGAGAGGCGAGGCGAGGCGAGGCGAGGCGAGGAGAGGAAGGAAGGAAGGAAGGAAGGAAGGAAGGAAGGAAGGAAGGAAGGAAGGACTGCCCAAACGGAACTGGCCAAGTTGGGTCCCCAGTGGGGCAGCTACTACTGCTCACAGATTAGTTTTTGTCCTTTGTACTCTAAGACCTACAAAAGACCTTAGCTTAACATCACCTCCCTGAGGTCAGGGTCCTCATACTCCTCATAGGGATTTGGAGTTTAGGATCATAAACCTTTGTGGACTGGGAAAGACCCAGTCAGAGCCCATCTAATCAAATTCCCTCTTTATACACATAGAGAAAGTGAAGGCCAGAGAGGGGGATCATCTTATCCAAAGTCACTCCAGTGCTAAAACTGGAGCTTGGGTCCAAAGTCCAGAGCACTTCTCACTCTACCATTGATCTTCTGCTGATCTCTTATATGCTTAGTTGCCCTAAATCTATTAGTCCAGTTCTTTCTTTCTT
Source organism: Notamacropus eugenii (assembly GCF_028372415.1). Taxonomy (NCBI): domain Eukaryota; kingdom Metazoa; phylum Chordata; class Mammalia; order Diprotodontia; family Macropodidae; genus Notamacropus; species Notamacropus eugenii. The sequence continues at coordinate 36,149,429 of NC_092877.1, read as the reverse complement.
TTTTGCTTTAAGCTAAAAGATAAATTTATCCTCCTTCATGCTCCCCTCAAAACATATGGAAGGTCATATTTTGTGACTCTTCAAGCCACATAAAGATGGTAACAACTCAAGCCAGAGCATATCTTCACCCAGGATGGGATAAATGCACAAGTCAACACTCCTAGACTATTGCCATCCCCAACCCATCCTTTTAGTAGTTAGTTGAGAGCAGTGGCTGGGGGACAGGGCTCTTCTTCTGGACTAATGTCTCTAGGACACAGGCCCAGCCAAGCAGAGTCCATTACCTTCACAACATGGCAGCCACCAACACCACTTACATGGAAAGAGCCCTGGGGTATGCTTCCATCAGCAAAAGCCCCTGTCCAATAATGTACACAATCACTACTGCTAGGGATTGCAGAAACTACCTGGTGGGAAAGAATAGAAGGGATCCTATGCAGAGGAGTATCAACTTACGCTGCGAGTAGAGCAGGATTTGAAACTCCAACAGGGCACAAGTGAAAAGCTGGAGAACATTCTCCACCCCAAGCAGTTCAAAGACCTCCCTAACAGGGAAGTCAAAAAGTGGCAGCTCACTGGTGCTCGGTCTCTGGCAGATAATGGGTCCATAGACCCCTGAGAACTTCAGGGACCTGCCTGGCGGGGGGAGGGGCACCTCATAGAGAATGTTATAGATGTAGCTCTCAAGGGGCAGGGGCGGAGGCTGGGGTGATGTGACCGCCTGGTGAAGCTGCTCCAGGGCCCGCCTGCATGCCTTCATGAAGGACATGGGAGCGATGAGGCAGATGCACTTGGAGACATAGAGCGTGTCACGGCTGATGTCATACGAATTAAAACGCTGGAGTTTGGAGCCAGGGGCGCTGTCACAGCAGTCTTCAGGCCCATTGCCACCACCACCTCCTTCTCTGCCGTTGGCAGATGGGGTGTGTAGCACGTCGTATTCCGCATTATGCATGTGGTACAGCGTCTGCATCGCACTGCAGATCTGCTTGCTGGTCACCTCTTCATAAAAGGTGAGGGCAAACCCAAATGTCCGGGAGCCATCCTCCCGTGTGATGATAAAAGCATGAAACTGGGGGCTCCTGGGGTCGGCCTGAGTCTTGAACGCCAGCCCCTTGGGCATGCACAACTGCAAAAGAGAAAACAAGAAATGAGCAGAGAAAAGGCTACACACCATCTCCTGGCTGCTTCAGGACACCAGCAGTGCTGCCATCCAAACAGCTACAGTCACATGTTTGCACTGGGCCAGCACACTGTGGTGATTCAATTCAGAAAGGGAAATCCAAAAGGGTTAACTAAAGCCACAAAACTTTTGCCCCCCACTTTACATGGTCATGCCAGCTTGGCCTCTGTGTTGAACAGCAGACTTTCCATTGGTCATTCTTTGTAACTGCTCCTCTCTTGTGGCCTGGCTTCTCACTGGCCCACCATTTCTCTCAGTCTCAGCTTATAAAGAAAAATACTCTGTAAGCTTTAACAGTGTACAAACAGGAAGCATGACAATGATTATTATGGTTGTAAATCATGAAGTTAAAATGACAGGATGCTCCAAGACAATTGCCTGTGAGGCTGACAGACTTGAGTGTGAAGCTTTGGGGACTTTACGTCTCATAACTCTGAACCTCTTTAAAATCAACACGCACACACACATGCATACACATGCACACACGTGTGGTTATATGCATGGGTGCCCTAAAGCATCAGCTGGGTGCCAGATACTATGCCTGGCCCCGAAGGACAAAGGAAGATGGCAGGGAAAAGTGAGGGGGGGATAAGACATGCTCACAAATAACACACAAAGAATATAGTAAGGGCAAAAAAGAGGTCTGGACAAAGTGTATTAAGAAAGAGGAGAATGGCTGCTACTGTTTATTCTTCCTTCTCAAAGAGGACCATGACATCAGGGACATGATGCCATGACATGCAAGTGAACTGGATTTAAGTGAAGCAAGGCTGTGCAAAGTCAGCAGCCTCACTCTCCTCCAGAGCCATCTGAGTCCAGTGGCCAGACACACATCAGGACTACTGAAGATGGCCCAGGATAATGATGGGGCAGCTAAGTGGTGCAGTGCATAGAGCACTGGCCCTGAAATCTGGAGGACCTGAGTTCAAATCAGACCTCAGACACCTGACACATACTAGCTGTCTCACCTTGGGCAAGTCATTTAACCTCAACTGCCTCACAAAAAAAAAGGTCTGGAAAGGAGATGACATGTAGAGGCGCAACAATTTCAATCAGTTAAAATGTTTTTTAAATTCTTATCATCATCTGAACATTTAAGCCTGATTCATAAAAGGTTTTGAAAAACAGAGCGGCACTCTTCTTGGATCACCCAAAGAAGACAGCCATTGTTTTAAAATAGCCTGCATCAATTCATGTCCTCAGCATCACTCTACAGGGCTGTGTCCTGGCTGTGGAAGGTTCACAGATCATACCTTCTGGCCTCAAATGCTTGGAGGGATGTGCTCTCTCCTGGGCCTCATCTTTTCACCTCTGAACCTCCCTTCCCCCGCCTTGGAAAACAAGAATAAACTGAGGAAGGAAAGCAAATGCAGACCCCCATTATAACTGGGCTTTTCATTTCTATGTTTACTTAAACACAAACCCAGAGAGTAAAAATCTAATATAAAATGGCTAGACAATAATATGAATCTTGGGATTGCTCTTAAGTCAATGAAAGGACCCACTATGCGCTTAACAAAAAAAGGAGAATGGCTACACAAAGCATGGTGAATGAACAGAATGGAGTATTACTGGACTGTAGGAAACAACAAACAGGAGGGACACAGAGAAGCCTGGGAAGACTTACAAGAACTGACACAGAGGGCAGGAAGCAGAACCAGGAAACAACACACAGCGACAACAACATAAATGCAAAGAACAGTCACCAAACGATGATGAACAAGCCTGACCTAAAACAGGCACAGAAGAAGACTCCTCTCCTGGTTCCCTTGCAGAGGGGGTGGTCCACAGCTATGGAACACCGCAGGTAAAACTAGACTTGTTGTCAATGCATTGATAAGTTTAATGATTTCCTCTTCTTCCTCATATCTCTTTTTTAAAAATTTCTTTCTTTGTTTCAAGAGATGGCTATGGGGTGGGGGTAACAGGAGAGATACAGGGAAAATCTAGGTGATGTAAAAATAAAAGATACCAATAAAATCAATTTTTTTTTAAAAAAGAAATATGAGGAGAGGAGAGGAGCTCACTTTTGACTGGGGGGATCAAGGAATGCTTCATGGAGGAAACTGCATTTAAGCTCTATGTATTTGTGTATACATGTACATAAGTACAAATGCAGGGATGTCCTTGTGTATGTGTATATGCAGACGTGCGTAAATGTTGAACAAAGAGTCCAGATGAGCAGATCCCCTGGAAGAGTCTCTACAGGGAGAACCAGAAACATACCCCTACTAGAGAGCTGGCTTGCCAGTCATCCATGCATATCTCAGATGCCTGTTGTAGGAGATGCCACAGGCCCTCAAGTGTCTCTGGCAAGCAAATACCCTCTCAAGGCCCACAGATTCAGCCTCAGGCTCCACAGTCTGAAGAATCTTTTATTATGTCATCTTGCAAAGTGAGATGCTGCTTTAAAAAAACGAAACAAAAAAACTGGCCCTACCCTAAGTCCTCCCAACTCAAACCCAAAGTTCTAAGACCTGGGAACCCAAACCACAGTTTGTATACCATGCAGCCTGTATCATACACATGGCTGAAGTCTGACATCATTCCTTGTGGTCCCCCAAGTGTGTCTGATCCTCAACCACACACTAACACCGCACACCCTGGGCATCCTCGTAAACTCAGCCTCCCTTTCATTAAACACATCCGTCTTCTGTGGGGCTTGCTTCATATCACCTCAGGCTTCCCCATCTCTCTGTCTGCCAAAAGCAGCATATAAATCCTCCTAAGCAGGCAGCAATGAGAACATGTCCCTCCTGTGGAGGGGGCCCCACTGCCCTTCCCCCCAAATAGCCATGGCTCCAGTGGAGCAACATTTGGTGAAAACCTTCCTGAAGACGAAAGGGAGGGAACCAGAAAACCCTATCTCTTTCCCTCCCTCCTCCTCTCCCACCAGAGGCCAGCAGAATACGTGTCTCCCTCACAAGCTACAAAATGCTGCAAACAGATCACATGGGGGGACAAGATGACATTCTCACACAGCCTTTGCAAGGGAGCAGACAGACAAGACACAGAAACAAGGGCGAGCAAGAGACAGAAAGGAGCGGCACCCGAACCAGAGAGGGGCTGGGGCCATTCTGCTGTCTGTGCCCTGGGTTTCTTTCAATTGCTGAGTTAATTCTGTATAAAGCAAAAAGAAAACAGACTTTAGAAGAGGAAAACGCTTCTCTCTTCTCTAAGAAAGGGACTAATAAACATCCAGACTAGATGTCAGGCTCCTCCCCTTTTCAACCCTGCAAGATGACAATGATGAGCCTTCTCTAGGCACAGCACAGGCTGCTCTGGAAAACAGAATGCCCTGAATTAGGCTCTGTCCCCAACAGCCTAGAATTTGGCCATCTGAAGTCTCTGTGTGGTCTGAACAGATACAACTTTGGTATACAGGAAAGAGTCCTGAACAGGCGTCCTTGAATCAACTGCCTATCAGCTGTACAATTTGGGGCAGGCTACTGATGAACATACATCTCTGAGCCTCGGTTTCCTCAACTGTGAAACAAAGGTTATAATTTCTCAAACTACCTACCTCACAGAGCTGTTTTATAAACCAGAGTCATAACATAGCTGAAGAGGGTCTGCAGTTTAAATTCTCAGAGAGCAACGACAAAGAATTCAGAGGGTGAGAGAGAGACTTGCCCACGGTCACAATGTTTCAGAACAATTAGGTCACCCTGGCTCTCCAGCTTATTCAAACATTTGATGGCAGTATTACACATCAGCCTTGAAAAGTCATCCCGAGTGTTGATAAGGCTAAGATTCCCATTTCAGCTGCTCAGTGATACACAAGATAAGGAGAAGGGGAGAGAAATCCTCCCGTGACCTTAGGTTCACCTAATCCAGTCTGGAAAAGATTTAGGAAAGGTCATGATCCCACCTCCAAACAGCGGGAGAGCCCATATCTGGAGGACTGGATGACTTCTGGCTAGCCCAGAAAACAGCACTGAGAGAAACAAGTATAAAGCAGGGTCTGGACCTCGGGTCTACGACTTTAAACATTTTTTTTAGTAGGTGAATTTCAGCATCATTGGTTTCTTCTGTTATCCTGAGTATTTTGTTTCATGCATTTAAGAACATTATTCTGAGGAGAGCTGACAAACTTCACCAGACTGCCCAAGGGATCCAGGACACACAAAGCAAAAGAACCCTAGTATAAATAAAAGGCTGATCTCAGTTCAACAGAGGGAGGAGCTCTATAGACTCACAGACTTATGAAGCATCTCAGAGGTCATCCAGCCCGATTCCCTTACCTTACACGGTTGAAGAAGCCGAGGCCCAGAGGGGGAAATGATTATTACCTTGCTATGTCACTGGTGGAATACCAAACAGAGTCACAGAAAGTCACAGAAGAGAGACAGCCTGGCCAAGCAGCAGACCCAGGACTCTACCCTAAGTCCTAACCCCGAAGCCAGTGCCCCCCCACGCACCACGGTGCTATAAGAGTGGCACAAGAGAATGAGCAATGAGTTCCAATCTTAAGGTAGTGAGTTACCCATCAGTACGAGTGTTCATGAAGAAGCTAGATGAGCCCCACTTGTAGGGGATACTGTAAAGGGATTTGTCCACTGGGCAGGCAGTTGTATGAGACAGCTTGTAAAGTCTCTTACAGTTCTACGATCCATGCCATGCTTCACTTCATATCTCAGTTCTGTTTCCTCCCCCACCCTCCACCAGTCTGTGAGATCCACCAGGGCAGGAACTGGGTCCTCGCTAAATTCTGCATCACCTCCAGGCCTAAACCAGTAGGCCTGTGCTGGATATCCCTGCGATCCACAGGCATATTTCAGAAGTCATTTGATGCTGTATTCTGGTTTGGATCTGGACCTATGACTGCAGCAGTGTGGAGAACTCCCTCCAATGGTGCACTGCAGCAAGTACTCTGTTGCTTGTGGTCATGAAAGGGAATGAGACTTGCCCAAGGTCATATAGCCAGTAGGTGTCACTGAGGCAAGACCTGAACCCAGGTCTTCCTGACTCCAGGGACAGCCCTCTAATCATTTGGCCAAGCTACCTCTCAAAGTACTTTTAATTGCCTGCAGAATGTCTCTGTGTCTACATGTGTCAACTACCAACAGATGTGGTCTGCAGTCAAAACAACACAGGGGCCTTTAGATGACCTGGGTCATTCCTCCTCCTCCTCCAATTACTAAAACAAGATCAGCTTTCACTACTTCCAAGCACTCCACCTCTGAGCAGAATCTCCATAGCTCTCCATGTTTGGTACTCACCATTCCCACCGCATCTTGGTCAAAAGGATTCCATTCTACATTCTCAGGGTATCGGGCAAGAACCTTAGATTTGAATGTGCGTCTCAGGGGTGTCTGCTCAAAATTTTCTCCTGGGAGAAAAGAAAAAAAAAAGGGTGGTGAAAATGTTTTGAGGAATTCAGTCATGGCCACCAGTAGCCTGCTGTGTGCTACCCAGCCAAACACAGGAAGGAAAGCAGGAGGGTTAGTGGGCCAACAAGGAGCCAAGAACAGGAGAACAGCAAGGTGATTAAGGCCGCATGGAAATGGAAATGTTTTAGCAGTGGTTATGTAGGGCACCACTATCTGTCTGTGCTTTTCTTTACAGTGAGATGATTAATACAAACCTAGCAATTTTTTTTTTTTTTTGGTGTGGAGGGAGTGGGGATAACAGAGGATAGTTATGAGAATAGGGAAACCCTACTCCCAGGGGACACAAGTTGCTTGAAGCTGATTCATGTTTGGTGACATGTCAAAACAATAAATTGTTTTGCATTCTAAATGCAATTTGCATTTCTAACACCTCCGAAAAGCACAAAGAGACAAAAAAAAAAAGGTTCAAGAGTTATAGAAAAACAGGTTTTTGGTGTGCTGTCTTTTTTTTTTTTTAATAAGCAAATCAAATGAAGTATCTTGGCAATTCAGAAACATGAAAGCCCATGAAATTTCCCTTTTGTCTCCCCCTCCCCACTTGGGTTAGAGGCTTTTCAAGCTTAAAAATTAATAAGTAAATACAGAAACAGAGGGAAGAGCATTAGAGCACCCACCACCTAGAGAAAGGCAAACTAACGATTCCCAGAGGAGCTGGAAAGTTAAAAGGTCAAAGAGCACAAGACATCACAGAGAGCTACCTAGAAGAATCACTCTGGGCTAAGTTGGTTTTTACCTTCTGCTGTACTGGCAATGAAAGGGCTGGTGCCATCCCTGGCTTTAGAAGCCCGTATGTACTGGCATAAAGCTATGTGACAAATGAAACAACAGAACGTTACAAGAGAGTATTGGGATGGAGGGGTGCACAGCTAGACCAACATCCAACTCCAGGACAGCCACGTGGTACCTGGGTCTCACACCTCTCCAGGCAGGACCTGGCTCCCCCTCCCCATCCTGAGACCCACAGCAGCCTGGCCTCCCGATCCTATCACACACACATGCCATTCACAGGGGAGGGAAGGGAGGAAGACTCAGTGGGAAGGTAAGAGCACAGCAGGCCAGGGAAATCAATAGATGCCTAGGGAGAAGGAGAGGGAAACATGAACCAACACCAGGAAGTGATACACAGGAAGCCAGGAACTAGCCAAAGGAAGAGCGTCAGGCCTCAGAGCAGAGCCTTGGCCTGACGCAAAGCTGTCCCCTTGCCTGGTGTAGGGATGGGAAGAATCCACAGACATGAGACAGCGGATACATCAGAGGTAACCTAGGCTCACAGCCTCCTCTGATACTGTACTCTAGCCTGGATGTGGCCCTGGGCTCTCAAAGGCAAGACCACAAGAATCCAGGTTCTATTGTGTCCTTCCCAAGTTAAGAAGGCTGAGTACAGGCCCAAGGACAGACAGACAGGCTCTGCGTCAGTGGTTGGAAAACCAGCCTGTTGGCATAATGCAGACTGGCTTGGAGTCCTGAAGGGAATGAGATTTTTTTTTTTGGCCACACATTTTTTTCACAACTCCCCACATCATCCACTAAGATTCAGAGGGGGCATCTATCTACACTGCTGAAATCATGGATCCCTGAGTTTCTGAAGCAAGACAATTCGCCACCTAAGGAACCTGGGCAAGGGCAGACACCCTTTGTAAAAGGACATGACCATTACCCAGAAGGAAATCCAGACCTGAGCAATCCCAGAGATACTACTGGACAGGACTCCAACCCCGCACCCTGGGAAACTGAGTTCACAGAAGCCAGCAGACACCTAGTCCAGATACCAACCATACTCATAGTTTGGGAAAGACCTTGCTTTTTACTGATCCCAAATCTTTCCCTCTGTTTACCCTCATTCTGCCCTCTATGAAGATGGAAAATAAACATCTCCATCCTTCTCCAACTTCTAACATGACAAAACAGAAGGCTTCCATCACTCACTATGACTCTCTGACTCCTTTCAGAGACCAACTTCCATAACTCCAACTGCTTTTTTATTCTTTTTCCTTCTGCTTGAGTTCTTCTGAAATCTCCCATTTCAAGAAATTTCATGCCTCAAAATAAACTTGGTAATCTGCACGGCAGAGGACAGGCAAAATGAGCACACAGCTGCTGACAGCTGTGGCAACAATGGTGCCAAATTACAGCAAACCAAGAGTGGAATCAATGGAGGGTCACGTGGGGCCTGGGGAGCATAGCCCTGGGTTTTCAGGAGCACCTGCAGCAGGCCCAGCCTGGGAAGCCCTGGGTACTCAATGCTGGGGGGAGATGGAGGGAGGCCTGCATCCGGGTACTTAGGAGAGGATCCAGGGGGACAGCAGCATGGGTTAGGTTTCAAAATATTTATTTTAAATTGCTTTGGTTTTGAGAGAGGGCAGTGTACATTCTAGTATGTGCTAGTATGTGTGTATGTGTGTGTGACAGTGTATGTGTGTAAGAGAGACTGAGGGGAGAAATCAGGGAAGGGAACAATACTTTTATATCCCCAAACAGCAGGATTTGGGGCAGGGGGATCTTACTAATAATTTTTTCTCAAAACCTAGTTCAATTGTTTTTAAAGACATTAACAAACACAACTCTCAGTGCCAGTGCTGATCTACACTGCCAGAAGAAAGAAGTGAAATCCCAGGTCTGGTCCCCCTCAAAAACACAAACACCCTTCTCCTAAGTGTGGGTCCTAGGAGCTCCTGCCTTCTGGCCCAGGCGCAGGAGAATGACTTTTAGTTCAACACTTCACATAGCCATTCCTCCTGACACTCCCAAAGAGATGACCCTAGTTTCCCCGCTCTGACCCATGACTCCAGCTGTCCAAAGGCCACACAGAGGGAGGAGCAGTCTGATCTCCACTGCTCCCCTTTCTTCTCACCTCCCAGCCTCTACTCAATACAACTACATGCATATGGCAAAGAACTGGGGAAAGGGAGAGGACTGGACTTCTCAACTTGAGTAAGCTGACCCGGAATGGAAGGGTAGAGGTCACCAGGACATAGAGAAGCACCAGAGGCAGGGCCAGGGAAGAAGAGTTGTGGAAACTGGGGAAAACCTGGAGTCCATGAATCAAGTGGGAAGTTCAATTCAAGGCAGAGGAAGAGTCAGAGCAATGCCTAAAAAGAGAGCAAAGCTGGGTATTTCAAGCACCAAGGCTAAGGAATACCAACCAAATTACGGTTCCAGCAACTGCAGGACGGGTTTGGGCCTAAGGCTGAAGTCAGTGTACCTGTGGTCACCTAGTCACTTACAAACCAAGGCAGCTAAGGGGTGCGGTGGAGACAGCATCAGACCTAGATCAGGATGACAGCAATTAAAATTTGGCCTCAGACACGTACTAGCTATGTGACCTTGGACAAGTCACTTAAACCTTTCTCAGCTTCAGTTTCTTCATTATGTAGCACTTTAACAATTACTATTACTGTTATGTTAGTAAAGGAGGTGCTCCCTGACCAAGATCACAACCCTTCTGGGCCTCAATGTACAGACACTACCTCTGGGGACAGGAGCGACAGCTCCTTCCTTCATGTTACATGTTCCTGTGGGCACAGTCATCCCCAGCTGGCCAGTTCTCCACTGATGGAAAGCAGCCTGTAGTAGAAGAAGGGCACTATACTTTAGAGACCATGTCATCACCACTTCTCATTCTACAGAGGAGGAAACTGAGGCCCAGAAGAGGGAAGTGATTTGGACAAGGTTGAGCAGGTAGGAAGAAGAACAATGGCGGCATCTCCTGACTCCAGGCTGGGTCCTTTAGGCACTGCTCTTCTCCCCACCAACTCTGGGTCCCATGTTTGCCACCAATTCTCCATGGCCTTCGGCAAAATGATTGCCTTCTCTTGGCCTCAATTTTTCCCTCTGGAAAAATCTACAGATTGGAAAACATGGTCTCAAAAATCCCTCTAAGCCCTGTCAATCCTAGACTCTAAGACCCCTTCTGGCTCTGATGACTCCTGTATTCTTAAGGTTCCTCCCAACTCTAACACCTCATCTTCTAAGGCCCTACAGCTCTGACATGTTCAGTCCATGTCCTAAGGCCCTCCTCAGCTCTGACAGTCTATAATACTGGCAGTCTATGAATGGATGAACCCAAGCACACAGGTCTGAGAGGATGGACCCTCAGGTTCTGGCAGAAGTAGAATCTCTGAGGTGCACTGGGTCTCCCATCATCCAGGCAGATTATGACACCTGGCCACAGTTCTTAACATTCACTGCCTGGCTGCCATCTGGAAACAGAAACAAACAAAGAGAAAGAAGTCTAAACCAGCCAAACTTTGGAAGGCCTCAGAGACCTGCAGAGACAGCATGACACACAATGACATCCCACACACCTCCACCACTACACAGGGATGGATGCTAAAACACCCTTTCTTATAAACCGTCAGACAAAGGCAACAAGAAGAAACACAATCGCTTTCATTTAGGGGATGATGTAAAAGTTTCACGAAGTACACAGGTGCATCTCACAGGCTGATACAGAACAGAGGCATTTTTATTCTAACAGACAAACTGGAGTGTGTCCAGAGGAAAATGACTAGGACGGTAAGGAGACTGGAGACCAGGCCATACAAGGATCTGGGAGAGAAACTGCCTGTTTTTATCCTGGAGAAGAAAAGATTTAGGAGGTAATATGACCCCTGGCTAAGCAGCTTTTTAAGAAGGTCTATCAGGTTAAAGAGAAAGCAGTTTTGCCCTGCTCTGGTTCTAGAGCAGGAGTGGGGAACCTTAAAAAATTTTCTAACAATTCGGGCTGCCCAAAAATAGAATGGGTGATTTCAAGAGATAGTGGGTTCCCTGGGCCATAAGTAGGCATTTTAGCAAGTTATCACCTGGCTTAAGTGGCACAAAGAACAAAGATTCCAAGAGACTGGTACAAGGACACTGCTGGGAGGCTCAGGAAGGAGGGAAGTGAGAAAGGAGACCTGGGTTGGACAAGGAAAGCCATTACCTGATAGCTTCCTATGGGAGGTAGTTTTATTAAACTGACATTAAGCTCTGTTTCTGCCTTGGTAAAGGAATGTCATTATTATTGCATGCTCTAAATTCAGTAACCCTGAGGAAGAGGTCTGGTGGCCCTGCCCTAGTTACAACTCCATGAATTCCCCATCACTCAAGGTCTTCACATGGAGACTGAATGGATGCATGTCATACTGTAGGAGATCCTGCCCGGTATATACTGGACTGCTCTAACATTCTGTGAGGGAAAGAGATACTTCTGTTCCTAATTCTAAAGTTGCTATAATCCAGGTTTACACATGAAAGTACAGCAACAGAACTGTGAGCACTGAAAACTGAACTTCTACATCTTTGCCCCTCATTTAGCTTCATCAGTCCTAAAGCAGTAAACCCCTCTCCGGGAAGCCCCTGGATCCCTAGAGCTTAACTGAAAGTTCTCTCCTCAAACCCACAGGTGCCTGCTCTAAATCCAGCTGTGGGAGTGTCCTGACATCCTCTACAGTGGGATTTACATAACTGTGTTCTTCTTTGTGGGAATCACGCTCTACTTCTGTTACTGGAATCCCTCTCATGAGAGGGGTGGAAAGGGCATTCATAAGGAAACACCAGCTAAATATAATCCAAGACGAGTCAAAGCTAGATCTGGCCTCTGAGTCAGATCTGTTACCCCAACCAGCCCAACCGTGACTGACCAGAGCAAGGGACCCCTCAAATAAAGAAGCTTTAATCTATAGGTCTCCATGGCAACAGGACCCATAAAAATACTTCCAAGATAGCCATGGTGGTCTCTGGTCTCCCCTGACTCAGGCACTGACTCAGATCAGTACCACTCCCCCACCCCACCCCCACAAGGGTATTTGTCAAGGCTTTGAAGAAATGAAAAGTCCATTTTTCCTGCAGAATCTTAAGCTCTAGAACGGAAGGGGCTCCCTCATTTCCATCTTTGTAGCCCCTGTGACTAGCACAGGGCTCAACACCCAACACTCAACAAATGCCTATTGAACTGAAACGAGCTCTCTTCCTTTAAGTAATCCACAAGTCCCTTTCATACTCTTTCCTACTCCTTGAGCTTTATTTAGAATGCTACAGAAAACCTAGTCAATACTGCAAAAATATGAAAGTGGTGTCATAGTTTTAAAACATTAAAATTAAGAATAATAACTTCTTGTTTGATGGACCATACATTATGACAAGGTGCTGCCACTGTTTATGAGGGGGCCCTTATCCAAGGGGACCCTTTGAGACCAGAGGTCTGGGAGCTTCTGTCTGGGCTAGATGTGAATTCTCAAAGATCAGGGTTCAAGTCCTGACTGAGATACCCCTCAGGGAAGAAAGTCACTTCAACCACTGTGATCATCAGTTTCCTCATCTGTAAAATGGGGTTAATGATAACTGACCCACAACTCTTACAGAGCTGGTGTGAGGGCAACATTTGAAACGCCATCCACTGGAAATAAAGCTCTTACTATGATTTACACAGTGCTGTGTAGTTACCCAGACATTTTTATACCCATTATCAATTCTGATCATAGCAGCTCAAGTTTCTGGGTTTTAGGGTTTACAAAGTTCTTTCCTCAAAAATACCCTGTGAGTAAAATTGGGGTTTGCATTATTGTCCCCATAATACAGATGAAGAAACCGAGGTTCAGAGAGGTGAAAGGATCTGCGAGGTTACCTAGCTAATAAGTGGGTGAGCTGAGACTCAGGACCACTAGTCTAATGATCTCTAAACCTCTCTGGGACCCCCGCTCAAATCAGGAACAAAGGTTCTTAACCTAGATTCCATGAACTTGATTTCATCATCTTTCAATACCTGTATTTCAATATAATTGGCTCCCTTTTCCATCCTATGTATTTTACTTTTAGGCATTTGAAAAGCAGACACGGCCAAAAGCAGTCCACAACACAGAAAAGGTTAAGAACCTGCACTGTAGAGTGTGAAGCAGATCAAAGGCTGAGAAAAGATGGCTACCAGAAGCCAGTCAACTGCTTCACCTTTGTGTCCCTGGGGTCCAGTTCAGGGCCTCATGCAGAATGACGCCTAAATAAACATTCCTGGAATTAAATTGGGAATGGTAACATCCAATATCATGGAAGCTCATTTTCCCTCACTCCATGGCCAGCACATACAATAAGCACTTAATAAATGCTTGTGGGAAAGAATGGACAAACAGCAGCTCTACAATATTAGCTCCCAGGCTTCTGGTCACAAAAGGTCCCCCCGGATGACAAGGGCCCTGCCAGGATGGCTGGGATTCCAGCTCTCTCTCAGCCTCAAGCCACAAGGGCTCATTGTTTTCCCCAGAGTCCTCATACATTTATGAAGATTGAACCAGTCACCAGTTTCCCCAGATCGCAGGCTGTCAACGTGTCCAAAGATGGGCGTCAGAGAGCATGCTCCAGGGAGGATGTCAGGACCCCAATCTACCAAAGCTTGAGTTCATGTGGAAGCCTCATCGAGCCAGATGAGACTGTCAGAGCTGGAAGGGACTCAGTTTATCTCAGTAAGTGTCCAGTATATGCCAGGTACCATGTGAAGTGCTGAGGGGTGTGCACACACACAAAAGAAACAGTATCTCCCTCAAGGGGCTTCCACTCTACTGAAGAGAATTTGCTATTTGTATCAGGATCTTGAAGACCATCACGGCCAAGCGTCCTCATTCTACATAAGAGGTTAAGAGGCTCCAGCTGGTGTCCAAGGAGAGGCCCCCCGCAAGGTGACCCCCCCCCCCATGGACCCCATGTCTGGTAAGCAACAGGCCCTCAAAGCTGAGGACTCAGATACTGAAAATCCCATTGTCTTCTTCACAGACAAGTCACAGCAACTGCTGGAGCAGCCATGGCTGCAGTGGATGTGAAGTGCAGCCTCCTCTCCACTCTGAAAGCCCCAGAGGTCAGGGCAGGGTGAGCCCTGCAGGTGCCTCCATTCTTTATATAGCCCTGTGGTAAATCCCTGGACATGATCAAAGCCCAACCAGTGCCCCACTACAAAGTACGGTCTAAGCAGTAAACACCTACATCATGGGAACACAGTGGTGACAATAATGATGAGCACTATAACATAGTGTATATGTAGTATAATATAATATAGTATATATGCATATACACACCTTACATACATACATACATACATATCTGTCTGTCTCTCTATATAGATGTAAACATAGAGACAGACAGATATACAGATATAGTGCTTACCGTGTACCAGACACATAACGTTTTACAATCACCACCACACGCTGACTCTAGATGTTCCAGTCTATCATCCACTGGATCACCTCTCTGCCCCAGAAGAAGGAACCAACACAGTCCTTCCTATGCCCTTCTCTTGCTCAAAGACACGGGAAAAAGAGCCCCCACCTATGGCTGGAGTTCTACCAGCAAGCCTTCAACTTCTATTGGGAAAACAAAGACCCCAAGAGCCACGAGCATCTATTAAGTATCTACAGTGTACAAAGCACTATGCTGGGACAGGAAGGAGGGACAGTTTAGATAAGATTCAGTAGCTAACTCCACAGAACTTACAGTTCAGTGGAAGGAAAAGTCCCAGTATGGGTAACTACAATGCCCACCACTCCAAGACTAGGATACTGAGAAGGCCCAGAGCTAAGTCCAAAATGAGGTCAAGGGGAAAGATGGTGAGGATGGAGGGATCCAGGAAGGCTGCCTGTAGGAGATGATAATGGAGCTGGCCTTTAAAGGCTGCAGAGCAATATACAGGTGAAAAGCAAAAGAGAAGGTACTTCAGGAAGAGGGACTGTGGGAATAACAAGTCAGTCCTAGGTGTGTTCAAGGAGCAAGAGATTGTTTAGTCCAGCTGGTGCAAGGTCATGCAAAGGAATGTGACAGGATGTGAGGAAAGTAGAGGGGGCACTAGAGGCACCAGAATGCCCAGTCAAGGGAGCCCAGAGGACATAAACATGCAGCCAGTGCATAATCCATCTGGATTTATGTGGAAGCTGGGATTGATTGGAAGGTGAGGAACCATGCGACGGCTGGTAAGGAAAGCAGGGGCCTAGTTCCAGGCAAAATCAGATGAAAGCCAATAGGGTCTGGAGCAGGAGTCTTAATTCTGAGGGGCAGCCCAGGAGGGCCTAACTTGGAGAGGGCCTAGAGCTGTTGAAGTGGCTCCAGGAGAAAGAATGAAGAGGCACCTGATGGGCATCAGGGAGTCAAGTGAAGGCCTAAAGCAGGCTTTCTTCAGAACGCCAGGAGGCCGAGACAATTAATACCAAAAACTCCTGGCCCAGCCAGTCTGATACCTTGAAAAACAAACAACAAAAAATAACAACCAGCATTTCTATCAATAACAACTTCAAAATCCTCACAAGGGGAACAGGAAAACGTCCAAGCAGGCAGGGATGACTTGCTAAGGAGACAGTCCTAACCAGGCTCCTGTCTGCTATGGGCCCAGAATAGGACTTCCTTCCTTCCTATTCTACTGCAATATAAAATGTGCTGCATAGGACCCACAAGGAGGTCACCAGGGTCTCAGAAAACAGAATTTCGTTCTTTGGGGCCAACTGGTCAGGAGCCAGATCAGCGTCCTTTATTTATCAATCACAGTTGAGGAAGAAAGATCAGCTCCCGGTGAGCAAAGAAAAGGACTCCAAGGACAAGAAGTTGCTGTCTAACTATGTGTCCAAGCCTAACAGAAAGGGCCCAGGGCTAAGAGCCAGAACACCTGGGATGTAGCTCTGTCTCTGCTGAGCAGCCATCACCTTTCACTTAAGCAACAGGCAGGTTGCTGAACTATACAGGCACACCACCATATACTGTGGCTTAGTGAGCAGACAGCTGGATTAGGAGTCCAGAAGATCTGAATTCAAATCCTGCCTCAGACAGACACTTTATCTTTTATGTAATTTTGAAAAAGATACTTTACCTCTCTCAGACTCAGTGTCCTGATATATAAAATGGGAGATAATAATAACACCTTATCTCACTGGGTTTTTGTGAGGATGGTATATGAGGTAACATATAAAGGTACCTTGCAAAGCCCTTAATTATATATTCTATAATTATATAAATGCTAGCTATTCAATCCCTCCCTTACACATCATTACCCCTCTCATCTCCAAGGGCCAAAATTAATCCAAGGAAGGACACATGGAGGAGACTTCTTGCTCATCAAACCTACCAGATGAAAAACCTTATTAATAACAAGAGAGGGTCCCCAAGGAGGGCAAACAGGTAAGGAAGGATCTCAAAGTTATTCCATACAAGGCTCTGAGGATTTTTAGTCTGGAGAAAAGATCAGAGGGACATAATAAAAGTCTTGAAACGAACAGAAGGAAGACCAGCAAGGATCCTGGGCAATGGGGACAACTTGGAAAGTGACATGTTAAAGTGCTTATATGTTTGAAAAGAAAAGCAGACTATATAAAATATCCACAGTTTCCCATACAAATCTCTTTTTTCTGTTCTACTAGGTATTTTAAAATGCTCATCTTCTTTGGTGTTCAGTTCAAAATAAAAAGAATTCTTTAAAAAAATTAATGTCTTCAGGTATTTAAAGGACCATCCCATAACATAAGGGATCAGACTTCTTCTCCTTGGCCTCCAAGAGTAAAAGCCAGAATGACAAGACATAGAAGTTACAGAGAGGCAAATTCTGGCTCAATGTTTAGGGAAAATTTCCTAATAAGTAGGAGCTATCCCAGTGTCCTGGGCTGACTTTACTGGTTGGAGGTCTGTCAGTGAAGGCAGACAGGTCATTAGCTGGGGACACTCTAGGACCTGTAGTTTCTTGGTCAGATACACGGGGTGGCCTAAGAGGGCTCTGAGGTCCTTCCCAGCCAGAACACTCTTTGAGGCACAAAAGAGGGAAATCTCTATGGCCATTATCAAAGGATAATGTTTCTATATGTTGGAAGTCTCTCTTTAAAAACAAAAAAAGTCAGTAGGGTTTGGGTATTTTTTTTTGCTTAAAGTTTTAAATTCATTATAGATTATTTGTTTTTAATTATAGTCTTGGGTCTATGAAAGACTGACAGTAATTTAAGCTTTTATAGCCTGTATTTGGGCTAGAGTCAGTGTGGTAGAAAGAACATTGAAGTTTGGAGGACAAAAAAAACCTTGGAGTTCAAACAGTGGCTCTGATTCTACCTTTGTGATCTTGGACAAGTCCCTTTAATTCTCTGGCCTTCAGCTGACTCCACTTATAAAATTCGGGGCCTGTGTCTGAATGATCTTTACTCCTTTCCCCACTCCTCATCATGTTAGGCCCTCAGCTGCCAGTTCCTATGTCCTTCCCATCATCACAAGATGCCCTCAGATAGGTCTAGGCCCAAGGTGGAGAGCCTTAGGCTAGATGGAAGGGCAGCCTGCCACATTCAATTCCTTCTTAATTGGGTTAAATGTAAAGAAAAACTTAGCCCCAGCGTCCAGTGTTAGAATCTAAGGCAGTTGCAAAGTGGAATCGCACCTCTGAAGGCTTTTAAAGACTGCTTTCTAGCAGTCTTTCTATTTCTATACTTGGCAAGATTTCTGTGTGGCCTGCCTAAAAACAGGAGATGGACCTCCCAGCTACTTCTTAAAACCCCAGTGTCAGCTGGGATTTTTCTTTTTTAAGGCATGGCAGTTAACCAGGGCAAACTCACTTCCTGAGA
This sequence comes from Notamacropus eugenii, assembly GCF_028372415.1. Classification (NCBI taxonomy): domain Eukaryota; kingdom Metazoa; phylum Chordata; class Mammalia; order Diprotodontia; family Macropodidae; genus Notamacropus; species Notamacropus eugenii. The sequence continues at coordinate 36,131,313 of NC_092877.1, read as the reverse complement.
AAACTTAATATAGTAAAGAGCTTCCATGGGATCACAGATTTAAAGCAAAAAAGGAACACTGAGGTTTTCTGGTCCAACCATTTCCTTTCACAAAGGGGCAAACAGAGGCACAAAGAGTTAAGGCCAGAGGTCACCAGGGGCAGTGGAATCCAAGTCCTCTGATTTCAAATCCAGCATTCTTTCCACTACCAGTTTTTAAATTCCTTAGAAAAAAAGAGAGAAAAACCAAGCCATCTCTAGCACTCTTGACAAAGCAGAGATGCTCACCATAACAGTTTGTTGCACCACAGCAGCAAAGGATGTGCCAACCCAAAAAGCAGGGCTGAACTCAACTCCATTTAATTAGCATTTAATAAGTGCCCGCTACAAGCTGGAGTGGGGTGAGAAACAAGAACAAGACAGAAATCAGTCTGCTCTCTGGGAGTTTTCATTCTACAAAAGAAAAAAAACCTGGCCCCAACTAAGGCAATACACACTGACAAGAGGAGGGGGAGATCAGGAAAGGCTAGGTGAGCCTGCAGTCAGGCATTCCAAGAGACAGCCATGAAGAGGGAGGGCATCCTAGGCATGGGGCACAGCCTATGCAAATGTACACAGGCAGGAGATGGAATCTCAGAAAATATCCACTAGGCTAGCTGAGCTGGAATGAAGAATGCAGACGCAAGAGTAATAGGACACAGGCCCTAAAATGGAGTCTGCATTTTATCTCAGAGACAAAAGGGAACCAGGAAGCTTCTGGAACAGGGATGTGACCTGATGATCTGAGGCTCAGCGGATGATGGGTGAGAGAGGGGAGAGTCAAAAACAGGGGGATCAACTGGGAGGCCAGGAAAGAGACCAGGTGAAAAGTGAGCAGGGAATGAACCAGGACAAGGGACGTGACAAGAAGGAAAGAAATGGGTCAGGTGTTGTGAGACAGAACCTACAGGGCTAAACGGGGCCAGTCTGTCCGAATATATGCATATGTACATATAGACACACCAACCACAGTACATACATACACATACCACAGACATATATATACCACACATATACATACACACACATATATACCACACATGTACATTTATATGTACATCACACACACGTACATACACAGTTCTGCCACTAGAGAGAGTGTTGCCAAGCCCAACCCCTGACGCCTGAGGTAAAGGAGCCCCACTGTTCATCCACGGTGTTTTACTAGGTCCAAGGATTTCAAGCTGAAACAAACCCCCAAGGCTCATGTCACCTAAGGCCCACCTTTTACCAAAGAGAAAACTGAGATCCAGAGAGGGAAAGAGATCAGCCTAAGATCACACAGACTACCCCACAGAGCCAGGCCGAGAACCTGTCTGGGGCACCTCCTACTATTCCAGAACTGAGTTCAAAAGGGCAAGGCAGAATCAAAACACACTTGCCCAGACATCATTCACAGAAACACTCTCACTGACCAAACCACAAACTATAAAACTGTCTGTTTTCTCCTCCCATGCCACCAAAAATACACACAGTCAGGATCATGTTTCCACCACACACCCACCATGGGATCTACAGAAACCTCATTTTCTTCCATCGGCTGAGGGACATTAAAAAGTACACAAGGCCCCTGACCTCGGGGAGCTCAGCTCACACACAGACTTGGTCAAACTGGCCTCTCCCCTTTCTGGACAAATACAGCTTCACATTCCAGTCAGCGCTTGAGGGCCATCCCACAAAAGAGGCACCCCAGTTCATCCCGCAGTCTCTGGGAATATGAGAAAGCAGAGAGTGCCCCAAGAGGTCAGATGTCCCCAAATACTATCATTTCAATCCTTTAGAAAAATTTCTCCACCTATCAAGATTATACCCCCTCCCTCCTCACGTCAGGACACTGTTCAAGAGACGTTGTAAGCAAAAAAAAAAAAAAATCACCCTTTTATGGACAGTCACCTGATATGAGCCTCTCCTATCTTAGATTGGTCCTCACATACACTGTCACTGGAGTCTATACTCAAAAGCCTTTCCAGCTCAATCCCAATTGGAATTCAGAGAGTTTGTACTCTGCTTACACATGTCAAAGCCCCTGGGTGACTTGGAAGAGAAGATGGTTATCAGAGGAGGACATTAAGCCCTCCCAAAACTGCTCCTACTGCTCTGAGGTTTGGGATCAGCAGCCCCTGAATATCACATCCCTTCCCCAGCTTACACACCAAAGATTAGCTGTAGAGAAGTCATAGGGAAAAAGAACCGCACCCAAGTAGCAAGGAAGTCCAATGGCCAAGCCCGTCCCATCCCAGCTCCCAAGTCTCCCACTTCCAATCACTGTGAAAGTCACAAATTGCTGCTTGTGCCATGATGACCCAATCTTCCATCTTCCAAAAAATCCAGCAAATCCACAGGAGACCATTTTACTTCACTCCCAAAAATGAATCTCTCCACTGCAAAGAGGACAAAATACAGGCACTTTCACTGGTACTTAAGGCCCCCACAATGAGCACCAAACTCCCTTTTCCCACCCCTACTCTCTCCTCTCTCCAGCCTTCATGAACTTGACATTCCCATTCAAACAACTCTCGTCCTGCCACCTGAGGAGATGGTACTAACAAGCTGTAAAGACTGTCAGATGGGGCAAAGTCACACACAGTGATCTTAAGACAAGGACTTTTTAAGATTTGGAATCAAAAACCTCTTACCAATCACGGCACATTGGGCAAACTACAGCCTTCTTCACAACTAAGGAAAATTTTTTTGATTAGCACCTGTGACATTCAGAAACTAGTAAAATAATTTCATATATATGCAGTAGATGCTTACTTTAAACATCGAAGGATTTAGCTTTACACCGTTTCAGGGGATGTCTAAGAAAACCTTACTACTGAGTTCTCTACTATCATCGGCTCTCAAAAGTTTCACCTCCATAGTTGTAACACAGCTGAGAATTCCCATTTTCCCCACATTTTCTAGATGCATAGACTAGGTATGTATGTACGTGTATGTGTAAGTGTGTATGTGTGAGTGTGTGTGTGTGTGTGTGTGTGAGAGAGAGAGACAGAGAGAGAGAGAGAGAGAGAGAGAGAGAGAGAGAGAGAGAGAGGAATAAATGCTTTATCTAGGTGCCAGGTACTGTGTTAAATGCTGGAGGCACAAATACAAGTAAATAAGATAGTCCCTGACCTCAGAGAGCCTACAATCTAAGGGAGAAAGACAACCCCAACACTACAGGAGTTAGAAGGAAAAATGCAGCAGACAGAAGGCAGTGAAGCCCAGAAAGGAGAGGTGAGGTGAAGTGTGGCTCAGATCCTTCCCCAAATGTTGGGCCTTTGGGAAAGAGTAACCAATGAGCTCCAGGGTGGAGGTCTCCCAGATGATTACTTCTTCAATTTATGTTCATAGCTACAAAAGCCCAACTCTAATGCCAATATTCTCCCAATTATGTGATTAATGCCCCCTATCATGCAACATCATGATCTCAGAAGAATCAAAAACACAACTGACCTAAAGGGCAATGGAAAGACAGACAGTGGCCTATAAGGGCATCAGCATTTTATCAATGATAACTGATGCATAAGAAGTATCAGGAAAAAATTGCCTAGAATACGAATAACTGGAAAAAGAGGGGTCATGAAACAAGAGTGAACAGACAGAAAGCCCAATAGCTGTGATGATAGCCAAGAAATATTAAAAGAAATAGAAAAAGGCACCTACTATACTGAAGAGATTGACTATGGAAGACTTACAGGCAAATATCATATAGGATAAGAAAGTCCAGACAGGTAGTAATCTACTCATCAGTATAGGGAGTGCTCACAGATCCACTTAGATACTGGTGTACATATTCTCAAAATAGCATTATTTACCAATAAATTCTGAAGAACCACCCCAGATTCTTTTTGGTTCCAAACCATCATCAACAACTATTTATGAAGAGCCTGCTACTTATCAGGCATTGGAACAGACATAAAAGAAAAGAACCAGCACTGATTGGTGGCAACTACAAGGAGGCAGGTTTTGATATAAGAAAGAATTTATTAGAATGTAAGAATGTAAGCTGATGTTGGAACTGAAGGTCCTTGAGGGAAGGGACTATTTCATGTTTTTGTCTTTGAATATCCAGACCCTAGTACAGTCCCTGGCATATAAGTGCTTCAAAAATGCTTGTGCAATGAGTGATTCCTAAAAACCAGAGCTGTCTAACAATAATGGAGCAGACTCCTTCAGGACGTAGTAAGTTCCCCATCACCAGAGGTCTTAAAGTGAAGGATGGATGACTTCTAAAGGAGACTGTGAAGTGGCTTTAGTTAGGAATTGGATTACTTGGGCTGTAGGATCCCTTCCCAATTCCTAAGACTAAATTATTCTCTGGTCCTCTCGATTTCCCCACCTGGAAAATGAGGCTTTTGGGAGAGATCACCTCTAAGGTGCTTCTCATGTCTGCATTCTAAACTGTCACAGAGACCACCAGCCTCCTGGCACCAAGCCCGGCCATCCTTGAATCTGATCACAATCAGGATAGAGTGAAGCCTATTGATGGCTCTACTCCAGAAACGTGACAAAAACTCACGAAGACAAGATAGATGTGGAACAGACAAGCGAGACGAGGAGAATGGGGAAAGAGAATAATGGCCTACAAATGTCCATTGGATCCTAATAGATCTTTGAAAGTATGGCTGGCTTAATTCTTTGTCTGCATCCTCAGCATCCAGGATAGTGCCTGGTACACAGCAGGTATTTAGTAAATATAGTTGACTGACTAACATCTAGGTGACAACATGGAGGCTCTATCAAAGCAGTGTATCACCTCATGAGAGGCTGCTTCTGGTGCACCTGCCATCTACTCTAGAAAACTTATCCTCCCAACAGCAGATGACTGAGGAATGTCTTGGGGCAGCTAGATAGCTCCATAGATAGGGCTCAAGAGTCAGAAAGATCTGACTTCAAATCTGACCTCAGGCACAAACTAGCTTTATGACCTGGACAAGTGACTTAACTTCTGTTTGGCTTAATCCATTGGAGAAGGAAATGGCAACACACTCTGGTATCTTTGCCAAGAAAACCCCATGGACAGTATGGTCCATACAGGTGTTATGATCAAGATCAGATATAGCTGAGCAAGAAAAACAATCAGAGCATCCTCAGACATGAGCATTCTCAGCTCTGGCTTTAAAACAGCCTCCTTACTCTCGGGTTTGGGGCATGAGACTACAGAACAAAAATAATGACAGGAGTAAGTAAGGACACCAAGCATCCACGCAGGCCTCCTGGCCAGACAGGAGCCAAGCCCAAGCTGGAGAGAATTCAGTGACGATGGACCCCATCTGTCCTACGAAGACCAACCTGGCTAAAGTTCAAATAGCCCATCAAGCACTGAAATTGCTCATCACCACAGCAACTCTGAAAGACTGTCTACCAGGCACAGACTGCCTGCAATGTGTGTCAGTGGAGGGGAAATTCATCCGAATGAAATTAAAAGGCTGACCTCCTTTCTGTCACTGGGAAGGTGAGAGACCATGAGTACGGAATCTCACTGACGTTCAGTGGATTTCCCGGCCCCCACCCTGCCTCCAGTCCACTTTTGCTGTCTCTTTTTGTGTGTAGTCTCTGAGTTAGATTATAAACTTCTTAAGGGCAGAAGTTTACAACAGTACAAATTAACTGTATCCCCAGCTTAACACAGTGCCTGATACATAAGTGGGCACTTAATAATGTTTCTTGAATTGAACTGATGTACTGAAGCTTTTATTTTTCTTCTCTTAATTTTTTATCACAAGGGGACAATAGGGAGAAAAAGGGGAATAAACATATTCAGAAACTAACCCAATCTAAAAACAAAAGATGTCAACAAAATTAAATTTCATTTAAAAAAAAAGACAACTAATACCAGTATTCTGGTGGCTGTAGCACTTTATGCTTATGAAAAGTTTTCACACAATTTATCTTACTTGATCCTATGAAGTAGGAGGGCAAGTGTTATGACAAGCAAACAGATATAAAAGGATCTGTCAGAGGTTACAGACCTGATAAAAGTGCTGGCACCAGGACCCCCCAGGCCTCCTGACTCCAAGTCCAATCGCTCTTTCCCACTATCATAAAATGATGACCTAACTTCCTAACACAGTGGAAAGGCTAAGGTTCAGGAAACCCAGGCAATGTCCCCAAATCTGACACTAATTTGCTGTGTAGCCCTAGGTGGGTAACTTTTCCTCTTCAAACTGCAGGATCCCCAGCAGTAAAAACAAAGAGCAGGATCAGTCCACTTTGCCTCCAAAATATGATTCTATGAACTAGAAAGTTTTTGTACCCTATGCTGAGGAACTTCTGTATCATCTTGGACATGAGTCCAAGCTACATACAAAATACAAAAGGAGAAAGAAAGAATAACTGACACCCAAGCAGAGGACTCACCGGGACCTGAGGCAGTGAGCTCCTTGTACTTGGCTAAGAGATGGAAGGAGATATCTGCTCCAGGGGAGGATTGGCTTAGATGTCCCTCAAGTCCCTTCCTACCCTGAGAGACTCTGGGATTATTGATACTTCCAGGTATTACTAGAAAGCAAAGCAGTTGACAAAAAGGGTCTGTCATTTCGCCTAGGCTGAGCATACATGTGGCTATTTGGGGGGTTGTTTTTTTCTTTTTTTCTCTTTTCTTTTTTTTTGTCTCACACATCCTGGAATTAATGCTGGTCTCTGAATCATTTCCTCTTCTTGCTTCCTGTCTTTAAAAACTCTGAAAGGCTCCATAGATAGGGCCTTGTCACTTCCCTGATCCATGTTTATAGGCACAGTTTCCTTTTATTCAGGCAGGCACTCTAGACTGCCTCTAGGCTGCAACCCTTTGCACTAAATGAAGGAAGGAAGGGGCGGAAGGAAGAAAAAAAAAGACTCTCTTAGTCTGGTAGAAGCGAACCACAGTGTAAGTTTTCTTTCCATTTTCAAAGAAAAACCACAAGTCACCCCAAAAAGAACCACAGCAAAGGAAAAACCCATCAGTAACAAGCCTGTGGAAGATCAGGGACATGAGTGAGCAGCAAATCCCTGAATCAAGTCAAATATTTATCCCCAGAAAGATAAGGGGGGGGGGGGGGGAAATCACACCTAGAAAGGAAGTGGTAAAGATCAGACTTCACTCCCTACCTACATGAAGGTGACACAGAGGAGAGGGTCCTGGACCTGAAGTCCAGAAAACCTGAGTTCAAATTTTGCCTTAGACACTCACTCAACTATGAGCCCATGGACAAGATACTCTTAGGCCACAATTTCCTCATCTGTAAAAAACAGGGATAACAACAGCACCTAATTTACAAAGTCACTGTGAGGATCAAATGAGATAAACTAACACGCAGATGAAAGGTTGAACAGCAGTACCCTCAGGGAGCTGCCACTCAAACTCTTGGGATCTTGAGCCAAAACCCCCTTGACCTCTGAGTCAGTTTCTCCATTAAAAGAACTAAAATTAATCCCACTCATCATTGCAGATCTGTAACAGGAATAATAGGATCAATGCACACTTAGTCTAACAGATTTTGCAAGGGCCAGAGGAAGGCTTGAAAATCATAGTCCTAGATGCCACAGCAGGTGATGGAGCTGGGAAGGGTCACCTTTTCAAGAGATGAATAGCTGGGTCTAGTTTTTAAACCATTCAACCCTTCCCCCACCCAACCCAATGAATCCAAACAATGTGCAAAAACATCTTGACTAGGCTTACTTAACTTGTTAGCCCAAAGATTAAGGTAGAGCCATACATTCCTGTTACCCTCCCAGTGCTAAGGAATTAAGGTTACACCAGGGACCCCATGTGTCCCAATCTCATTTGAGGAGCAATGATGAGAGCTGGAGGACTCACTGCCAATAGCTTTGGGCCGCCATGCCACCTGACCAAGAGAGAAAGGACTGTCCCAGATCTAGGTGCTTTGTCCCATTTTACACCACATTAGGACAAATCATGGCCACCGGAATTTGCCAATTTGACAACCACTGGCACAAAATTCCCCCTTCCCTTCCCCCGGCTCAGTCAGAACCCTGTCCAAACTAAAATCCAAAACAGCTGTAGTTCCCACAACTGGCCTCAAATTTGCTCCCTTTGATGACTTTTAAGAACTTCACACTGTTGAATTAAAATAACCACTGCCAGATTTTCAACTTGTATCCAGAAAATACAGGTGCTCCAACACCACTCAGCTGTAGCTACAGCTACTCTAGAGGGTGAAACCCTCCTCTCTAATACATTGCTTGATATATTAGAGATTAGAAAAGCATTTTACACACCTATGTTCAAAGCACTCAAGGGATGTCCAGTAAACTGAGAACACTAGCCAATGTTGCTCGCCATTGCCAGAGACCAGTAACAAGGATCACAATCTGACCTCTGACCTCTGGCTCATTAAGCCCAACCCATCCATTTTGGGACTAGGAACTGTGACCAGGACCATAGAATCATATTTTAGGGCTGAAAGAAACTTAAGAGGTCAACAAACCTACACCTATTTTACATAGAAAGAAACTGAGGACCAGAGAAGGGAAGAATTTTATACAGGGTCACATCTTCTGGGAAAAAACTTACATTTCTGTATCCCAGGAAAGTTTGCAAAAGCCCTTATCTTAAAACAATGCTTTGCAAGTGTTGATATCTCAAGTTTATAAATGATGAAGCTGAAGCTCTAAAAGAAATGGCTACGGGCACTAAGTCGTGCCGAATTTGTAGTACTGGGCCTGGAGTCAGGAAGACCTCAGTTCCAATCCAGCCTCAGGACCTCACTGAGTGACCCTGGGCAAGTCACTTAACCTCTCTCTCAGTTTCCTGAACTGTAAAAGTGGAAATAATAATAGCATCAACCTCCCAGGGTCATTATGAAAATCAAATGAACTATTCGTAAAATGCTTGGCACGTAACAGGTGCTTAATAAATGTTTGTTTCCTTCCCTCTCCCCTCCATACAGACAGTAAGAATCAGAGCCAGGACAAAGAGCCAAGCCTTCAACTCTAAAACCAGAGTCCTTTCCATCACAGTCAGAGCACAGAAAAGGAGGTCACACAAGCGAAGGGGAAGGCCACCAGATAAGTCTGGCACTGATGGTAACTTAATATTCTGATGTCTAGGTTCCAGGCAAAGAGAATGTGTTTTTTTTATTTTGGGGTGGGTGGTGTAAGAAAGAAATGACACTAAGCAGAGCGGGACTGAATTTGATGTAAGCACAAAAATCAAGCCCAAACAGTTGCAGCCTTCCAGCTCCAAAACAAACCTCAGTGACCTTCAAGTTGTTGGCATGGCAAAGTCCTCCACACAACCCAGGGGTGACTACTGCAGGAATACACAATCCACCCTGCTTCATGGGGACAGGTCTCGCTCCGCAAAGGCAAGGTCAAAGTTTTAGGTTTATCTTATAATCCCCATAGCGCCCAGCACAGGATTGGCTCTCAACAAGCCCTCCATTACTACCTGCCAGCTGCTTGGCTGATTGACTGCACAAAAAATCCCAGAATTAGAAAGGATCTTGTCTATCAGATGGTCCAATCTCCTTCCCCCCAATGCAGGAATCCTTCTATGGCAGAGGATCTTAACCTAGAAGGTATAGATAGATTTCAATAGGTCTGTGAATTTGGATGGGGGAAAAAAATTACATCTTTATTTCAAAAGAGTTGATTTCCTTATGTATTTTATTCATTTAAAACCATTATTCTGAGAAGGGATGTTATATTAAAAATGTTATATTAAAAAAGTGTTTTTTATGTATATAAAACATATACCAAAAATTGTGATATATACATATAAAAGTGTTAGGTACAAAAAACCATCAAGTTATAAAACTTAACAAAACTTATAAAAGTTTCAACTTATGAAACTTATAAAAAATAAAGTGCCACCTATGGGATAAGTGTCCAAAAAGCTCCCTCCTTTCAACATAAAGGTGGTGAATTATAGGTGCCAAACGAGGCAAACACGTTTGCTTAACTGTACTTCTTTGTTTTAACAGAGAACTCTACAGAGTACTGAGGAGGAGCCACTGGAAAGTGACAGCAATGGTTTGGGGTTTGTTTTTACTCAATAAAACTTTTTTAAAGAAAGTGAAGTCTCCATACCAATTCCCTATACTTGGAAATTTAAACTCTGCTCAAAAGCAGCGTTGCCCAATAAAGTCTCATTTCTTTAAAAATGCCTGGGGCATTGCCCAGATTCTGAGTCAGGATTCACATGTGCTAGAGGCAAGCCTAGAGGTCAGGTCTTTTTCAAGATTACTTATTACTCCCCATCATCGCAGAATATTCCAAACTAGCTGGACTTCTCATCATCCCTCATCAACACATTCCATCCCATTTCTGTCTCAAGACAGACTGGCCCCATGGCCTAGAGGGCTCTCCCTCACCTTCTACCTCTAGGTTGGTTCAGTCTCACTGTATCATCCAATCTGGATCCTGGGGCCCCAGCTCATTCTCCTTCCTTTCTCATGGAGTTTCCCTGGCTCAACTCCACCATGGTCATACTAATATCCCTGTAAACCCCTGAACTTCCCAATCCCTCAGTCTCCTTGATGATCCTCTTGGCTGACTTTCGAAGCCCTTCACAACCTGGCCTCATCCTACTTTTGTAGGTACAACTTCATTCTACATGACTCCCCTGCTACTGTCCAGCCAGACTGGTCACCTTGCTGTTCCTCACATGACGTACCATATCCCACTCCCCTGCCTTTGCCCTGGATGTTCCCCAGGCCTGGAATGCACCACCCTCACCTTCTCTGAGGATGCTTTACGTCCTTCAAAACTCAGCTCAACAACCACCTTCTACGCAAAGCTTTCCTGAGCCCCCTTGCCGTTAGTTCTCTCCTCCACTAAATTACATTGTATGTATTTTAAATACACTTACAGGTGATTCCCCAAGAAAATATAAGCTTTTTGACGGTAAGGTCAAAGAAAAAAATTATAACACTGTACTAGGGAACAATTTAGAACACCACCCAAAGGGCTATAAAACTATTTACCTGTGACCCAGTAATACTATCACTAGGTCTATACCCCAAAGAAATCAAAGAAAAAAGAAAAGGAAATTGATTTAACATGTAATTGGGGTAAAAAATAAAATATTACTAAAAAAAGAAAAGGAAAAGGACACCTCTTTTTGTGGTGGCAAAGAACTGGAAGTTAAGGGGACGTCCATCAATTGAGGAATGGCTGAACAAATTGTGGTATATGAATGTGATGGAATATTATTGTGATATGAGAAATAAAGACGGGAATGGTTTCAGAAAAATTGAGATGACTTATATGAACTGCTGCAGAGTGAAAGCAGCAAAACCAGAACAATATACACAGTAACAGCAATACTGGCACTACCTCATCAACTGTGAAAGACTCAGCTACTCTGATCAAGACAGTAACCCAACACAATCCCAAAAGACACATGATGAAAACTGCTATCCACCTACAGACAGAAAACTGACGGACTCTGAGCGCAGACTAAAGCACATTTTTTCTCTGGTTTTTATTCTTCTTGCATTTTTTTCTGGAGCACAGCTAATGTGGAAACCTGTTTTTCATGACTTCGTATGCATAGTGGGTACTGTTTCTTGCCTTCTCAAAGAGTAAGGGAGGAGTAGGGAAGAAGGGAAACTTCAGAACTAAAATAAAAATAATTCTTAAAAATTATTACATCTACATTTTAGGTGGACTGCCAGAAACCATCTTTATTGATTTAACATTTTAAGTCCAAGAATTTCTAGCTCAGAGAAACATCCAAATGAACAGTGTCTTCTCAGGCCTTTAGGCATCTCTCTAACACATAAAGAAAAAGATCTATTTCATCTAACAGAACAAAAGTCACTTAATCTTTTCCTAAAACTACTCAGTTCCTCCTTAGACCACCTTCCTCAAGTGTACTCCAGGAATAACCATAAGGACCCACTCTCTGGGATCAATACCCTAATCCCTTCAGAATGGGAGAGAGGGTCTGGACAGCCCTCACTCATTCTGAGGAAGGGAAAAGCAATGATCTTAACTAAACCAGGGCTAGTCATCATCCTTAATCTATTTTCCCCTAGCTTTGGTACTTAACCTTTTACATACTTCAGACTAGAATAATATATATTTCTCAATACTTTAAATTAAACTAAAAAGGTTTTTAACATGCTTCCACAACAGAAACAGTTTCATTTTTGTCTTTACCCCCAGCATCTAGGAGAGGGCCTGGCACACAGTAGGTTCTTATATATGCATCCTGATGACTGACTGATTGAGGAGAACCATTGACTCAAGTGCTACCTCCTTCAAGGCCATTCAGGATTCCCTTCCTTGTTAGTGCAGCCTCTCCCCATCACTGTGTATTTCTTTTGTAGATACCCTGAGCTGCTGGAGGGCAGGGAACATCTCATTTGTGTATTTTTATCCCCAACACTTATCCCAATGCCTGGCACATAGTAGGTACTTAATAAGTACATTCCCAATTTCTGACTCCAGTTCCCATCCCCTATATACACTATGCTGTGCTGTCCCTGGAAACATTAATGTTATAGAAAAATTAATTCTATTTCAGCCAGTCAGTCAGTTAACATTTATTAAGAGCCTACTATAGGCCACACGCTGTGCTAAGCAGTGGGGATAAAAAAAACACCAAAAAGACAGTCTCTGTCCTTGAGAAGCTCCATTTAGGGGAAAATAACATGAAAATAATTCTTTACAAACAAGCTATATACAGGATAAACAGGAAATAATCAAGGGAAGGCACTAGGATTAGGAAGGATTAGGAAAGAACATGTATTTCTTTCAAATAATATATATGCTCACACTAAAGCAATCCACTTGCATGAAACAACCTAGAATAATGGAAAAGCCCACCAGTCTGAGACTCAGAAGACCTCAGGCCAAGTCCTTGCTCTGTGACTTCTTACTGGATGGCCAGGAGAAAATCACTTCTCCCTGTTCTCGATGTCTTCACTTGTATAATGAGGATAATAATCCTGCATCACAGCAAAGTCGATAGGGTTCTGGACTATGGAGTTAAGAAGTCTTAGGTTCATTAGTGGGGTTCAGATGGCTCCTGATGACCCTGGGCAAGTTACGCCACCCCTCTCTGAACCTCTATTTTCCTAATCTGTAAAAATACCAGGCTGCCTCTAAGGTACCATGTAAATGCCTATCATTGGTATTATTACCACCCCCACCTTACCTCAAAGGAAAGGGTTTGTTATGAAGAGCAGATAAGTGAACATTAAGGGAAAGTACTCCATAAACCCCAAAGGGCTTGGTAAATGTCAGCTATTGTCAGTCCAAGAGTCCCGTGATACCTGCTATCCATAGGGTAATGAAAACCTAAGCCTAACTACAGCACTCTAGGAAAGTGCCTTCGAAGAGGAGGCTGGGCATGCCTAACGCTCACTTTACTCCATCGACAAATGCAATGCTTGGCAATGTTTGGTACGTAGTAGAATAATTTTTTTTCATTTTAAGTCCAACATTTAAATTCAAATATTTTTGGTTAAGAGATTTCAATAACCAAAAAAAAAAAAACCCAAACCCTAAATGTGGCTTCAGTTTAAGATACAATAAGCCCAAAAACATCCCAATCACAACTTGCATAGTTGTTTTAAGGAAAGCCCTTTGTAAACCTTTGGGCACTATAAAAATGAAGACTCGAAGTATTACTATCTTAGAGCAGGGCTCTTTAACCTGGGGCCTGTGAACCTGTTTACCAGTTTAGATAACAGTATTTCAATATAGGATTCCTTTGTGACTCTATGTTTTTTATCTTATGCACTTAAAAACTCTATTGTATATCTGAGAAAGGATCCCTAGGCTTTTTCAGATTGCCCAAAGAAAGAATGAAACTAGAAAGGTTAAGAACCCCTGCCTTAGTGGGGTTGGAAAGGACCTCAACAATCCTCTAGCCTAATGAACCCATGATGCAAAGGAAGAAACTGAGATCCAGGGATGTGATATGTCTTATCCAGCCTATATTTTATGACTATAAAGCCCTGTACAAATGTAGGCATTGATTACACTCAGCCTAATGAAGTCATCATTCGATTTTCTGATATAGCTGAAAATACATCAGATAATATTGATAAGGATTTCTACATCTGGTCTAGACCTATGATTTCACTGGTAGTACAGAACTCCCAGGGGGACACTTATTCCACCAATGAAGACTGACAAACGCTTAGCAATTTAAAGTCTTCACTGCCTGGATCACTGCTGGTTAAATGACTTGCCCAGGGTCACCAAGAACCCAGGTCTTCCCGGAAGCCAAGGTCAGCTCTCCATCCATTATGACTTGCAGCCTCTCTCTATCAAAATTGAAGTGAAACTGACATCTCCAGTAGTAAGAATATGTATATCAGGAGATCAATCAGCCCTAAAATTCAATGCCTTCTGACCTTTCCTCAGGCTACATTTCCAAAGACTGAATCCTTAACCTGTTAAATTCCAGTCCATCGTAGCTCCCAATTCCACTTCTCCAGACTGGATTATAAACTCCAAGAGAGCTGGAACCTTATCTTATCTACACTTGACACCTCCCCCAGCTCCCAGCACAGAACTCTCTACTCACACCATTATCCCATGACTAAGAAGCTCGTAAAATCTTCAGGGGTTACTTTACATCATTTCCAACCAATAAGATAAAGGAATATTTCCATTTCAAAAGCAAAGTACAATTTTTTACAAGGCAATTACCCCTGGCTGTGCTTAATAAATCCCTAAATCTGATCTCTTTAATTACTAACTCTAAATCTGATGGCCTTTTCACAGTCTTCATCCTTCATCCTTCATCCATCCCTCTCTGATACTTCTGCCTTGTTGCCCAGGCCCTCCACCAGCACGCTCATGGACACAGATTCCTCTGGTCCTTCCTCTGTCTGACTGTTCCTTCTAAGTCTGCTCTGCTAGTTTATCCTTCATGTCTTTCTTTACAGAGAAGCCAGAAGGCAGAGATGAGGAGGATGAGCCTTTGAGGCATAGATACTGCCAGTCAAAGCACCCAGAGTCAGGACATAAGAGTGTCAGGCCAGGATTTCTAGATCACAAAGTTGCAGGGGAGTGGTAGATAAGGTAATAATAATAGCAATCATGATAATAGCATTTATTAAGCACCTACTATATGCCAGGCATTGCGCTAAAATGTTTTACATATCTTATCTCATTTGATCCTCATACAACCCTAGGAAGTGTGTGCTATTATTATCCCCATTTTACAGATAAGTAGGTAGAAAGGAGGCAAGTTGTAAAGGGCTTTAAAAGCCAGATAGAAAATTTTATATCTGACCCTGGGGAGTGAAAGGTAGCCATTGCATTTATTGAATGGAGGGTGATATGGTCAGACTTGCTCTTTATGAGGTCCACTAACAGCTAAGTGAGGATCAACTGGTATGGGGAGAGTCTTGAGATAGGCAGACCCACCAGCCCCCTATTGCAATAGTCCAAGCATGTGGAGATGAGGGCCTTCAACAGGGTGATGACTGTGTCAGAGGAAAGAAGGAAAGAGGTATATGAGAGAGATGGTATGAAGGTCAAATCAATTTATTCAAAAGTTCCAAATCATCACAGAAACAAACCTATAATGCTTCAAACATGCACAAGCTTGTTGTCACAGAGGAAAAATATATTTATAACGTAATCAACCAATTACTTGCTGCTGAAGGAAAAGGGCCATTAAAGAATTCTAGCACCAACCCCTGAGGAATGACTGTCCTTCAGGAATCTTAAACTCAATACATCCAGCACAAAGCATTTCTCCCTATCTTTCCTCCCCAAAATGACCTGTTTCTTCTGAGGTAACACCATCAAGGGCACCTTCAAATCCTCCCTGTCTCTCACCCCAATTACCAAGTCTTATACGTTCTAGCTCATCTCTGGTTTCTATCCCTGTCTCTCCATTCAGGTGGCCTCCACTCTGATCCAAGTCCTCCACATCTCCCACCATTGCAACAGCCTAAGGGATGTCCCTGTCTCCAGTCTCTCCCATTTCTGAGCCATCTTTTACAAAGCTACCAAAAGAATCTTATTAAAGGACAGATCTAACCATGTCACCCTTCTGCTTAGCAAGATTTGGGGGCTTCCCACGGCCTCTAGGAAAAACCACCAACTCTCCTGTTTAGCATTTAAAGTTCATCCCAGTCTGGCTCGAGCCAGCCTCCCTTTCCAGACACTACTCCCCTTCCCTCCCTCTTTCTGTTGGAACTCCCCTATTTGTTGATCTCTGAATTTGCCTTAAACACATACTCCCTCCCACCATATCTAGAATTCAGTCCCCTCTTTGTTAGGCCCTCTCCCTAGTTAACTGCTCTCTCCCTCTGTAGATGACCATGTACAAAATCCTTATCATCATCACAGATCCATTAAATTTACAGAACATTCTTAATAGATTTTGGCATACCAAATACTCATAACCTCCAAACCACATGGAAAGAAGAGCACTCAAAATATAGAGCCCCATGGAAAGAAACCAAAATCATGAGAGAACAGGATGAACTGCTAACTATTCCTGTCATCCCATCTGCTCCTGGGGTCGTCCCAAGGCTACTGTCGGAGCCTCCAAATGACGAGCTTCAATGACAACACTTCTCTTCAGTTGTGAAAAGATGATCACAGCTCGCATGTCTGTCTTGCTCTAAAGTCTGCAAAGTGCTTTACTAGTATTATCTCATCACATCATTTGACCCTCACAACAACCCTGCCATGTAGGTGCTAACATCATCCCCATCTTACAGATGAAGACACTGAGCCAAACAGAGCTTAACTGACATGCCTTGGGTCACCCAACTGGTAAGTGTCTGTTGCTGCATTTGAACTCAGGTCTTCCAGATGTTAGGCCCAGCGCCCTAGCCACCGTGCCACCTAGCTTCCTCTTTAAAAAACAAAAGGGCAATCTTTTGATCCACCGAGGCAAAAACATTAAACCTAAGAGAACAATATGATTGTGGCTTGCCCTGGGATCATTTTCTACTTAAACTCTGGCAACTCTAAGATGAGAACAAGAAAAATCATCATGATGTCTATACTTGCCCATTTCAGTGACCTCACTTCCCAGCAGAATGTAAGCCCTCTGAGGGCAAGGAATGCTTCTCTTTTGTCTTGGTGTCCCTTTGCTGAGCACGCAGCTCAACACCTGGAACATGAGACATTTAATAAATGCTTCCTATTGTCTATTAAACTAAACTGAAAATGTCACTTTAGGAAAAATAAAAGTGGGGGGAGGGCACCTTCCTCCTGGCTGACTGCAACCTCCATCTTGGCACGAAGGTGTATGACTTAAATTACTGTGCCCTATATAGGCAGCATGGTAGATCAGAAAGAATGTAGACTCTGGAGACCAGAGTTCAAATCCATGGGAGGACTCATGCTTAACACAACAATTACATTACTTTGGACGAGTCACTGCACTTTGCCTGGTACTAGCTTACCCTTCTCTGTCTACCTCAAAGGCGGTTAGGATTAAAGGGCTCTGTGAACCTGAAAGCAACATTTAAAGTTATTGTTACAGCCAAATTCAAGGAATGGGCACATTGCAGGGAAATAAATGGTATATTCAAGAGACAACTCCAAAGCACTGAAGAGATAACCGTTATACTTTTCTTTTGAAGGACCCAAGAAATGAGTTATAGAAATAAATCTACAAAGTCCCACCATGCCCATGTTCTACAGTCAATATGAACACAAACAGCCTGACCTAGGAAATCTCACTTCTGCCCTCCCGAGTCACTTCATTCAGCCTGGCTCCCCTTCTCATATGCTGATCTGGTTGACATCTTACTTGAGCTGCCCTTCATTTGCTCCCTTAGACCAGAGTAGCCTATGATAACTGGAGGCAGTGCTTCCCAGTGGTAAGAGGAATGGCTCCGGGCTTGGAGGATTCCAACTGTGACACTTATTGCCTGGATTACTTTGGGCTTCCTCACACACAAAATGGGGATGATGTTGCTTACATGACCAGAACTGCTTCGGGCAAAGTACTTTTGTAAACCCTGAAATGCTACCGATATCTCATTGTCTCAGTGACAACAGGCTTCTGTGGTCCCCTGACATCACTCCCATCCAGTAAGATGTGGGAAGGCTTTGATTTGAAGCGAAATAAAACTTCTTTGAAGATACTTACACTTGGCATGTTTTCCCAACCTGAACTAGAAACCTGAGCTCAGAAAAATATGTTGCCTTAGAGCCTGCTATTGTCACAGCATGAACCAAACCAGCAATTCCCTCATCGCCCATGCTCATCAGATCACTGCAAAGCTGCAATCAGTGCTGGGGGTGTGGATGGGGTGGGGGGAAGCAGAGACAAGGGATGTTAAGGAGGAAATTCAGCAGACATAGAGAAGGGAGAGGATGGAAAATATTACTTCCTACTTCTCTGGGCCAGAGTTTCTTTCTATGTAAAAGAAAGGGGAAGGGAAGGGAAGGGATTAGCTGGAAAAGCAGGGAATGTGGAAAAAACACCAGACCTGGAGTCAGATCTGCAATGAAATCCTGGCTCTGTCACTTTCTAGCTGCGTGACCTCAGTCATGTCATCTGACTTCCACTAGGTCTCAGTTTCCTCAACTGTATAATGAGGCATTTAATAATATGTACACTATGAACCACACAGGGCTATTTATGAGGAAATGCTTTACAAATACCCTGCAAGAGCAGAGGTTTTAAATTTGAGGTTCATGAATTATTTTTAATATTATGCTAACTGCATTTCAATAAAATTGGTCTCCTTTGCAATCTTATGTACTTTGTTGGATGCATTTTAAATCATAATTCTGATTAAGGGTCAAAGATTTCCCTAGACTGCCAAAGGGGACCAGGCCCCAAAAAAGGCTTAAGATCCCCTAACCTACAGAAACAGGAGCTGTTATTATTACAACTTCCAATTAAAAGCTAGGCTGCTTCAAACTCGGAAGCCCAGTGTTGCAAAGGGGGCAGCAATACTGCAGGCTGATCACAGTGCCTCCCTCCGCCTCCTCAATCCTTCATTCTTGGTTTAGGTCATGGCACTGCCAAACAAATCATCTACATAATGCTGGTGAGGGGCAATACAGTGGCAGGGACGCTACCTGGGGCCCAGAACTTCATTTACTCAGTGAGAACACAGTCTCCTAGGCACCTCTACAGAAGTACGGGAATAATTCACAATTTCCTGTAGTTTCCGTTACTATGACATCATCCTTTTCGGAGAGAAGCAGACCTTCGAGAAGCCCATGGATGTCCCGGAACTGAAAAGTCGGGCTAACAGGCAAAAGGCTGTCTGGGTTTTGCTTTGTTTTCTGCTAGGATTCCCCCAGCTCTCCCCCACTCCCCTTGGGGATACCAGGGTCCCCTACGAAGGAACAAGAGAGAAGAGCCTTTAATCAATGCCTGCGTGTATACAAAGACCACAGGCTGGACAAACGGTTTTGGCTCTCTATTGAGGCTATCACATTCAAAAATCCTCCAGCAACACAGGGAAACAACCCTTCTATACACAATTTCTGCAACTCCTTGCCTTCTTCAATCATCCCTGAAGCTTAATTATAAGGGAAGCCTTTTTAAGCTCACTGAAAAGACACTTCTTGTGCAAGCAGCAGACAATTCACAAACCAACAGCAACTTTATTGTCTGACTGTTCAGATACTATCAGAAATCCAAAAATGATTCCTTGGTCCTCTCCAAGAACACCCTGAAAGCCATTCTCTGCGAGGGAGTAAGAGGGTTTGCCTAATACCTCATAGCAGGATGTTATGGGAGCATGTCTGCAATCTGCCAGACCACTAAATGTATATTCTAAAGTCAGATCAGGCCCAATGGGAGTAAGTTGGTGTACTGGAAAGAGGGAGATAGTGAGAGAATGAGAGTAACTGGTTCTAACCTTACTGCAACTTACTGTCTGTATGACGTTTGCCAAGTCACTGAACACCTCTGACCCTCGGTTTCCTCATTTGTAAAGTCCCTCCTAGTTCTAGATCTATGATCTTATGAGGGATTTGGAGCAGATCGGGGTTAGAAAAAGAATCAGAGGTAGGTGGCACAGTGGATAAACACTGAACCTGAAGACAAAGAAGAACTAAATTCAAATCTAGCCTCACAGACACTAACTAGCTCTGGGACCCTAAGCAAGTTACTTAACTGCTGTCAGCCTCAGGTTCCCCATCAGTAAAATGAGGACAGGAGGATTTGATAAGGATCAAATAAGATATTTGTAAAGCACTTTGCAAACTTCTAAGCGCTATATGAACACCAGCTAATACTAGTTTTTAGAGGTTAAGAGCCCCTGGAGTAGATGCTCCAGTCACCTCTAAATCCCAGCAACTAGTCATTCATGATTCTCGCCCAGGTTCTGCCACTAACTGAGCTTGGGGGCCACAAGGTACCAGTTCCTCTCAGTGCCTCGGGGTTTTCTCCTTTTTAAAGGAAAGAAACAGGTTAGACCACCTTAAGTTCCTCGAAAAGGTCCTTCCCAAGCCGTAAGTTTTGTGGAAGCCCTACACCTTCATACATATTAAATGCCTGAATCTGAAAGCGAAACATTAACATCTGAATCATCAATATCTAACAGCCTAGGGAGGGGAAGGGGGGGAGTTAAAAAGTACTTAGCCCAAGGCCCCAAACAATAAGTATCACTGGGCCCAGAAAGGAAGCATCCAATTAAGGACCTTCTCCCACCTCAACTTCAAATTAAAGTGATAACATTCTCTTTCTAATTTTTTCAAAGTTGAAATCTAAGTTTTAGTTTGTTGTGGATTTTAAAAAAGGCTTTCAATGTTTTGCTTCTTGGAATATTCATCTCTATCTTTTCGGAAGACATGCAGTCACTGGAATTTTTCTCAAGACCAAGAAGAAAACTGTCCTGTCATCACCAAAGATGCCAATTTAGTCCCCAGGATGAATGAACCTTGAATGCTGTGATCTAATTGCACTTTACCAAGAGGGAATCTGAAGCAGAAAAGGGGCAGAAGTTTCCTGTCAATATCAGCTGTAATGTCAAAAACCCACAAAAACCCCACAAAACTTAACAAAACAAACCATCAACTGGGGGAGAAACCAAAATGACACAGCTCAGGCTTCTAGGTAAGGAGAACTCAGGTACAGTATCTGAACCGCAAGCCAGTCAAGCTATTCTCCAAACCCGTCCCACTGAGAGAAAGATAAATAGGTCAGACAGAATTCTGCTTTCCTCATCTTCAAGGTAACTCATATCACTTCCTTATCCCCTTCTCAGAAGGAGGAAGCCCATGGCAGGAAGGCCCGCAGGTAGTTGTTCCCCCAAATCCCCACCGGCTTAGTCCAAAAGACATCTTGCCCTTTCACACTTTGAGGGGTAAGGACTGAAATCTGGGGCCATGGCCCAGAAAACAGATCAGCTATCTCTGCAGCCACATGAAGTAACCACAGTAAACCTGGCAGGGATCTACAGGCTGGCCAGGGCAGGCCTTCACCCACAGAGGTTCATTAGCTGGGGATCTAAGTTAAAACAAATAGCCCCAAACCCAGGAGAGCCTGGGGAAGGCCCAGAACCCCAGTGCAGACCTTTCTGGGGAGGAGTCCTCCAAAACATAACTCGAAAGTTTTAAAGAAACTTGAATTATATATATAAATTAAACTTTTGCCCAGCCCTCATCTTAACCCCTCCCAGTAGCTAAAAGAGTAAGCCCCCTTCAAAAAAAAAAAAAACAGCACGGAGCCCCGGGGCAACCCCTTCCCCCAGACATCTATCAATGCCCACCGAGCAGTCCCAAGACACTCGGGGCCTGGTCAGCTCTCGCTTCATCAGGCCACTCTCTCCATGGGCTCCTTCCTCGACCCTGCACCAGGGGCCCCAGGAAACAGCACTGGGCAAGGGTGGGGGGCAGAGATGCTCACAGGGTCCACCTCAATCCCCCTCCTTCTGAAGGGGAATGGGGGGGCGGGAAAGGAGGCTAGCAATCTCTGCCACCTTGGGGCAAACAATGGGAACGTAGCCTTGACCTCAGAGTCCCCCTTTGCCTATATGAGGGACTGGGGATCCCCGAGAGGCACCCGAACAATGCTGCTCTTCTGGGGTTCATTTCTCATTCGTGGGGAGATCTCGGTAAAGAGAGGAGCTTCAAAAAATACAGCCAGGACCAGGATCCCCCATTCTCCTGGGAAAAGGGGTACGCGTTGCCGACCTGGGGGAGCGAACAATACAGCCTGGACTAGGGTCCCCCACTCTCTGGGGGAAAGGGGGTGCACATTCCCGACCTGGGGGGCGAACAATGCAGCCCGGGCCAGGGACCCCCACTCTCTGGGGGAAAGGGGGTGCACATTCCCGACCTGGGGGGCGAACAATGCAGCCCGGGCCAGGGTCCCCCACTCTCCGGGGGAGAGGGGAGCGCATTCCAGACAAGGGGGGCGAACAACGCAGGCTCGCCGGGGTGCACCGTCCTCGGGGGCTCCTGGGGGAGGGGGAGGCAGAGTCGCTCCCGCCGCAGCCCCTGCCGGCCCATCCGTCCCGAGGCGGGGGAGGGGGCAGGGCCGGCCCCCCCGCTTCCCTCACTCACCCGACAGCTCGTCCGGCTCCAGCCCCGTCTCCGTGTCCAGCCCGCAGATGACAAAGTAGTCGGCGAAGCGGCTGGGCAGCGAGCCCCCGCCGCCCCCTCCGCCGCCGCTCATGGCGCTGGGCCGGGGGCTGCCCTCGCCGCCGCCCCCGCGGCCCCCCACCCAGCTCAGGCCGCCCCGGGCCCGGCGCGCGCCGCTGCCTGTGCCGCCGCTACCGCTGCCGCCGCCGCCTCCGCCGCTACCGCGGCCCCGGCTCCGGCAGCTGCCCCGGCCCCAGCCCCGGCCCCCGCGGCCGCCGCGGCCAGGACCGCGCGGGGGGAGAGCGCGCCGCCCCGCGCGGCATCCTGGGCTCCGGCCGCCAGTCCCCGCGCTCCCGCCCCGCCCGCCCGGCCCGGCCCGGCCCGCGCCGCCCGCCGCCCGTCAGCCCGCCCGCCGCCCTCCGGCTGTCGGCCAGGCGTCTGAGCGAGCGCGAGGCGAGGGGAGCGGGCGAGAGGCGAGCGAGGTCCCCGCCCCGCCCCCCCGCGCGCTCTGCGCCTGCGCCGGCACCACCCGGCGGGCGGGGGAGGGAGCCGGGGATGACGTGATGTTGTTCTCCTGCTCCTTCCTCCTTTCCCGCCCCGAGCGGCCGGCGCTCCTCCTCCTCCTTCCCCCTCCTCCTTCCCTCTCCTCCCCCCTCCTCGTCCTCCTTTTCCCCCCTCCTCTTTCTCCTCTCCCCCCTTCTCTCCCTCCCCCTTCTCTCCCTCCCTCCCTTTCTCCTCCTCCCTCCCCGTCCCCACCCCCACCCCTGGCAGTTGGGACAGCCTCCAGCCATCCTTAGGACCGGGGAGGAGCCCCATTTTCTTTTCCAGGCGCCGCTGGCTAACCAGGGTGTGACTGGGGTGGACCAGGCGTGCCTCCGGGGCCGTAGCCAGAAGGGGTCCGAGTGGGGTCCGAGCCCGAGGGTCCCTCCCAGAGCCCCCCCGGTGTGCTCGAGGTCCTGGAGCGGCCCCTGGAGGCCGCCTCGGACGTGCACTGGCCAATAGAGAGTCCTGTCTTGGGTCCGGGTGTGCCTGGCCCGGGGCGGTGCGGGGCCCGGGGCGGTGCGGGGCCCAGACGGGGCGGTGCGGTGCGGGGCCCAGACGGGGCGGTGCGGGGCCCAGACGGGGCGGTGCGGTGCGGGGCCCAGACGGGGCGGGGCGGTGCGGAGCCCAGACGGGGCGGGGCGGGGCGGAGCCCAGACGGGGCGGTGCGGTGCGGGGCCCAGACGGGGCGGGGCGGTGCGGAGCCCAGACCGGGCGGTGCGGGGCCCGGGGCGGGGCGGGGCCCAGACGGGGCGGGGCGGTGCGGAGCCCAGACGGGGCGGTGCGGGGCCCAGACGGGGCGGTGCGGGGCCCAGACGGGGCGGTGCGGTGCGGAGCCCAGACGGGGCGGTGCGGGGCCCAGACGGGCCGGGCGGTCAGCCGGACTGCTCCCTCACCTGTGCGATGAAGACAGTCGGGGCTCCTGTCGCGTGGTTCTTGGATCGAATCAGATCATTAAAGGATGGGGCCCTGCTCTTTTCCTGCCCCGCCGAGCTCAGGCATCTGGGGAGCCGCTCCCCCCGGCACTGACCCCCTCTCCAGGGTGGCGCCTCCGTGGGGGGCAGCCTTCCCCCCTCCCCAGGGGGTGCCCACGGCTTGGTGCGCTGTTCCCCCGTGGGACGCGACTCTCAGCTTTCCTGCGGCTGGCACTTGGGTCGTCCCCCTGGGAAGTTCTGAACCGGGAGCCCCAGGGACCCGGCCTTAGCAGCTCCGAGTCACTGCTTTGACAACCACTGTGTGCGTGTCGGAAAGGCCCCCGGGGGCCCGCTGGCCTCACTTCGGGGGCCTCCCTGCCCTTACCCACTTCCCAAACAGGAGTTAGACCGAGGCTCTTATACCTGAAGTTTGTTGGATAGAAAGGGAAGGGGGCAGCGCTGGAAAGAGTGGGGGGAGTTGTGTATTTAGTTCAATATATGTGGTTTCCTTTACAATCTTAAACTTTAATCTATGCATTTAAAAAATAATTCTAACAAGAGGTCCACAGGCTTCACCAGACTGCTCAAGGGGTCCATGGCACAAATATAAATAAATATTTTTTCAATAGTTAAGAGCCCCTGCAGTAGAGGAAATGCTAGAAATAGGGGTTGGTGGACAATTTCCTGGGCCGGGTTAAGATAGCATTAAAAAGAGGAACCGTAAATGCATTAGACTATGAACACCCTGGGAAGAGGGATGGTTTTTTGCCTTCCTATCTAAGCACAGCACTTGGCACACCATAGGTTCTTAGTAAAGGCTTGTTGACTAATTCCCCAGCTCTCTAATGTGTTCTAAGGAAAGATTTCCCCTCACTAGCCCCCTAACCTTTCCTGAGGCCAACAGATTTTCTCAGGCCCCTAAGCAGAGTAGGGTTAAATAAACAGTTCTTGTCAGGAAGAAACTTGGCTTCTTCCATATGTCACTTTTAGAAACACTTTTTAGAATGTCAGAACTGCAAGGACCCTTAGAGATGTCCCATGAAGTCCCATCAGATTATGGGTGAAGAAGTTTAGGTGCTGGGCAGAGGCGGGATTTTCTATTGTCACGTAGCTAGTTAGTGCAGAGCTAAAACCCTGGTTTTAAAACTCCCAGGGTGAACCAGATTATTCAACAGGTTCCCTGGAAACACATCTGGGGTCCCCAAGGTTAGCAGAAACTCTGCTAAGGAACCTCTCCCTGCCATGGGAGATAGATACCTTTTATGATCCATGTTCTTAGAAGTGGGGGCATGAAAGCAGGAGTAATCTCTCCTCTGATCTTGTCTGCTGCAGGGCAGGGCGGGAATGGGGAGCAACACAGATCCTCTGCACCTCTCATGAGAGCAAGAATATATGATTTGTGACTCACGACATCTGATCAGGTATCAGGGAAGACTCTTCAGCTCTAGCCAGGCAAGAGGATCCTGTGCAGAGCGGATGGTGGAAGAAAGATTGTGGTACTGTAACAATGAGAAAGGTTTGAGAGATACAGTTTCCAGGTAACTTGACCCTTTTATTGAAAGGCCAGTATGTTATTAATAAAAGGACAGTCATTTGGCTGTCTCTCTCAGACCAAAGACCCCTCATGGGCTCACAACCCTTTGAAGAATAGGTATTCCTAGGGGGGCAATTTTGGGGCACATGAGTTACTCAAATCTTGGTCAAAGAGGCATCAATTTCCATATCCCCTGATTTGATAATAGGGAGAATCAACATCTTCCCAGACCTGTCTAAGCAAACACAGTTAGCAGGAATACACCCATTAGCCCAGACTTTCTTTTACTGTCAGATTAGATCTTGACCTGGGTAAAACTTTAAGAGAGGTTTCCCACATTAGTGGGTTTCTGGATGAGGAAGTAGAAAAGGGGGAAACTGGCCCTAATACAATAATTAGTTATCAGACATAAGAGATATATATTCATTTCTCACAATACTTAGGGTTTTTCCGTTACCTCTTACGATTGGTAAGTTGGACCAAAAACAGATTTAGAGGGCAACATTGATTTCCATTTTTCTGAATAGAAAGTATTCTTTCTTTAGAACGTGTCCTGCATCAATCAATCAGCAGATATGGAGGCATGCTAGCCAGACTAGGTGCTGGTAATACAAAGACAAAATCAGTCCCTGACCTCAGGGAACTTACATTCCAACAGGGGAGACATACATATAGGTATGTGTATATGATGTGTGTGTCTTTGTGTATGTGTATATATGTGTGTATGTCTATGCACACATATGTATATATACATATATGCAAATATACACATATATCTAAACATATACCTATATGCACCTCTATATTTGCATTAGTACATATAAATATAAAATATAAATAAGCATATTTTATTATTAACTTGTGTCCAACTCTTCATGACCCCATGTGGGGTTTTCTTAGCAAAGAAGCTGGAGTGGTTTGCCATTTCCATCTCCAGCTCATTTTAAAGATGAGGAAACTGAGGCAAACAGGGTGATGTGACTTACCCAGAGTCACACAGCTAGGAAGTATCTGGGGCCAGATTTGAACTCAGATCTTCCTGACTCTAAGCCTGGTGCTCTATTTCACCACCTAGCTGCCCCCCTCCAAAAGGCTACATATAACTTTAACTCCTCCCAACTGTTAGTGCCTTCTCTTCAAGGTTACTTTGTATATCTGCTTTGTATATTTTATATATACGGTGTTCCAAAAGTCTTAGTTAAGTTTTAAATTATTATCTAATATTAATATTAAAATTAAATTGTGTTTACTAGTAATGGCAATAATTAGTTTAATGTTAATAATTTTATTTAATAACTTTAAAGACTTAATTATTATCTAATAAGTTATTTAATATTAATAATGATGATATTTAATATTTCTGTTACCAATTCAGTTATTTAATTTATCTAATAATTAAATTATTGTTTAATAATTTAATATTGAAGTAAGACTTTTGAAATACCCTGTATATATAACATACAATGCAGATCCAAAATAATTTTGAAAAGGAGAGCACAAACACTTGGGAGGAGGGAAGGGAGAACCCCCACCTCCCTCCTCCTAGCTCCTGCAGAAGGTGGACACTTGAGCTGAATCTTGAAAGAAACCAAGGATACTGAGAGGCAGAGTTGAACTGAGAGCTCATTCCAGACGTGGGAGACAATCTGTGTAAAGTGATGAAGACAGGAAATAGTATTATAGGGACATCAGATAGGATTACATGGTTGTACCATAGAGGATATGAAGGCAAATGATGTGTAATGTGGCTGAAAACATAAAATGAGTCCAGAACTTTAAATGCCAGAGAAGTTTGGTCCTAGAGCTCGTGATACTGAGTAAAGGGAGGACATGGTCAGATCTAGACTTTATGAAAATTGTTTTGACAGCTGTGGGAAGGATGGATTGGAGAAGAGACTTGAGGCAGGGAGACCAATTGGAAGAGCATTGAAATAATATCTAGGTGAGAGGAGATGAGAAGTTGAAGTAGGATGGTAGCTGTGGGAGGATGGGAGGGGGAGATGTTATCAAGGTAGAAATAACATGATCCAACCCCCCACCCCCTTCTCCACTCCCACAGATATCCTCCAACCCCAGGATCCTCCAACCCCAGGCTCTCTTCACCCTACACTAAGTCTATTTCAATAGGCTCTCTGTCTCTTTCCTCTCCAGTCTATTTTGCAATGGCAGCCTTATGTTAGCCCCTCTGAAATAATTTTCCTAAAACACCTCTTTGCACCTGCCACATATATGTGTCAATTAATTAAGTGCTTACTTATATACAAAGCCCTGTGATAAGCACTAGAAATGCAAATAGAAAAGTGATACAGATTCTGCCCTCAAGAAATTTAGATTCTAATCTGTAAGACCACACATATGGAAGATTTCAGCTGTAAATCAGATGGGAAGGTCCCATGGTCCTTAGGTGTAGTAGCAAAGAGTATGGTAACACATCATCTTCTTTCATAGCATTTCCACTGGTAAAATGGGGTGTATAGGGTGTTCAGGAAGGACTTGGTGTCCACCTTCACCCAACTCTCATAGCTCCAAGGACCAGCCACTCCCCAGTAAACCATATCAGCAAACAGGCTATACTAGGTTGAAGGTAACCAGTAGTTAAAGGGGGTGTCTAGCCCAACCATGTGAAGACTTCCCCCAGTAGAATGGGCAGAAAAGAACAATTTCTTCCAATGGCCATGAAAGTGGCTAAAGCAGGCACTGTAGAGCTTGGTCAGACATGGAAGACACCAGGGTCATCCACCACATCCTGAGCCATCACCAATACTCCTGACTTTCATCCTGACACTGGAAAAGAAAGCTGACAACTTCGTGCAACTCTGCCTCACTTGTATCCAATTTACACACAAGTCAAGACATCACCTCACAATGTCATTGGTTCTCTTTGAAACGAAAGATAAACAACAACTGAAAAAATCATATCAGTTTCTGGTGTTGAACCATCTGACAGTGCTTTTGTGGAAAGGACTTTAGGGTCTTCAGTAACTGTGGCTATAGCACCCACAGAGGCAGTGGGAATATGCCAGGCTGCTTCTCACAGGGGCTGCTGCCCAGGATGATGGCAGAGGGTACTGGACTGGGAGCGCTGCTATTCTCAAGGCTCTTGGGTTCAGAGTCCTGGGCTGTCTCCCTCAGGGTCTATGGGGAGTTGGTAGTCACGGTGGTGGTAATGGTAGTTTGACATGCCTATGCATAGGAATATATATAGATAAACTTATTTTTAAATCTTCCGTGATTCTTTATTACCTATACACTCCTGGCATCTAAGGGCCCCCCGCCCCCGACAATCCGACTCCAAACCTACCTTTCTGGCCTTATTTCACATCGCTTCCCTGCATGAATCCTCTATTTTTAACCAGAAAGATTACTTATTGTTCCCCAGCATTTGATCTGGGACTAAGAGTAGGCTACATAGACAATTGCCTATGGAGAGAAACCTGAGGGCAGAGA
This sequence comes from Notamacropus eugenii, assembly GCF_028372415.1. Taxonomy (NCBI): domain Eukaryota; kingdom Metazoa; phylum Chordata; class Mammalia; order Diprotodontia; family Macropodidae; genus Notamacropus; species Notamacropus eugenii. The sequence goes on along the minus strand of NC_092877.1, from coordinate 36,102,444 downwards.
AGAGATACTTGGATATTAGTTCTTGTAAATGTGCATCCTTTTAAGGAAACACTATGACCTATGACTGAAAGGCACATTGGATACAGTGATGGGCCTGGATCAGGAAGACCTAAATTCAAATATACTCTCAGACACTTACCACCTATGTGGCCAACCTCTGCCTTCCTCAATTTCCTTGTCTGTAAAATAGGGATAATAATAGCACCTATGTCCCGTGTATAATGAGATGATGGTCATAAAGCACTTTGTAAACCTTAAAGTGCTATAGAAATGCTAACTATTATTATTGCTGAAAGAACCAAAGGAAGAACATCAGGAGGTCCTCTGTAGGGGAACTAGAAAGACACTTACACATGGCCAAGCACAATTCCAGAGGACTAACGATGAAGCATGCCACACATTCCATCACAGAGTGGTATCAGACTCAAGGGCACAGAATGAGGCATATATTTTTGGACATGGCCAATATGGCAACTTGTTTTGCTTGGCTCTGCATATTTGCTATTTGTTTTTCTCTTCCTCCTACCCCATCCCCCAGTGATAGGGGAAGGTGGGAGGGAGAAAAAATAAATGCTTGTTAATTGAAAAAACGTAAATTTATGAAAGACTAACAAAACCACTCTGGATGAGAAATTATATCAGGACTACAGTCTTCATCAGTAGAGGGAGGCAGTACTCACACTAATTAGAAATATATGGTTTTTAATGCCAGAAAATTCCACTCTCCATGTTCTTCAGTGGTTTATTTTATGGTAACTCAAGTCCCAAACAGGCTAGGCTCAAAAGTTGTGGGGAGGAGAGAACGGTATCACACACTATGTCTTTGTATGTAGGATAGGAGCCAAAGAAAAGGAAAGAGGATTTAGGCAAACCATGGCTGAGTAGGGGAGACACCCCCTGAATTTCAGTAACTTCCATCTATAAAGTAGAAAAAATAACACTTGTACTACCAACCTTACAGAATTGTTCTAAAGACCATGATTTGGAAACTATCAAATGTGAGTCATTCCATTTGCTTTGAGTTATGCCTCACCTAGCATGAAGTTAACCCTGAATTTTTGAAGCCAAGATAATGAAGTACAAGCATTAATGGATCCTACCAGGCTAAAAAGGCTTTGAGGAATGGTTTGACAATTAACTTAAACTGGTCTTCAGATGACCAAGTGCTAAAAGTCATCAGATGATGAATATTTTTGGTTAAAGAAATTCATAAAACTGACTACAAAAAGTGTGGAGGGACTGTAATCTATCTGCGAATGGAATACCCACCCAGAGCAGATCACAGTTGCTTGGAATATTTAAGTATTTTAAGTAAGCATATCATCATACGATATGCCTATGTGAAACCTTACTCTGTACAATATGTCTCATGTCTGCCTGCTTCAGTGCCCTTGTCCTCTTGCATCATGTCCTCTACTTGGGCCTCCCTAGCCTCTCCTCTACATCTCTCTACTTCCTCTCCCTCTCTCAAGGCCCAATTCTTGCGTCAAGCCTTCCTAAACCACAGACCCTCAGATAACAAAGTCCCCTTTATATCATCTAAAACAGTGGAGTCCAACTCAAATAGAAACAGACCCCTGAATCCACATATTGGCTTAGAAAGCTACAGATTAATAGTATCCATGTATGTTGTATCTTTATTTTCTTAAACATTTCATATACTTTAATCTAGTTTGCCTGCACTTGGGAGTTTTCTGGGCTGCTTGGAGTTTGACTCCTCTGATAAAGCACCTTTTATTTTAGAAAGGAAAAAACTGAGGTCCCAAAAGGGCAAAGTTCACACAGGCAGTTTGGGGAATGGGGGAGAACAGGACTGGATCCCAGATCTTTTGTCTCCTGTTCCACAATCACAGATCCCTGAAACCTTCCATGAGGAGTTTAGGTACCCAGCAGCTTTAACTTCAGCCTATGACCCACTTCTGGACTCTCTGACCTCTAATGATTCCACTACCTTCAAATCTCTCCCAACCTTACATCTGAGTACAAATCCCTACTTCTAGAAACAGTTTGACGGTCCCCGGTCCTCTGATCCAGAGCTCTCTTCTCAGGCTGTCCTGAGTGGGGCATGTCTCTTTACTTAAATATTTTCTTACCAAGTACCTCCCAGTTTACTGGCCCAACCAATCCACTTGACCTCAGAATTCAGACATGAGTAGAAATGAAACTGTGAAGAAGAGATGAGCATAGCTAAAGAAAAAAGAAAAGGAGCAAGAGGAAAGGAAAGAGAATTCGGGGAATCCATACATGGTTATGGGAGAAACCCCCTGAATTTTAGTTATTTCCATCATTAAAATGAGAAGAATAATAGCAATCTTATGGAGTTGTTCTGAAGACCAAGCTTTAGAAACTGTGAGTCATCCCATTTACTTTGAGTCATACTTCTCACTCATATCTCAGCAGGAGGGTAACCCTGAATTCTTGAAACCAAGTCAATGATGTGCAAGTATTAATGGATCTGACCAACTTAAAAAGACTTTGAGTAGGGGTTTGACAATTAATTTACATAGGCTGGTCCTCAGATGGCAGAGTGTTAAAAGCCTTGGTCAACAGGTGATGCATATTTTCAGTTAAGGAAATTTATACCAAAATATGGAGAAACTTTGATCTGCCTTGTGAGGAGAGTAGCCACACAGAGAAGATCACAATTCCTCGGAATGTTTAAGTATAGATTATCATCATTCCAAGCCCACTACACTGGTGAAGTAGATAGCCCATTCTTCAGGGAATCACTCACCAGTCTCTATCCTTAAAATGTTGTTGAAATGTAATAATGATAATACTTAGGGGTTAGCTATTTAAAGTCCTGCAAAGACATGTCTAATTCATGGTAACCCAATGAGGTGGTTTCCTTTAATTCCATCAAAGAGAGTGGGGTCACGCATCATAATTATAGTTAGTTTAATACCTTATCATTACATCCTGGGACTTCTGGGATGGAAGACTGGTCAAATATTTGTAAAGTGCTTAGCACAGTACCCAACACGTAGTCATCGCTTAATAAATGTCTGTTCCCTCGCATTCCCCTTCCGCTATGTAAAGCACAATATTCTTCTCACTCTGTTGCATTGCTGCAAGTCATGGAACACTATAATCTCTGAAGAACTGAAGTTAAGGGTGAGCTATGGGATAATGGCGAGGCTCACAGTGGGCATGAGTAGATTGAAACACATTATAAAAAAATATAAAGGAGAAGGGGAGTATAGGTTGTCATGAGCTACAGCCCCATCTGGACTAAACTAGTTTTTCTATAAAAAGCAGCAAAGATATCCCCAAGACTTGTTTGGTCCAGGAAATTAGTGGTCTAACCCACTGATGTGTCTTCTTAAGCACGTGGAGAAGGTCAACCCTTGAGAAGTTAGTGTATCCCACTTTTGGTAGATGCCTCGCTGCTGAGAAAGCCACCACCTCCATTTGATCCAACACTCCCTACTGAGCTAAAATATTTCCATATAGAGATAAGGGGTCTGCATCTACCTGAACAAGGACTGTATCCTTGCTGAATATCCTTTCCATGCTTTAGCTGGGTAAATTTCTCATTGCTAACTATTCAGTGGTCTTCATGGTCTCATTTCATTCCAGTCCCAAACCTGAACCACTTGACTGGCCAGAGTCATGTCTGCCTGAACCACAACCACATATGTGAGCAAAAAAAAAAGGCAAGAGGCAAAGACAAATATCAGATAATCATCATGTTCCATTTGTATCTTCGATGATGTCAAGAGAAGTTGAAAATAGCCCACAGCAGGTTTAATGAATCCTCTGTGGCAAACTTCTGAGAAGGTATGGCCAGGAGTCACATGGGATGGGCAGAAATGGATGGGTTAAGGAAGAAAGGAAAGCAGTAATTAAGAAGTACTCATTATGTGTCAGTTAATTGCTGAGGTTACAAATACAAAACACAAGCAAAAAGAAAGAAAACCAGGCCTTCAGGGAGCAAACTTGTATTCTAATGGGGAAAGACAACACACAAAAGCAGAGGGAGAGGGAAGGGGGAATAGTTTGGAAGTCTGGAAGCTAGCAGAGGGCTGGTAGGGGAACAAAGGCCGTCCTGGGCCCTTCCACAAAGTGGGGGCTCCAGGGAGAACTCACCAGTAGGTGAAGGAGGCAGGTCTCACAAAGGTCTGTTCCAGCTTGAAAATGTTATAGCATGGTTGGCTGTTCCAGGTGAGGAGTTCCCTGGTACTCAGGGAAATTCCAGAATGAGGCAGCCTAGTTTGGAAATCTGGGCTTTAAGTTAAAACCCAACCTGGAGGTAGTCTATAAATTCCGGGAGGGCATAGATGGTTTTACTTTCATCTTTGATGAACACAAACTAGACCATCTTTTGCCTTTAGTTGCAGAATGGGCATTGCCTTAGACAAACTAAGACCTGAGAAAGACCTTAGTTTGAAAGGCCAAGGTCTCTCACTGCATCCTGGGCCATCACCAGTTATCCTGACCTATGTCTTGCCCCTGGACTCTGATGACTCTGGAGGAGAGGATGAGGCTGATGACCTTGCACAGCCCTGCCTCACTTAAATCCAATTCACCCTCAACTCATGACATCACCCTCCTGATATCATCAGTCCTCTTTGAGAAAGAAGGCCAAACAACAAGAAACTTTGGTCTTTGTAACTTCAGTGCCTAGTACAATGCCTAGCACAGTTCCTACCACACAGTAGGTGCCTAATAAATACTTGCTGAATAGCATTTGTCAGACACTTCCATAAGTATTAAAAAAAAAAAAAAGACCTTAAAGGTAATTATAACAATTCGCATTAATGTAGCTCTTCACACCTACCTGTGGGAGAAGCTAGCTGTTATGTCAAGTTCTCTTTACATATAATTGGTTACACTGGACAAAGTGTGGGGGGGGGGGAGTTGACTTGACCTGTGGTATATCTAAATATGTGTGATCATGAACCACATTATGCTAAGACTGTATTGTCTATTATCAGCATCTTGTGATCATCATGACATATCCCTCAATCGACACAGCTCAGAGACTGAGAATTCCCCTACAGGAATGCTCCCCAGTGGCTGGGACAAGGCTACATCTTTCTGTGGTATAAGACTCTCAAGACCTATCTCCTCCCTCAGAGGTTTGGAGAGTCCATAAAGAATGAGTTCTCCCCAGCGTCTTTCCCACTCATCATTATTTCTCTGACTCAGGTCTGTAGAAAGATGCCTCCAAACTTTCCTAGACACTAATAATGACCTTTGAGATCAGAGAAACCACCACAGGGTACAAATCTTAAAACCAATTTTTTCTACGTAAGATGGGCACAGAACTGAATGTTGTCTCACCCTCAGGATCTCTGTCCTATGCCTGCACTCTTATGGTCTCTTTCCTTCCATAGCTGAGTTATTAATAGCATCTATGGCAATTTCTCATAGTGTTTTGTTTGCTTACTTATGCTCTCTTTGAATAATCTTTGTTGTCATAATTAATATATACGTAATCAGACTTTTCAATATGTTGGTTAGGTTTGCTGAACTTTTTTATCTTTAAGTGATGACTCTTGGGAAAGGGAAGGATGAATGGATACATAAAAAATAATAATAATTTCTTCTAAAAAATAATATATATATATTTATCCTATGGTCCAAGGCCACCCAAAACTCTGAATTCATATAAACTGGTTTTGGGGGCCTAACACCAAGAAATCAGTTCATCTCTTTAGCTTATTGTCCCTGCCAGAGCGGCTCCAAGAAGTTTTTGTCTTTTCCTCAGCCATTTTTCAGCCATGGTCAACTCTTTGTATCCCCATTTGTGGTTTCCTTGGCAGAGATACTGGAGTGGTTTGCCATTTCCTTCTCCAGCTCATTTTATAAATGGGGAAACTGAGGCAAACAGGGTTAAGAGACCAGGGCGGCACAGGCAGGAATTGTCTGAGGCAGGATTTGAACTCAGAAAAAAATTCCTGACTCCAAGCCTGGCACTCTGTGCACTATGTCGCCCACCTAGCTGCCTCCTGGTACCAACGTAAGTAAAAGAGTTCTGCAGGTCCTATATAACCATTCAAGTTATTAAGTGCTTAACAAATATACAATAGCTTTTATTTCACCCTACAGCAATTGTAAAAGACAACAAGGATTCCTATATCTCTTCTCCTTTTCACAGATAATCTCCTAGAAAAAAAAGTTGTTCATACCCATGCCTCCACATCCTAGCCTCTCTTCTAAACCCATCTGACTTCCAAACTCATCACTTCACTGAAACTGCCCTTGTCACAGTTCCAAATGGTTTCTTAATTGCTAGACCTAACCGTCTTTCCCCCAATCCTAATCTTTCTTGATCTCTCTGTAGCATTTGATGGTACTAACCACCCTCTCCTCTAAGATATTCTTCAACCTTTGGGATTTTGTGACACAGTTTTCTCTCGGTTCTGTTCATGATCATTGCATGACCATTCTGTCTTAGTTTCCTTTACTGAATCATCATCCAGATCATGACTCCTAAACTTGGGGATCCCTGTATAGCTCTTTCTTGAACCTTCTGCTCTCTTTAAAGTCTCTTACTGGTGACCTCACCAACCTCCAAAGGTTTCATTATTGTCTCCTTGAATATGACTTCTGAATCTATACATATGGCCCCAGTCTCTCTCCTAATCTTCAATTCTGCCTTTTGAACATTTTGAACTGGATGTCTTGGAGCATCTCAAACTCAACATGTCTAAAATTAAATATTATTTCTTCCCCAAAAAATCTACCTGTCTTCTAAACTTTCTCAGATAAATATTATTGGAACTGGAAAGACTCAAGTTCAAATCCTGTGTACAAGTCACTTAATCCCTGCATGCCTCAGTTTCCTCATCTATAAAATGGGGATAGTAATAAAATGAGATAACATAGGTAAAGCACTATAAAAATGGTAGTCATTATTGTTTTTCCTAGCTGTGCAACCTTGGCATGATTCTTGATCCTTCTCTTTCGCCTTACAAATTCAATCAAATGCCAAATCCTGATTTTTTTCTACCACCACAAACATCTTTCCCATTGATTTCCTTCCTCACACAGCTTCCACCCTAGTTCAAGCCTTCATTACTTCTTCCTTACTCAATCTCTCACTTTTCCAATCCATCTTCTCCAAGGCTGCCAAAGTGGTTTTCCTAAAGTTTGGGTCTGAACATGTCACTCTTGTATGCACACTCAAGAGTGACATGTTTCAGAAATGACTTCCTGTTGCTTCTAAGATCACCTACAAACTCCTCTAGTAAGCCCTTCACAACCTGCCTTCAATCTGCCTTTCTAACCTTATGACCTATCACTCTCCTTTACATATTTTAGGTGCAGTCAACTCACCTTCTTTCTAGTTCCTCCCCTATGACTCTCTCTCTCCTAGCTCCTTGGCTTTACGCTAGCTTTTTTTTTATGGAGTTTCCATCACACTAGAAGTGATTGATATAATTCCAATACCTGAGAGCCCCTAGTTAGAATTGCTAAAATTCATATAGATTTGGCTCTCTTCCCTGATTCCAATCTTTTTATTTCTCCAGCTATCCCATGGCTTCTCTATATTTGAGACAAATTCAGGATATAGAAAATGTCAATGTAAAAGCAATAATCCAAGTCTATCACAGTGTCTCTTCCTAGATACACATGGGGAGGGAAAGTGAAGGAATGAGCAGCCCTCTGCAGGGGATTCCAAAAGTCTTAGCTCAGTTTGTAGCTCTTGAAGCTAGAGCAACCTGTATAACCTTCTTAAGGGCAGGAATCTTTGCCTCAATAAACCCCAGCTCTCTGACACAGTGCCTAGTACTGTCATTAATAGCCATTAATAAGTTCTTATTTACTGACTGATTAATAGCAAAATATTTGTAATAGCACTTTCATGGCAGCAAAGAACTGGAAACAGAGTGGGTGCCCACAGACTGGGGAATAGCTAGCCAAACTGTGGCGTATAAATGTAATAGAGAATTCTTGTTCTGCAAGGAATTACAATGAGGAAGGATTCAGAGAAACATGGGAAGAGCTATCTGACCTGACATTCAATAAGAGAACCAGAATCAGAACACAGATAGTAACTTCAGCAATGAGGATGAAAAAACACTCAAAGGAAGTTGAACTCTGAGTAACTAGAATAACCAGTTCTATGTCTCAGAGGACAGATAATAAAGCACATCTCTCTCCCCTCAGCAGAGGTGGAGGATTATGGGTAAGGATGTAGTCATTCTATCAGCAGTTTTTGCTGAATTGTTATTTTATTTATTTCCCAAGGCAGAAGTGTGGGCAGGAAGTGACTGTGATGTAAAAAACAAAGATATCAATAAATCTTATTTTAAAAAAAACTACAGGGAAAAATTCAGAAAAGCTCAGGAAGACTCTTATCAGCCCGAAGTAAGTAGATCCAGGAAAAGATTAAGCACAATTTAAATAACTGGAAATAACAGAAGCCACAACAAAGCTGAATGGTATGTAATTGTCAAGACAAAACCTGGCTCCAAAGAAAAAAATTAAGAAGTGTACCTCTGTCCCGTTTTTGTGGAAGTGGTGGACTATGGGTGTGGAACTTTATATACGCTGATACATATGATTCATGTATTGGCTAGTTTTCACAGGACCATAGATTTGGAGCTTAAAGGGACTTTAGACGTCATCCATCATTTTAGTGTTCTGTCATGTCTGCCTCTTCATGACTCCATTTGGGGTTTTCTTGGCAATGATACTCAAGCAGTTTGCCATTTCCTTCTCCAGCTCATTTTACAGATGAGGAATGTGAGTCACACAGGATTAAGTGACTTGCCCAGCGTCACATAGCTAGTAAGTTTCTGAGGTCAAATTTGAACTCAGGTCTTCCTGACTCCAGGCCCAGTACTCTATGCATTGCACCACCTAGCTGCCCATCATTTTAATACAACCCCCGTATTTTATATATGAGGAAGCCCAGAGAGGTTAACTGATTTTCCCAAAGCAACACAAGTACTCATTGGCACACGTAGAATTTAAACTTGGGTCCTGTAGGTTCATGTCTAGCACTGAGTCATGGTCCCTAGCAGCATTTGCTAAACTGATATAAGAGATGGTTCATCGAGAAAAGGGGAAGATGAGAAGAACAGATCTGAAAACCAAGATGATGGAAAAACAAAAGCTATCAATACAAAATTTTTTAAAACAACTAGAGGCCTGCAGATTTGAGTTTTATTATATATGACAAAATTTTATAATGCATTTCTAAGTGGATAACTTGAAAAGTGAACTAAGGATAATAAGAATGATGATAAAGAACTACTTTCTGTGCATTTAGAAAGGGGAAAATCATCTCTAAGAGTCAATATTGCTTCATCAAGAGTTAATCATATAACTTCTTTTGACAGAGTAGTAAGTCTAGTAGATAAAGGGACTACTATAGATACCACGCATCTAAATCTTAGCAAAGCATTGGTCAAAGTTGCTTATACTAGACATGTGAACAAGATGGAAAGATATTGGCTAGACAACCATACAATTAAGGGAATTTAAAACTGATTGAGCAAGGAAACCCCAAAAGAAGTCATAAATGGGTCAATACGTATTAGGAGGGCAGCC